>NC_139019.1:159838409-160419113 GCF_964374135.1 Grampus griseus | reverse complement strand
AGCTTAGCTACAGTGTAAGAAGAAGGCGTAGTAGTAACAGTAATAAAAACAGGTCGCATTGACTGAACACTTACTCTAGAACAGAGACTGTACCAATGGCACATTTTTACGCAGGGTGGGGTACATCGTCCCGCCCTAGATCAGGCCTCTGAGTCCTCAGCCAACACTGTCATTACCCAGTGCATCAAGGGGGGGGCAAAATTCAAAAATCGCATGCCTGTGGTCCCTCCATTCCTTTCCTGGACCCTCCCCGCAGAGACGCGAACGTGCCCCTGACCCCCCACCCCACTCCCGCCTTCGATAGGGGACTCACTGGAGTCCAGGGGGTCGCAGACCGGGGAGAATCCCGGCGGAAGGGGGCTCTTGTCCACCAGGACCTGGATATCGACCACCACGTTCTCCTGTGGATTCTGGCGAGGGGTGGGGGAGGGGATACATCGAGAATCACTCAGCAGCAGGGACCGTGTGCCTAGCATAGAGCTCAGCGAATGGACAAAGGGGAGTGGAGGACCCCGGGGACTCCGAAGGTGAGGGCCCCTTACCTCTAGGCTGCCCAAAGGATTGAGACACAGGAAGTAGCCGGATTTCTGCCCGAAAGTCTTGCCGAAGCTGGCGGGCGCCCCCTCCACAGTGCAGGAGATCTACAGCGCGGATGCGGGTCAGCGCCAGGCTCTTACCCGGCCGCAGCCGACTCTGCCCCCATTCAACCCCGGCCCCTGGTGTCGCCGCCTCTCTCCCTGTTCGTCCCTGGTCCCCTGACATTGCTCACCGCACTGAACCCCCGCGGCGGGGGCCCCGAGGCCGGACGACCAGGCCAAACCAGCCAACGGGGCCGCGTCGGCCCCGGACCCCGGATCCATCCTCCAAGCCAAGCACCGAAGGCGGGGGACGGCCTCTGACCTCCTAGCCGCAGCTGGACTTCGGAGTTCGGGCAAGAGTCTGAACTACAACTCCCAGACGGCCTTGCAAGACCGGGGGGCCCGGAAGCGCCGTATGAGCGTGCCGGGGAAGCCGCCGGCCAAACGCGTAGGGACAAGCAGCCACACCCTTCATGCCCACCCTCCCCGCCCCACAACCCCCCAACCCCACGGTGGGCCTTTGAGCGACGTTTGCGGAAAACTGTCTCGCTTTCTTCTCACGCCCAGCAACTTCTGCCGGAAATGTCTCGCTAGCTGCAAACCAAAACTACATTCCCCAGAATTCCTTGCGGTATCAGCCTCTACTCCAGAGATACGGTCGGTGTTTCACGGAAATTTGGGGGAGAAATATGAAAAACTCGCAATTCTAGCTCCAGGAGGTCATCCGAAAGGACACTTTCATGTGTTATGCTGCGATTAGTTTAACGAAAAATACGGACCAACTTGAGCCATGAAATCTTGGTGTAACTTGAGGAATTATTCACAGATACAATTAGTTTTTTTTTAATGTTATAAAAGCATTTAGCATGGCTACATGCTTTTACACGCCTCAGGGGGAAATATGGAAAACTAGGGAAGAGAATATTATCTACTCCTGTATATTTTCCAATTTTTTACAATATCCTGGGTTAGCCCACTGCCTGTTTTTTGTACCACCTGTGAGAAAAAAAAAATAATGGTTTTTATATTTGTGATGAAATAAAATTGTTTTTAAGGCAGGACAAAAAAACTTTTAACATAAAATTCTCTCTGCCGTTTGGGCCACTACCTGCTCCCCTTTAGCGTGCATTGTGCATCTGCATTATACGTTAACTAGATATCCTTAACACAGGAGTGACTGCTTGAAAGAAAAGAGCTTCCGGCGCCAGGAAGGTTGCTCCTTAGGAAATAACATTTCTTTCTCAATCCTGTAAAGGGTCATGATAACCCACTACTCACCTTGTATGTGCAGATCTGGACTACGTAAACTGTCAAAACCTTGACTCAAAAACTATACAACTGTGCTTTGACCTCTAACCGGTGGAACAGTCCTCAGAACTTTCTGAAAGACTTTCTTTCACTTTACAATCTCAAGACTATGGGGTCCCCTTGAAGTACCCCATTATTCCCACTGCTTAGGAGGAATGTTGGTTCCCAACCCCAGGAGTTCCCCAGGTGAAATTTGAAACTGACCCCCATACACAGAAGGCAAGGAGAAACCAAAGAAAGAGGCAGACCACTCCGGATTTGTAGGTGGCAGGTTTAACAAACGAGGGAACTTATATACGAGGCTTGTCTCAGGCAGCCACAAGATGAATAGATCTCCACACTGAGATAGGAAAGGGGCAGGGCACAACCTTTAAAAGAATGACATAGCCATTGAGGACACGACATAAACTGGTTATGATCTCGGAGAGACGGCAGTGAGTGGTCCTGAAGAGAGATCTCAGTTCCTTGCCCAGGACCTGGGTAGCCTGGATGAAAACCAGGAATCCTAGCCACTATACCACCAGGGGCTAGAGACTAGAAGCAAAGGGGCCCTGGCTGTTTCCCCCGTTTGAAAGCAGGAATGTTTCAAGGAGGCAAAAATTGTAAAAACAGGTACAAAATTTATTATTAGAGACACAGCACCGTGGTGTATGGGAGGGCACACAGAGAAGAAGTTTATTTATTTAAATCAGGCAGAAATACAGAATACACAGAAAGCTAGGCAGAAATACACACCTAGAGAGAAAGGGTATGGGCCACCTCTCTAATGAGGAAGAGTGCAGTAAAGAGCTGATACAAATCCCTTATATAGGACAGTCCTTCCGGGTCTTTGTTTATCTTTGGCCAATTATCTCATTTCTTTTCCCACATCTGACCTGTTCTAGGTCACTCCCCAACATGTGTGCACAACTTTTTGCTAAGATGGATCCCACCGCAAAGGCCTGTGGGTGCATGTCCACACTTATGGGGTGGTGCCCCCTCCCTTTTTGACCCCCAAGGAGCCTTCCTGAGCATGTGCAGACAGGGAAGTTTTCCTTAACCTCAGGAGTTGTCATCTTATCTCTTTACTTCAACAGAGCTCAGCTTCTGCCACCAGCTTTGTCCTTGGAGTGACTGGGTGAGAACAAAGCTTCAATTTTACTCCACTTGACAAACACCAGCTGTCCAGCCCAGGGGCCCATCTATCTCCTACCTCAGTTAGAACCAACTAGGTCCAAGATGGCGGAGGAGTCGACTTCCACTAGACCTTGAGCCTCAGTATACACTAATTGTAATACATCAGTAAGCTAAATGTCACACCCACAGGCGCCCTGACAGTTCTGAGGCCTACCGTAAAAGGCCAAAAAGTTGGCGGTGGCCCAATTCCTGGAAATCCCCTCCCCTTCCCCAAAATAGTTGGAATAATCTTCGCACTCATTAACCTATGAAATTACCCACCCCTATAAAAACTGACAACCCCATATCCTGGGGCCTCTTGCCTTCTGAGATGGCCCACACTCTGTCTATGGCATGTGTATCTCCCTGAATAAACCTTCTTTCACTTTACTATGGCTCGCTCTTGAATTCTTTCCTGTGCAAAGCCAAGAACCCACACTTGGTGGCTGTCCCAGGGACTCACCTAAGACCTGGGATGTGACCATCCTCTCATACCCCACTTTCTCTCCTGCAGCAACACTGCTTACCAGAATCTTAAAAGTTTATATAAAGATCTTAACAGGATTCAGTCGCATATACCGTTCAGATTGTCTCAACAACACTTTACTCTCTCAAGGCTGCATCCTTGAAAATGGCTCCCTTTGTGAGAACCGTGGGTGGAACATACATTCCAAGGATGGAGAGGGGGTGAGGGGCCTCTGGTTCCCTGGGTCCACCTCGAGGGTCAACTGGTAGCCACGTCCTCTCAATGACCTCCTCCTCAAACGGAGCAGGACCCTGTAGTCGATCCTTCCCCATGTCCTCAGCCTGCCTTTTGTTTGTGGAAAAATTTTAGTCGAAGAATAAATTTAATCAGAAAAATGAGAAAATGTAGAAACAAAGGAAAACAGTCTAGCAAGATTAAATAATAATAGTTTAGTCACTAAGCATAGTCAAGGACTTTTAGTTCCTTCTCAAGGGCTATAGATAATATTCTGAGCCATATCCTGTGAGCTGTCTTGTAGATACCGAACCCCCCCACCAGGTGGAAGAAGTTAACTACATGATGACCAGACTGCAGCCAGGACCTAAGTTGCTCCAATTTACGCAATTCCAAGAACTGGCCTCAAAGAAATGGGAGCAAACCCTGGAGCTGAAGATTAACTGTACTTAAAACAATCAAGATGATGCTGGTCAGACCACCGCATGACCAATTTCAAGAGGACTGTGAGAGCTGACTGTGCAGTTTCTGCCTGTAGCCCCTGCATGCAGGGACCTCAAAGGGAGTTGGCCTTTGGACAGGAGTCCATCCTCCCCGCCCCCCCCCCCCCCCCCCGTTGCCAGCCTCCAAAATAAAGCAAACTTTCCTTTCCACCAACCTTGTCTCTTTATTGGCTTTTGAGCAGTGAGCAGCCAGACCCCACTCTTGGTTACACTCCAACACTCCGCCCCTCATGACCAGCTCTCACAATTTCACATGGCCCCCTCTTCCACGATATGCACTGAGTAGTCAGCCAGGGATTGCATTAGCATTGGAGGTGGCTCGTTAGGCGCCTATGTGGCTCTGGAGGCAGATAGCACAGAGGCAACATAGGTACCTGGGAGAGGAAACACAGATTAAGATAAGGATGCCCAAAACAAGTCACAATTTTTCCCACCAAGAGCCGCATTGAGGCAGGAGATAGATGGGCTCCAGGCTGGACATTTACAACTAGCCTTCTGTTTACATTTCCTGAGGCAAGAGGCAGGTGGGCTCCAGGCTAGATATTTACAGCTGGCCTCCCGTTTGTACTTTGAGATGGAAATAAGGGTAACTAGTTGGACTTTGTCTCCTGCGGGCACTTTAAGATAACAGTTAGGGCAGGGACAGAGAGAGGCTATACCCTGTTTAAGTAAAAGATCAAGAGGTTGGCCACTGGGTGGTCCGGCTTGCGCGGAGGCCCTGGGACTCCCGCGGGTTCCCCGGGGAAGCAGCGCAAATTGACAGATGTGCGTGAGACGGTTCCTGGTTGGCCTCACGTTTTGTACCTGCTACCTGGTTTCTTACCTCACGAACAAGTATGTCCTGTCTGTCTTGAAATTCACCTACCCTACGTTATTCCAAGGGTGGCAGGCTTTAATTGGTGGACTTTTGCTTCCTGTGTCATGGAAACTGGGCTGGGCAGAGATCAACAGCGGTTCAAGATCTGATGTTTTCACATGGCTTCCTGCTTCAGTGCTGTTTGTGGGTATCACCTATGCTGGTTCCAGGGCACTGTCCAGACTGGCCATTCCTATGTTTCTCATTTTGCATAATGTAGCCGAAGTTATCATCTGTGGGCACCGGAAGTGTTTTCAGAAAGAGAAAACATCTCCTGCAAAGATCTGTAGTGCCCCCTTCCTGCTGGCTGCCGCAGGGTGCCTGCTCTTCAGTGACTCCCAGTTTGATCCAGATGCTTATTTCTGGGCTGTAATTCACTTATGCTGCATAGGGGCTTATAAGATACTACAGAAATCCCAGAAACCCAATGCGTTAAGTGACACTGACCAGCAGTACTTAAACTATTCAGTGTGGTGCTCCTGGCATATGCATCTCACCCCACAGGGGATCTCCTCAGCGTCCTGGACTTTCTGTTCCTGTATTTCTATAGATTCCATGGCAGCTACTGTGCCAGTGGATTTTTAGGATTCTTTCTCACGTTCAGCACAGTGAAGCTAAAATGCCTTATGACCCCAGGGCAGTGTGCAGCCTGGATTTTCTTTGCTAAGGGGCTTCCCTGGTGGCGCAGTGGTTAAGAATCCGCCTACCAATGCAGGGGACGCGGGTTCGAGCCCTGGTCTGGGAAGATCCCACCTCCTGTGGAGCAACTAAGCCCGTGTGCCACAGCTACCGAGCCTGTGTTCTAGAGCTCCTGAGCCACAACTACTGAGCCCGCATGCCGCAACTACTGAAGCCCGCGCGCCTAGAGCCCGTGCTCTGCAACAAGCCACCACAATGAGAAGCCTGCGCACCGCAACAGAGAGTAGCCCCCGCTCGCCGCAACTAGACAAAAGCCTGCGCGTGGCAACGAAGACCCAATGCAAGCCCCAAAAATATAAATAAATAAATAAATAAAACACCAAACAGAAAAAGAACTTGGCCACTTCCCTGGTGGTCCAGTGGTAAAGAATCTGTCTTCCAATGCAGGGGACGCGGGTTCAATCCCTTGTCAGGGAACTAAGATCCCACATATCGCAGGGCAATGAAACCCACACAACACAACTACCGCGCTCGCGCACCTCAACTGGAGAGACCACGTGCCGCAAACTACAGAGCCCACGTGCACGAGAAATAAGCCCGCACACCGCAACAAAAGATCCCACATGCCTCAACGAAGATCCTGCATGCCGCAACTAAGACCCAACGCAGCCAGAAATAAATTAAAAAATAATAAATCTTTAAAAAAAGTAGATCAAGAGGTCACATGTTTCCCATCCTTGGGGCAAGAAAGACACTGCACATGCGTTAAAAGGCTCCTTGGGGCGTCAAAAGGCAGGGGACAGGGACCTCCCTGGTGGTCCAGTGGGTAAAACTGCACACTCCCAATGCAGGGGGCCTGGGTTCAATCCCTGGTCAGGGAACTAGATCCCGCATGCATGCCATAACTAAGAGTTTGTATGCCACAACTAAGAAGTCCACATGCTGCAACGAAGAAGTCCGCATGCCGCAACTAAAGATCCCGTGTGCCTCAACAAATATCCCCCCTGCCGCATCTAAGACCCAGTGCGGCCAAAATAAATAAATAATAAATAAATAACTTTTTTTAAAGAGGGGCAGCCAGGGGACACCAGACCATAATAAGTCATGTCAATTCCCCGCCCCCATCCCGCCAGAGGCCCTTGTGTTAGAATCCATCTTGTCTGAGGGCTGTGTGCACCTACGGAGGGTCCTGAGGCAAATCAGCCATGGGCCCAAAGCAAGATGATTGGCCAGAGGGGAAACTAAGACCAGAAGACTGCCCCCTTATAAAGAATTGAAACTTCCCAAAGGCTCGACTCTCTTGTGAGTTCACCCGTCCATCTGTACTCTGCTTTTCTAATAGATGCTTTACTTTCCTTTCTACCTTCCGTCTCCTTGTCAGAATGTTCTCTTTTAAAGGCAGACAAAGACTGGGGCCCAGACTCTAGCCACAGTCCCTTGTGGTCTAGTGGTTAGGACTTGGCACTCTCACCACCACGACCAGGGGTCAAGCCTTGGTCAGGGAACTAAGATCTCACTTCAAGCTGTGGCTCACTGCCAGCTACCGCTCACAGCTACCGAACACTATGTGTTCGAAATCACCATGATCTGAACCACTGATTTCTTGAGTCCCTGAGGCCGGGGGTCACTCAGGGCATTCACTGTGTCCTCATGTGCTCTAATAAAGACGCTACATTAGCAGACTCATCGGGTATGAACACACAACATTCTGCTTGGATAACGGCCCAGGTGCCTCCTTGCAAGGCAGTAGTGATGTCCAAGGCCATCTTATTTTGGAGGACAGCTCTTCTCATTTAAGGATTGCTGGGTGTATTGACTAAGGGCTTCTATGTGTGCTCTAACGTCCTCCAGGCCAATAGAGGGAATAAAGACAGTGGCCAAACGATCGCACCAGTGGAAAACAGAACTTGCCCACCTGGGAGATAGCAGATGAGGGGAGGGAAGTTGGCAACTTTTGTTACTGTAGGGTGGATTCTCCCCACACCCAGGGTGTAGTAGCCCAACCATCCAGGTGGAAGCCACAGACAAAGGGTTTTCCCACACATCATTGGGTCCTGTTTAGGGTTACCCAATACATATGTGGGTGACGCGACCAGTCAGTGCCAGACCAGTTGCTGTTCTTTAATATGACAGGATACCTGCACAGTTCCAATGGTATCCTCCCCATATTCCTGGTACAACTGGGTTGGTTCTGTTGAAAGTGTTTTTTCTGTTCCCGACATAGGGGTGCCTAGGTGCTCAAATATCCCTAACCCGGGGTAAGCCACATGAATCCATTCCAAATCTGAGCGTTGCCACCCATGCTTCTGATGGTGGTGCTTTTAGGACCTTTCTGGTCAGCAGTTGGCTGGGCTGCCTGTGTTGATTGATTGACAGAAAAAGAATACCCATGTCCAGTGTTACTGACAGTTTGTGCCCCAGGCAACATTGGTAATATCAGATGAATTAAGAGCATTCATCCTAATTTGTTTTTTTCTGTAATGTCACATACTGCTTTAGTGCCTTCTTATCTCGTTACTGGAGTGTTGGTACCCACCATGACGATCCCAATGAACTAGAGAGGAGCAGCTGCCCACATACCCAACAGCTGGATTGATTGCTGGGCGTATCTGTGGGCCCACTGTAGGAAGGTATTTCCATCATGTCCCCATCCTGTGACCGAACACCATAGGAACAGCAGAAGTCTAAGGTCAAAAAGACAGATTAGGGGCTTCCCTGGTGGCGCAGTGGTTGAGAGCCCGCCTGCCGATGCAGGGGACACGGGTTCGTGTCCCGGTCCGGGAAGATCCCACATGCCGCGAAGCGGCTGGGCCCGTGAGCCATGGCCGCTGAGCCTGCGCGTCCGGAGCCTGTGCTCCGCAACGGGAGAGGCCACAGCAGTGAGAGGCCCGCGTACCGCAAAAAACAAACAAACAAGCAAACGAAAAACAGATGATTTAGTAGGAACTGGTACTGGGAGGTCTTCCCTTCTAGAAGAATTACACCTGTGGCCTGATCCTTAGATGCTAACATGGCTGCAGCTTTAGGAACTTGACCTGGTTGTACATAGCATATATGTTGGCCAGCAGAGGCAGCGCTGTCAGGCGCGAGATGGACTGGGGGTGGGATATGTCAGACCAGGACCACCACCTTGTTGTCCGTCTCAGTGGTACATGTTCCATTCCAGGGACAGTGCATTTCCATGGGCGCAGCTTGTAGCAGGACAATAGGATTCCTCCTCACCTGGGGATGTGAACTAACTCACCCATCCCTGTGGGACGCCCCACTGCAAAGTCCGGTAGACAACGTCTGTCTCAGGTGTGATGGGGCTTGGTGATCTCAGCCGCACAGCGTGGTGATCCACCATGATGAGAGTCGAGCCAGAGGCTGTCTCCCGTCACTTCCGTAACTTTACAGTGTTGGGTGTCTTGGCAGGGCTCCCCAGTCTGGCATACGAGGCAACAGGCCCTATTGGTCAATCATTTAAATGTCTTAAAGCCAGGGCTTCCCTGGTGGTGCAGTGGTTGAGAGTCCGCCTGCCGATGCAGGGGACGCGGGTTCGTGCCCCGGTCTGGGAAGATCCCACATGTCACGGAGCGGCTGGGCCCGTGAGCCGTGGCTGCTGAGCCTGCGCGTCTGGAGCCTGCGCTCCGCAACGGGAGAGGCCGCAACAGTGAGAGGCCTGTGTACAGGAAAAAAAAAAATGTCTTAAAGCCTGGGATAGTACTTTAGTCGAATCGGCCAAGGTGGTTTACCTGTTAGTCATTTAATCTGCTGCTTTAAAATCCCATCCTTCTTTCCTACCAACCCTACTGCCTGTGGCTTTTAGGGGAAATGGAACTTCCGTTCCACATCATGTGCTTTTGCCTAATCTTGCACAATGTGACCCTTAAAATGTAACCCCCGGTCACTGTCTTTTCGAAGAGGGTATCTGTACTCCGCTTCTCTAATCCCCTAATGGTGGCAACCTGGCTTGGGCAGCCACAGGAGAAAGCTTGGATTAGGCTAGATGCCGTGTCCACGTAAACCAAGACATTTAGAACCCTCGCTTGGAGGGAGGGGGCCAATATAATCAATTTGCCAATCCCTCACTGGTTGGGAGCTCCAGTGGAGGGCGCCAGAGTCCTGTGGCAGTTGCCTGGGGTGTTGTTTAGAACACACATGCTGTTATGGCGTTAACCAAGTCACTTTATTTCAAGGGCAAGCCAGCATCCTTGGCAATATGCCATCCCAGTCAGAGACTGCGGTGGCTGCAGTTCCTATGCGCCCAATCTGCTGTATCTACGGAGGGGTCCACTAGGGCTTATACTGGGCTAGAGCATCAGCTCCCCATTTGCCAGGGGGCGTCAGCACCTTAAGAACCAGGGACATGGAAAACAGTGAGGGCTGCCTCAGGCTGTTGGAAGCGAACCCAAATGTCTCTCCACATATCCTCATCCCAGAAGGACTTATTCACGATCATCTACCCCTTGGCTTCCCGTTGTCCAAGCCATAGGGTTAATCTCTTCAGAACAGTCCAACTATCAGTGCAAAGGTTAGCAAACAGCCTGGGCTCCTGAGTGTTCCCCAGCCAAATCACTCTGAATTCAGCCCACTGGCTGCTGCAGTTCGTTTGACATCCAGATGGTGTCAGTGTTGGGCTGAATAGCCACTACCATCCCTGTCACCGGTTGCCCGACTAGACCCGTAGGTGAAGCAGGCATCATCAGGAATCTCCCCGACTTCCTCTCTTCAGGTTGCAGGGGCTACACAGGAATAGAGGCGGTGGGAGCAGCGGGTGTTTGGAGGATCTACATACTTTACAAAGCCTGGGAGCGCTCGCATTTCTAGAGAGAGTGGGCTGGCCGACCGGGTGCTCTTCTGCTGCGCAAAATGCAGTCACTCAGTCAACGTGGGAGTCTGAGCCATGGCAGAGGTGGGTCAGTGGAGCATATTGTCAATACACCCCTTGATAAGAAGGGATGTTATTACCATGATATGCTGGTTTTCGCGAGATGTCCTATCTAACCCAAACTCAAATGATAGCCCTGCTTGGGAGATGCCCAGAGCTTTCAACTGCTTCACTAGTATTTTTTGCCTTCTCAACGGCAGCTTGTTGCTCTAATCCCCACATGCCCTTTCTTTACTTTAAAGCTGGTATAAAGGATGGAGACACCACTATATATAGGAAGGGTAACAACAAGGTCCTACTGTCTAGCACAGGGAACTATATTCAATCTCCAGTAATAAACCATAATGGAAAAGAACATGAAAAAGGATATATAGATATATGTATAACTGAGTCACTTTGGGTACAGCAGAAATTGACACAACATTGTAAATCAACTATACTTCAATAAAATTTTTCTAAAAAGGATGGAGGCGTTGCATCAGGTGGGGAATAAAAGTCCTCCAAAACCCCCAAACCCTTATGAAAGCTTGGACCTCTTTCAGATTCTTAGGGGTTGCCCCTTATCAATCATGGCTTCTGGGACAATGTACCTCTCACCCAACCAAATGACTCCCAGAAGCTTTACGGTGGTGCCTGGGACTTGAGTTTCCTGTGGGTTCATCCACATCATCGTCTCCCTCACAGATGTTCCAGCAAAATCTGCAGAGTGTCCTGCAGCAGACGCAAGTGTTTACCTGTCAACATTATATTATCAATGTAATGGGCTCATTTTAGTGATGTGGGGAAGGAGAACAGGGACAGGTCTGGGGCTCCCATCCCATGACATATGGTGGGGCTGTGCAGGTAGCCTTGGGGAAGTGCTTGAAACGTCCATTGTTGCCCCTCCCACTTGGAGGCAAATCGATCTTGTGACTCAGTGGCCAGGGGTAGATTGAAAAAAAGCATTTGCTAAGTCCGGCACAGCATGGTACATTCCTAGGACTATGGCCAAGATATCTAAGATGGTGGCAATTTGGGGCACAACCGCATGGATGGGGGACATCCCTGTGTTCGATTCTCGATAGCCCAGGGTCACCCACCACGACCCATCTGGTTTTTTAACAAGCCATACCTGTCTGTTGGAAGCACTATGGGCAGGGTGTACAATACCCACTTGGTGCAGTTTGGGGATAGTGTCTCCTATTTCATTATGCCTCCCGGGCAATTTACATCATTTGACAGTAACCACTATTTTTTTTTTTTTTTTTTTTTTTTTGTGGTACACGGGCCTCTCACTGTTGTGGCCTCTCCCATTGCTGAGTGCAGGCTCCGGACACACAGGCTCAGCGGCCATGGCTCATGGGCCCAGCCGCTCCGCAGCATGTGGGATCCTCCCGGACCGGGACACGAACCCGTGTCCCCTGCATCGGCAGGTGGACTCTCAACCACTGCGCCACCAGGGAAGCCCCGTAACCACTATTTGAGGGGGCCGGTAGACTTACTGGTTCCCAGCTGGCATCTCCCCTCAGCATTGGTTTGATTACTCTAACCTCAATGTGGAAGTCACAGGTAGAGGTCTGTAGACTGAGCTTGTAGGATGTCAATACCCAATACGTTCTCTGGTATTGGAGAGAGAAAAACCTCGTATTCTCGGTGGGGAGAACACCCAATTTACAATGTCAAAGGGACCTTCCTAACCAAAGGCATTGCCCTCCATAATCGTCAGTGGCACAAAGGGGGTCTGAAAACTTCTGAGTGTGGCTATGTGGTGGAGTACCTTTGGCTCCAGTGTCAACCAGAGCCATCACCTTTTATTTATTTCAAGGGGACTAGTGAACAGTCACTTCACCTTGGAGCCTCCAATTGCTCTCAGTAGGCTTTCCCTGGAGGCGATTTTGCCCTGCATCCTGAACCTGAGGCATGAGAGGCACCCATCCCGAATAGGACTGTATCCCTGAGGCTTCTGTGAGAGCTAGCAGGGCACTAGGGATAGTCAGGGCAGGTCTGAACTATTCCAGTCTTAAGGCTTTCCACAGGTTGACTAATTGGGTTGCTCGTCTTCCTTTTCAGGTGAGGTCCTGGCAGCAAAGAGGTTAAACCACATTTGCTCCTGGGTTACTTTTACTGAACCCTTTACAGCCAACTGGGATAGCTTTTTGTCTTCTCTAGTTCCCCCTCTGTCTCGGGGACCCATACCCATTCCCATGACTTAGCTCAGCATGGATATCAACATCCCATACCAGTCCCTACCAGGTGCTGGGGGCAGACTGGAGTATCTTGGCTTTCATCTCTGCAGTGAATGTGGCCCAATTAGGACCCTCAAAGACAAGAGCATAGATGGCCTCCCTTATTCCCAGTTCCCTAAGAACTTGTTCTACCTCCTCTATAGATTTTCAGGGTCCCACATGCCCAAGGACGTCTCCCTCACTGGGCCCTGGAGGCTGGAATAATCTATAAGGGAGTGAGTCATTTGAACCCCCAAGTACATGCAGGTGCTGCTAGAGGGCAGGGTGTGTGGTAATATTACTCATTTTCTCTGCCTCCTGGCCAGTCAGAAAAATGCCACGACCCCAGGTATCCCAAAGCCGCACTAACCACGTCTGGATACTTTCCTTAGCCTGTTGCTGGAACTTGGCTGTGTTGACCTAAAACAATAAAACAGCCAATTATTTTACCAATAAAATGTGTTTATTTGGCAACAGCAAAGAATTGCAGTTTGAGACATGCAATCTATGGTGAACCACGGGGAAGTCTGGAAAACAAAGGAGAAGAATATTCTTTTATAGAAGAGGGAGTTGGGAAGGGCTGCTATAAACAGAGTCCGTCAGAGGAAACTGGGAGTTTGAAGTGTAGTGGCTTTTCATTGGCTGAGTTTTTTTTTTTTTTAACATCTTTATTGGGGTATAATTGCTTTACAATGGTGTGTTAGTTTCTGCTTTATAACAAAGTGAATCAGTTATACATATACATATGTTCCCATATGTCTTCCCTCTTGCGTCTCCCTCCCACCCTCCCTATCCCACCTCTCCAGGCGGTCACAAAGCACCGAGCCAATATCCCTGTGCCATGCGGCTGCTTCCCACTAGCTATCTACCTTACTACGTTTGTTAGTGTGTATATGTCCATGACTCTCTCTCGCCCTGTCACAGCTCACCCTTCCCCCTCCCCATATCCTCAAGTCCATTCTCCAGTAGGTCTGTGTCTTTATTCCCGTCTTACCCCTAGGTTCTTCACGACATTTTTTTTTCTTAAATTCCATATATATGTGTTAGCATACGGTATTTGTCTTTTTCTTTCTGACTTACTTCACTCTGTATGACAGACTCTAGGTCTATCCACCTCATTACAAATAGCTCAATTTTGTTTCTTTTTATGGCTGAGTAATATTCCATTGTGTATATGTGCCACATCTTCTTTATCCATTCATCTGATGATGGACACTTAGGTTGTTTCCATCTCCAGGCTATTGTAAATAGAGCTGCAATGAACATTGTGGTACATGACTCTTTTTGAATTATGGTTTTCTCAGGGTATATGCCCAGTAGTGGGATTGCTGGGTCATATGGTAGTTCTATTTGTAGTTTTTTAAGGAACCTCCATACTGTTCTCCATAGTGGCTGTTTCAATTTACATTCCCAGCAGCAGTGCAAGAGTGTTCCCTTTTCTCCACACCCTCTCCAGCATTTACTGTTTGTAGATTTTTTGATGATGGCCATTCTGACTGGTGTGAGGTGATACCCCATTGTAGTTTTGATTTGCATTTCTCTAATGATTAGTGATTTGCATTTCTCTAATGATTAGTGATGTTGAGCATCCTTTCACGTGTTTGTTGGCAATCTGTATATCTTCTTTGGAGAAATGTCTATTTAGGTCTTCTGCCCATTTTTGGATTGGGTTGTTTGTTTTTTTGATATTGAGCTGCATGTGCTGCTTGTAAATTTTGGAAATTAATCCTTTGTCGGTTGCTTCATTTACAAATATTTTCTCCCATTCTGAGGGTTGTCTTTTCGTCTTGTTTATGGTTTCCTTTGCTGTGCAAAAGCTTTGAAGTTTCATTAGGTCCCATTTGTTTATTTTTGTTTTTATTTCCATTTCTCTAGGAGGTGAGTCAGAAAGGATCTTGCTGTGATTTTATGTCATAGAGTGTTCTGCCTATGTTTTCCTCTAAGAGTTTGGCTGAGTTTTGACAGTATCATTGGCTGGACAATTGCTGGGCGAGGAGAAATTCTTCCTTCCTCCTTCTGGGTAGCAATGTAGTAACCTTCCTCCTGTCGGAAATGCAAAGATACCATCTCTTCCTGTTGAATCTGCAATTGGGAAGGAGTGTTAGCACGAACCCATTCTGGCCTCTTGACTCCATTTTAAGTGAGGGTTTTTTTTGTTAATTTTCACATTTTCCCCTCTTGATCAAAGATCTTTCTCTGAAAACATTGTTGATCAAGAGTCAGACTTCTTTTTTTTTCCAGATTCAGTGACCTTTTGTCCCTTGATGCGAGGAAAACTTTCCTGGGTGTCATGGCCCAAGCTGGAGGGAGAAGTGCACAGATTGGAAACCTACTGAGGTCACATTCCAGTAACAAGGGGTAGTAGGAGGGAGACCTCTCAGGCATTTCCCGTCTAAAGTCTGTATCTTAGAGTAGTGAGACCAGCAAGAGGACACTCAAAACTGAAAATCAAACACGTGGTTTGGGAAGACAGTGCAGGATTAAACAGGAAGCAATAATTGATGGACTTTTCACAAAAATAGCAAAACTTCAAAGACCTGTTTTTAAAAAATAATATTGTTATCTCAAAAGAACTATTTGGAACTAAATGTTTTATCAATAATACAGCCTGTAGTTTGCAAATTCAGAGACCAAGGATTTAGGTAAGAATCCAGAGTCAATTAATAGTCCAGATGAAAGAGAGAGGCTTCTAAGCGAGAGAGAGGCATGGACATATATACACTACCAAACGTAAAATAGAGAGCTAGTGGGAAGCAGCCGCATAGCACAGGGAGATCAGCTCGGTGCTTTGTGACCACCTAGAGGGGTGGGATAGGGAGGGTGGGAGGGAGGGAGACGCAAGAGGGAAGGGATATGGGAACATATGTATATGTATAACTGATTTACTTTGTTATAAAGCAGAAACTAACACACCATTGTAAAGCAATTATACTCCAATAAAGATGTAAAAAAAAAAAAAGAGAGAGAGAGTGAGAAGCTTCTGTGAATTCCAAACCTTTGAGCCTGAATATCTTGGGAAAGCTTCCTCACCAGATGTCGTCTGCCTCAATTCTGGGATATCTTTACCTTCCGGTCACCAGATGATGTACAAGTCCAGTCAGGATTTGTTATTTAACCCAAACGAGAGCTCTCTCTTTTTATCAAATGAACAGTTACTAGATTTTCAACATTGCTTTTCCTTTTCTGGGGCCAATGGTTGGGCATTTCTTGTCAATTTTTCTAGATCATCATCTTAGGGAGCATCCCTTTGGACCATGACAGAAGTTTGGCCATTGGTTCCTTTTTTTTTTTTTTTGCGGTACGCGGGCCTCTCCCTGTTGAGGCCTCTCCCGCTGCGGAGCACAGGCTCCGGACGCGCAGGCTCAGCGGCCATGGCTCATGGGCCCAGCCGCTCCGCAGCATGTGGGATCTTCCCCGACCGGGGCACGAACCCGTGTCCCCTGCATCGGCAGGCGGACTCCCAACCACTGCGCCACCAGGGAAGCCCCTGGCCATTGGTTCCTTTGAGAGCAGTTTTTGGCAAAAATATCAGTGAGTTGATTTCCTTTAGCCTCTAGGGAGTCAAGCTTGGAATGCCCAGGGATCTTAATAGTAGTTAAAGCGGCTGGCAAGAGCATGACATCTAATAGATTTGGGGTATAAGAGCCATTTTTTTTTTTTTTTTTTTTTCAGCACGCGGGCCTCTCGCTGCTGTGGCCTCTCCCGTTGCGGAGCACAGACTCCGGACGCGCAGGCTCAGCGGCCATGGCTCACGGGCCCAGCCGCTCCGCGGTGTGTGGGATTTTCCCGAACCGGGGCACGAACCCGTGTCCCCTGCATCGCAGGCGGACTCTCAACCACTGCGCCACCAGGGAAGCCCAAGAGCCATTTTTAATATTTTCCCCATTAGAGGTAAGGAAACTTTGCTGTTTCTATAGTATCCCAAAGTCATGGGCTACCCCAAAGGCATACTGGATATTAGTGTAAATGTTCACAGTTTTGCTTTTTCCTAAGTACAAGTCTGAGTGAGAGTGTATAATTCAGCTTGTCAGGTCGAAGTAGCCAAAGATAAAGATGCTGCCTCAACAATTTTCAGAGGTGTAGTAACATATCCAGCACGATGTTTACCATTGTCATCCTTTAATTAGGAACCATCAGTAAACCATGAACTATCTACACTGGTTAGAGGAGTCTCCTATAAATTATTACAGAGAGTCAAAGGGTGATCTGTCAGTGTTGAATAGTCATGAGGGGATGCGTCAGTGAAGGAGAGGAGAGAAATAGCAGAGTTGAGGTTACAACAACGTGAGTTACGTGAACAGCAATTAGCAAAAGGATTTCATAGGAGGTAAGCAACTGAAAAGTGTTGAGTGTGCTGGGAATTCAGAAGAGGTTCTACTGCATGGGGTGCAAAGATGGTTAAGGACCCATAATTATTTCTTTGGTGGCCTTAACCAGAAGGCCAGTAGGAGGAATGGTTCTAAGGCAAAGGTGGTGGGTATTCTGTGGCACACAGGGTCCAGATACTTGCTATAATACCCTATGCGTCAATGACGGTCCCCATGTTTTTGGATGAGTCCTCCAAGAGCATTCCCTTCCTTCTCAAATACAAAAAGGAAAAAGGGAAGCTGATAATTAGGATGTCCAAGGGCAGGGGGTCTCATTAAGTTTTTCTTTAAGGCTCCAAAAGCTATGCCATCCTGACCTCCCCAAATAACGGGGTCAAGTTTGCTGTTTATATGTTTTTAAAGCACATAAGGGCTGGACCATAAGAAAGAAATTTGCAATCCAATTTCAACAGTAGCCAGCTAGCCCAAGAAAACCTCATAATTGCTGCTTAGTTTTAGGTTTTGGGAAGTTCAGGATGCTGTGAAGCCTACTTGGATCCAAATGTAGTCCTCGTTCCAAGATGAGGTACCGTAAACATCAAACCTTAAATTTGAGCAAAATGCAATTTTTCTCTGGAGAATTTATAAGACCAAAAGTTGTTTTGTTTTGTTTGTTTTTTCTCTTTCTTTCTTTTTTTTTTTTTTTTTGGCCGCAAGATCTTATTTCCCTGGCCAGAGACTGAACCTGGGCCACTGCCGAGTCCTAAACACTGGATCACCAGGGAATTCCCAAGACCAAAAGTTTTACCAGGTGGATGCTATCTTCCCATGAAGAGGATTGAGAAAAGAAGCATAGGAGCAAATCATCTATATATTGCAACAAAGTAGAGTCTGAAGAAAATTTTGCATTATCCAAATCAGCTTTCAAGATTTTGTGAAAAGTTAAGGGACTTCCCTCGTGGTCCAGTGGTTAGGACTCCATGCTTCCACTGCAGGGGGCAAGGGTTCGATCCCTGTTCTGGGAACTATGATCTCGCATGCTGTGCAGTGTGGCAAATAAATAAATAAATAAATGAATGAATAAATAAATATTTATGAAAAGTTAAGAGGGACTCTCTGTGAAACCCTGGGGCACTACTGTTGAGGTGTATTGTTGTCCTTCCCAGGTGAAGGCAAAAAGATATTGGCTAGACTTATCAACTGGAATATTGAAGAATGCACTGCATAGATCAATTATGGTGAAACTTTTGCTTTCAGTGGGAACAAATGTTAGTAGTGTGGATAGGTTAGAAACAACAGGGTGACAAGGGATAACAATGTTGTCTATTGCTCGGAGCTCCTTGACAAACCTCCATCCTCAGCCCTTGAGTTTTCTCACAGGTAAAATAAGAGTGTTACAAGGACTAGTGTAAGGAATAATGAGGTGCTGACCCTTGTAATCTTCTGTTATGAGCTTTATAACTTGAAGCGCATCTTTACTTATAGAGTATTGATTAATTCTGGGGAGAGGTTTTTTTTTTTTTAATAAATTTATTTATTTATTTATTTTCGGCTGTGCTGTGTCTTCATTGCTGCCCGCGGGCTTTCTCTAGTTGCGGCGAGCAAAGGCTACTCTTCGTCGCGGTGTGCAGGCTTCTCATTGTGGTGGCTTCTCTTGTGGCAGAGCACGGGGTCTAGGCGCAAGGGCTTCGGTAGTTGTGGCACGTGAGCTCAGTAGTTGTAGCTTGTGGGCTCTAGAGCGCAGGCTCAGTAGTTGTGGTGCATGGGCTTAGTTGCTCCGTGGCATGTGGGATCTTCCCGGACCAGGGATCGAACCCGTGTCCGCTGCATTGGCAGGCGGATTCTTAACCACTGTGCCACCAGGGAAGTCCCTGGGGAGAAGTTTTGAGAGATCTACTTGAATAGCAATGAGAGATGCACTGTGGATTTTGCCAACACCAGATGGAGATTTTGCCCATAAGGGGGGTGGTAGCTGCATCAATAGGGACAAATGATCAGGGTTTCCAGAATCAGCTCCAGTATCATCAGAGATGGGGCAAATAAAAGATGTTGAAGGGTTATTTAATTCACAGGATTGGTTATTTTGATTGCTACTGTCAAATTCAAGTATTATTTCCCCATTTTGGGAGAAAGAAATTCTGGCATGATACATTTCTAAGAAGTTTCAGCCTAATAAGTACGGGCAGAGGAACTAAGGAGAAAAGGGTGGGTATCCCTCAAGGGACCTAAACAAAAGGGAATAGGCTCAGAGACAGGAACCTCTGGAGGTTCATCAGAGATCCCCGATGTTTGAACTGTTTCGGTTCTCCAAGGCAGGGGCTGCTCTAAAGCAGTGGGATTGGACACCCAGAGTGTGGCTCCAGTGTCCATAAGGACAGAGAGAGGTTCATTCCCAGTCTGGAGAGTTGTTTCTCTGAGCAGATTAAGACAGAGTATTGGGAAGAGCCGATGTAATTCCTCGGAGCCTCAGCATTGGGAATTAGAAAGGCTGGTTAGAGAACTGAAGACGTCTGAAAGCCTAAATCTGTAACAATCTCATTTCCAACGTCCTGGCTTTTTGCAATAATAGCAGAAGCTAGAAAGTTTTGGTTTCATTTAGAGAACTTCATTTTTCAGAGTTGAAAATTAAGAATTTTGCAGGTCTTTCTTTTAGGTGACGCACCTAGGGTGTGAGCGCGCTGATTTGCCAAATTAACTAAATCTGGAGTGGACATAGTTCCGCCTCGACCCTGGTCCTTTTAACTAAAAGAGAAAGATCCCAGTTCAGCACACTAATAAACACAGAGTTAAAGGCTACCCAAGTGGATTCAGCATCTGAAGGAAGACCAGAATTTTCTTTGAAAACAATCTGAAGTTGATTATAATAGTCATGAACAGGTTCATCAGATTTTTGTGTGCAAGCCTAAATTTTGTTCCAATCAATAGGTGTAGGAAAAGCTCCTGTAACTTATCCGTGGAGGTCTCCAGCAAATGTTCTAGCTTCTTGCCAAAAGGTAGGGGTTTATTTTTCTAAATCTCTTTCAGAGGATGTTCCCATTTGTCTAGTTTCATCCGATATTTGTCTTGACCCTCACCAACAAGCATGTGGACTAACTGATATAGATCTGGAAAACCAGGGTGGTAAGTTTTGAGACAGGCTGGGACCTGGGACCCTTTACTGGAAGGCTTGCACCTGGACAAATGTCTCCTCTAGCAACAGAATACAAAGAAACTATAATATAAGGGACTGAAAATAACTACACGCATGCTCTGTAGGGGCAGTTATGAACAATAAGATACAGAAAGACCACAAACCAACTGCTATTCCTGTGGTGCCAGTGAAAGCAGGGTACTGTGCATGATTCCTGCACACAGCACCGCCAAGGTGGTACGCAGACCACTTAAGTATGCCTCTGCCCAACCCACCGATACGCCCTCACTTTCACCCCATTTAAAGAACCAGCTTGGGGGCTTCCCTGGTGGCGCAGTGGTTGAGAGTCCGCCTGCCGATGCAGGGGACACGGGTTCGTGCCCCGGTCCGGGAGGATCCCACATGCCGCGGAGCGGCTGGGCCCGTGAGCCGTGGCCGCTGAGCCTGCGCGTCCGGAGCCTGTGCTCCGCAACGGGAGAGGCCACAGCGGTGAGAGGCCCGCGTACTGCAAAAAAAAAAAAAAAAAGAACCAGCTTGACCCCCCGCTTGGGGAGTAAATAGCACACTTCCAATAGGAACAGCCAGGTTGCAAAAGGAATTAGACTGAGGACTAGCACAGTTCCAGGAGAAATAGCCTGGTTTCAAAAGTCAGGCCGAAGTGCCAAATGAGTACTCCCAGAAAGGACAGAGTCTTTAACAGAAAGGATGAAGGCTTCAAAAATAAATAAATACAATAAGCAGATTCCCAAATAAAGCCTGGAGACTTTCAAAATGCAAAAAGAGCAGAGCTTGAATCCAGGAGAAAATTTACCCTCAAACTCAAGGGTTGGCAAGGAAGCAGGGAGTTCAGTGGGCTCTGTGGGTACAAATACCTGTTTGCTCACCAGCCTCAGGGTCACTGGGGGTCTTCTCAGAACCCCACTTCTCAGATACCAAGTAATATTGACCTAAAACAATAAAACAGCCAGTTATTTTACCAACAAAATGGGTTTATTTGGGAACAGCAAAGAATTGCAATTTGGGACTTGCAATCTGTGGAGAACCACAGGCAAGTCTGGAGACATAGGAGAGAAACGTTCTTTTATCGAGAAGGGGGGGAGTTGGGAAGGGCTGTTATAAACAAAGAATCCATTGGCGGAAACTGGGAGTTTGAAGTGTAGTGGCTTTTCTTTGGCTGAGTTGTGACAGTCTCTCATTGGCTGGGCCGTTGCCAGGCAAGGAGAAATCCTTCCTTCCTCCTGTTGGGTAGCTAAGTAGTAATCTTCTTCCTGTTGGAGATGCAAAGGTACCATCTCTTTCCGTTGCAGAACTGACACTGAGGGGTAAGGTATGAGAGCTCGTCTTTCAGGCTTCCCCACTCCATTTTAAATTAAATGTTTATTAATTTTCCCAGACGCTATATCAGTAATCTCAGCAGGCATATATTCTCTCATCATGAATGTTTCCTGAACTGGGGGCTGCCCCACTGGCTGAGTTTGTCATTGCTGTGCTTTTGCTTTCCTTGGTCTCAGGGGTCCGACAGCACAGAGTGCTTTGTCTGTTTCACCATCAATCACCACATCTTCCCGTTCACTCTCCTCACTTTCCCAGGGGTCCTACCTCTTAGTGGCTTTGTCACAAGTGTCCCGACCTTAATCTGAGACAGCTTGCACCCTCCTAGCTTTGAAACACAGCACACTCAGTTCTCCAACTTAACATCCTGCTCTCTCACGTTGTCCATCAGCCCCAAAGTTAGGAGAGAAGTGAACAACCTCACATCCTTCTCTAACCTCAGCTCTTCCCTCAACTTCTAACTCAAACTTCAGCCTCTGGTTGGGCATCAGTGGCCAGCCCCCTGTGGAAGCCATTAATCTCCCTTCTTTCCTGAAGTGCACTCTGCACAGTTCCTCAAACAGAACATCAGACCAGTTGGTGTTTTCAGGACATCCCTGAACTTATGCAGAGGTCCATGAGCATCTACATACAGGCCACTCTTCCCCACAGAGAGGTTGATGATCAACCTGTAATTTCCCCTGCAATGCCTCTTCCCCAAGGCCCATTTTTTCAGTCTCCTGGCTGGCTCACCAATTGTTGGTTCCCAACCTCTGGAATTCCTTGAGTGAAATCTGAAACTGGCCCCTATAGAGAGAAGGTAAGGAGAGATGGAAGAAAGAGGCAGACCACTCCAGATGGGTAGGTGGCAGGTTTAATAAGCAAGGGAACTTACTTATGAGGCTTGTCTTGTGTGGCTGCAAGATGAGTAGATATCTACACCCACCCACCAGAATCTTACAAGTTTATACAGAGGCCTTAATGGGGGTACAGTCAGATATATCATCTAGATGGTCTCAAAAGTTCATTACTTTCTCAAGGTTTGTCTTCAAGTGACTTGAAATGAGAAAAGTGGACATAATATACATTCCAAGGATAAAGGAAGAGATATGGAACCTCCAATTGCCCTGGTCCAGCTCCCAGTTCAACCAGTGGTTACATCCTTTTGGTGACCTCTTGCAACAAGAAACATGGTTTGAATGCCCACACTCAGCCCTGGGACTGAGAAAGGAGTGCTGATTGAACTGTGGACCCAGGAAAATGTCCAATGTGGGTGGAGGACACCCTGGAGCTTCTGTGTCTTACAGGAGAGGGAGGAGCTGCTGGAACAGGGACCATGGGAGGAGCTGGAAGGAAAACAAGAATGACTGTGACATATCGAGAGACAAGAATCCACTCAGGGGCAGGCAATAGATTAAATTCTGATTCCTCTTTAGGGAAAGCAAGAGCCAGGGAGACGTGCCTCCCCTTGGACCCAGTAACCCCATTTCTGGGAACTCAATCTAAGGAAAGAATTCAATTGAATCCAAAACTTATCAAATGGTGACAGGGATGAACTCTCACAGGGGTGTGAGAAGGCACCAGGTATTGAGCTAAACACTTTTGATATATTGATTTATTTCATCATCATAACAACTTGGGAAGGAGCTGATATCACACCCATTCGATAAGAAAGCACAATCTGGGACTTCTCTGGTGGTGCAGTGGTTAAGAGTCTGCCTGCCAGTGCAGGGGACACAGGTTCGATCCCTGGTCCCGGAAGATCCCATGTGCCATGGAGCAACTAAGCCCGTGTGCCACAACTACTGAAGCCCATGCACCTAGAGCCCGTGCTCGGCAACAGAAGCCACGGCGATGAGAAGCCCTCCCCCAGTAAGGAAGAGTAGCCCCTACTGGACGCAACTAGAGAAAGCCTGTGCGCAGCAATGAAGACCCAACGCATCCAAATAAATAAATAATTTTTTAAAAAAAGATGAGCTAATTCTATATAACCATATATTTTTTAAAAAAGAAAAGAAAAGAAAAGAAAAAAGAAAGCACAATCTCAGCAAGGTGAAGTGGCTGGTCCAGAGCCAAGATGGAATTTGAGGTCGAGTCTGATTCCTAAGCTGCACCTAAGACCCTCCAGGGCAATGCTTCTCACCCTCGGCACTGTCGAGACCCAGCATCCTCTGTAGCGGAGGGGTCACCGTCCTATGTATTATATAGGATGTGGAGCGTCAGCCCTGGTTCCCACTCACTAGATGCCAGCGCGTTTCCTCCCCCAGTTGTGACAACCGAAACTGTCTCTAGCCATTGCCAAACGTCCCCTGGGGGCGGAATCGTCGCTGGGTCAGCGCCTTCCTATAAGCACGGCATGTCCTCTGTCACCCACACATGGCCATATATAACTGAAAACACCTCAATGTCCCAAAGTAAGGTGTTCTGTCAATGCAATGAAATACGTGTGTAGTTTCATGAACAGAAATAAAGCAGTTAAGTGAAGGAAGGATTATGGATGGGCTTTTGGTCCTTTACGAAATGTGTTTCTTTAACGTCTTACATTATTCTCTTATAATTAACCACAAAAAGAAAAATCTCCTATGGGAATTTCCTGGCAGTCCAGTGGTTAGGACTCTGCACTTTCACTGCTGAGGGCCTGGGTTCCATGCCTGGTCTGGGAACTAATATCCCACAAGCCATGAGGCACAGCCAAAAAAAGAAAAAGAAAAGGAAAGAAAAATCTCCCTTGTGTGTGCTCCCTGCTCCTAAAATAGTGTCTCTGCCCTGCCCGCCCCAGAGAATGATGGTGGCCTCCTCTTAACTGAAGCCCTTATGAGCGTGTGGTTTCTACTTGCCTACAAGGAATGTTCCAGCATGTTTGGGTGGAACTAAGTTTGTCAAAAGTAACAAAGAGCCAAAGTTGGAACAATTTGAGTGACAAAATAATGTCGAGTGTAAAATTAATATCCACGAGTCCACACAGATATAGGTAAATGATTGAATAAATAAATAAATGAGAGAGAAGAGACAAATCTCCCAGGCAGAAGAATGCCAAACAATGTACACAAATGTTCTGCCCTCAAGGAGGTAGAGCACGACTCCCCATCCCTTAGGTGTGGGCTGTAAATAGTGACTTCCTTCCAAAGGGCACACCACCTCCGCCAGGTGATCAAGGTCGACATCACAGGGATAAGTCACACTGACGGCGCGTGCCCTGGACACATGTGTAATGAGAAGGGCACTTCCCCTCTGTGGTTCTTCTCTCCAAAGCCCAGTCCAACCACGAGAAAAACACCAGACAAATCCCAGCTGAGGGCCCTCCTACGGAACACCTGACTCCAAACTGTCAAGTTCATCAAAACCAAGAAAGTCTGAAACACTGTCTCAGCCCAGAGACATAAATGTCCTGTGAGGATCCTGGGGCAGAAAAGGGACATTAGCGACACACTGAGGAGATCTGAATAATGCATGGACTTCAGCTAATAATAATGTTATCAATCAGAATTTGTTCATTCATTGTAACAAAGGCACCATACAGCTGTAAGAGGGTCAAAGTAGCGAAAATGGGGTGTGGGGTCTATGGAATGTTTTTGTACTCTCTTCGCTATATTTCTGCAAACCAAAGTAAAATGATTCTTTAAAAAATAGCAAAGCTAAGATCAGCAGAACGGTGGCATAACTATTTCCATTGGGAATTTTAGCGGGAAAACCCACAGACTTTCTGTTTGCAGCACTGGGACTAGAGTGAAGTGAATAAGGCACTTGCTTTGGTTGCAGAATGTAAGGGGGGCACCCAAAAGTTCTATTATGATCACCCCCATTTTACAGCTATGGAAACTGGGGCTATGAGGAAATCTCTTGCCTAGGGTCCCATAGGGAGGCAGGGCTGCTCACACACTCTCTTGGCCTCTACCTGAAATCATGGTCCCAAGCTGAACCTAAAGTCTGAAGGCTAGCACAGCGGGGCTCCAATAAGTCAGCTTTCCCAAGGGTCGTGTCTTTGCACTTGGAGTCCTGGCCTGGAACGGAGGACCCTACTCATGGGACACACAAGCTCCCCCTGGGCCTCCTCAGCAAGATCATCACTGATCCCTTGTCAATCTGGCTGCTGAGTGGTTTTAATGGGGGTCTTCTAGGCAGAGAGATGTCCAGCTGGGGACATGGGCCCCTGGCCTCGGCCCCATGCACCATCTGACCCAGCTGACTGCAAACACGGCAAATGGCTGACGCAACAGAATCTGGGCTGTGGTCAGGCTGCGGCTGAAGAAGCCACAGGAAATGCACGCAGCTGCCTTCCAGAGGTCACAGCTGGCAGCTGGAAGCCTGTAATCAAGCCGATTTCCAACAGGAAGTTCTGGCTCCCCAGGCCACATGGAGGGGAGATCAGTGTGGCCTGAGTTTCCTTGACGCTCACTCCAGGGTCCAACCCCCTTTGGAGGCCTCTCCCCAGACGACCCCCGGGCCCTCTGGGTTCAGCGTGTTCCAGATGGACATGATCATCTTTCCTCAAAATGTGCTCCTCACTCCATGGCCGTGTTTCTGCATTACCCACCTCTCCTTCTGCCCCGAGCCACACAGCCGTCCACACATCCACTGAGTGCCTACTGGATGCCAAAGCATTTTACTCAGAACTCCTCACCGGCCCCTCCTGCTGAGGCTGCTCCTGTTATGGCCGCACTTTACAGATGAGGAAACTGAGGTTCTGTTAGCACAAGTCCGTGTGCCCTACGCACAGTGAGGTCAAACAAACCGAAACGTCAGAGTTTGGAACAGAGAAAGGTTTATCGCAGGGCCATGCGAGGAGGCGGGAGGCTCGTGAACGCGGGGTTCAGAAAAACCCTGAACTCCCCGAAGGGTTTAGCAAAACATTTTTAAAGTCCGGGTATGTGGGCGGCGGCGGTGGGGGGAGGTGTTGGTCACAGGGTCTGTGATCAGCTCGTGCACAATTCTCTGATTGGCTGATGGTGAGGTAACAGGGTGGTGTCACAGGGGTTAGTTAAACATGATCAATCCTTCGGCACCACTAGGCCTGGGGGCTACATGCTCATGGTCATCAAGTAGTTAACATCTTCCGTTTGGCGAGGGAGGCGTTTCACATCTGTAAAAACAACTCAGGAATGAAGGCCCCACAGGGTCCTGCTCGCTTACAGTTCAGAGGGTTTATGTGGAGTCCTGGGGTGGTAGGGGCAGATTGTGGAAGTAGGAGCCGGTTCCTGGGTGGAGCTAGAACAGGGACCTGGTTTGTTGGCTGGGGCAGCCTCTGGTGGCCAAATAGGGGGACTGCAGCCTTAGTCTCGTGGGTCCATCCAGATCGTCTCTCCGCTCCCACAGGCTACGGTCCCTCCTCTGACACCCTCCATGGCACCCTACGGTCCCCTTGGCGGGGGGGAGGGGCAGGGATGCTAAGTGAACCCCTGCTAGGTCACCAGGGAGACCCCTGAATTCAAAACCCAGCCTCTTCTGTCAGACCCAGACCCTGTCCCCAGTCCACTAGTCACCTCTCAGCCTCAGTTTCCCCAGCTGGGGACTTGGGAACCAAAAATGCCCTCGGCCTCTTCAGGTCGTGGTACAGATGAACACAAAGGTGGCATGCACTAAACACTCAGTAGCTGCAGTTGTCACCCTCAGAAACATAAAGGAGAAGGGCAGGGACTTGAGATGGGGTGTCGCAGGTAGCCCCAGCTCCCCTCCCACAGGATCTCACTGGCCAGCAACCAACCCAGAAAGTCCCGAGGCCATACTTAGGCAGAAACAACCCACCTCTTTTTCTGAGAAAGGGAAAAAGGAAACCGAAACAGAAAGCCTGGGCTCTGCTCTGCCTTTAGATGCCCTCATTCCAATATCTCCAAGTCAGAGGATCCTCCTGGAACTTGTCATTGGTCAGCACAGCTCCTATGCTAATAAGGGGGTAGCCCCAGCCCAGAAGAGGTTCCAGCGCCCTCCCCTAACTCCCATCCAGACTCCCTACGGACAGAGCTGGAGGGCACTACTTTGTATCACTACAGCCCTGTGCCCATGGTTGACCACCTGAATGAGTCGGTGCTGCGCTGCTGCAAGCTGCCGCGGTGCCTGTGCTTCCTGCTGCTCCTGGTGATTCTGATGGCTCTACTTGTACCCTTGGTCATCTTCGCTGTCAGGGCCAACAGCAAGCACTGCACGGATGGCCTCCAAGCAGAGCAGGAGTGTCAGAACCGCACTCGGTACGTGCAGCACCAGCTAACCCAGGCCCAGGAAGTCTTACAGAAGATGGAGGTCCAGGCCGCCACCTGCAACCAGACGGTGGTAAGCCACTGCACCCCCTAGAGAGGGCCCTGTCCTTGCGGGGGGGTTCTTACAGGGTCTACGTGGAGATCAAGATAGACCTTAAAACTCCCCCCTGGATGCACCCACCAGGGTTTGGAGACCTGTAAACTCTCTCCAGGGTGCTAGTGTGGGGTGGGGTGCTCCCTAGAGCAGGGGCCTCAGTATCCCTGCTAGGATATGGGGGAACCTCCAGACTCCAGGGCACTGGGGTGTGGGAGCTAGAAACTCCCCTCGGGCCCCAGTCTTGGGGGAGCAGAAGCCCCCCCTAGGGGTTGGGATCGGGACCTCACCAGGTCCCAGAGAAAGAGGCTCTTGATACTTCCACCGCATCCTGAGAGACTCTGGAATTTTCATCTGTGTCCTGATATGCGGGAACCTTGAAACTCCCACTGGTCCTCTACTTGGACTCCGAAATCCCCCCTGTGTTCTGGTTTTGGGAGGACCTCTCAATCTTCTTGGGCAATAGCCCCGGGGGATCTGGAAACTGCTCCTAGAGTTTGGGCATGGGGAGCTTCCAAATTCTCTTGGGGAGGGCCTCAAAACTCCCATTTCGAGGATCACACCCTTATCAGTGGCCCTGGGAGGGTGGGGGTTATGGCCACTCTTCAAGGTGGGAGACTGAGGTGCAGGGGACGGTCGGAGTGGAAACTGAAGGGGGTTTGGACCAAAGCTCCTCTGATCCCAGGGCTTAAGGAGGGGTCCAGGGCCCAAGGACAGAAGTCCAGTTTCCCACACCCCACCCCCACCCCCGCGTCGCAGGTGACCCTGAGGGATTCTCTGAAGATGGAGCAGGCACAGGTGGCAGAGCTTCAGGGTGAGAAAAGCACAAGGCCAGCGTTCCACGGACGGGGCTCGGAGGGGTGGGCCAGTTATTGAAAAGGACTAAGGAGGGAGGGTCCCAGGGTTGGGGTCGGGAGGGAGGGATGGGACCAGATTCCATTTGGAGTAGGGGAGGGGGGAGCACGCCAGGTTTCCCAGCGTGGGTTGAATGAGGGCGGGGCTAGAGGCGGGGACATGTCCCGGGTTGGAGCCAGGTGAGTGGGCGTGGTCAGTGTGTTGACGCGCCCCTCGATTCTGTACCCGACCCCACCAGGAGAGGTCAAGATTTTGAAGCAGAAACTGGAGGACACTTTGGCGGAGGTGCAGCGACTAAGGTCCGAGACGACCCCCCCCCACTGGCCACTCCCCTTTCACCCCACCCCGAAGACTCGCGACCCCCTTGGCTTCGAAAAACCCCGTTGCTCAGGGGGCAAAGTTTAAGTCCCAGCCTTGTCCCGTGTGTCACACAGCCATGGGGTGGCCGCTGCCAGCTCTCCTCCCCAGTGACTTGGTGGGGGAGGAGTGGAGATTCTTAGGGGCGCAGCCTCCAGCTGCTGGAGCCGGCTTGGCAGTTGTCTGAATTGTCCCGATCTCTACTCCAGAAGAGGGAGTGAGGCCTCAGCTGAGAACAACTCTTCTAGCTGCTCGAGCGTCCTGTTTGCTGTGGTCGTGGTCGTGGTCCTCGAGGCTCTGCTGATCTGAGGTCCCAGAAAGCCGGCCGGTAAGGAGGGGGCAGCTCCGGGGAAAAGAAAACTGGGAAAGGATGGGAGTCGGGGATGGGTCACGGTCTGGGGAGGTGGCCTACCTGCGGGGCAGAGGGCTGGGCACCAAGGAGAAGAATCTTGGAGAGGGAGGGAGAGCCCAGTGAGCAGGGAGGGGGTGGGGGGGGCGGTCCTGGAGCGGGGCAGGGCTTGAGGGCGCTGAGCCCGTGTTGCATCTGCCTCTGAGTCCCTGTTTTGATGTCTTTTAGGCCACAACCTGGACTGGTCCGGTTCCCTCTCTGCTTCCCCCTTTGAGGCTTCCTGACCTGGCCCGTTCTGAGGGGACCACATGGCAACACGGCTGTGGGGAGGAGAGGGGGGATGGGGTAGCCTAAGGGGTCCATGGGGCAGCTCTGGAGGGATACCTTGGGCATGGAGAAGTAGCGGAGTTGGCCCAAGGCTGCCCTAGAGCTGAGGAGGGCATGGGGGTGGAAGGTGGGGCGCCTGCTTCTTGCTGACACGGTTTCTAGAAAGTCACTTTCTTCTGGGGTCTTTGGGCTCCGAAAAAGTAAACACCCCTCTGGGGGGGGGAAACTTTTCTCTCAAGTTTTTGGAGTGTTACTGTGTCACCCCCAAGCATCTGGGGGCTGCCCTGCGGGCCAGGGTGGACACCCATTGACATCCACATCCAGCTTTCCCTGCTCTAGAATGTTCTCAGGAATCCCTGCGGTTCTGGCAGCCACCACCCCACTGCCTCCCCAGCCCTCTTGTCCATTTGGATCATCTTAAAGAACTCTACACCCTCATCAGCTCGCCTGCAGTGTTCTGCTCTCATCTCCTCACCGGGATCTTCTGATGGCAGCGGTCCCATGAGGAAACCGAGGCTGTGGTGAGGGACACTTTGTCCTGGTTCCCAATCCCTTCCCACAGAAAGTGCAGGGCTGGAATCAAACCTGCATCTGCAGACACACACAGGCCTGTGTCACAATGCCCCCTCCTCCAGAGAGCCTCTCTTCTTCTCAAAATTGAAGGCCACTGGGAGTCCCCTGGTGGCCTAGTGGTTAGGATTTTGAGCTTTCACTGCCGTGGCCCGGGTTCAATCCTTGGTTGGGGAACTGAGATCCCGCAAGATGCGTGGCACCGCCAAAAAAAAAAAAAAAAAATTGGAAGGTGTTCAAAATTGAAGCCTACCATCTGATAAACCCTTCAACCCACTTTCTTGGATCCTCCCATGGCCCATAATTCCTTCCTCCTCTGTTATCTTCCTTCCTCCGAGTTCCCCTGGAATCCTGACTATTGTCCGGGCAACTTCTTGTGCGTGGCTGGGGGTGGGGGCAGGTCCCTTGCATCTGCCCAGAATTCCCAGAATTCTGCACTGCCCTCACCATGGTCCCGAGCCCAGATGGTCGGGCCCCCCCTCCATGGCTCCCGCTGCCCTCCCAGGGACCCCCAAACCCCATCCCTGCCACAGGCCCCCCTGACACCCCCCCCCGGCCCCACCCCCAGCCCCTAACTTCCTCTTGCTCCACCCCCTGTGACAATTTCTCTGCATTTTGATTTGTCAAGTTCCTTCCTGCCTCATGGCCTCAGCTAGTCTCTACCTCCTGCTCGGAGCACCAGCTTCCCGCTCTGAAGTTCTAGAACAGGGTTTCTCGGCCTCCAAACTCTTGACATTTGGACTGGACCATTCTCTGCTGTGGGGCCTGCCCTGGGCACTGTAGCACGTTGAGCAGTATCCCTGGCTTCCGCCCACTAGAGGCCCAGAGCACCTTACCCCGAGGTTGTGACAACAAAAAAATGCCCCTAGACATTACCAAGTTTCCCCTGGGGGGCAGAATCAATTCCGGTGAGAACCTCAGCTCTAGAAGGTGAGGCTTGGGTGCCCGTCAGTTCTGTGAGTGTCCCCAGCTCACAGGGGGACTCAGCAGGCGCACCCATGGAGTCCCTTTACAATGACTGAGTCATTTCACCACCACCCCCATCGGCAGCCCCATCTAACAGATGAGGAAACTGAGGTCGAGAGGAGTGACTGGACTCGCTCAGGGTTTCTCAGCTGCTCAGGCATTGGAACCCTCTGCTTCCAGCAGGTTCTCTTGATTGCCGGGAAGCAGACCTTTCTCACATGACCTCAGTCCTTTCCCATCCCCACTCAACATCCTTCCCCCCAGCTCCCAGCTTGGGCTACTGGAAAGTCCCAAAACAGCTCCGCCTCCCACCCCCACCATACCTGGGCTGCGTTTCGCTGTTGGAGGGGGCAGATTTGCCCCAATATTATGGGTTTGACCTGCTCAATTTCTTCCCCTAAATTCCCACCCAATGGCTAGGGTATAAATGTCTCTCTTTCCTAAAAAGGCCCCTCTTCCCTGGCTGGCTGTTGGGGGGATTCCAGCTTCAGCAGGAATCTGGCAGTGACCTGTGGCTGCTGTGTGTCCCTGGCCTGAGACTTAGCCTCTCTGGGCTCTGGTTTCTTAATGTGGAATTGGGGGGGCGGGGGGCTGGGCAGGTCAGGGAGGGACACAGATTCTAGTTCATAGTGTTCACTCAGCTCACACTTCTGCCAACTACTGTGTGCCAGGCCCACGCGGTGGCCTGTGAACAGTGTGAACAGGGCAGGTGCAGGCTTTGCTTTCTAGGGGCTCACCCAGTCTGATGGGGGAGGCAGCCAGGAATCACACACAGGTAAAATGACAGCAGAGCTGAGAGAGCTGATCAAAAGGGGCCTGAGGGCTTCCCTGGTGGCGCAGTGGTTGAGAGTCCGCCTGCCGATGCAGAGGACACGGGTTCGTGCCCCGGTCCGGGAAGATCCCACATGCCACGGAGCGGCTGGGCCCGTGAGCCATGGCCGCTGAGCCTGGGCGTCCGGAGCCTGTGCTCCACAACGAGAGAGGCCACAACAGTGAGAGGCCCGCGTACTGCAAAAAAAAAAAAAAAAAAAAAAGGGGGGGCCTGAGTTAGTGGGGAAGGGGGAGGGTTCTGGAGGAGGAGACATACTGGTGGACAGGGGAGAGCTGGTAGGAACTGTTAACTGGGCAAAGAGGGAGGAGAGGGCTCTCAGGCAGCCCTGGGGTAGGAATGCGCTGGCGTGAAGAGCGCTGAGGAGGGCAGGAGGCAGCTAAGAGCAGGAAGTGACATCAAAGACCTGCTAGGGGTCTTGCTGGGGAGGAAGAGGAGGGGGAGGGATTAGAAAGGGGGGAGGGGTAAGACGGGGAGATAGAGGGGGAAGAGAAAAAGAGAGGGAGTAGGGTGGAGGAAGAGGAGGAAAGGGAGGTGGAAATGGAGGCGGGCCAAGAGGAAATAAGGGGAAAGAGGGCGGAGGGGGAGGAAGAGGATTTGACTCCGAGGGAAGTCTGGGGAACGGTGTGAACGCGCCTGGATCTATTCACGTTGTAAGGTCTCCCCCTGGTGGCCTAGTGGAGAACGGGCAGGGAGATGGGACGGATCCACCCTTGCGTCTACCCTCTGGTCCTCACAGCCAGCCACAAAAAGTGTGGCAGCCTGAGCCAGGCCAACCTCAATTGCTCGAGTAGCCTCCCGTCTTCTAGGCTTGGTCATTCCATGAACAGAATGGGGACAATATACCCCCAGACCCTCGCCAAGCACCCCCTGTGCAAATGGGTGCTTTGCGCAGATGTACTCAAGTGATTCCCACAAAGCCCTACGGGGCAGGAGCTACTGTCATCTCCGCTTCACAGAGTGGGAAACTGAGGCTCAGAGGGTCACGTGGGGTGCAGATGTCAGACTGGAATCCAGGACCCCCCAGTCCTGTCTTGGGCTCCACTAATCTGGGCTGGCCCTTGGCGTGGGTCCAGCCCCTCCCAACAAACTCGAAGCCACCGCCAGGCAGGGCGGAACCGTGGGTGTCCCTGGAGCCCCAAGGTGCCAATTAAATGCTCGTGGCCGTCTGGGGCCAGAGCTGTGGACGGCGGTATGGCCGAGCCGGGGCCGGAGCCAGGGCGCGCCTGGCGAGTGTTCGCCCTGTGCGGGGCCGCTGTGTTCCTGGCAGCGGTGGCGGCTGGAGCAGCCCTGCTGGCCTGGAATCTGGCCGCCTCGGCCTCCCGGAGGCCTCGCTGCCCAGAGCCAGGGGCCAACACCACCGCGCCGCCTGGAGACCTGGAGCCCGAGGTCGAGGAACTTCGGCGCCGGCTGGCAGAGGCTGCCCAGCGCGAGGAGGCCCTGACCAGGCAGTTGAACCAGGCCGAGGGTGTCCGACAGGAGCTGGAGGAGGCCCTAAGGGCCTGTGAGGGCCGCCAGGTAGGTGGGCAGGGTGGGGGGCTGGGGAATCCAGAATATGGGGGGGAGAGGGTGCACACACATCCCTGGGGCTCCCCCCCCGCCGCCCTGTGCCTTGGTTTCCGCCATTCTTCAATTGAGGGAGGCAAATAAGAATATACACGTAATTCCTTCCAACTCCTACAATGCCAGTTCAGCCCTGAGTCTACCTTCTGACCAAGAAGGTGTCACTGTCCTCTGCTATTTGCCAAATCACTGGTGGAGGCTAGGGAAGCCTCAGACCCCTAAGCCCACCTGGGGAGGCCCTGTGCTAACCCTCCCCCTAGGTACCCACTCAACATCCCACCTCCCAGCCAGTGTACAGCAGCCCTATTTTGAGAGAGGGACATTCATGTCACCTGTAATTAGGAGGCTAAAGTTGGCCTCTTGGGGGAGGTACCAGCCAGGTCCTCCCTTTTCCTCCTGCCAACCCCTTCAAACTCTTCCTTAACCCTTCCCAGCCCTGGACCTCGCAGAAGAATCATCCTCAGAGTCCCAACCGTTCACATTTATTGAGTAACTACTGTGTACCCCTGTGTCCCAGGCGCAGCAGAGGTTGGGCAGTGTATGAATTTTTGAAAATTCATGCCTTTTGAAAATTCATCCCTACAACTTTCCTGACTGCCTGAGGGAAAGGCCTGGGGTAGCCGAGGTTAACAGCAGCCTGCACTGGGTTCAAATTCTGTCTCTGCCTCTCCATGGAGTCTTCTCCAAGGAAGCCAGGCCAGTGGTTTTGCAGAATGTCTTGTTGCCAAAATCTCGGCCTCTGTACCCTGGTACCAAATAGAAATACGGAGACAGAGTTTTTGGAGGAAATAGAGAGTAGCTTTATTTCTTTGCCAGGCAAAGAGGGAACACGGCAGGCTAGCACCTCAAAAAAAACTGTGCCCCCCTCTCTGGGGGAATAGGGAGAAGTCTTACAGTCAGGGCTTGTAGTCTGGGGTAGGTGATAAGGATCAAGGAAGTGATGGACTTGCATTCTTTCTTCTGGGAAATTTCAAAACGGCCACAGCAGACATCAGGCAGCTCTGTAACTGGGTCTGGTCATCTCCAAGATTATCGCTGGTGACCTCCTCTCTGAAATGAAGAAAGCTACAAGGGAGTGTTACAAGGGAGTGTGGGAGAAAAGAATGCCAGGTGCAGGATATAATTCACAGAGAGTGATTAAGGAATTAGCTTTGTGTAGGACAATTCTAGTTGCATGCACTACAGATTAGTAACAGTTAAAGTGAAACTAGAATTGCTTAACTTTTATAGACCTGCTTTTGCTGTTTCGATAGCCATTCACTCATTCCTTTGTTTTCCCGGCTTGTTAGTAGGAAAGAAAAACCCCATTTTCCACTTCTACTGTAACAGTCTCACAGAGGTGACTAAGTATACCCTTGAAACCCAATTGTCAACCACCAAATTGGCTTGTGCTGGTCTGAAACCCCAGTCCGCGAGTCTAGACATAGCTAGGATTGGAACCAGATCCTGTCGGCAGAGCTAAACCTTTTCTACATCTAGTTGGCCTGGAGTAGGGGCCGGATGACCTGGACAGAGAACTTCTTCCAGGCAGGCACCTGTCACCACTCGGTACCCCAGACTTCAGAGGCCACTTCTGTGTTTTACAACTACAGGACCCCCAAAGATCCAAATAAAGCTCAAGGAACACCAGTGTAGTCTCAGTCTCCCCTAGAAAGGGCGGGGTCAATTCACTCCTTCTCCCCTCCCCCCCTCCCCCCCTCACTTCCCCTCCACTCCGCAGAGTCGGCTTCAGACCCAACTGATGACACTGAAGACTGAGATGGACGAGGCCAAGGCTCAGGGGACCCAGATGGGGGCAGAGAACGGGGCGCTGACAGGTGTGTTGGGGTGCAAAGTGGTGGGCAGGGCTAGAGGTGGGAGGAGCCTAGAAGGTTCCCAGCTACGCAAATGACACGTACAGGTGCAAACGTAAAGCAGACGAACGCGAAAACTTGTGAAAGAAATGCGCATAATATGCAAAGGTCATGCGAATGCAGAGAACAATGCAAATACAACAAAATGTGCACACGCTGTGTAGAGACTCCCCAAAGTAATGTAAACCTATGAAAAGCTATGCAAATGACACGTAAAGGTCAGGCAAACAGCACACAAACTTAATTCAAATAAAACAAACCACGCAAATAGTAGGCAGACTATGAATTCGTAGCTGGTGTGCGAGGGGTAGGAGCCTGGTCTCCAGCTTGATCCTGCCCCCTGCGCCCGCAGAAGCCCTGGCGCGCTGGGAGGCGGCGGCCACGGAGTCTGCGCAGCGGCTGGACGCGGTGCAGCGGCGCGCGAGCGCGGCGGAGGCCGAGAGCGAAGCCTGCGCAGCCCGGGAGGCGACGCTGCGCGAGCACGTGTGAGTAAGGAGTGGGCGGGAAGGGTCCGGGGGAGGGCGAGCCCATGCCCCTGCCCATGTGGGCGGGGCCTTGTGGAGAGTCAAGGCCCTCCTGAAGGTCAGGCATTAGAACCTGGGGGGCGAACCTGGGGGGCGGGGGAGGCGCTCTTTGGGGACGGGAATCCCCCACGTTAGCGCTGGCACTCTGGAGGCATGGGTCCCTGGGGTCGGGCGCATATTGGGGGCTCAGGGGAGGGCGGGGAGTGCAAGTGGAGGATGCAAGAAAAATCGAGTACCGAGTGAGGGGCCTGGAGGCGGAGCTTCTGGGGAAAAGGCTGGGAGTCCGTGGGGAGGGGTCCTGGAAATGGCCAGGGGCGGAGAAGGGATGAGGGATCCTGGAGCATGGGATCTCTGGGGAGGGGGCGTTCCCAGCAAAGGCGGAAGAATGCTGGAGGGTCTCTGGGGAAGGGGGGTCCAGGTGCTGACGGGACCCTCCCTCCTTCCCGGCAGTTACGCCCTGGAAGCCCAGACGGGCCCCCAGCGCAGAGTGCCACACCCCCGGACCCGCTCCGGGTCCCGACCTCGGCCCAACCCCCGCTCGCGCTCTCGCCCGGGAACCTCCGGGGGTTGCAGGCGACCAGCGCGGCGCGCAAGGGGGTGAGTCAGACCCCAGCTGGATCAGGGCTCGAGGCCAGGAGGACAGACACTGGGGGCCCTGCTGGGACAGTTACAGAGGTACCCACGCTAGATGAGATGCTCAGTCGACACCCATTCAACGCTCAGCTTTCGACCGACAGCCGTCCTGAACGGAAACTGTGCAGAAAGAAGACCCGACCCTCTCTCTTTGACCATCTAGTGCTTATTTTGCAGATGGGGAAATTAAGGTCCATTTGGTCACAAGGTGAGATAGTGCAGAGCTGGGACTTAAGTCCCCTCTAAGGACAAGGACAGTGTTGCCCTCATCGCACAGACGTGAGGACTTAGGGTCCAGCCCTGACCTGGGAGTGACCTGAAGGGGTTACTTCTCCTCTCTGGTCCTCAGTTTACCTTGCCTGTAAGATGAGTAATTGGAATGGTGAGAGCCAGCATATCCTTGACATCAAAAGCTGACAAAAATGGCACAATAGGAAAACTACAGACCCCTCTCCCTATGAAGAGGGTACAAAACTCCCAAATGGAATTTTAGCAAAGAACCAAGTAACACGTTTTTAAGATACACCATAACAAAGTGACTTATGCCTGAGGTGCAGAGATGGTTCAATATTTGGAAGTCTGGTAATAAAATTCGCCATACTAAATGGATCAAATGAGAAAAATTCTGAAAAGGTCATCAAAATAGCAACAGTTGCATGTAAGTGAGATTATACGGTATTTGTCTTTCTCAGCCTGACTTATTTCAGTTAACGTAATATCCTCTAGATCCATCCATGTCGTTGAAATGGCAAGATTTCTTTTTTTTTTTTTTTTTTGTGGTAGGTGGGCCTCTCACTGTTGTGGCCTTTCCCGTTGCGGAGCACAGGCTCCAGACGCGCAGGCTCAGCGGCCATGGCTCACGGGCCCAGCCGCTTCGCGGCATGTGGGATCTTCCCGGACCGGGACACGAACCCGTGTCCCCTGCATCGGCAGGCGGGCTCTCAACCACTGCGCCACCAGGGAAGCCCCAAGATTTCTTTTTTATGAGACTATTATGAGTAATATTCCATTGTGTGTGTGTGTGTGTGTGTATATATATATATAAAACATCTTCTTTATCCATTCATCTATCGATGGACACTTAGATTCTAATTTCCAGACCGTAATCAGATTTTTCCAACTGTTCTGATAATGTCCTTTGTAACAAAAGAGTATCCTGGCTTACACATTGTATTAATCTGGAACATTCCTCAATCTGTCTTTGCCTTTCATGACACTGGCTTTTTTTTTTTTTTTTTTTTTTTGACACTGGCATTTTTTAAAAAGCCCAAGCGAGTCATTTTGTGGTGTCTGAGTTTGGGTTTTTGTGATGTTTCCTCATGATTAATTGGCATTTTTGGCAGGAATGCCTCAGAAATAATATTATCTGCTGTTGGTATGACTATATATAGAAAACCCAAGAGAATCAATGGAAACTTTCCTATATCTAAACAACTAGGTAGAAAATCCTTTCGAGGAAAAGAAAAATCCCTTTCAGATAATTTTTTATATCCAGGAATAAACTACGTTCCTTATTATGTAAGGATCTATTCTACATTAATTTTTCAAAAAATAACTCAGTAGAAAATGGGCAAAGCACATGGGCAGCCTGGTCATCGAAATATACGAAAAAGGGGCCCAATCTCACTGCTAGAGAAGAAATGCAAACTGAAAAAAATGTGATATCGTTTTCTACCCTTTAGTTTGTCAAAGACAAAAATAAAAACAAATTAAAAGTTTGTGAATACGTTGTGTTGGCACTGCTGTTGGGACTGCTCATTCATACAACCACTTGGGACGGCAGTTTTCCAGAATCTCTCAAAATTAAAAGTGCACATGTTGTTTGACCCATCAACTCCTCTTGAGGCAATTTTTCTGCAACCATATTATTATTTTCTTTTTTTTGCGGTACGTGGGCCTCTCACTGTTGTGGCCTCTCCCGTTGTGGAGCACAGGCTCCGGATGCGCAGGCTCAGTGGCCATGGCTCACGGGGCCCAGCTGCTCCGCGGCATGTGTGATCTTCCCGGATTGGGGCACGAACCCGTGTCCCCTGCATCGGCAGGCGCACTCTAAACCACTGCGCCACCAGGGAAGCCCAACCATATTATTTTAATTAAAAAAATTTTTTAATCTACAACCATATTTAAATGTATACAAAATGATGGACTAAATGCAGTGGAGAATCCTGTGTTGGATCCTGGAACAGAAAAACACTTAGGAAATCAAATAAAGTCTAGAGTTTAGTTAATAGTAATATACGAAGATTAATTTCTTAGTTTTGACCGAGAAATTGGAGGAAGCTGCATGAGGGCTATTCAGAGACTCTGTATTATCTCTGCAAAGTTTCTGTAAATCTAAACGTATTCCAAAATTAAAAGTTTACTTTTAAAAAGATGAGGGTGGGGGAGAGGAGAAATGAAGACATTATTACCACATTCTTGGTAATTGCAAAAAATTGGAAACAACCTCAGTGTCCATCAGTTGGGGACTGTTTAAATGAGTGTCCGTCCATCCACACCATGGACTGCTATACAACTGGTTTGTGTGGGTTTTTTTATTTTTTGTTTTTGGCCAAGCTGCCCGGCTTGCAGATCTTAGTTGCCTGACCAGGGATTGTACCTGCGCCCTCAGCAGTGAAAGTACAGAGTCCTAACCACTGGACAACCAAGGAATTCCCACTATAAAACTGTTAAAAAGGCCAAAGCTGATCTTCTCTGAGACGCATTAATGTACAAAGCAGGAGAGCAGGGCTTCCCTGATGGCGCAGTGGTTGGGGATCCGCCTGCCGATGCGGGGGACGCGGGTTCGTGCCCCGGTCTGGGAAGATCCCACATGCCGCGGAGCGGCTGCGCCCGTGAGCCATGGCCGCCGGGCCTATGCGTCTGGAGCCTGTGCTCCGCGATGGGAGGGACCACAACAGTGAGAGACCCGCGTGCTGCAAAAAAAAAAAAAAAAAAAAAAGCAGGAGATCAATAATTTGTGTACGTCTTTTAAAATTCGGGGCTGGGGGAAACTTTTATCCAAATATCTCTGAAGGAAACACTGGTCACAGCTGTGGCCTCTGGAAAAGGAATCAGGGATCTGGGGATCGGCGGGGGAAGCAGTCTCATGCTCCTCTGTATACCTTTTTGTAAAGTTTGCATTTTAAAAATCATGTGCATGTATTACCCTTAAAATAATTAAAATTTGTTTTGAAAAATTTCTGAAGAGGCTGCTGTAAGGAGGGGAACAGCGCACTTGAAACTCTGATCCCCCCTCAGCCAGTCCTGTTTATTATCCCCCCATCCACCTTGGAGGTGGCTTGGTGGTGCCTGATCAGGGCCTTTACTAGGAGAGGACCAACTTGGGGTGGGGGGAGGAATTGGAAGCCCCCCCGCAAAAGGAGGAGGTGAGGCTGAGGGGAGGGATGAGTCTAACCGCTTTGTTCCGTTGCTGGCCACCAGGGGTCACCCCAGTCTGCAGACCTGGTTGCTGCTGGCTGAGGGCCCAGAACTTGAGAGGCAGGGAAGATGGGTCTGAGACACCCCCCTCCCCCTGCAACTCTGGCGTAAATCCAGAAGTGAGCAGGAAACAGCTTCTCCTTCTGGAGTCAGCTAGGGCTGGAGACTGGCCCTGCCTTGTCTGGGGCCCCAGGGACTTCAGACCCTCACTGTGGGGTCCAGGACTGACGCACACAAAGGGCTGTAAATGGGACCTAAAATATGATCATTACTGTTCACTTATTCTGCTAGCTTCCCCTTGGCCATACCTGCCAGATCACTGAAAATCAGCGCCGGGGACATGTGGAGCCATGGGAGGTGTGTGAGCAGGAGGGGTACTGTCAGATCTGGTTCTCCCGCCAGAACGGAGAATCCCCCAGCTGCCTTGCCTTCCAGACCCCACCTGCCTCCCTCCCCACAGGGCCAGCCCCCAGCCTGCCCTTGCTCTGTTGTGCCTCCCTGTCTCCACCTGTCCAGTTACCACTCAAAGTCTCTGTCTGTCTCTCTGTCTCCAAGTCTTTACCTCTGTGTCTCCACCCTGTCCCCAGCACACTCTCCCAGGTCCCTGCCCTGGCCTCCCCTATTCATGGTCACCCTGGGGTCCCTCCGTGGCTACAGAAACAGGAGTGTATGGGAGGGGGGTTGGAAAGGGGGTGGCTGGCACAAGCTGGGTGGAGGGCACTGGCGACAGCAGCAGCCTGACCTTGTTGGCGCCCAGTCCCAGGTAAGAAAGTGGGTCACCTTTTTTCAGGAAGGAACACGGATGCCCAGAGAGGACAGGCTCTCCCCCTCCCCTGCCCACAAAGGGCTCTCCTTGCCTCCTCTGTCAACTCCAAAAGCCCAAAAACTTAATTTCCTTTGCATTTAACCAAAACCCAAACACGTTGGCATAAAAGTGGAGGGTTTTCTGAACTTTGCTGAAATTTTTCTTCGCCAGAAATATCGCTTCCTCCAGAACCTTCCTGAAGTTCTGTGAGAGTTTTTAAAAACCTCGTGTCTCCTTGAGAACTTCAGTGTCGGTCTTCAGAGTGACACAGAGCTGACTTCCTCAGGACAGTCTTCCCGTCTCTGCCCAAACAATCAAATGAAACCAAATGGATTGTTTTTAATTTAGAAAACAATAATTAAAATCGAAGTCCCTCCAAAGGAATTCAGAGAGATTCATGCACAAAATTTCCTGTCACTATGACAAATGGTTTTCAGGGAAAAACCAAATGCTCACCTCATTCGATGCATTTGACCTCATGTGAATTCGAAGACCAGTTGCTCACCTCCTCCCTCTGGAATTTTCTGGCCAGGAATTCAGGCAGAACGTGTTCAGAGAGTCTGTTTTTAGAAATTTTAGATTCTGCTGGCAGGAGTGTCAATGGAAACAACCTCTTTGGAGGACAAATTGATGACAGCTGTCAAAATGTAAAATGTTATTGCTTTAGGACCCAGCAATTTCACTTGTGGAGATTTGATATCAAGTCTTATTTTGTTCACTGAAACAAAAAATTTAGAAACAGTCTAAGTGCCCATTGGTAATTATTATGGTAATGTATGTGCTGAAAACCTAAACAGCGGTCAAAAGGAATCAACAATCTCAAAGTCATAATGTTGAGCAGAAAGAGGAAGTTTCATCATTACCTTTTCCATTTAAAAAAAAATCTAGCTTTTAAAACAAATTATTGGAAAAAGAAACATTACAAAGCAAAGTTGTGAGATCAAATTGCCAAAAAGAATGTTATTTTTGAGCTTGATACAAAAGACATTAGTGTGTATGTTGAAAACTCTTGTTCTTACACTGTGGCGGTTGCTCAAAATTGTAGCACATCAGGTCTAGAGTGGCTTTTTGGTTTTCCAGGAGTTTATGGTTGCCTTTCTTTTCCCTTGACAACAGATATCATGTTCATACATACATATATGCAACATCTTCAATATACAGTGAAAGATAGCCAAGATCTTAAGTTCATACCAAGACTGTCACACCTCCTGGCATTGGCCTAAGCACTGCCCCCTTGCCTGAGCTCTCAACTGGACCCTTGTCACCCAGGCTCTACCCCTGTCATGCCCCCTTTCCCCTGGTGATCCCACAGGCCCAGGGCAACAACAGCGGGGACAGTGTCCCTCCCCTGTGTCTCAGTTCCCCAGCCTCACATCAGAGGCTGTGCATGATCCAGCCCCACCTTAAAAAATGACCACCTTTTATTAAGGTTAACTGTGTGCCAGGCACTGTGACAAGTGTCTCACAACTGGCTTTGTTGCCTCCACTTTAGACAGGAGAAAACTGAGGCTCAAGGAGGAGAAGTCACTTGTCCCAGGTCTTACAGCGGTAGGTGGCCCAGCCAGAACTTAACTCCAGAGGCCTGCATTGAAACCATGTATTCACTCTGCCTACATGACTCCCCATTAATGCAGATGGGAGATGTCCTCCTCCCACCCTGCTCCAGGGGACTCTGGGTGGGCCTGACCAACCCAGAGAAATAGCTGGTTGGGCACCACTTGCAGCCCCCAACCCTCCTCCCTCCCAGTAGTGGCTGGGAAGGGTCCGGAATCAGGAATCAATGGGTAGCTGCAAAGGCCAAAGGTCAGACAGGGGTTTCCTGCCCATCCCTGGGAACTTCCTCCATCCCGACCCAACTCCCACCTCCTTGATGAACACCACCCTGGAGGACCCCTCCCCGCTCAACTACCCCCCACTCCACTATCCTGGCTAATAGGGGGCTGGGTCCCCATGCCACCGCCTTCAGCCTGCTGTGCCCCCCACAGGCAGTGGACAGCAACTGTGTTATCGTCACCCACCCACGGTCCAGCCTCCTTTCCATCCCCTTGCCCCGTTCCCCTCGGATCCTGTCAGCCTTGACCCCATGGGGCTAGGGGCTGTGTCCCACTCTGTCTCCCCAAGACTGAGGACCCCTCACCGCCAGGCCTGGGGCTCTTGGTGAGGCCTCTGGCATCACCCAGCATAGGGGTTTTCCCTGGAGCTCCTGGATCTGGGGGGACATGTAGGAGGGCATACCCAGAATCCTTTGCTCCTTGGTCCCGAAACCCCTTCCTTGCCCACCTGGGGGTGACCCACAGTGAAGCTTGACCCCCTCTATCTGGCGCTTCCCCTTCACCATCTCACAGAGCCCCAAGATGAGGTTTCCAGCAGTAATAATAGCAACGGCAAATCATTTCTCCCAGCCCCCTCCCCGGCCCTGGGACCTGGTACTGTGCCCACCTCATCTCACAGAGGGGAAAACCGAGACAGGAGAAGCCCCTCACTCAAGCTCACCCTGGCCCCAGGTTCACTGCTGCCTGTGCTTACTAAGCGCCTACACGAGCCAGGCATTGGGTGGGATGACAGCTAGGGGAACCCGCGCCACCACCACCCACCCATCAGCCCTCCGTGAGGCCTTCCTGTGCCAATTACTGAGCACCCACTGTGTGCCTGGCCCTCAGCTAAGCGCTCCGCACAATTTAGCTCCTGTAATCATCACTGCCATGTAAGGTGGGTACACATCTGTAGCCAGCCCTCCCTGAGGGGAGGTGAGTCCAGCTCTGTGAACGACCAGAGTGAGACACCCAGGTGGTGCTTTCTCCTCCCATCGTCTCGGTATCCTCCTCCCCACGATGGGGATGTCGACATGAGGTCACAGGCAGGTGAGACCAGCTCTGGGCACAAAGCAAGGGCAGGTGGGGAAAATGAGGCTCAGCAAGGCCGAGAAGGCCTGGTCCCCTCGCCGGTGCCCCACCCAGCGTTAATCAGAGAGGCCCAGACGTGACATGGTGCCCTCCCCCCTTCCCTTCACAGCCCGGGTGGGAGTGTTGTGATAACCCACAGCCCCCGTTTCCTCCTGGCCAGGAAGGAGCCAGGCAGAGGAAGTATTAAGAGGAGTAATATAAACACTTCCCCCCTCCCCCCTGCCGTGGCAAGGTCTAGAAGGGGCAGAAGCCACCACCCAGAGCAGACCAGCCAGCAGAGCAGTGCCGGCGCACCGGGCAGAAGCTGGGAGGAGATGGGCTCGGCGATGGAGCACGGGGGACCCTATTCACGGGCGGGGGGCAGCCCGAGGGGCTGCTGGTACTACCTGCGCTATTTTTTCCTCTTTGTCTCGCTCATCCAATTCCTCATCATCCTGGGCCTTGTCCTCTTTATGGTCTACGGCAACGCGCACGTGAGTACCGAATCCAACCTGCAGGCCACCGAGCGCCGGGCTGACGGCCTCTACGGCCAGGTGGTGGGGCTCACAGCCTCCCAGGCCAACCTGTCCGAGAAGCTCAACCTCACCTCCCGCGCCAAGGATGCCATCATGCTGATGCTGCTAAACGCCCGCCGCGACCTGGACCGAATCAACGCCAGCTTCCGCCAGTGTCAGGCCGACCGGGTAAGTCCACAGGCCGGACACCCGTCCCGGGGAACCCCAGGCTGGTCACCTCACCTCTCTGAGTTTCACTTTCCTCGTTCATGAGACAGGGACAGTCACGGACCCTACGTTTTGCGTGCCGAGCCCGTGTAGAGAAGCAATGCATATTTTGTCCGTATATCTCATGCAATACTTGGGACACACTTAGACTAAAATAGGATTTGTGGTCTATCTGGAGTTCAAGTTGAACTGGGCATCCGGTCTGTGGTCAGACCTAGGCCCATGGCTTAATGTGTATAAAGCGCCCAGAACGTACCAGCACACACTAGCTGCAAGTTAAGAGCGGGCTTAATAAACGCTCAGAGTGTTGGATTCTTAGCAATTGGTATGAATGGTTCAGGTTTGCCTGAGGTTGGATGTCCGCTTAGGAAATATTATCTCTTCGTTGAGTCCCAGGAGGTAGGGAGAAGATTTCAAACCCTTTTGCGGAGGGGAAATGGAGGCCTAAGGAAAGAGGTGGCTTGTTGGGGGACGGGGGGCAGCAGGGAGCAGAAATGGGCAACCCTGGGTCTCGTGGAGACTGTCATCCCCCCCTCGTACCCCCAACTCCTGTCAAACGCACTCAGCAAGATCCCCCATGTTCTCACACATACACGATTCCTCTGAGGAGGTCCCGTTCCTGGGAACACTGAGGAGATGTTGCCTCCTCAGGCTTTGGCTGGAATGGGGTGAGAGAAGGGGTGGGCAGGGGAAGGGAAGGGTTGGGGAGAGGGGCAGGCTGTCTTTCTCCCACAGGAGGTGTCTGGGCTGTTTGGGGCAGGGGACCGTGGAAAGAAAAGGCCTTTACTGGGGCTTTAGACCACCCAGCCCCTGCCACTGGGCAGGAAGGATGTGCACAGCTCCCCTCAGAACTGCCCAGGCAAGGGTGAGGTCTCCCCATCTCATTCCCCCAGGACAGGGCCGGTCCCCCTTAGATCCTCAGAAAAAGGTGAGTCTCCCTCAGACCCCCAAATGAGGCAAGTCCCCCCTCAGACCACAGGGCTGGACCATGTACCCCCTCAAATGCTCCCCACTCCTGACAAGGGCAGCTCCCTCAGACTTCTCAGTTCCCGGGAACTGGCCCTTTTGAATCTTTCAGGACACGCATGGTCTTCCGGTCCAGGAGCCATTAGCAATCCCAGGATCATAAAGTTTTATTCTTTTGTTTTTTGGATTTTGTTTTTCGTTTCTGGCCACGCTGCGCTAGGATCTTAGTTCCCCCACCAGGGATGGAACCCATGCCCTATGCAGTGGAAGCCCAGGGTCTTAACCACTGGACCTCCAGGGAAATCCCTTTTTTGTTGTTGTTTCTGGTTTGGGTTTTTTTTGTTTTTATCATAAAGTTTCAGACATTCACACGCATCTCCGAATCCCGGACGGCCCCATCGTAGAATATTAGAAATCTAAGAATCTGCCTCTTTACAACTTTAAATTTTGAAAATCGTAGCTTTCCCCCAACACACAAGTTGACAAATTCCTCTGTCCTGGAACCCCTCAGGGTTTTCTCCAAGGACCCCCCAGGAAGCGGGCACTGATGCTGGGGAGTAGCCCCACCCCTGCCACGGCAGCCCCACATGTCTGATGGTACCAAGTATGAATTTTGATCTTTCCCCGATCCTGGTGGTGCTATGAGATGGATTTTTTTCTTAAATTCTCTGCAAATGCAGTTGCATTTCTGGCTCTGAGACCCTGGGAGAGAAAGGGGAAATTAACTCAGTGTGTTTTTTTTAGGCTATGCCCTACTCTGCCTGGGTCAAGGAAGCACCTCCACCCAGGACGCATGCGGGAGAGATTTTTTTTGTCATGGATTTTTCTTTATCCAGCATTCGTAATAATCTTTTTGATGGTCAAATTATCCTGAAATAGGCCGTAGGAACACCCTCAATCTGGCTCCTGTGTCTTTTGGTGGAACTCCATTAGTCTTTGAGAGCTTCCTTGCTTTATGTCCTAACAAATATTCCAGAAAACCCTTCAGACTGTTTATACTTGTTCACTAATCAATTAGTTCTCTCCCTCTGAGTCCAGGGCAACCATGGCTACAGGAAAGTGAGGGAGAGACTCCTGAATTACTTCATAAAGACGTACCTGAACACTCCTTAACGAGAGAAGATACTTTTTTTTGTATTGTCGGATTGCACTCGATCTAAGTAAATAGTCTTCTCATCATCTTGACATCTGAGAACCTGTGCAGAAAAATACTTCTGTATTTTTGGGAGCTTTCTCCTCCAACTGGAAGAAAACCTCTTTCGCACTTCATCTTTGGAGGCAACTCGTACCCTGAGATCTTCCCTTTCTGTAGTTAAGGCTTTTGAAAACAGACGTCACAGGAGCTTCCAGAGCTATTTCTGTCCTCCCCCATGCCCAGGTCATTAGGACAGGGCCAGCTTCCAAAGGAGTAAGGACAAAAAGTGGCAGAAAGGCACACCCTCTTCACCCTTCATACCTTTCCTTGTTATATTTCTGCAGAGCGTTCTGTTCCAAAGTTTTAAAGACATAAAAAACGTTATAGAGTTAAAATGTAATTCACATGCCGTACAATTAGCCCATTTCAAGTGTACATAACGGGGACTTACCTGGCGGTCCAGCGGTTGTGACTCACCCTTCCACCGCAGGGGACACTGCAGGGGACACGGGTTCGATCCCTGGTCCGGGAACTAAGATCCTGCATGCCGTGTGGTGCGGCCAAAAAGAATAGTAATAATTAAGTGTCTATAATTTTAAAAAAACGTGTAGATGAAAGAAAAATGTGTACATAACAATGATTTTTAGTACATTCACAGAGTTGGGCAACCGTCAGCACAATTCAGTTTAGAACATTTTCATCACCCCCAAGAGAAACGCCACCAGCAGTCACTTCCCCTTCCCCCTCACCCAGCCTCTGACAAACACAAATCTGCTGTATGTTTCTATGGATTTACTTACTCCAGAGATTTCCTTTAAATGGAATCCTGCACTATATGCCCTTTTGTGTCTGGGTTCTCACCCTCAGCATGATGTTTTCAAGGTTCATCCTCATTGTAGCGTGTGTCAATGCTTCATTCCTTTTGATAGTCGAATAATATTCCACTGTACGGATGGATCACGTTTTATCCATTCATCTGTGGATGAAACACTTGGGCTGTTTCTACCTTTTCGCTACTGCTGTGAATATCTGTGTGCAAGTTTTAGTGTGAACATATGCTTCCATTGCTCTTGGGTATATATACCTAGGAGTGGAATTGCTGGGTCATAGTGTAATTCTATGTTTAACTTTTAGAAAAACTTGCCAGGCTGCTTTCCACTGTGGCGCCACCATTTTTACATTCCCATCAGTACTGCCTGCGAATTCTGTCTCTCCACATCCTTACCAACACTTGCCCATTCTTGTTTTTTGTTTTATTTATGGCCATCCTAATGGTTGTGAGGTGATATCTCATCATGGTTTTCATTTGCATTTCCTGATGACTGAAGATGATGAACATCTTTTGATGTGCTGGTTGACCTTTTATATATCTTCTCTGGAGAAATGTCTATTTCTCTGGAGAAACGTTCAGATGCTTTGCCTAGTTTTCAATTGGGTTGTTTTTTATTATTAATTTCTAAGAGTTTACTTTTATATATTCTGGTTACTATTCTCATCATCAGACACACGATTTGCAAATATTTTCCCATCTATGGGTTGTTTTTTTCCCTTTCTTAATGTTGTCCTTTCATGCACAAGTTTTTAAGTCCAATTTATCTGCTTTTTCTTCTGTTGCTTGTGATTTTGGTATCATATCTAAGAAATCATTGCCAAATCCAAAGTCATGCAGAGTTAACACCTGTTTTCTTCTAAGGAGTTTTATAGCTTAAGCCCTTACATTTAGGTCTTGGACCCATCTTGAGCTAATTTTTGTATATGGTGTGAGGTAGGGGTCCAAATTCATTCCTTAGTATGTGGCTGTCCAGTTGTGCCAGCACCATTTGTTGAAGAGAATCTTCTTTCCCATGAAACGATCTTGGCATCTGTATTAGTTTGCTAGGCCTGTCTTACAGTACCACAAATCAGGTGGCTTAAATAACAGAAACTTTATTTTCGCACAAGCACACGTTCAAGATGTTGGCGGAATTCTTTCCTTCCCAGGCCCATCAGGATCTGTTCCATGTCTCTCTCCTTGGCCTGTTGATGGCTGTCTTCTCCCTGTGTCTTCACATCACGTTCCCTCTGTGCATGTCTGGGTGTCCAGATTTCCTCTTACAAGGACCCACCCTAATGACTTCATCTTAACTTAACTGCCTCTTTAAAGACCCTGTCTCCAAATACATTTACGTTCTGAGGTCCTGAGAATCAGGGCTTCAACATGGGAATTTGGGGTGGGGGACACAATCCAGCCCATAACAGCATTCTTGTCAAAAAAAAAAAAAAATCTGTTTTTCGGGGAATTCCCTGGCGGTCCGGTGGTTGGGACTCAGCGCTTTCACTGCTGAGGGCACAGGTTCAATCCCTGGTTGGAGAATTAAGATTCCCCCAAGCCACACAGCACAGCCAAAATCCGTTATTAATTGGCCGTAAATGTTTTCAAGGTTCATTCAAGTTGTAGAATATATCAGTGCTTTGTTCCTTTTTATTGCCAAATAGTATTAATCATAACTTTTTTTTTATCTTGGTTGACTAAAATGCCTAGGGAAAGAGGTGGGTTTTTTTTTTTAATTTATTTATTTTGGCTGCGTTGGATCTTCATTGCTGCGCGCGGGCTTTTCTCTAGTTGCGGCCAGCGGGGGCTACTCTTCGTTGCAGTGTGCGGACTTCTTATTGCGGTGGCTTCTCTTGTTGTGGAGCACGGGCTCTAGGCACACGGGCTTCAGTAGTTGTGGCACGTGGGCTCAGTAGTTGTGGCTCTTGGGCTCTAGAGCACAGGCTCAGTAGTTGTGGCGCACAGGCTTAGTTGCTCCACGGTATGTGGGATCTTCCCAGACCAGGAATCGAACCCATGTCCCCTGCATTGGCAGTCAGATTCTTAACCATTGCACCACCAGGGAAGTCCAGGTGGGGTTTCTTTTAACTTTTTTTTTAATTGAATGAATGGAAGATCCTTTAAATTCTATAGTGCTTTACAGTTTTCAAAAGTTTCACACACATGATTTCATACAATCCCATAATACCCTTTTTTAAATTTCCTACCCCTATATTCCCCCTCCCCTCTTCCCTCTCCCCACTGGTAACCACTAGTTTGTTCTTTATCTGTGAGTCTGCTTCTGTTTTGTTATATTCACTAGTTTGTTGTATTTTTTAGATTCCACATATAAGTGATATCATACGATATTTGTCTTTCTCTGTCTAACTTATTTCACTTAGCATAATGCCCTCCAGGTCCATCCACGTGGCTGCAAGTGGCAAAATGTCATTCTTTTTTATGGCTGAGTAGTATTCCATTGTCTATAATCATAACAACTTTTGAAGATCAGACCAGCATCCCCTGTAGAGAAGCCATGTCCTTGTGAACTATGCCAACACAGACCACCTGGGTGCTGGATCTGAGGCCCCAGCCCTGAGAATCTGGGCAGCGCCGGGGGCAGGGGGTCCCACAGGAGCCGGACACTGAGCTCTGTCCTGTGTCACATCCGGACAGGTGATCTACATGAACAACCAGCGGTACATGGCTGCCATCATCTTGAGTGAGAAACAATGCCAAGAACAACTCAAAGAAAGTAACAAGAGCTGCGATGGTGAGTGGGTTAGGGTTAGGGTTACAATTGTGGACAGTGGAGAGCAGGGTAGCTGACTCCCCACCCAGTCTCTTGGCAGCCCCCAACCTTCCTGACTCTTATGGTCCTATACCCTTAGCTTTGGCCCTCACACTGAACCAGAAAGCCAAGACACTGGAGGTGGAGCTGGCAAAGGAGAAGGTGGTATGTACCAAAGACAAGGACAGTCTGGCGTTGGGCAAGCGAGTGATGGAGGAACAGCTGGCCGAGTGCAGCAAAGCCCAGGAGCAGCAGCGGCAGGAGCGACAGCTGGCCGAGGACCGTCTGCAGAAGGTGCAGGCCCTCTGCCTCCCGCTGGACAAGGACAAGTTTGAGATCGAGCTGCGCAACCTCTGGAGGGACTCCATCATCCCGCGCTCCCTCGAAAGCCTGGGCTACAGCATGTTCCATCCCCTTGGCTCGGAACTGCCCTCCATCCGGAGAACCTGCGACCACATGCCCACCCTCATGAGCTCCAAGGTGGAGGAGCTGGCCCGGAGCTTGCGGGCTGGCATCGAGCGTGTGACCCGTGAGAACTCGGACCTCCAGCGCCAGAAGCTGGAGGCCGAACAGGGTCTGCGCGCCAGTCAGGAGGCCAAGGAGAAGGTGGGGAAGGAGGCCCAGGCCCGGGAGGCCAAGCTCCAGGCTGAATGTGCCCGGCAGACCCAGCTGGCCCTGGAGGAGAAAGCAGTGCTGCGGAAGGAGCGTGACAACCTGGCCAAGGAGTTGGAGGAGAAGAAGCGGGAGGCTGAGCAGCTCAAGATACAGCTGGCTGTCAGCAACTCGGCCCTGGACACCTGCATCAAGGCGAAGGTGGGCCAGAGGTCCCTGGCTTCAGGTTGCATTCGGGGTGGGTCTGGAGGCCAAGCTGATGCTGATGTTGAAGTTGGGTTTGAACTTTTTTTTTTTTTTTCTTGGTGTGGAGGTTGGCTTCCCAGTCTAGGTTGGGTTACTTAGACTCACTTGAGAATTTCACTGGTTTCACTGATGTCAGGATTGAGGCAGAGCTCGGAATGGGGATCAGCATTGAGAAAAGGTGTCGGGTTAAGACTGGAGTTGGAGGTCGGGTGGCTGTCAGGTCCAGGGTTGAGTGAGGGGCAAATCTAGAATTGTGGTTGCTTTGGGGTTGGGGTGAGCTGAGACACTGAGGGTGGATTTAGGCTTGAGGCTGAGATCAGACATGGGTGACTGTGCGTCTAATGCTTTAGGACTGTGGTTATGTATTAACGTAGGAATTTTATTGGCATTAGGTTTGGGGTGGAGTTTGGATTGGGAATGACATTAAGAAAGGGTTAAGGACTGGGGTTGAGTTTAGGAAGGCAGGTGGGCCTCAAAATTGGCTTAAGTTTAGGATTAGGGACTCATCCAGTGTCGGTGTCAGGGTTGGGATGGGTTTGAGTTGAGTTGAAGGATCAGGGGGCACCAGGTTAAGGACTGGAAGTGATACTGGGGTTAGGGTGAGGGTTAAGGCAGGTCTAGAGAAAGGCTTCACGTGGACTGTAAATTTGTGGTTAGAGTTGGGTCAAGGTGGGTTCTTGGTGACTCCTGTGTCTAGAGTTGATTTGGGTTAAGGTTAGGGTTCCACGTAAGATTTCATTAGTCTTAGAATTAGGTTGAGTTTGGAGTTTGGATTGTGAGGAAAGGTTAAAAGTTGGGTCAGGGGTCACATGCAGGGTGGCTCTTGGATCAAGGATTTGGGGAAGAGCGAATCTAGGGTTTCAGGGGGTTTGGGATTGCATTCAGTTGAGGCTGGAGTGGAAGCTCAGGCGGGTGTAGGTGGTTGGTGGGCCTAGAGACGATTAGAAGTTTGGGGCCAAGGGCGGATTCAGAACTTCATGGGCATTAAGATTGGAATTGGCATTGACCGTGGGCTAGGAGTTGAGACTGGGCTGCATTTAGGGTGGCTGGTGTTAGGATATATTCGACGTGAAGGATTAGGTGAGCCTGGGCTTCGAGTGCAGGTCAAGACTGGGTCTAGAGTAGAAGCCGGGTGGACGTTGATCTTGGGCTGAGGCTGGGCTGGGGTTCTAACTCAGGTGGAGGCTGAGGTCTGAGGTTGAGCTGGGGTTGAGCGTGGTATTGGGAAGGTATTTATGGGTGGCTGTAGTGGAGTGCCGGGCTGGCGCTGAGGGAATGGGGGTGGGGGGTAGATTTTTCATAGCGGCTGGGTCTAGGGGATGGGCTATGGTCAGAGTTAGATGTAAAGTTATGATCAGATCAGGTTTGTCATTGGGACTGGGTTAAGGTCAGGCTTTGATTCTAAGGGAGGGTCTGTTTTCAGGTTGGGATCTGATTTTAGGTGACTGAGTTCAGAACTGGTTTTGGATTTCAGGTTTGGAAAGATCGTCTCAGGGTCCTTCAAGGGATGGCATTGAGGATCGAGGGCCAGTTGGTTTACAGAGTGGGTCAGCTTCAGTCTGGAGCGGGGCTGGGTTGGGTGGATGGGCTCCAATGGGGTCTTGGATTGGAGTCAGGCTGGCACCAAGGCTGTAATGGAGACCGTGGCAGGACCCCTGCAGAGTGGGGTCTCCGGGGGCTGCCAAGGGAAGCCGGTCCCTGCAGTCCCCGATCATTTGAAGGCAGGTGTCTACAGGTGGTTATATATCCATCATCACGTGTCCTTCTCCATGGGTATCTGTCTGTTTTCTCTGCCCTGGAAGGAACTCAGGTCTCCAAGGGTGTGGAGAGGCAGGAAACTCCCTGGGACTCGTGTTTGGGATCCCTGGCCTCCACCAACCTCCTTTCACCCTTCTTCCCACAGTCGCAGTCAATACCAGTGCCAAGACCTGCAGGCCCTGCCCCCAATCCCCCGCCCATTGGTGAGTGACAGAGGGCAGAGCCAGGAGAGGGGGGCGGATTCCACCTTGGATCCTGGGGTGCCAGCCCATTCCCTGACCCTGGGGGGATGGTTACTAAGGCATTAGGTCGGGGCTGACCCCTCCCTCTCTTGGCAGACCCAGCTGGGCTGGAGGAATTCAAGAGGAGGATCCTGGAGTCCCAGCGACCCCCTGCCAGCAGTGTCTTAGCATCAGCTAGGTGAGGCTCTGGACAGGCTGAGACAGTTCAATCTCAGGCTTTGGATGAGGCTGGGTACAGGACTGGGGTGGAGGGAGGCTCGCATCACACTTGTTGCTTCCTTAATCGAGCACTTGCTGTATACCAGGCCCTATGCTGGACCCAGGGGATACAGCAGTGACCAAGACACACACAGTTCCATTCATGAAACTCCCGAGTAGTGGGCCAAAGAGACAATGAAGGAGGCAGGGTGACCAAGAACCTGCCACGATCGGATGCTTACTGTGATCTTGGCACAGTCCTAAGCTCTCTGCCCAATTAACTCATTTAATCCTCAGAATCCTAATCCGTGGGTGAGCTACTGTTATCCCCACTTTCTGGATGAAGCAAATGAGGCACAGAGAGGGTGTGCATCGTGCCCCAGGTAACACAGCCAGAGCTGGGACATGAACCTAGGCGATCAGACTCCAGACAGGAAAGGGAGGGCCTGGATGAGGAAGGGACCTTTGAGCTGGAGGCTAGACAAGAGCTGGCCTGGGGGAAGGCAAGGGGAACAGTGCTCCAGGTGGCAAGAACAGCCAGGGCAAAGGCCCTGTGGACGGACTAGGGTGGCAGAAGTGAACAGAGCCGAGGAAGGGGAAGAGGGAGAGCAGTGTCCGAGAGTGACCCTGGGCCTCTCACTCCACCCTTCTGAGCTGCACTTTCTACTTCTATAAATATGAGGGTCTCTGGGCTTCCCTGGTGGCGCAGTGGTTGAGAGCCCGCCTGACGATGCAGGGGACGTGAGTTCGTGCCCCGGTCCGGGAAGATCCCACATGCCGCGGAACGGCTGGGCCCATGAGCTATGGCCGCTGAGCCTGCGCGTCCGGAGCCTGTGCTCCGCAACGGGAGAGGCCACAACAGTGAGAGGCTCACATACTGCAAAAAAAAAAAAAAAAAAAAAAAAAATGGGGGTCTCTGAAATCAAAGGCATGCAAATGCTTTGCCAGCCGTCAAGTGCTGTCCACACATGGCTGGAGGAGCAAGGAACCCAGAGCCTCAGTGGGGAGCATCAAGGGTGCCTGGCACATGTTCAGGTGATGGCTCCATGCCTTTGACCCCCTCACTGCCTCCCAGGGCCTGGTCATCTCTTGGACGACACCCTGTGCGTCACGGGGAAGGTGACTCAGACCACAGCTCCAAGAACACCCTGTGCTCCCTCCAGGGTCACTCTTACACCCCCCCCAACCCCCCACCCCCTACCCTGTTCAGGACCACACTGCTGACCTAGGATGGGCAGCCCATTTGCAGTTTAGGACCTGAGGTTCAAGGAGGTATGTGGGATTTTTGTCAGACCCCTCTGATCCCAAAGCCTGTAGCATCAGTTTTGCCACCAGGCTATGGTGAAGCGAGGTCTATTTCAGCCCCAGGGTGCTAAACAAAGCCCTTGGGGCCAAAAAGATTTCCAAACGTCTGTCATTAACTCCCCACGGTCCTCCGCACCCAGCTCCATCTTCACTATGCCTCTTCTTACATACTCCCTCTGACGGGGAGCTCATCCCCTTACGGAACTGGGTCCCCTCGCTCTGGATAGCTCTGCCTGGGAGAAATCCCTCAGCCTCGGGCAGCCTGCAGAGAGGGAAGCAAGGGGGTAGGGAGAAGACCCTGCTCTGAGCAAACAGTTTTCCTCTCTCCATCTTGGCCTGAAGCCATCATGGCAAGGAAGGAGGTTCTATTATTATCCCCATTTCTCAGAGGAGGGAACTGAGGCCCCAGGGAAGTGATCAGCCCGGGGTCATGCGTCAGCAAGTCAGGGATGGAGCCAGGCACCCAGTCCAAGCCTGTCCCGGTCGCAGCTGAGGATGGGGAAGCTCTTGACATTGTTTACCCCAAATGACGTCCCCACCCCCCCCCCCCCCCCCGCCCACCGCCACAGAGGAAACAATGTGTACTTAAGCCTGTGCCCCTCCTGCTTCTCTCTGCAGTGTCACAGGAAGGGCTTCTGGTCCATGGGCTCCCGCCTTGATTTGCCTTCCTCTGAGAGAGGGGCCGGGCATGAGCAGGCTGGGGTCTTCGGCTCCGGTTTTGAGCCCCAGCTCGGCCAGGCACTCAGTGGACAGCCAGTGAGTGACTGAATCGTAACGTCCAAATTTTATATGCACCCAACAGGGGACCAGATCCGAGGCCCCGCATCAAATCACCCACCCCATGATGGGGACTGTTGATTCCTTTTCCACTCATTCCTTCCGGGCCTCGAGAAAGTCTGCGCTGCTGCTAACTCACCCTAATGCCTCCCAGACCCTTGCAGTTCTCCCATATTCACAGAGGGAGGGCAGACCCAGGCTCCGGCGTCAGCTGCACTTGAGAACATGGTCTTGCTTTTTCATTGAACATTTTTAAGTGGTTTTCTATTAATGGCAAATGCACCAGCTTTCCTTTACTTGGTAAGACTGAGTATCCTTTGGAGATCACTTTATTTAAATTAAAAAAACACAACACAATGGAGGTGAAGACAAATATTAAGTGAATATTGGTGTAGCGGCTACGTGGCTGGAGATGGCACAAGTCACAATGTGGAAGGTTGAAGATGGGAGCTCAGCCCTGGCTCTGAGCCGAGCACACAGTGAGTGTCGATTCAAGTTCACTGCCATCACTATGACCGTTTGTTTTTTCTTTCAACCCATATTTCTTGAGCAGCTGCTGGGTGCTGAGGACACAGGGAGGAACAAGGCACAGAAATCCAAATCCCCACCCTCGTGCGGCTGACAGTCTAGTGGGGGAGGTGGATGACGAACCAGATGAGGGAGCCATGATAGGGACCCTTGGTGATGAGTGAAACAGAAAAGGGATGAGGAAGCTTGAGGAGGTTGGACTTTTCCGCGGGGGTGGGGTGGGGGCGGGGCCAGGGCAGGCTTCACTGAGGAGGTGACATTTGAGCAGAGAACTAAAGAAGATGAGGGAGGAGCCATGAGGGGATTCTCAGAAGGGTGCACCAGGCAGTGAGCGCAGCCCGTGCAAAGGCCCTGAGGCAGGACCATCCATGCCCGGTGAGTTTGAGTGAGGCAGCTGGTGTGGCTGGAGCTGAGTGATCGAGGGGAGAGTGGGAGGAGGTGAGGTCAGGATAAATCAGGCAGGGCCTTGGGGCTGCAGTGAGGACTTTGGGAGCCCTGGGAAGGCTGTGAACAGCAGAGGATGTGACCCGACTCAGGTGTTCACAGGCTCATTCTGGTCGCTGTTGTGGAGGGTGAAGGTGGGAACCTGAGACAGGGGTGAAGGCGACTGTGCTGGTCCAGATGAGCGATGGGGTTTAGGAGCCCCAGTCTCTGAAAATGGCCAGGGATGACCCTCCCTTGCAGGCTGGTGAGCAGGAGTAGTTAAAGGATGTCTGTCGGGGCTGCCTTGGAGCCTGTGAATTCTGGTAGAGGACAGAGCCTGGAGCTGGGAAGGGGGGCACCAGAGCCAGCCAAGGAACGTGAGGCTGCGGGGGCCCCAGGGAAGAGCCAGGGAAGGAAGGGAGGGGGCCAGCGGAAGCAGGACTTGGCAGAGGCCCCCACCTCCCCCATCAGGAAACAGCCTCTGAGCCAACCTCTGACCCCTCGTGAGAACCTTTGGCAGGCCCAGGAGGGGGAGGGGCATCCCAGACAGCGGGATGGCTCCTGCAAAGGCGAGGGGGAGGGGCGGAAGTGAAGTGATGGCTCTGAGAATTTGGGGGGTACTTTGTCAGGTTTTGATTCCCCAGTGGGGAGGCCTGGTGGGGGCACAGTGGGTGGAGCCTTGAATGCCAGATACAGAAGATCTGGCTTTGTCCCAAGGGCGCTGGGGAGCCATGGGAGCATGTGAGTAGGGGCAGGCTCATTAGAAAAACCCTCCTGGGAATGAGTGAGGGGCCAGGTCTAGGTCAGTTCTGTGTAGACCAAAAGGGAAACTGAGGCCCTGCCTGGGGGCCGGGGACTTTGGGCAAACACCCAGGATCCCCAGGGCCTTAGGGAGCAAAGAGGAGAGAGTCAGACAGACTGCAACAGAGGCCGGAGCACAGGAGGCAGCCCCTCTCAACCTCAGTCTATATAATGGATAGGCACACATCTCAGTCCCACCTGTCCCAGAGAGGTTCAACAAGGCGAAATCTAAGGGCAGGTTGAAACCGGCAGGAGCCCTAGGGTTCTTGGGAACAAGAAGGGGCCCAGGGGAAGAGGCAGGCCCAGGCGAGGTTTGTCCTGCCGTCTGTCTGTCTGACTGACTATTGTATTCCCATCTCCTTCCTGCCCCAGTGGCTGAGGAGGCTCTAGGCCCCGAGGACCGAGGGGTGGCCCCGACTCACCGGTCTGGAGACTAGGTGCAGCGAGACGCCCACGGCGAGGGACACAGCCAGGGTGGAGTCAGATAACGCACGCACGACAAAGGGGGCGCCCTTGGCCTGCGTCCTCTGCTCATCCTCCGCCACACCGCACCCACACCCCCTAACACTCTCTCCGCACCACACAATCCCTCACCCCCTAGATGCCGGGACGACGTCACAGATGCAGTGACATCAATCACACAGACGTGGTGGTGACGTCACACAGAGACAAGGCAATGACATCACAGAGATACACGGCGCCATCACACACGCACTTTCTGCCCAGCCCTTGCCCAGAATCACATCCCTTTGTGCACGCGGGTCAAGGCACCCACAGCATCCCACACTCAGCTGGAGCATCTTAGCGCTCCAGGTCTGGGGGAGTGAGAACAGGAAGACATTCACCTTCGTCCTCCCCTGAGAGTTTCCAGGCCCCCGAGAGAGGGAGCATCTGGTCCAGGGGACCCCTCAGAGCCCACGAGGGTGCTGCCCCTTCACTCTCTCTCCCCTCCATATCCAGCCCTGCCTGTGACCCATATAAATGTTAGTGGCACTAAATAAATGTTATCAAATCCCTTCAAAGACTCCAGAGTCATGATTTCTGCTTTCAAAAGGTACCATCAGGCTCTGAGTGAGAAAAAAAAACTAGGAATAAGATGAAAGCTGAAGAATCCCATCGCCAGCATCCCCAGGTCAGAAGACCCTTCAACCCGGAGCAAACGTGAGTAGACACCAGCTTCCCCCAAGCGGTAGGCATCTCCATATGTGAAGAGAAATGGCAAAATCATAGTCAATAAGGGTTTCATGAAATGCCTACAAAACCCCACATTGTGACAGCATTGTTGTCAATTTAGTGTTTGTTTAAAATAGCAGCTTTTTCTCCTATTTTTTAAAAAAGCATATATTTAAAAGCAGTTTCTTAAATAAATACAAATAAAAAGCGGTTTCTGAAAAAGCAGATTATCTATTTGTAGCTTTTGTTTTTGCTAGGTTTGCAGAGATTCCCCCAGGTACAGACAACAATTACTGAGGTACCACAGCCTGTTTTGCAGGAACTCCTCCTCACCAAAATGATTCCAGAACAATATCACAAAAGTCCCAGGCATTTGTTTTGTTTGAGGTTTTTTGGTGGGAAGATGGGATGTTAGAAAGGGCACCAGTGTCCAATTAGGGAGCACTTCAACTGACTGATCACTAAATTAGCAGGAAGCCGGGGAAATTTTGCACATTAGAGGAACACAGGGAAATCACAACATACCCAACAGACTGGGGAAAAAAGTGTTAAAAAGCTATAATACCGACTGCTGGTGAAGATGTAGAGAAAAGGGCATTTTCCTACGGGACTGGTAAAAATGCACATCTCATCCTGGCCCTTCTGGAATTAGTTTGATGATATTTAATAAAAATGAAGACAGGGAATTCCCTGGTAGTCCAGTGGGTAGGACTCTGCCCTTTCACTGACCAGAGCCCGGGTTCAATCCCTGGTCGGGCAACTAAGATCCCGCAAGCTGTGTGGCGTGACCAAAAAAAGAAAAGTGAAGACATACAAATCCTTCGGCTCAGCAATCCCATTCCTGGGACTTTATCCCCGAGAAGTGAAAACTCCAGGAAACAAAGCAAATGGCCATTGGTGGTAAATGGCCTAAAAATTGTGGTCAAGGGCTTCCCTGGTGGCGCAGTGGTTGAGAGTCCGCCTGCCGATGCAGGGGACATGGGTTCGTGCCCCGGTCCAGGAAGATCCCACATGCCACGGAGCGGCTGGGCCCGTGAGCCATGGCCGCTGAGCCTGCGCGTCCGGAGCCTGTGCTCCGCAACGGGAGAGGCCACAGCAGTGGGAGGCCCGCGTATCGCAAAAAAAAAAAAAAAAAAAAATTGTGGTCTAGAATCTCAGCTTGTCTGTCTCTCCACTTTGATTCCCTCCCAGCCCATCCCCTGGGACCTTGGACAGGGAGGGGATGAATCACGAGGAGCCGAGGCTGGCAACGCCACGCTTAGGGCAGGCTAGTCAGGAGGGACAAAGGAGCGATATTTCCTGGATACAGGAACCCGGGCGAGAGACGGGCCGCTGCAGGAAACACTCGGCTGGGGCCCCGCCAAGCAAGGGCAGGAGGGTCAGCCAGGCCTGGCCGCCCAGACGGGCCAGTCTGGAGGCCCCAAGGAAGCAGGGACGTCCCTGACCCTGAGCCTACTGCCTGAGCAGCCTGGAGTCCTGGGGAGGATGCCGACAGCAGCCAACCCCAAGCAACCGTGGGACACCTGAGTTTGGCTTCCAGACTCTGACATTCCTGCATTCAAATCTTGGCTCAGTCCATCTCAGCCTCCATTTACTCACCTAGAAATAAGTGTAATAATAATCACCCTAGGGGCCTCCCTGGCCGTCCAGTGGTTAAGATGACGTGCTTCCACTGCAGCGGGCAAGGGTGCGATCTCTCATCGGGGAACTAAGATCCCGCAAGCAGTGCGGTGCGTCCAGAATCATCATCATCACCATCCTTAACTCTCTGGACCCATGGGCGCAGGTCTCTGATTCTTGGTTGGTCTCTCCCATTCAGAGCATCCCAATATCATCCTTCTAATCAGCCCCCACACCCGATCTATTCGTCATGGGATCTGACCATGTGCCTCTCCCGCTCACATACCCTCCATGGCTCCTCATTACCCTGGGAACAAAGCCCAGTTCCTCAGCTCTCTTGTGCCCTCCCTCCTCACACACAGTGCCGCCTTTGCCTCCAGCTGTCCTGGACCTTTGACTCTTTGACTACTCAGTGACTTTCGTGTTGTGCCCTCAGACTAGAATGCCTTTTTCTTGCCTGCAAATTCTTCTTCCCCCAAGGCCCAGCCCTAGAGATCTCTCCTCCAGGCAGCCCCCCTAGATGCTCCAGGCATAGTTCTTGCTCCCTCTGGGTACCTCTTGGGCCCCATCCTTCCCTCTTCCCAGCCCTGACCCTGTAGCTCTGACTTCTCCAGGCTGGTGTCCTCCCCATCTCCACCCCCGCCCCGCGGGGAGTCAGGTAGGGGTTGAGTACCAGTCAGGGAGTAATTGGCAGACCCTGTGGTCCAGCCGCTGGGTGAGGTTCTGACTCTTTGGGGATTTCCTGTGACCTCTATAAATAACCCCCATGGCTGCTTCCCACAAACCGCCTCTCCCTTCTTGGAAAAAAGGGACCGTAGCCAAGGACCTCAGTCCAGCTGTGTGCCAGGGCCCAGGCATCCTTCCCCAAAAGCATCTCCCCCACCCAGACCCCACTCACCCCTCCTGGGAGCCCTCCAGGCCCTGCCCACACAGAGGACATCTGGGCACCCACCTCTTCTAGACCCAGATTGTTGCTTCTTCTTGTCTTTCTGCAAAATGGACATAATAGTAATATCCATGCACTAAACTCATGGAGTGACCCTTTCCCTCCAGAAGCCTTTCATGGTGGGGGTTGGGGGGCAGCAGCTGTCGAACAAGCAGACAAATCAACAGACTGTGACATATTGCAATGAAGTCATGAAGAAACGGGGTCGGAGGTCCCTTTAGTTGGGTGGTAGGCCCTGGACACCTCCCAGCCTCTGCTCACGTGTCCCCTGAAACCGAGTTTGTATCTTCAACTACTGGAGGTGATTTTTTTCTGATTCTGGAAAAGATCCTGACCCTATTTGAGACTCCATGTCCACCTCTGGCAAAAGGGGAGTTAACCGTTCATATGCCACCAGGTGGGTGTGGAAGCCTAAGGTCCCGGAGCTTCCCTGGAGGACTGCCAGGCACCTTCTTTGTTAGAGCAAAGCGCCCTCTGCTGGTTCATCACCACCACGTCAGGTCACCCATAAGCCTTGGAATCAAAGGCCTCGCTATCAGGATCTTCCTCTCCTCCTGGACCTCTTCTCCCTCCTCTCTAGCCCTCATCACTCTACTTCCAGCCACACTAGCCACCTTGCTGTCCCTCGAACACACCGTGATGCTCCCACCTCAGGGCCTTTGCACGTGCCGTGCCCTCCGCCTGGGATGCTCTTGCTAGCCTCTCCCATCTGGTTTCCTTCTTCTCACCTTTCAGATGTCGGTGCAGATGCCACCTCTGCAGGGCAGCCTGCCCTTATGTCCACCCCTGACCAGGTCAGGCTTCCTCATTGTAAGTTTGCCCAGCAGCCATCAGGCCTCACCGAAAGGAACTGTGTCTCTTCTTTAACAAGGGCAGGATTAATGTCTGCTTATTCCCCTCAATGATCCCAGCCCCCTACACACGGCCTGTTGCCCAGAAGGCCTGCAGTGAACTCAAATTGAACTTGAACAGACCTATGTGCAAATCCCAAAGCTGGGGACCTCCAGCAACTAACTACTTCTCTGAACCTGTTTCCTCACCTATAAAACTGCAACAAAATACCCACTGCATTGTGCTGTTATGAAGATCCCATCAAATGATGTGTACGGTTCTAACACATAGTAGGTGCTGGATAAATATTCACTGAATGAGTGAATGAATCACTGAATGAATGACTAAGCATGAAAAGGAAGTAGATAAAAGAAGATAAAAGAAGCAAAGTTTCGGGACTTCCCAGGCAGTCCGGTGGTTAAGACTCCGTGCTTCCAATGCAGGGGGCGCGGGTTCGATCCCTGGTCGGGGAACTAAGACCCCACATGCCATGTGGCACAGCCAAAAAGAAAATAAATACATACATAAATAAATAAATAAAAATTAAGGGCTTCCCTGGTGGCGCAGTGGTTAAGAATCCGCCTGCCAATGCAGGGGACACGGGTTCAAGCCCCACTCTGGGAAGAACCCACATGCCGCGGAGCAACTAAGCCCATGCGCCACAACTACTGAGCCTGTGCTCTAGAGCCTGCGCACCACAACTACTGAAGCCCGCGCGCCTAGAGCCCATGCTCCGCAACAAGAGAAGCCACCACGATGAGAAGCCCGTGCACGACAACGAAGAGTAGCCCCTGCTTGCCGCAACTAGAGAAAGCCTGCATGCAGCAACGAAAACCCAATGTAGCCAAAAATATAAATAAATAAATAAACTTATAAAAGAATAAAATAAAAATTAAAAAAAAGAAGCAAAGTTGCAAGATTAATACTACAAAAAGGAATGACAGCTTGCAGAGCAATAAACACCAATTTGTGTACAAAATACAAGATACAGCATACTTTATAGGTGCAGTCCCAAGTAGGCAAACATGAAGAGAAAGTTCTGGAACTATACAAGTTAAGCTGTGACCCCAGGGAGGGGGCGTTTAAATGTTTCCGGATCACCTGAGTTTTTTATATTCCTTTGGTATTTGCAAAATAAGTTAAAAACTATGAAACAGACCCCTGAGACCCTCTGACCTCCATCCCAACCCTCCACTCCTAGTCCCCCAGCATCAAGTGCCAAAAGAGACCTCCATTCAGCCCCACTCCTGGGCCTGAACCCCCAGCAAGTCCCTGCTAGGGAATCTGGACAGCTGTGGCTTGGTCACAACCAGCAACAGAGGCTTCACCGTTTGGGGTCAAGTTCTTCCCCCAGGGGCTGAGACTCCCACTTGGCCTAAGCTGTTCCCAGATGCCTCAAGGCTTCTGGGTGTCCACCCAGCCTGGGTCTGAGCTTTGGCCGCCCCCTCACTTGCCCACGCAGAAGTCTTGGAAGATGATATCCAGGATCTCCTCGGTGCCCCCTCCGCCGGTGATGCGGGTCAGGTGCCCTCGGGCGACCCGAAGTGCTTCGGCCGCCAGGGCTAAGTCTTTCGCCTGCTTGTAGTGGCCAAGGGCATCCAGGCAGCCCTGGAGGTGATGCTGGTGCCTCGCCCGTGTCAGAAGTGGTGGGCCTGTGGATGGGTCCCCACACCTGGAAGGGACAAAGGATGGGGTCTCTCTCAACATTCAAAGGGGTGAGAGATAATCATACCCATTTTTTAGATACAAAAACTGAGCTGGCAGGGTAGGTTCGTGCCCAAAGCCAGTGGCTCAGACCCTGAACTTGGACAGAGGGAGGTTGCCCAGCGGGCAAGGGGGGCTCACAATGCAGCCAGCTCCTTCCTCAGCGCTTCCAGGAGGCCATCCAGCCCCTCGCCAGTCAGGCAGGACAGCAACAGGTAAGGGGGCAGGTCAGCACTGGGATCTGGGCCCCCAGCTGGCAGCAGGTCCGACTTATTCAGCACCAGCAGGAGGCGCTGGCTGCGCCCATTTGGGCTCCCGGCTCCCGCAGGGATGACAACAGTGTCCAGGAAGTTGCAGCTGGACGGAGAGGCCAGGTCAGAAGCATCCAGCACGGCCAGGATGAGGTCAGCCTGCTCCAGCCTGGGGAAGCGGGAAAACGGAGAGTGGACCTCAGAGTTGAGCAATTAGGAGCACTGGGCAGGGGCAGAGGCCGAACTTAAAAAGCTGCCCTCCCCAGATAGCTGGGTCCCCACTTAATGGGGCTTAGTAGCCTTTCCTCATTAAGGAAGAATGAAAAATAAATGCAACCGGTTGAAACAGCAGAGGAAGGGCCCCGTTTCCCCCTCCCACCGCCCTGCCTGCCCACCTTTTTTGGGCGCGCCGCACGCCCTCCTGCTCCACAGGCCCCACGCCCTCCCGCAACCCCGCCGTGTCGCTCAGCAGCGCCGGGAACCCGGCCAGGTCCACGGGGGTCTCCAGCACATCTCGGGTGGTCCCGGGCTCCGGGGATACGATGGACACAGGCTTCCGGCCTGGGGGTGGGGTCAGAGGAAGGGGGAGGAATGGAGATGAGGGAGCCCCTCCCCCAAGACTCCACTCACCCCCACCCCCACCCCCGGGCTGGACCTTTTTCACTGCCTTGGCCTCTCCCGTTGCAGAGCACAGGTTCCGGACGCGCAGGCTCAGCGGCCATGGCTCACGGGCCCAGCCGCTCCGCGGCATGTGGCATCCTCCCGGACCGGGGCACGAACCCGCGTCCCCTTCATCGGCCACTCTCAACTACTGCGCCACCAGGGAAGCCCCGGGCTGGACCTTTTCTTCGACCTCCCTGGCCCCTTCCCCATCCCTGAAAGCTCGGTAGCCACCCACCCCCACCCCGCCCGCTCCTAGCCCCCTGCCCTGGGCCCCGCCCCCTGACCACGCACTGAGCAGGTTCACTAGGCTGCTCTTGCCGGCGTTGGGAGGTCCTGCAACCACTACATGAGCCCCTGAGCGGAGCCTCTGTCCGCGCCTGGCATCTCGAAGATGTGCGCCCAGTGCCACCTCCAGCTCCCGCACTTCACTGTCAGCTGTGGATGGAGGAAAGGAGAGGGAGTAAGGAGGCCTTGGGGGGCTGAGATGCCAAATGTCCCCACCTCCCACCCCCCCAGGCAGGCAGACCCACCTCGATCCAGGACGCCCTCTTCCAGGTTGTCATCCTCACCAAAATCGATATAGGCCTCCACGTGGGCCAGAGCCTGAGGGAGGGAGGGGTGGATAGTGTGATCACACAGAAACCTACCCCTCAATATGCCCAGGTCCAGCCCGACATAAGGGGTCAGACTGGAGGCTTATAGACAGGAAGCGCTAATATAGGAGATGGTTAGGTAGGGTCTCTGAGGCAAGGTATGAGCGAATGGTGTACTTGCCTTAGTGAGGGTCTCGGCCCAGCCGCGGCAGAGATGGCTCAGCTCCCCATCTAGCTGCCTCAGAGCCTGCCGCCGCTGTGCCTCTGTTTCTGCATGGATCAGATCCGCCAGCCCCTCCACCTCGGTCAGGCTCAGCTTCCCGTGAGCGAATGCCCTCCTGGTGAACTCGCCTGCCTCCGCAGGCCGCAGCCCTGGCACACTGCCTACGGGAAGGTTCAGGGTCCTGAGCCCCCCTGGCCCCTACCTAGGCCCACCGACATAGCCATATCTCAAACCCAAGGCTGCAGACTCACCCAGGGCCTGCAAGACACCACTCACCACAGCCGGGCCTCCATGCACGTGGAACTCCGCGCAATCCTCACCCGTGAAACTCTGGGGACCTAGTATGTTGAGGAGATAGGTGTCAGGAGGATACAGCCTGGGCAACGCCTGGAAGGAGGAAGCTGGGTCATCGGAGCTACATGCAGTTCTGGATCTGGAGCCCCTCACCCGGGAACCAAAGCACCAGCGCGCGGTCCAAAGGCTCCCCAGAGCGGGGGTCGCTGAGCAGGCGCAGGCAGGCTTTGCGGGCCGGGGGTAAGTCCCGGGGGGCCGTGAGGTTCCGGAGGGCCTGGCCGCTGGCGGGGCCGCTGGTTCGGATCACCGCGATGCCGCAGCGGCCTTGGCCGGAGCTCAGCGCGAAGACAGTGGCTCCGGAACCGGGGGCCGGGGCGCCACTGCCCTGGCGCGTGCACGGTCTGGGACTGGAGAGGAGGAGAGTCAGTCAGTGCATCTGAGAAGTTCTGCCGTCAGAGTGGCAGGTGGATAGTGGGCTCGATGGTCGGAAGCTGACCCAAGTGGAAGTTCTGCGGCTGGGGGATGGACAGACTGGAGGGTCTGAGGCCGGAAGATGACTGGATTGAGATCTCTGAGAGCAGAAGTTGACCCAGATGTGGGCTCTGCGGCAGGGGGATGGACAGATTGGGGCTTGGAAGAAGGGGAAAGGTGGTTCTGCCGCAGGGAACTGCGCCCCCAGATCCCAGGGAGAGGGTTTGGGGCCCAAGTAGCGCCCTACGCTGTCACACCCCTTCCCCAGGTCGCCCCACCTGCGAGGCCCACGTGCCGCCCGGGCTACCAGGGTCCACAGCCCCCGCCACATGGATTCGCAACCAGCGACACGCCTGCTCACCCAGCCCGGGAGTCTGCAAGTCCAGGCAGGAAGCCCCGCCCACTCCGCGGCACGACTGGTAAAGCGCTCAACGATTCTCGATTACCATTGGGCCCCTTAGAAGACGTACCGCCCACCCACTGAAGATCTTCGCTTCTACTGGCTGATGCCAGGGAAAGAGGCAAGGGGCTTGCACGCCGGGGTGCAGTGAAAGGGTGTTCCACCGGCAACATTAGACAGAATTTTTAGGATCCTAGAGCGGCCGGGATCCTAGACACCGGAAGTGAGAGGTGGAAGTAAGGACAGGGCTTGGCATAGAGCAGTGGGAATTATAGAGGCGAGTGTTTGAGTCGAAGCAAGAGCGTCTCAGTGGCGGGAGTGATGAGTTCCGGGGGACCTACGCATTGGCTCTGGGAAAATCTTGTCAAAATTTCTGGGAAGACTTCTACTTGTTTTCTCGTAACTCTACAGTTTCTCGCCCCTCCCCATCTTCCCCTCCCGCCGTACCCTCGGCCTCGGATACCCTTCTTCATTTGACAAACTCTGCCTCAGTGCCTAGCTCCAAGGTCCCCCTCCGCCAGGAAACCTCCCAAGGACCCCCAGCACAGTCTTCTTTCCCTTCTGGACTACTCTGGCCCAGGTCTGCTCCTGCAGAGTTGAGTGTCCAGTCTGTCTCTGGCCCCCCGGAAGCCAGAAAGGGGAGTCTCAAAGATTACTTTCAGGTTAACCCAGGACAGCGCCGGCTCGCGAAATAAAGCGCAGATGGTGGAATTCCAGGCACCAGATGGGCGGGGTCTCCGGGGGTGTTTTCTCGCGGCTAATTTTCTGGTTCTTGGACGGAGAGAGCGGGCAGCCCGCCTGTACTTCGGGAAGACGGGAACAGGACACAGTTCTAATGACCTCACGCCTCGCCCTGCTCAGTTTTTTCATTTGTAAAAGACGGGCGAATGATGACATTCGCAGTCTCCGAGTTGTTCCATCTGTCAAAAGTATACATCAAACGCCTACCGTGTGACCACTAAGAATCAGTCTGGGTCCCTGCCCTCGCTGGCCTGTCAGTCTAACGGAGGAGGCTACACAGGATGGTCAGGGGGTCTGGGTGACAGGCAAAATACAGGGCACCCAGTTAAATGTAGATTTTAGATAAACAAGGAGTAACGTTTTAGTATAACTATGTCCCAGGCAATATTCGGGATATACTAAAAATTTATTCATTTATCTGAAATTCACATTTAACTAGGAGGACTGTATTTTTATTTGCTAAACTTGGTAACTCTATCGGGTCCTCCCTGAGGACGTTACATCCTGAAGGGTGCAGTGGTTAACGGGACAAAGAGGGCGTGAAGAGTGACCTAGGTAGCTAAACAGCATGTGCTAAGGTCATAAGGCAGGACCTGCATCTCAGATTCCAAACCGATGGCGAAACTAAGGCTCCGAAGCGGAGAATCCAGGCCCGGGGCGGGCGGGGACCGGGAAGAGAACGCACGTTCGGTGCGGGCGGGAACGAGCACCAGAGAGCGAGGTGGGCGGGCAAGAACGAAACCCAGAAAACAACACGGGCGGAGTCGAGAACCAGAGAAAGACGTGTCCGGGGCCGGGAAGGAGAATCGAGGTTCGGCGCGGGCGGGGACGAGAAGCAGCGCTCGGGCACGCGGGGACGGCGGCCGGCGCGGGCGGGCGCGGCCTTTGTCTCCTCCTCTGGCGCGCTCCGTGGCTGCACCCGCCCCATGAGCCCGCGGTCCCCCAGCGCCTGAGCCGCCCGCAGCCCCTGACCTGCCCTGTCCTCGCAATGGCCGAAACTGCCTCCGGCACCGGGGGCACGTCCCTGGAGGGTGAGCGTGGCAAGAGGCCCCCGCCGGACGGCGAGCCTGCAGCCCCGGCGTCCGGAGTTCTGGGTATGTGTGCAGCGCCTGGATCTGACAGGGTGGCAGGTGCCTGGGGTGTTCGCGGCGGCTGTACGGGGAGGGGATTGGAGTCAGCGGTCCCGGTCTGGAGTCCAGTCGAGGGGCCCGCTCCTCCGGCACAGCGGCTGCGGCCGGGCGGGCGCGGCTGGGACGGTGCAGCGGGTGGGGGCTCCCAGCGCAGGGACACCGACACGCCCCTCCTAGAACCCCAGCCCGGGGCTGAGCCCAGTCACCCCTTGGGCTACCGGATCGCTGCCGAGCAGTGATGCGCTTGAGAGAGCCTCTCCACAGAGGCTACAGAATCGTACAGTCCTGGGTTCGAATCCCTGCTCGACTGTGTGACCTTGGGCGCGTGACTTAAATGCTCTGGGCCTCAGTTTCCTCGCCTGTGAAATGGGGGTAAGAACCGCGCCCAGCTATGAGGACGCACTGACATAATGTGGTGAGGCGCTCAGATTTGCTAGTGAGCGCCCCATCGATTGTGGTTTTGGAGGCGGAGCTGGGCCTCGAGAATGAGTAAGATTTGTAACGGAGGACCTGGGGGAAGGGCATTCCTGGAGTAGGACCTGGCTGGTGCAAGGACGTGGAGGGAAGGAAACAACCCAAGGCCAGAGCTCGCAGGGCCTTGAATGCCAAGCTGAGAGCCGAGGAGCCCTGGCAAGTGTGTGATCGGGGGCAAGGGCTGGAGGGACCAAGACTGGAGGCCAGGGTTCTGATCCGGGAATGGTCTGACCCCAGCCTGCCCTGCCTGCTCCCCAGATAAGCTTTTTGGGAAGCGGCTCCTGCAGGTGGGTCGGTACCTGGTGTCCCACAAGGCATGGATGAAGACGGTGCCCACAGAGAACTGCGACGTGTTGATGACCTTCCCAGGTACCTGTGTCCATCCCCCCAGGGTCCAGAGTGAGCTCCCTTGAGCTGGGCTCCCCTGAGTAGGAGTCTGCAGGAGGCCTTAGACCACCCGTGGCAAGAGCTATCGGTCCCTGTGCCCCTTGGCAGACACGACCGATGACCACACGCTGCTATGGCTGCTGAACCACATCCGCGTGGGCATCCCCGAGCTCATCGTGCAAGTCCGCCACCATCGCCACACGCGTGCCTACGCCTTCTTCGTCACCGCCACGTATGAGAGGCGAGTCCCTGTCCCTGGCCTCTCGCTGACCCTGCTACTCAGCTCCCCGCCCTTCCAAGCACCAACTGCGAGGTCCAGCCACCCCGCATTTGTCCCTGACGGCCACCAGGTACACCATCCCTAGTTCCAGGATGGTGAGCCAGGGTCTCCCCTTGATCCCACCTCCCCTGCCCTTCCTGCAGCCTACTCAGAGGGGCCGACGAGCTGGGTCTGCGCAAAGCAGTGAAGACTGAGTTTGGCGGGGGCACCCGCGGCTTCTCCTGCGAGGAGGACTTCATCTACGAGAATGTGGAGAGTGAGCTGCGCTTCTTCACCTCCCAGGTGCGGCCGGCTCTGGCCCCCAGCGCACATTCCTAGCCCGTGGGCGGCTGCTCCCTGTGCTCACGCCCTGTCCCCTGCAGGAGCGCCAGAGCATCATCCGCTTCTGGCTGCAGAACCTCCGTGCCAAGCAGGGAGAGGCACTGCACAATGTGCGCTTTCTGGAGGACCAGCCAATCAGTGAGTGAGGCGGTCCCAACCTTCCAATCATATGTGGGGAGTTGGCTGGGGCTCTTAGAGGACAGCTATCAAAGTAGGAGGGTTAGGAAGGTGAGGCCTAGATGCAACCAATCAGGGACTACTGAAGAGTTGGGCGGGGCCTGGAGATCAATCAATGAGCTGAAGGGGTGTGGCCTCAGCAAAGGGGTGGGGCTTGTCCCCTCGGAGGCAGGTCCGGGAGAAATCCTTCTCTCTGGGTCTGGGATAAGGTAGGGGCAGGACCATGGACAGCACTCCGCGTACTGTGTGGTGCAGCCCTGGGCCTCAGTTTCCCCTCCAGGAAAGGAGCCGCTGCAAGTTCACCTTCTAATGCCAGCTTTGCACCATTCCTCAGACATCTGGAGCAATGAGCTGAGGCCAAATAGCTCTATTTAAAAAAGTGGTTCAGGGCTTCCCTGGTGGCGCAGTGGTTGAGAGTCCGCCTGCCGATACAGGGCACACGGGTTCGTGCCCCGGTCCGGGAAGATCCCACATGCCGCGGAGCGGCTAGGCCCGTGAGCCATGGCCTCTGAGCCTGCGCGTCCGGAGCCTGTGCTCCGCAATGGGAGAGGCCACAACAGTGAGAGGCCCACGTACCGCAAAAAAAAAAAAAAAAAAAAGTGGTTCAGGGAAATTCCCTGGTGGTCCAGTGGTTAGGACTCCACACTTCCACTGCAGGGAGCCCGGGTTCGATCCCTGGTCGGGGAACTAAGATCCCGCAAGCCGTGCGGTGTGGCCAAAAAAAAAAAAAAAAGTGATTCCCCACTGGGATCCCACCTTCTCAGGTTTCCTGCACCCTTCCCCTCCTGCCCCTGCACCTCCCAAATTTTGAGGAAGAACCGGATATTCCTTCCACTAAGAACTCCTCTCCTGGGAAGAGCCTCTGCGAGTTTAAGAGCAGGCAAAAAGCTATGACTTGGGTTTCAGCCGAGGGGGGCTGGCCAGGCCCAGCACAGGCAGAAGGGTTCTTGTCCCCCAACAGTCCCTGAACTGGCGGCCCGCGGGATCATCCAGCAGGTGTTCCCAGTCCACGAGCAGCGCATCCTGAACCGCCTCATGAAGTCATGGGTGCAGGCTGTGTGTGAAAACCAGCCTCTAGGTGTGGTCCGGCCAGGGGGTGGGGGTGGGGGTGGGGTCCCAGGAGACAGTCAGGGCTGACTGGGCCACCCCTGTCCCTGGCAGATGAGATCTGCGACTACTTTGGCGTGAAGATTGCCATGTACTTCGCCTGGCTGGGTTTCTACACATCGGCGATGGTGTACCCGGCGGTCTTCGGCTCTGTCCTGTACACATTCACAGAGGCTGATCAGGTGCCGGGTGTGGACTGCACAGGGGCTGGGACACCCAAGACACCTTCCTCCCTGGACTGGGCCAGCCAACATTTCAGCCCTCCTCTGCCACCCCCAGACGAGCCGGGATGTATCCTGCGTGGTCTTTGCCCTCTTCAACGTAGTCTGGTCAACGCTCTTCTTGGAGGAGTGGAAACGGAGGGGAGCAGAGCTGGCCTACAAGTGGGGGACGCTGGACTCACCCGGGGAAGCTGTGGAGGAGCCACGGCCCCAGTTCAGGGTCAGTCAGGGGGGATCTGAGTTCAGGGACTTTGAGAATGGGGTTAAAAAAAAGAGAAAACACACTGGGCGAGGAGCATTGCAAGAACAAAGGGAGGGGTGAAGTAGGGCTGCAGCGTCCGAGATGGTGTGCCAAGTGGGGGACTCTCCATGCCCAAAGGGAGAGGGGTGGGAAATTGGCTTTGAGGGGCTGGGAAGGATGCATTAGGCGGGGGCACCGCAGTAGCAGAGCATGACAAAGAGACACTGAGGTCGAAGGGTCGGGAAGGGTGCAGGGCAGAGGCAGCCCCTCTGATCTCACGCGGGGCCGGGCCCCCACCCTCTGCCAGGGCGTGCGGCGCATCAGCCCCGTGACTCGGGCCGAGGAGTTCTACTACCCGCCCTGGAAGCGGCTGCTTTTCCAGCTGCTTGTGAGTCTCCCCTTGTGCCTCACCTGCCTGGCCTGTGTGTTCCTGCTCATGCTCGGCTGCTTCCAGCTGCAGGTGACCTCCAGCCCCTAGCCCTGGCCTTGGCCCCGACCTGGCGGCCACCTGTCCGGGTGTGCTGTGAGCGGAGCCCAGCTGCCGGGGTGACCTGTGAACGCCCTGCCCCTGCAGGAGCTGGTGCTGAGTGTGAAGGGGCTGCCCCGTCTCGCCCGCTTCCTGCCCAAAGTCATGCTGGCCCTGCTGGTCAGTGCAAGCGCCGAGGGCTACAAGAAGCTGGCCGTCTGGCTCAACGACATGGGTATGCCCTGCGAGGGGAGGTCCCACTGCCCACCCCCCAGGAGGAAGGGCCCCGCCGCCCTGCGGGGTGTGCCTGCCACCCATGACGGTCTGGGCCACCCCCTCACTCCCCTCCTTGGCCCCCAGAGAACTACCGGCTAGAGAGCGCCTACGAGAAGCACCTCATCATCAAGGTTGTCCTGGTGAGTGGTGGCCAGCAGGCAGGCAGGGGTTCTGCAGGGGATACACGGGAGCTCCTGGGGACAGAGGTGGCAGGGTGACCGCCCACCTGCCTGCTTCCCACAGTTCCAATTCGTCAACTCATACCTGAGCCTCTTCTACATTGGCTTCTACCTCAAGGACATGGAGCGCCTGAAAGAGGTAAGACCCCGGCCTGAAGCAGTGCCCCCCATGGCAGCCAGTGGGGGGGCCAGACCTGGCCCAACGGGTCCATGGGCTCTCCAGCCCCTCCCCCCCTCCTCCATCCTTCTCTCCTCTCTGTCCGTCTGTGTGTCCTCTCTCTACCTGTCGCCCCTCCATCTGTATGTCCACCTGTCCGTCGGTCCCTCCACAGCTCCTGATCGTCCTGTCCCTGTCCCAGAGCCTCGAGCGGCAGCTTTGGGCGGTGCTGGTCCCGCTCGCGGCCCTGCGGTTCTGCCTTCTCCTCCTCTCCCTCCGGGGCCTCCTGCTCATGGCCCGGGCCAAATTACTGGCAGGTGGCGAGCCCTTGGGGCCTCGCCGGGGTGGGCAATGTGGCTATGCTGGGGGCCTCACACCAAGCCGAGGGTGCATGCTCTGAGGGGATGGGCTTCCGCTGACGGGGTGCAGGTGGCAGAAGCCCCCGGAGGCCCTGGCCACCAGCTGAGTGAGCTCCTGGGCGGTGCTGCAAGCAGGGAAGCCATGGCCTGCCCAGGAGATTGGCTAGGAGCGCTGTGACCTGCCCAGCTGCGGTTTGGGGTTGCCTCCGTGTCCAGGGACATCCAAATTGGGTTCAGGGTGTGTCTGGAAGCGTGTTTCGGGAGGGCGGGTGCCCAGTCCCCGCAGCCTGTCCCGGTGCCCAGAGCCCCGCCCGCCCCCCACGTGGCCTCTCTCCACCCCCTTCCTGCCCCCAGATGCTGGCCACGCTGCTGATCACCCGCCAGTTCCTCCAGAATGTTCGAGAGGTCTTGCAGCCGCACCTGTACCGGCGGCTGGGCCGTGGCGAGATTGGCCTGCGGGCTGCCTGGGAGCTGGCCCGTGCCCTGCTTGGCCTACTGAGCCTCCGGCGCCCTGCACGCCACCTCGAAGCCCAGGCTGAAGAGGGTGTCGGTGGCAGCAGCGGTGGGGGGGGCCGCAGGTGTCTCAGTGGGGCCTGCGGGGCACCTGAGGAGGAGGAGGAGGCCACCATGGAGCGTCGGCCAGCGGGGGAAGGTGGGGAGGTGGGGGACGGGCCTCGGGGGGGCAGGGAGGAGGAGGAGGACGAGGAGGAGGAGGAGGACGAAGAGGAGGAGGACGAGGAGGAGGAAGGCGAGGAGGGCGGCCTCCTGGACTGCGGGCTTCGGCTGAAGAAGGTCAGCTTTGCTGAGCGGGGGGCTGGGCGGCGGCGGCTGGGCCCAAGCCCGGAGGCCCTCCTGGAGGAGGGGAGCCCCACCATGGTGGAGAAGGGGCTGGAAGCTGGCGTGTTCACGCTGGCCGAGGAGGACGATGAGGCCGAGGGGGCTCCCAGCAGCCCTGAACGGGAGCCCCCGGCTGTCCTGCTCCGCCGGGCCAGAGGTGAGGGCCGCGACCAGGGCCCCGATGGGGGCCCAGACCCAGAGCCGGGCTTGGGTGACTCAGCCCGGAAGCAGCGGCGGCAGAACCGGTCATCTTGGATCGACCCACCCGAGGAGGAACACTCGGCCCAGCTCACCCAGGCTGAGCTCGAGAGCTGTATGAAGAAATACGAGGTGAGGAGGGCGCCTGAGGGCAGGGGCCGGGCCCTCCGAGGGGCGCAGCGCAGTGAGGTGGAGGGCCTGCGGGTGATGGGAGGGAATAACGGGACCCTTCATGTGGTCAGGAACCTGCCCGAGGGGGAGCTCTGGGTCCATGCAGAATAATCTGGGGGGTGGGCTTGAGGAGAGGAAGGTGGTCCGAGGGAGGAGGTGTCCTGGGCGGAGGGAGAGCCCTAGGCCCCACCCAGGTGCCCGCCCACAGGACACATTCCAGGACTACCAGGAGATGTTTGTGCAGTTTGGCTATGTCGTGCTCTTCTCGTCTGCCTTCCCCCTGGCTGCCCTCTGCGCCCTCATCAACAACCTCATCGAGATCCGCAGTGACGCCCTCAAGCTGTGCACGGGGCTGCAGCGGCCCTTTGGGCAGCGGGTGGAGAGCATTGGCCAGTGGCAGGTGGGGGGAGGGCTGAGGGCCCCCAGCCGGGGTGCACCAAGGAGGAGCGGGTGCTGGGGAGGGTGGCTGGGCACCCCCTGAGCCCGCCTGTCCCCCTGCAGAAGGTGATGGAGGTCATGGGCGTCCTGGCAATCGTAGTCAACTGCTATCTAATTGGCCAGTGTGGGCAGCTGCAGCGCCTCTTCCCCTGGCTCAGCCCCGAGGCGGCCATCGTGTCCGTGGTGGTGCTTGAGGTGGGGCTGGCGGCCGGGTTGGGGGAGCCAGGTGGCGGGTGGGTGTCCCCGTGCCTGCAGCCTCCTCCTCTGTCACCTCAGCACTTCGCTCTGCTTCTCAAGTACCTCATCCACGTGGCCATCCCCGACATCCCGGGCTGGGTGGCTGAGGAGATGGCCAAGCTGGAGTACCAGCGCCGGGAGGCCTTCAAGGTATGTGGGCTGGGGTGAGTGCGCTTTATGTCTCTGCTCCGTGGGGCTTCTCCACCTAGCCTGGCTGGCCGTCCAGTCCTTAGCAGGAGGGTGGGTGTTCAGAGCCTGGTGTAATAATTAGCGTTCCGAAAGGGCCTGGTCCCCTCTGGGATCCTGGTGGCATCCAGCACCAGGTTGGCACTCACGAACTGTCATCCACCGGCTTGCCCAGCATTGCCCTGTTGGGGGCCAGAGACACAGCTGACGCTTCCTAGAAGCCCAAGCCTCTGCCGCATTCCTCAGAAAGCTGCAGAGAAGGCCAGGGAGCTCACTGGCGCCAACCGATGGAGCGCTCCACGATGATGGAAACGTTCTATATCCTTGCTGCCTATGTAGCCCCTCACTACAGATGACCAACGAGCACTTGAAACGGGGCTGGTGCCACTGAGAAACAGACTTTTTCTTTGCAGTTATTTAAATTGACAAAGCCGTGTGTGGCTACCAGCCACTGGATGGGGCAGTCACAGCTCTGTCTCTCACCAGTTCTCCAGAAAGCAGGGAACCACTGAGGCCCAATATTTGTTTACACTCTCCCAATTCCTAAGACGGTGTCTGGCAGGGGATCAGGGACAGAGGCGGTGGCCAGTAAATGTTCGTTCTCTTCTCAGGCCTCAGAAAGCACCGGCATGGGTCCAGGGATGCAGTTGGTGCCCCATAAGTGTTTAGATCTCTCCCCACTTCTGCAGAGAGCCCCAGGGTGGGTCCAGGGATGCAGCTGTACCCAAGAAGCGTTCGGATCTCTCCCAACTTCCGCAGGAGAGCGCCGGCATGGGCCCGGGCCTGGTTTGGTGCCTGCTCGCCCGCCTGCTCTTCCCAGTGTCCCCATAATGGCCCCGTTCTGCCCGCAGAGACATGAGCGCCAGGCCCAGCACCGCTACCAGCAGCAGCAGCGGCGGAGGCGAGAGGAGGAGGAACGCCAGCGCCACGCAGAACATCATGCCCGCAGGGAGCGCGACGCCAGTGGCCGGGAGGAAGCTCGGGCTGAGGGCTCCGGGTTGGACACTGCTGCCCCAGAGAAGGCCTCGGCCAAGGCCAAGGGCAGTGGGGCAGCAGGAGGCCATGGGCCGGAGCGGCCCAAGCGCCCGGGGTCCCTGCTGGCACCTAACAACGTCATGAAGCTGAAGCAGATCATCCCACTGCAGGGCAAGTTCCTGTCGTCCGGGGCTGCATCCTCGCTGGCCGGCGCGGGGGCCAACCTCACTGCCCGGCCGCCCCCTGCCCCGTCTCCCACAGGCAGTGACACCCGCCTGCCGGCCTTCCTCAGCTTCAAATTCCTCAAGTCACCCGAGACCCGGCGGGACCCAGAGCGTAGCCACTCGCCGCCCAAGGCCTTCCACGCCAGCAAGCTCTTCCCCTTCGGCGGGGCCCGGGCTGAGGCCGGGTCCAACGGGGCGGGCGGGCAGGCCCGGCAGGACGGGACCCCCAGCGGTGGCAGTGGTGGTAGCCGAGCCCAGCGGAGTGGGCCGGCAGACGAGGCCGCAGCTGAGGAGCCGGACACACCCCGGCCCGAAGAGGAAGGCTCAGGTCACAAGCTTTAACTCGGGGGTGGGGACTCTGGGCCGGGCTTTGGGGATAGGGGTGGGGTGTCCAGGCCTGGGGAGAGGGGCTGAAGGGGACAGAGGAGGCCCAGTCTCCCGGTACCGGTTGGGGACCTGGGTATGTGGTACATGGAGCCTCTTGGTCAAAGCCTACCCAGTCTTTCCGGGACCCCGGAGAGCCTGGAGCCCTGTGCCTGACCCTCCTCACCCCTGGGGAGGGATGCCAAAGCCCCTCGTCCCAGTGCCCCTCGCACGGCCTGCCATGCTCCAGTGCCAGGAGAGATGAGGGAGGCCCCTTCACCACCTGGCCCTGCCTCTCCTGCCCCCATGAGACCCTACACCCAGCTCACTCTGGGGGCCCTGGACCCCCAGGCCTCTATGCAAGTCCCCATCCTGCAGCCCAGCTGTTCGAGGTGGCCTTTCTGGGAGGTGGAGCTCAGGCTGCCCACCCAGGGAGTTCAGGGCTGCAGCCACACGTGTGCCGAGCAGAGCCACAGGCCTCACTGCCGCCCCTCCCACCCCGTCCCAGCCCGGAGTCCAGCAGCCCATCCCAGGGAGCCCAAGAGGTGGCAGCTGTAGCACCAGGGATATAGGTCAGAAGTCAGAGGGACTTCCTCAGACCGTCCTCTCTCCGTGACGGGGAGGGGCCCAGTGCCCAGAGGCGGGGGATGCACCCGAAGAAGCCCACCCCTTGTCACTGATCAGAAGCAATAAGGCCCTCCATGTGCCTGAAAGCCCGGAGGGAGCGCGGGCAGGGTCCCCAGCGGGGTCCAGCGGCGGGGCCGGCATCTCCCCGGAACGGCCCCTCTCGCCTCCGCAGGGACAGCGCCGGCCCCGGTGGGCGCCCCGGCCCTCCGCACCCGCCGCAGCCGGAGCCCTGCGCCGCCGCCGCCGCCGCCGCCAACACCGCTGCCCCGGCCCCCGACGCCACCCGCCGGCTGCTGGCAGTGGGACGGGCCGTGGGGCTGCGGGGGCGAGGGCGCCGCCCCCCGCCAGGCCCCTGCCGCCGCCGCCGCCGAGTGTCCGCCCTGCGCCCTCGCCGGGCCCCTGCCCGCCCCGGCAGCTGGCGTCCTGCCGGGGGACGCCAGCTTCTACAGCCTCCCGCCGCCGCCGCTGCCTCCCACCTCCGAGCCCCCGGAGCCCCCGGCACCGTCGCCCAGCCCCAGCTCCAGTCCCAGTCCCAGTCCCCAGGCCGTGTGCTGGCCCAGCGGCTGGCATTAGCTCCGCCCGCCCTGCCTTCCTGTTTTCATATGCAATATCAATCACGGACGGGGCGGCAGCCGCCACCCAGAAAACGCTGCTGTCGGTGTATCCCAGTATTGGCTGCCCCCTCCTGGGTCAGGGCCGGGGGCCTGGGGCCCCTCTATCTGCCGTTTTCCTTTCGACCAGGATGGGGGGAAAGGAAAGGAAACCCCCCCCCAAAACAACAGAAAACACACACAGAATAGGCGATTATTTATTTGTTTTTAATTTATTTTGTCATATTTTTGTAAAACGGCAGAAATGCAATAAAAAGTATATTTCAACAGTGCCGAAGGGCGGAGCTGTGGAAAAGGGACATAAGGGGCCCAATGACGAGGTTGGGGCCAGCTCTTTGGGGGCCTGGCAGGCCTAGGGTGGGTAGCCCCCCTGTCTATGACCCTTAGGGAACTCCTCCAAAGAACTGGGTCTCCAGGCCATGGCTGGAAAACTCCAAAAATCCAGGCCCAGGGGCCCCTGGGAGGAGCTGCAGAGCCTCAGGCCCCATCTTCGGCCTCCTAGACTAAGGAAGAAATCTCAAAGTGCTGATAGGACTCAGCAGTTTGGGCCCTGGGCCTGCGTCCTGAGACGGCCTCAGTCGTGCAGGGCTACCCTTTCTGGCACACCCGCCTCCCAGGCTGCCATCTGAGGAGTCAAGGGCTGCGGGGAGAACTTGGGTGTGGAAGTCGGAAGGCACCTGGTGCCTGAGTCTCGATGTTGAGGGGATGGCATGTTGGGGTGTGGCTTCCGGGAAGGGCCGGGATGCCCCACTGTGGGACAGCTGTCAGACCCTATTCGCTGGGACCCTTTACTTGATCAGGGATGGACATGGCCTCTCCCACCCTCAGGTGTGTCCACATACAAAGGCTCAGGGCCCAACGGGCCCCACCCCAGGCAGGGCTGGGGGAGCCAGTGTGAGGAAGGGGCACTTGCGGGGGGGCCATGAAAGAGAAGTCAGGGTTCACTGGAGGCAGGAGAGCAGCCTGTGCAAAGGCACAGAGGTGTGGGAAGGCAGGGTTTGGTGTTTGGGGGAACAGAGTGAGTAAGAGTAAAGGCAAGAGGGGTGGGTGTAGGCTGGCTGACGGGCCTGTGCTGGGGAGACCACAGGGAGGCCACGGGACCCCTGCCCTCACCGTGGACAGCACTGGCAGGAGACAGAACCCAGCCCCTCAAAGGGGAACCTGGGGCCAGGGAGGCGTGGGCAAGCCTCGGGGAAGGACAGGCTGAAGCCTGCGCCTGCCCTGCCCCACAGCCTTTGAAACTAAAGTCCTGCCATCTACTCTGCCACCAACAAACAGCGACACGATGCGCCTGCCCAGGGTCAGGCCAACCCCTGGGACTGGGGATTCCAAGCTGGTCTGAGAACCCCCAGGGACTTAGCCCTCCCCAGCACGACCACAGTCAAGCTTGCATTTCCTAAGCACCTGCCTTATGACCACAGGAACTGAACACCGCTGCACATGCGCCCAGAGCTGGGCCCCACAGCTGGGCAGCTAATCCAGGAGCCTTCCACCCAGCAGACACGGGGCAGCTCAGGCCGGAGCAGTCTGCCTCAGGCTGGGCCCTCCACGGTGACAACCTGGGGCAGGTGCCCCCCGCAGCCCGTGTCCCTCACGCACGCCGCAGCCCAACACTTCACCGCCCCCAACACCCCAGCCATCAGCTCCAGCACTCTGGCTCCCACTCAGGGCTGGCGGGGGAAGCAGCGGCATTCCCCTGGCCCTGTGCCCAGTGGTCAGGAACTCAAACCTTCTGCCTGGAGCCCAAATGCCCCCCTACGTCCCCGGGCTCAGCCCCAAGCCCAGTCCAGCTGGCTCCCGGGAGTAGCCGTGGAACCTGCCGACTGAGGGCACTGGGGCTGGGCGTCCCGCGGCGCTCCACGTGCCTCCTCTCTGAGGGCATGAGGCCGGGCCACCTGGGCTGTCTCCACAGAGGCTGGTGGGCGTGCCGCCCTGCTCGCCAGTGTCATGGGCGTGGGGCCCACCACAGCTCCATCCTTGGCAGCACGGACCGTCTCTCTGGGGTGTCCCAGTCCTCGAGGACACCTTGACGGCTGGGGTAGAGGGGCGGGTCCGGGCAGGTCTTGGCTCTGATCGAGATGGCCGCAGCAGGCCCACGAGAGAATCCAGCTGGTCCTGGGGCCCCAGCGTCTGGGGGCCCCTTCCGGCTCCTCTTGGTGATGATGGGACGACTCTCAGTGGCTCCATCCTCTGGGGCTGAGGCACGCCGAGCAAAGACGCGAGGTCGGGTAGGAAAGATCCTTTTATTGGGGTGGACATGGAGCACGCACTAGTCCATGATAAAATGACTTAAGAGAAAGATCCGGAAGGGCTGACTTCTCCCCCTTACGCATGCTCAGAGCAAGGTCTGGGCACAGAATAGGTCCCGGTGGAACTCGAGACAAGGCAAGTCTTTAAGGCCCGAACCAGCCGGTGGGAGCCGGGAGAAGGGCCCCCACCCCTGCCGGCCGGCTGCAGCAGGGGCCTGGCTCTAGACCCTCTCAGACACGCTCCAGTTTTCCAGAGGAGAACTGGGGGGGCGAGAGGAGGGGGAACTGGAGGGGGGAGGTGAGTAACAATTGTTGTTTTTAAAAGCATCTACCAACATCACACTACTGGGTCTGACGTCCCCTTTAACCATTGCTTGGTACATTTTACAGCATAAATAAAAACTCAAGGAAAATAAATACATCAGCTCCTATGAGGTTGGAAGTGGTGTGGACGGTGGGGCGTGGGTGGGCCGGCGGAGGGGTTGGGGGGCAGGGCGCTTACACAAGGCGGGCGGGCGAGGAGCAGACAAGACAGGAGGCGCCTGTGGGGGAGTGTGAGTCTTAAGTGTCCTCGTGCATGTCCGGGCTGTCGGTCCGTGCGACCTTGCGGGGGGGTGCCGAGCTCTCACCCTCGAGGTCCACTTGCTCCTGGTCTCTCTTCTTGGCGGCATTCTGGGGGGCAGGGGAAGCGGAGGGGCTGTGAGTCTTCATGCTGGGGGAGCTCCTGAAATCTGAGGCTGGCCCTGGGGCCCCAGCACATCACAGAGCCGGGCAGTCGACCTAGGGCCCGTGGCTAGCCCCTTCTGCCCCCTGGACCTGCCCCACCAAGCCATGGTCCCCTGGGGACACCAGCCTGTGACAAGCACTTCAAGGAGTCATCACAACTCTCAATGACCCCCACACAGCATTTCTCAGACACTCAGAGAAGCCATCCACCCTGCCGGAGGGCAAAGGGCACTCGTGAGCCACCCGGGGAAGCCCCCAAATAGCCACAGAGAGGAAAGCATGCTGATTTGGGAAAACCTCCTTTCCTCACTGGTGGGAATCAAGGCTTGTGGGGCGGGGGTGGCCAGGAGCTGGGGTTTTCTGAGCAGTCACTTCATCATGGGGTCCCCCTCCAACCTGGCCCAATCTGACCACACGGCAAAACTACACGTGCAGATTTTCAAGAAAGAAAAAAAAAATATCCTGTCAGAAAGGTGGCCTCTTATGGGAAGGACGGGGTCGACGACTTTTCACAGCAGCTACGCATCCTAGTAGGGCCTGGATTTTTAATCGTGTGTACTTTTCATCATTGAACAAAGACTCCAAGTAACAACACTGAAGTCTATCTGCCACCAGGGCCGTGCTCCCCACAAACTGTGGGGAGATGGGCTTCAGTACAGCTTACCTGCCTGTCCCTGAGCACTAGAGCCCTGTGGCCTCTGCACAGCCATTCCTCTAGAGCATTCTTCCTTCTCCTGAATCACCTAGCAAACGCCTATTCAGCCCTCAAGGCCCCACTCGAACACCCAGTCTCCCAGCCACCGGTGTCCTTCCGCTTCTCAGAGCCTCCTGCTGGGCACTGTGTTCCTTCCCCGAGCCCACGTGCCTTACCTTTTTGTCCCATTGCTGATGTAAGTAGCGCAAAAGAATGTTTGTTTTTTCTGTCACAATAACTGAGAAGGAAAGACAGATAAAGTTGCAGGAAGAAGCTGTGGGGAGCCGGCTGCAGGCGGCCCAGCCCCCATCCCAGCCTGCACTGCCCTCCCAGGACGAGCTTACCCCTTCCTGGCCTCTGGGCTGTCCCTGCCCTGGGTGGCCTTTGTGTGACTCAAGTCACCACCCCCAACCCTGGAGGAGATTTCAGGAAGCCAAGCATTCTCCCTCCTGAGCACAGGCCACTACCATGAGCCCAAGCTGGCTGCCCTGACAGGGTCCCTGCTTCCCAGAGAGAGGCCGAGTCCTAAGCTGAGCTCGGATTCCAACCCTCGGGCAGGGGAATGAGCCCCGGCATGCCAGGTCACGTGGGTGTCTTCCCAGACGGACCAGGAGCACAGATCCACATGCTGTGCCCCAGTGACCACAGAACGCACCCAGCAGAGTCCAGGATTTTTTCACGGTTGAAAGAAAACACTGTGACTACAATAAATAACCTTGAGATCCCCCTGCTCTGCAGGCTCCAGGCCTTTCCCTGCAGGTCCCTCTGCCTAGCCGCCCCCTCCCCAAGTTGCCCACCCCAGCCTGGGCTGGGTGCCCCACCGTATGGTATGAGTCTCGAGACCTGTGACAGGGAGCCAGCAGGGGAGGCCTGACTTGATGCAGGGGTGGGGATGAGGGCCAGCGAGCAGCAGACAAGGGCCAGCTTGGGACCCTGCAGGGCTGGACGTGGATGCCGGTGTGGACGTCAGGAGGGTCCCAGGGAAAGCCAGGCTTCCCGCTGCTCCCAAGGGCTGGGAGCTGCCCAGCTTCCCACAGGTCACCTCCTGCACTACCCTCTGGCCCTTCCCCTCAGCAGCCGGGATGAGACAGAACAACAAAGGCCACTTACTCTGTTCGGACGGGTACTCCCGAGTGGGCAGGTAGACTGAGGGACGTCGGTTCTGTGGGAGGGTTGGGAAGGCGTGGGTTAGGAGAGTAGACAGGTCTGGGGTCCCCTCACCTCTCAACTCAGCACCCGCCCTCCAATGCAGATCAAAAGACGTGTGAGGATTTCAAGTGGGGCTGGGTTTGAAGCTCGGCCCCTCTTTCTGGCAAGACCCCGACCTGGGGGCTGCACACCACCCCCGGCCCTTTCCCCGAGGGCAGCTCACGGCCCACGTACTCACCGAGGCTTTGCACACAGAGTCGGCATGAAATCGACTAAAATTGCTTTTGTTGTAGACAGGCAGTCCTTTCAAAAAATCTGCCTAGAAGACAGGGAAGATGGTAAGTGAGAAATCAGGCAGCAGGCTGGGCCACCCCCGGAGCACCTGTGACCGGGTGGGCTACCTACCGGGTGACTTCCGGTTTCCTTCTTTCTGTTCTGTCATTCAAGTTTTCTAGAACTCACCCTTGAGCTGGCCACCTGATGTGTCCACTCTTATGACCAGAACAAAGTAACCAACCCCAGAGTAAGGGTATGATCTCCCACAGGGTCCTCACAATAAACCTGTCACCAGGCCAAGGAGTGGGGAAACTGAGGCTCAAACAGGCCAGGACACTTGCATCAAGTCAGGAGCAAGCAGCGGGGTGGGGAGCCGGAGCCGGGCCCATCCGACTGCACACCTGTCCTCTGTGCTAGCTGAATACTGAACTCGTGGTCTCACCTCCATTTATGCGCCTTTGATAGAGCCTGGGATGGAGACTTGTCCACCCTAAGAAACTCTGAGGGTCCATGAGACAATACATGGGGGTGGGGGAGCAGGAGGCTGGGTGAAGGGGAAACGGCAGCTGGGACACAGGGGCTGCTGGGACACAGGACCCGAAGCCTGGGGTCAACCGAGCTTCCGAATCCTGAGAAAACTCAAAAACCCAAGTTTCAGTGTCAGTGCCAGCTTTTTTCTTTTATGTTTTTGGCTGCGTCATGTGGCATGTAGGATCTTAGTTCCCCAACCACGGACCGAACCCGTGTCCCCTGCATTGGAAGTGCAGGGTCTTAACCACTGGCCCGCCAGGGAAGTTCCAGTGCCAGCCTTTTAAAACTGGCTGAGCTTTGCAGCAAACACTGTGTGGACCAGGGCTGGCTCGAGGGCTGCTCCTGGGGTCCCCACATCCAAAGGCTGCACTGTAAGGGGAGAATGCCTCCCACTGGGGGGAGGGCCAGAAGCCTAAAGGAAGCAGGCTGGCTCCTCCCTGCCCCCGGTGCCTGGGGCAGGGGTTCAGGCACCAGAGGTTTCAGGCCTGCAAGGTGCCAGGGAGCCAGCGACAGATTCATTCACAGCTCTGACTCTTGGAAAGTCCTTTTTCTCTGACGCTCTGGCACCAACTGGGCAAGGAAGGGAGAAAGCTCTGGAAGGGGAAGACCCTGACTCTGGGCGGAGGGCAGGTCTCTGCCACAAGATGGGGGTGAATAAAGGCCAAGGGGAGCTGTGTCCGCCTCAGGAAACTGAGGCACAAGAACCCCGAAGAGGGATGAAGGCTGAGAACTTGGGGCAGGGAGTGACTTCCCAGCAGAGCAGGAGGGCAACGCTGTCGTCAGGCCTGGAGAGGGAGAGCTGGGGAGGACCAGGGGTTTCCCAAGCTGGAGTCACCCCATCATACAGACGAGGAAACTGAGGCAAAAAGGTCATGTAACACTCATCTGAGGTCCCCCAGCCCCAACGAGAAAACAAGCTGACTGAACCCAGGTTTGCCTAACCTCAGAGGCCAAGCTCCTGTTCTGTGATGCCAATGCCTCTGCTTCCTGCCTGAGAGCTGAGGGCTCAGAGCCTACAGGCTACGTGAACCCTCCCTCGGGTGCTCAATCGCCATGCCTGACCCAGGCGCTGCGCTCTCGGGGAAGCTGCTGTTCAGGGGATCCCCCATCACCCTCTGGTGCCGGCGGAAACAGGCGTCCTCTCCCCTGTGGGGCCCAACCCCTCCTCTGCTGGGCCCCAGCAAGAGCCTAGCGGGATGGGTGAGCCAGGGGAGCTGGAACGTGGATGGGCCTCCTGTTCCCACCCAGGAGGTGGCCCTCACATCTGGGTGACCTACGGCCCCAGAGCCAGCTCAGAGTGCCTCAAACCTGCCTCCCCTGTCCCAGGACCCCTGCCTCAGCTCAGTCCCAGACTATGGGGCCAGCTTCATCCATCCGGCAAGGTGTTCTCAGGACCCAGGGCACTGCGGAGAGCCACAGCAGACCTACTTCTGGCCCCAGGGAACAGCCAGTGCATGGGGACACGGGTGTGGATCAAAGCCATGCAGTGAATGCAGAGTGGCCATGAGGACAGGGCACCACGAGGTGCCATGTGAGGCCCATGAGAGCAGGGGGAGGGGGTAGGGAAGGCTGGCTGGTCTGGGGGATGGGGAGGACTGCCCAGATGCAGTGATGCAGGCCTGAGACCTACAGGAGAGGAGGGCTCCCTGCCCCAACTCAAACCCCTCCGCAGCCCTGGCTCGGCTTGGCCCACGCCAGCCTCCTGCCACACACCTCCTCAGCCCGTGCCACCCTCCAGGAATGCCCCTCTGCTCTCCACGTGGGAAACACCCGCCAAACTCTCCAGTCAGCTCGAAACGCCCCCTCCCCCTTCCCTCTCCCCACACCCCGGAAGCCTCTACCAGGGATCCTCTGCCAGAGGCACGCTCATACCCCAACGAGGTCATCTGTTTACACATCCAGTTCCCTCACTGGACTGCCACTTCCCTGAGGCAGAGGGCAGGGCAGGGCTGGCTCAACCCTGGGTCCCTGACAGGGCTAACATGGGGCCGGGCAGCAGAGTGGTGAGAGGTTCCGAAGCCCCAGGCCTGCACTGATCCTGGATGGGCCCCTCCCTGGCTGTGTGACCTGGGGCAGGTGACCTACCAGTCTGGCCGCCCCAGTTATGAGCGTGGTTTACAAGAGGGACCCCTCCCAGGGTTATTCTGGGTTTCAGTAAGACAACACAGGGAAAGAGCTTTGCCCAGAGCACCCCTGAGGGCAGCTGTTAGTATCGATGCATGTGTGCTGAATAAATGAATGCAGACAGGGCATGGCCAGTACTTCCTGTCAGCTAAGCAGGAAAACCAAGCCTCAGACACAGGGAGAAATCCTCACCTCAGCCAGACAAATCCTAGCTACAGCTGGGCCCAGAAGCTGTCCATTGCCTCAGCAAACACTCGCTGAATATCTGTGTGCCAGTCCCTGTGTGGGCAGCCTGCCAGTGACCCAACCAAAGCAAGATGAGGAAAAGAAATGGTGTGCAGAGAGAGGAGGCATGGGGGCCTCCTGCAATCAGGAAGGGACCCTCTGAGCAGATGTTATTCACAGGAGGAAGAGCAATCCAGGCAGGAGTAACAGGTGCAAAGACCCTGGGGTGGCAGAGACTGAATGTGAAGATGTGAAAACAAGGCCACTGTGGCTGGAGATCACAGCGGGGAGGGGTGAAGAGGGTGGAGATGAGGTCACAGAGCTGGGCAGGGACCTTGGAAGCTGAGAGGGGGAGGTGGGTTTCATTGGGGTTACAACAGGAAGCCCCCCCACTGTTTTGTAAGCTAGATAGCGGTATTATCTGATTGACATCTTTAAAAGCTCCCTCTGGTTCTGGGTGAATTACAGACTGCCAGTGGGGCAGGATGGAGGCAAGACCAGGGAGGAGGCTGGAGCAGGTGTTCAGGCAGGAGGTGGCAGTGCCGGGACCAGGTGGGGAGCTGTGGACAGATTCAAAATTCGTTTTGGAGGCAGAGCCAACAGAACCCTCTTAGGAACTGGGAGTGGGCAATGAGGTCGCAGTGAGGAGTCAAGGACAACACCCAGGCTTGGGGACCCACGTGATAGGAACCCACTTACCACTTTCCCATATCCTTCCTGACAAGAAGTCTTTTATCTATTCCCCACCACATCCCAAGGACTATGGCTTGTGGGCTGGGACCCTGAGTCCAGGAACAATGGGGTTTGACTTGCCCTGACAAAAGCTTCCATCACCTCTGTCAGCCCTGGGGATGCCAAAGAGTGGAGAGAATGAAGGGGGCTTCAGCCCAACTGTGAGGCTGTGTCCCACTTCACAGGTGGAGAGCCCAAACCCCAAAGAACCACCAGACCCAAATCCCAGGATGAGTGAGCGGCCCAAGGAGAACTTTAACCTCCCAGAAAGTTGTCATTATCCCCACTTCAAGATGAGGAGACAGCTAGGAGGGAATGTCACCATCCCCGAGTCACCCAGCTCATCTGTTGAGCGTTCACTGTCCCAAGCCCTTTAAGACGTCAGTTCCCCAAATTATCACAACCCTATGAAGTCTGAACTATTGCTACCCTCATTTAACAGGGATAGGGCCTGATAACTGGAGAGATGAAGTCGCTCCCTCTTAGAGCTGATCGGGACCGGAATGTTGGAGGTGGGGTCAGGGCTCTGGGGGACGAAGGCAGTTCGCGATGTCGCACTTCCTTTGGCGATAAAGCCCCGCATGTCACGATGTCAAGCCCCCTCCCCGCCCCGACGCTCAGGCCGGCCTCCCAAACCTTCCCGAACAGGAAAGGCCCAGGCCTGGCGCCCGGAGGACGAGGCCTCAGTTGGGGGTCTCGGGGGACCCCATCCCCACACCCCCCAGGCGATTTCCGGGGGAACCGCGACCCGGAAATGAATGAGTTGTCAGGGCCTGGAAACCTAGATAGGGTCAGGGGTCGGAGATGGAGCCAGGACGGGGTCAGCAAGAAGCTCACAGCAGGGTCCCGAGGGGTCGAAGGTGACAGGTCAGAGAGAGGGGCGGGGCCGGGCCCCCCAGGGCGGTGAGGGGCCTCGGGGGTTACTGGAGGTGGGTGGGCCCGCGGCGCCATTTTGTCGAGCGGAGGGGGAGTACGGCCCTGGCGGCCACCCTCACCATCTTCTGTTTCCTCCGTCGCCGCCTCAGCCACCGCCTCAGCCGCCGCCACCGCCACCACAGCCGCCTCCTTAGCAGCCGCCGCACAGTAACTTCTAGCCACGGCACAGCCCACACTGCTGGTGCGGCCGCCCTTCAGTCGTTGGTCCGCCCTCTGGCCCTGCCTCCAAGTTATGCGGTCTTTGCGCACTCCCATTGGCCAGATCCGGCAAAGTCACGCGGCCATTGGTCGCCACGCCGCCTCCCTTCGTTGTCAAGTTCAGTTGAGAGAGCAAAACCCCGCCCGGGACTTGCAAGCGAAGAGCAGCGAAATCCGGAAGTGGGCGGAGGCCGCGCCCCCAAAGCCCCTTGGGATTTGTAGTCTGCAACACCCGGAGGTCCCACCGGTCTCTCTAGCATTTGCTACGCTTTTTCATATGGTGGTTCATGAGGTTCTTACAGCAGCCCCCGGAAGGATAGGGACCCACCGTTACACTCCCAGCCTCCTCCCTGGGGTCCCAACCTTAGGTTTCGGCATATCTAAACTGCTCCCACACTAGCCGCTTGATATCTTTAAGCTGACAGCATCTTTGAAACACTTCCCTTGGCTCCCCAGTATCCCAAGGATCCAGTCCCGCCTCCTCGGTCCCAAATTCTGGGCCCCTCCGGTCTCCTTCGTCTACCTTTTATCCTGACCCGTCCAATCCCTCCTCCCTTTGGACTCTCCCAGACCCTGCCACCTTCTCTAAGAAGCCTTCCTCGACTGCGTTCTTCCCAAGGCAAAGTCCAGTGCCTCCTCTGGGCTCCACAGTCCTCACAATCATCCTCCCAGCCCTGACTCCACTGTGTCCAGACTGCCTGGGTACGAATCAAGCCACCGCCCCCCCACCACGACCACCAGCCTGACAGCCTGGAGAGAACAAGAACTTATTAAGGAAGTACTCAATAAGTTACTAAGTGGAAGCTACTAAGTATTATTACACCAACATCACAGCAGAGGAGAAATAAGCATCTCATTTTAAGGATGGATCCTCTTTATTTTTTTGGCCGCGCAGCATGCAGGATCCCAATTCCCCAACCAGGGATGGAACCCGCGCCCCCTGCAGTGGAAACCTGGAGTCATAACCACTGTACTGCCAGGGAAGTCCCATTTTATTGGAACCAAATGAACCTCAGAGGGCTAAGATCTTGCTCAAGGTCACAGAGCCCATCCCCAAGGGGCAGGTGGAGGATTCAAACCCCTCCCACCTCTCCACAAGCCTTCCTAGAACTGTGAGAATTGACATTTTATAAGACAAGTGAAAATTTGAACATTTATTAGATTTTTAATGACATGAAGGAATTGTTGGCCTTTTTTTTTTTAGCTTTGAAAAGCTTTGTGAATATGTATTAAAGGGCCATTATCTTAGAGAAGTGAGTTCTGAAATATTTACAGAAGAAATAACCTGCTGCCCGAGATTTGCACCTCAGGAGAGGGCAGGATAGGTTGTGGGTAGAGCTGTGTACCGGGTTACAAGGGCGTTCACTGTACCATTCTGTGGACTGATGCACATGTTCGAAATTCTTTCTAATTCAAAAGCGTAAAAAGGCACTTGGCAAGGTCTGACTTCCCACTCCCTCTTCCAGTCCAATCCCACAATTCTTCCCCTGGGCCAACCGCGAAATCTGAGAATTCATGTCCGTCCGAGTCCCAGTCGTCAGCGAGGAAAAATGCTTTAATGGGGGGGGGGGGTCCAGCGGGCAGCGTCGCACTGCTCAGTGGCTCAATGATTTTCGACCCTTGTGCATGCGGCGAAGAATGACCTGGACGCCGCTTGGCTTGCTCAAGCGCCGGATCCAACCATGCTTGTTTTTGCGCTTGATGTTGCTCGGCTGATACTCGTTCCCGCGCGCCTTGCCCCGGGTCTGCTGCACGGCGGGGAGTCCCCAGGCGTCGGGGAGCCCCAGCCAGGCCCGGGGCTGGAGCCACCTGCCGGGGAAGATTAGAGGGGGCGCTGTGTGACTTCTGACCTCTCCGAGCTTGGGTTTCCCGATCAATGCCAGAGGGAGCCTGGCAGCATAAAGGCGCTCGAGGAGTTCTCAAGGCATTGGAAGGTCATGTGGTTGGTAAACAGCTGGGGCCAGTCCCCGACGCCGCCCTTACTCCCAGATTTGGGAAGGGGTCCCCCTGAGGACTCACCTGCCACCCAAAAGCGCCGCTGACCTACTGACTGGCCCCAACAGGCGCCCCACCGATCTGGTCGAGAAAGCCATGTCCGCCGCCGGCACGCCGTCCGGTGGCAACTATTTCAAAGCCCATAGGTTCCGTAGCTGCGGGACGAGGACTTCTGGGAAATGTAGTTTCTTCTAGGCGGAGTCCTCATTGCCGCGGGAGTTGTAGTTCTACGTAGGCGCACCGCATCTTAGGCGTGAGCGTCAGGGCCCACAGGAGAGTGTAGTTCTTCTTGTGGACCAGCAGGTGACAGGCGAACGGCGCCTCCTCCGCATGCGCGTGCGTACAAGACATTATGTCCCTGGGTCTGCTGGGAGTTGTAGTTCCTTCTCCTGTAGCTCTACAGAGGGTACCCTGGAGTGACGGTGGCGCAGCTGGTGGCAGCCTCAGGAAACGGCTGGTTGAATTTCCCACCCCCATTGGGAGCCAGGCAGACGGCACACGGCTGGCAGCTTTCCCTTAGCCCCAGCCAAGTCTCCGCCCCTTGGCGGGGAGCCCAGAAGTCTGAGTTGGTGTTGGCTGGATGTCCTTGGGGTGGTCATTCAGTTTCTCAATCTGCAGAACTCAACGGTTGCAGGCTTGCCCTTGGCGGTGCCCCCATTCAGGCCCTATTTTTCTAATACTCATATCTGAGCCCTTTCCCTTCTTACACACCCTCTACGGCTCCCCACTGCCCCAGGGAAAATATCTGGCAGGCATTTGAAGCCCGCTCTCGCCATACACACACACCCTAAATTTCAGCTACAACCTCCTCTGCCTGGTGCTCCCCTAGTCATCTTTTTAAAATCCTCCTCAGATACTCTCCTTTCCCCCAATCCTATCCCTCCCTCTGGCCCAACACTGCCCCCACACAGCTCTCCCCAGACTCTCCCTGAAGCCCAGGGCGCACTCAAGGGCCAGGCTTGCAGCTGAGTCCCTGCAGGCACCCCAGTATCTCCCAGCCTGGGGAGGGGGAGGGGAGTTTTTTCTGCATTAATAAACTGTAGTCTCCCAGGAGCACCTGAGTAGGCAAGAGTGGGTGGCTGGACCTAACCCAGCTCTGGCAGCAAATTCCAGGGGATAGGAGTGGGGAAGGGATGATTAACCCCTTGTCCTCTGAAGCCCATCCTACCTGCACCATCATTTAGCAAACCACTACAATACTACAGCAGTACAATAATAATGCCAATAATGTATGGAGCACTTTCCCTGCTGAGCAAACTCATGAGGGAATTAATTCTATAGAGAAATAAATGGAGTCTCAGGGAAAGGACTTGCCCAAGGTCACATATCAGCAAAGGGTAGAGGCTGGATTTGAACTGTGGGCTTTCTGGCTCCAGCTGGGACCAGGGTCACCAGTTAAATTGGCCTATTTGTGAAACTCCAATTCCTTAATTACCGATAGCTCCAAGATATCTGTTTAATGGTTTAACGAATAACAATTTGCAGAACTTGGAATCACACAGCCGTGGTTCCAAGTCCCATCTCTGCCCCTCAGCTTGCCTTGTGACCTTGTGCCATTTATGAGCCTCAGTTTCCCCACCTGAAATTGCAAAGATCTGAGAGACTGTAGAACGGAAAGGTCAGCACAGAGAGAGGGGCATGGGGGCTCCGTTTGGAGGGGACAGGGCAGTTCGGAGGCAGAGGCTAGCCGAGGAGATCCTCTTTGCGGCGAGGAGGGGCCCGGAAGACCTCAGGATGCGACCCCTTCTTGGCGGTTAACCAGGCCCAATCCCTCCCTCCACCTCCGTAAACCTTGAGGGAGGCGGGGTCGTTGCCCCAAGAGCCCGCCCTCATCCCGGAGTTGCCGCCTCTGATTGGCAGTCTAACTAGGCCAGGTCATTATGCAGCTGCTATTGGCCAAGGCTCCAGTCAGTCGGTGCACGGTCCCGCCCCCCCCCCGGGGGAGACACTTAAAGGGCCGTCTCGCTAGGCGGTAGCGGGATGTCCCCGCACTGACCGCCCTGGGCCCGCGCCCGCCCGCGTAAACGCGCCCGGCCCGACCCCGCGCCACCATGTAAACGGCGCCCGCAGGCGGACGCCGGCTTCTCCGCCCGGGACCCCTTTGCCCTGCCCCGGGCCCCAGGGCCCTCGATGAGGTGAGCAGGGACCGGGCCGTGGGAAGGGGACACTGAGGCCCCTGGGTCTTTCACTTTGGATGGGGGGTGTCCACAAAGCCCTTAGGAAGCCGCGGAGCCCCAGTGGCCTCGACCCCCGCCGCAGGGTTGACGGGCACCCAGGAGGCGGGGGCCTGGCTCTGTGGAGGGGGTCTGGCGTGGCGCATCTGCGCCCCCTTTGGCAATCCCGGGTTGGAACCCCGCCGGAGGTGGGGGGCGCGGCCTGCTTCCCCTTCCTCAGCAAGTACGGGCCACTGCAGGACGGGTGTTCGACGTTCATTATCCCCGCGGAGCCCAGGATGGTGACGGGGAGGGGTTGGTCCCATCACCAGGGCCTGAACAATGGGGGTGCGCTGCGCGGGTATCCCCCTCGAGTTATGTAACTGCCTGCAGTTGCCATGGACACGGAGTGAGGGCCGTGGAGCCCTCATGGAGCGGGATGGAGGCCTGGAGGCCCCCAGCCAGGGCTTTACCTTCTCCATCCTCATCTCCACCACTGGGGGCTGTGTGCCAGATTCCCCAGAACCCAAGGTACTGAACAGTGGGGACAGAGCATCTTCTTCCCAGAGTGTCTGAGCCTCAGCTTGTAGGTCTGTGAAACAGACCCATTGCACTCGTGGTCTTGGGGAGTTGGGCAAGGGCTTCTGGAGCTCAGTCCTGAAACCCCTCTCCCAGGGTCTCACCTTTCAGAAGCCAGGTTTAGAGGCCTGGGATGGGGGCTCTTTGGGATCTGCACATTTTTAGATGCCTTTGGAGCCCTCAGGGTATGCTGGTTTAGTGAAAGTGAATTAAGGAAACAGTGCATGAATGAATGAATGGACGAATGAATGAGTGGGTTTAGGAAGGCATTACTGCTATAAACCTGAGCTGGAGGGTCCTCAAGGATGGGCCACATTTGCCACAACGTCCCCTCCTCCGGGAAGCCACCCCCAGTGAATGCCTCTTGGTGTCAGCCACGACCTTCTCTCTAGGATAGACTAGGCTGGCCCAGAAGGGTGGCCGAACGCCACACAGGCACTGATCAGACAAAACATCTCAGTGCGTGGCTGGTTCTGGCCACCCCCAAACTGGAGCCTAGATGGGGCCTCGCAGTGCAACTCACCTGACCCAGGTGTGGGGAGTGGGTGCTATGGGAGTGGAAGGCTCCCTGTTTAGATGGCCTCTGACCTGGCTGTCACAACCCCACTCACAGGACACACCATGCTGACCGGGGTGACCGATGGGATCTTTTGCTGCCTGCTGGGCGCGCCACCCAATGCTGTGGGGCCTCTGGAGAGTGTGGAGTCCAGTGATGGCTACACCTTTGTGGAGGTCAAGCCTGGCCGCGTGCTGCGGGTGAAGCATGCTGGACCCGCTCCGCTCCCCACCCCACCTCCACCACTGTCAGACGCCGCCCAGGGGGACCAATCTGGCTTGGTCCACTGCCAGCGCAGAATCACCGTCTACCGCAATGGGCGGTTACTGGTGGAGAACCTGGGCCAGGCACCACGAGCTGACCTCCTGCATGGGCAGAACGGCTCTGGGGAGCCACCAGCCGCCCTCGAGGTAGAGCTGGCTGACCCAGCGGGCAGCGATACCCGCTCGGGCCCAGGCAGTGCTGGGAGTGGCAGTGGCGGACGACGGCGGCGAGCCCGACGCCCCAAGCGGACCATCCACATTGACTGTGAGAAGCGCATCACCAGCTGCAAGGGCGCCCAGGCCGATGTGGTGCTCTTTTTCATCCACGGTGTCGGCGGTTCCCTGGCCATCTGGAAGGAACAGCTGGACTTCTTTGTGCGCCTGGGCTACGAGGTGGTGGCGCCCGACCTGGCCGGCCACGGGGCCAGCTCAGCGCCCCAGGTGGCCGCCGCCTACACCTTCTATGCACTGGCAGAGGACATGCGTGCCATCTTCAAGCGCTATGCCAAGAAGCGAAACGTGCTCATTGGGCATTCTTACGGGTGAGCCAACACTGGGGTGGGGATGAGGGTGAAGGGTGGAGACTGGCAGGAACTGGACTCCCACTCACAAAATACTTCTTGAAAGATTTCCCTTCTTGAAAAATCCCGCTAACATCTGCAACAAAACAGGGATTCCTGCCACCAATGCTATTGTTTCACATTTTTTTAAAGCAGTATCTCAATCCCTGAACTATTGACATTTTGGGTCAGGTAATTCTTTTCTGTGAGGGGCTTTCTTGTGCACTGTAGGATGTTTAGCAGCGTTCCTGACCTTTGCCGATTAGATGCCGCTAGCGCAATGGTCAAGTGATGATCATGACAATCAAAAATGCCTTCAAATAGTACCAAAGGTCCTCTGGTAGGCAGAATCACCCCTAGCTGAGAACCATTGTCTTCAACTAAGTTCAAAAATTGGTTGCTCTGGAGACCCCAAGGGCTCCAAGGAAAGACTAATTGGAATCCCATAATTTTTGTTTACAAGGGCACAGGTTGCTATAATTCATTCTTCCTTAAAGGGGTGACAGATAATACCACCTAGCATTTAGATGAGAGCCCACGCCATGGAAGGCTCTGGGCCTGGGTGCCCGATCACTGCCAAGTGGTACCATTCTGTCCTTTACCCAGGAGGAAAGGCAGGATCTGATCAGCCAGCCAGGTTGAGAACCACTGTTTTAGCAGTTGTAGCCCATGCAACTAGACAAGAAAAGGAAATGTTACATAAGTTTCCAAAAGAAAGGAAGCCAGACTGGGAAATAGCATAGCTCCTATTTGCTTATATGGAAACATACCTCAAAGTGGATGCTTATGCTGAATGATTCCTCCAATTAAATGAGCACCCACCTGTGGAAATTCCTGTGACCCCATAACAATGCTGTGAGGTCCGCACAGTTACTATGTCACAAATGTGGAGATGGTAGCTCCGAGAGGTTAAGCAATTTGCCCAAGGGCACACAGTGAGTCACTGGGACAGTCAAGTCCACCTGACTCCTGCTTGTATCCTGTCCCTCTTTTCAGCAAGGGTTGGCAAACTTTTTCTTAAAGAGCCAAATAGTAAATATTTTAGGTTTGCAGGCCGTAATGGTTGATCTCTGTTGAAACTTCACATGTCTACTGTTGCAGAAAGAAAGCAGACATAATTGTAAACAAATGGGCATGGTTTTATTCTAATAAATCTTTATTTATAAAATATTTTACACATTTACAAGATTGTAAACTTAAGTTTACAAAAACAAGCAGCTAGCCCACAGGCCATAGTTTGCAAAACAAACTCTGCTTTAGGGGGAATGAGGAGAGGTACCTGCACCCTTCCACCTTGCATAAGGCAGGCAGATGTGTCACACCCAGGGGCCAATGAGAGAAGATCCTTAAAGGGAAGGGATACGCTGGAAACAGGGACGTTCTCTGAGAAGCCAAAGGGTTGGTTTAATCAAATAGCTTTCCTAACCCTTGGCAATAAGTAATTCTTACTCCTTTGGGGGTTATGATGACTTTGAGGATCTGATAAAAGTTGTGTATTTGGATCCTTTCTCCAAAAGAAAAAAAATCCACCCTCAACACACACACACACACACACACACACACACACACACACACAGTCTCTCAATTTCAGGGCATTCGAGATGCCCCACCCATCCCTCACCCCCATTTGGTGCCCATGAACCCCAGGGGAAGAATCTTGGCCTTCAAGTATATGCCTCTGGGTGAGGGGAGGGCATTAACCCCTTCACTGCTTGTATCCTGCTGACCACTGCCCTTCAACCCTCCCCACCATCCATCCATGGGGCAGTGTCTCCTTCTGCACGTTCCTGGCTCATGAGTACCCAGATCTGGTGCACAAGATGATCATGATCAACGGTGGGGGCCCTACGGCACTGGAGCCCAGCTTCTGCTCCATCTTCAACATGCCCACGTGCGTCCTGCACTGCCTGTCACCCTGTCTGGCTTGGAGCTTCCTCAAGTGAGTGACCTGGCCCTGCCCTGGCATCTCCCCAGGGTGGATGGGAGGGGAAGCTATATGGCTGGGGCTGGCATGGGGGCACCCCTGGTGGCTGAGCTGTCATGAGGGCTCCAACAGTGCCTCCCCACCCCCAGGGCTGGCTTCGCCCGCCAAGGGGCCAAAGAGAAGCAGCTGCTGAAGGAGGGCAATGCGTTCAATGTGTCTTCCTTTGTGCTTCGGGCCATGATGAGTGGCCAGTACTGGCCCGAGGGCGATGAGGTCTACCATGCCGAGCTCACCGTGCCCGTCCTGCTCGTCCATGGCATGCACGACAAGTTTGTGCCGGTGGAGGAAGACCAGCGCATGGCTGAGGTATGGCCACCACACCCTTCAGATCCCCCTTGCACAGTCCAGGGGGACTCTGCCTTGTGCTCCAGCCCCAGGGACGTCAGAGCTTAGATGGAGAGTCAAAGGTGGAATCCAGAAAGTGGGGCTGCCTTGAACAGGTGGTAGGTTTATGTGCTGTCCCCACTGCACATTAAAAGTCAGTCTTCATGGGACTTCCCTGGCGGTCCAGTGGTTAGGACTCCATGCTTCCACTGCAGGGGGCACAGGTTTGATCTATGGTGAGCGAACTAGGATCCCACATGCCAGGCAGCATGGCAAAAAAAAAGGCACTCTTCACAGTTGGGATTTGTGATGGGCTACATAATTCTTCAAGGGTGAGCTGGGGATCTTAGGTCAGATTCCCCAGAAAGGGTCTTGAGATCCTTAGGGCTAAGAATAGCTCTGGGCCAGTGGTTCTTAACCAGGGATGATTCTGCCCCACAGGGGACACTTGGAAATGTCTGCAGACTTTTCTGGTTGTCATAACTGTAGGGGAGGGAGGTGCTCTGGCATCTGGTGGGTGGAGGCCAAGGATGTTGCCCAGTAACCTACAATGAGCAGGACATCCCCACCGCAGAAAATGATCCCGCGCCAAGTGTCTGTCATGTGGAGGTTGAGAAACCCTACCTTAGCATGAGAGACTCTCCATCTGTCAGTGATTTCTCACCGAGGTGACTTTGCCCCCAAGAGACATTTGGCAATGTCTGGAGAGATTTTTTTTTTTTAATTTATTTTTATTTTTGGCTGCTTTGGGTCTTCGTTGCAGTGCGCAGGCTTCTCATTGTGGTGGCTTCTCGTTGCGGAGCATAGGCTCTAGGCAGGTGGGCTTCAGTAGTTGTGGCTCCAGGGCCCTACACCGCAAGCTCAGGAGTTGCAGCTCGCGGGCTCTAGAGCACAGGCTCAGTAGTTGGGGCACACTGGCTTAGTTGCTCTACGGCATGTGGGATCTTCCCGGATCAGGGCTCGAGCCTGTATCCCCTGCATTGGCACGCAGATTCTTAACCACTGCGTCACCAGGGAAGTCCCTGGAGAGATTTTAAATTGTCACACTGTGGCGGGGGAGTGGGATGCTATCACTGGCATCTAGTGGATCGAAGCCAGGGATGCTGCTCAACATTCTACAGTGCATGGAACAGTCCCCAACCCAGAGAATGATCCCACCCCAAATGGCATTAGTGCCCGGGTTGAGAAATCCTGCTCTGGACATATTGTAGGCACTTAATAAACGGCGAATGAATGAATATCCAGTTGGGCTCCAGCAGGGTGACAGGCCATCTTCCAGATCCCCCTTGGGTGGAAGTGGAGGAATATAGGGTAGATTGCAAGAAGGACTTCCTGATGTTGGAGGCCATGCATAGATGGGGGGGGCAGGGGGAGTCCCAGGGCAGCCTGGCCCCGAGCTCCGTCGGCCTGTCTCTGCCTGCCCTGAGCCCGCGTCCTCCACAGATCCTGCTCCTGGCCTTCCTGAAGCTCATCGATGAAGGCAGCCACATGGTGATGCTGGAGTGTCCGGAAACGGTCAACACGCTGCTCCACGAATTCCTGCTCTGGGAGCCCGAGCCCTCGCCCAAGGCCCTGCCCGAGCCCCTGCCCACGCCCCCAGAGGAAAAGAAGTAGCCACTGAGCTGGCAGGGTAGCGCTTAGTGAGCCGAGGAGCCTGAGGAGGGGCCCGGAGCCGGAGTTGGGTCTGCCGCCCCGCGCGGACCACCTGGGCGGGCCGTTCGCTCCAGTGGGCGGGGTCAGGTCAGAGAGACGCCCCCCAGGCCGGCTGGGCAGGACGTGGCGTTCGTGGGAGCCAGGTGGACACACCGCTCTCTGCTAGTCCTGCGGGACCCATCGGTTTTTCGGGGCCATAGCCGGGACCCCCGCGGAGGATGACCTTGTACAGAAGCCCCCTACCCCAAAACGCCAGGGCCGAGGCAGGCCACCACCCCGCTCTCTGTCTTCCGTGTTCGCCGTGCTTGATCCTGGGACCCACGAGCCCCGCAGGGACCTTCGAGACCCCGCCCCAATGCCCGAGACCCCTTACCACCCCCCATTCCTCGGCGCTGGGAGCTATTGTGGCCCAAGGAGGGAGGGTTTGGGAGGGGCTGGCACCACCGAACCCGCACATCTCAACTTGTAACTCAATAAAAAGTGACAATCTGAGCCTCCAGGCCTGTGTTGGGTGACCGAAGCGCGGGGCCGCCCTGAGCCTCAGTTTCCCCAAGTGCAGACTGAACTGAGTCGAGTGCCTCCCCTTCAGGGCTGGCCCACAGAGACTTGAGGATGTCGGCCGTTCAGGCTTGTTTCCCGAGCTCCCCTCCCTGCTCAAAATGCAGGGGCTACTTGGGCAGTATTTCCGGAGCAGAAGGCGGATAGGGGGTGAGCTGCCCGTCCCTGGAGGGGAGGAGAACCAACTGAGGTCGATGCTGAAGTTGAGGTGAGGATCCGAGGACGGTTGCATCTGATTCCAGTAGCCATAATTGTGTCAGCTGTATGCAAAGCCCTGTGCTGAGTGCCTGACACCCATAGGTTCATTGAATCCCCTTCACTCCACACCACACAGCAAGTTAGTACCTCTTACTGTCCCATTTTATCTTATAACTTGGTTTTGAGTGGCTTTCGTCATGATGATTTTTATTTCGAATCTTTTTTTTTTTGAATCCAGATTTCTCTGGATTTCCCTGCTCCATGGCTGTGCTCTTGGTCCTCTATATTTTATTCTAATGTATGTATATCTAGGTTTACCCGTGGTTTGTGTGGCCAGTGGGAGATTTGTCCCCTCAGTTGCTGCACCTCTGGTCCTTTCCCCACTGGTTTGTGAACCCACCTTTAATTTAAAGGGGTTCTTACAGGGGCACTGCTGTTGGTTGACAAATTCTGGAGATACGTTTGATTGTCACAACTGGAGGGGGAGGTGCACCTGGAATCTTGTGGGTGGAGTACAGGAATGTTGCCTGACACCCTACAGTACACAGGACGGCCCCCGGCCCCCACTGCAAGGAGTAACTTGGTCTCAAAAGTCAGTAGGGCTAAGGTTGGGATACCCTGTGTTTTAGACAAATCCCACCTCTTCTGGGCCTCTTTTTTTGGCGGGGGGAGGGATGTCTCTGGATTCTTTCTGTTTGTGTATTCTTGGGAGATGGCATGCTGTTTGGTTTTTTTTTTATAATAAATTTATTTATTTATTTTTGGCTGCGTTGGGTCTTCGTTGCTGCACACGAGCTTTCTCTAGTTGCGGCAAGTGGGGGCTGCTCTTCGTTGCAGTGTGCAGGTTCCTCATTGCGGTGGCTTCTCTTGTTGTGGAGCACGGGCTCTTAGGCATGCGGGCTTCAGTAGTTGTGGCTCAGGGACTCTAGAGCGCAGGCTCAGTAGTTGTGGCTCGCGGGCTCTAGAGCGCAGGCTCAGTAGCTGTGGCGCACGGGCTTAGTTGCTCTGCGGCGTGTGGGATCTTCCCATCCCGGGCCAGGGCTTGAACCCGTGGCCCCTGCATTGGCACGCGGATTCTTAACCACCGTGCCACCAGGGAAGTCCCAGCATGCTGTTTTAATTGCTATCACTTTATCAAGCACCTATTTGGTATCTGGGAGAATTACTTGTCTTACACATGAGGAAAGGGAAGCTCGGAGTGAGGTTTCTTCAGCTCAGTTAAAATGGTAGAGCCCAGGCCCACTCCAGAGGCAGGAACCCTAATTACCATAGCAGCCAGAGTAGCCAGGGGCTCAGTAGTGGAGGCCAGGAGGCAGGTGGAACCTTAGCCCGCCCCCTGCAGGACCTGGTTCTCTGAGCCACGATGACAGGCAGGTGACGAACCCAATGAGGCAGCGGATCTCACCAAGTCCCTAAATCCACTGGACTGCTTTGAAGAAGCAAGTTCTGGAAAATTTAAGTGATCCTGCCACCACCTCACCAGGATAGTGGCTTGGCACTTACTGAAGCTTTTTGCATAAAGAGCAAAGAGGTTAGTGATGGGGTTAGTGATCCCATTTTATAGTGGAAGAAACAGGTTCAGAGAAGCAACACCAGGAGGCTCCAGTCACACAGTGATGCCAAGGAGAGCTGGTGTCTCACACCCACACTGCGATGACCTCCCCAGCTCTGCCCACCCCTCAATACACAAGTCGGTACCTCGAGAACATCCCCGGTACCTCGAGAACATCCCGACACCCCCCGCCTTCCCCCAGAGACTGTCCGCCTGCAGGGCTGCCTCTGGCTCAGTAGGGCTCTGAGCCAAACACTTTACCCCATGACGGTTTAATCTGATTTCCTCAGTGACCCCCTGAGGTAGAACCTCGCACTTTCCCCATTGTGTACAACTGAGGACAGTGAGGCTCAGACAGAGAACTTGCTGGTCCAAGGTCCCACAGCTGGGAAGCAGCGAAACCTAACTCTTGAGCTGGGCAGATTCCCTTCATGTGGCTGAGGAAGCCCCCAGCCCAGCCTACATTGTGGGTCCCCTGTGTCAGGGAGATAAAAATGGACTCTGTTTGCCCAAACAGGACCAAACTGCCAAAGCACTGGCATATTTCAAAGCACCAGAGTGTTCCAAAGAACCTTCTGGTCTACTTGTTCTCCTCCCACATCCCCTTATTCTCCACCCATGACAGGGAGCTCACTACCTATCCAGCAGTTCCATCTGTAATAAAATCCTCCCTCAGCCCGAGGGAGAGATTGTCCTGCTGCTCCCCCACCAGCCTTCTGGAGCTGGAGATGGGGGGCTGCTCTCAGCGCGGGGCAGCTGGAACATTCAAACACCCTGATCTCGACCTAGGCTGGATGGCCAATTCCCCAGTGCTCAGCCACGGGCCTGGATGTCCTGGGGCCATAGCTCTCGCTCACCCTCAGCCAGGAAGACAAGGAGGGCACGGTGCAGCAGATGCACCCCCAAGCGGCGGCGCCGGGTGGGTGGCCAGCTGGCCACCACTCCATAGCAGTGTCCTTGCTTCTGGTTGGTCAGCATCTGGATCCCTGGGGAGATTAGGAGTAAGGTCACAAAAGCAGCCTCCAGGAACCCCAGGCAGAAGTACGTGCCAGTAAACCCACTGGGTATTGCCCTCGAGCAGGGATAAACCAATGGAGCAAAATCTGTGCATGTGCAGGTACATCATTGGTGCTCAATAATTGCTCATTGAATGAATGAACAGCCCTGAGGGGCAAGGGGTGAGGGAATCGGTAGATCAAGTGCCCTTCATGTGACCACCCCCCCCCCCGACCCCACAAGCCAGGCACCTACCTAGAGCATCCACAAGACATGCTTCTCGAGTGTAAGCCTCCACAGCAACCACATGCTGGAAGCAATGCAGGGAGACAACACCGCGACCACTGGCCCAGATGTCTAAGATCTGGCGCACCTTGGGGCAGGCCTGGGGGGAGCCAGGGCAGGGTCAGAGGTCTGCCCCCCAACTCCCTCCTTCCTCTACCTGCCCGCAACTGTGCCACCCCTGCCATGAACCTGGTCCTTATCCTCACACCTGTTTTCCTGGCCACCCTCGGTGGCTAAGGGCCTTCCAGAGGTGGACATTCGGCCGGGTCCGTGTTCCCTTGCCCACGTAGAAGATGGCATGGACAAAAATCCGAAGGCATTCAGCCAGGGTCAGTGAGAAGGCTCGGGCTGGAAGGTTCTGAGTCTTCCTAGATGAAGTAGGTGGCTCAGAGAAGGAAAAGTGACGAGAGTCGCCCCAGAGGCAGTCTTTAAAGACAGAGCAACCCACGCCCAGTGACCCCTATTTTATAAAAGGCAGGGTGGGTGGCTGTTCGCCAAGGACACTCAGCAGCTTGAATTGGATCCAACTGCCTTTTATAGATAAAGAAGCTGATGACCAGAGAGGGCCAGTTTCCTTCCTAAGGACACACAGCAGATAAGAACCAATCTCAGAATTTTCCAGTTCCCACTTCTGGGTCATTCCTGTTCCAGGTACCTGGGGTCCAGCAGCAGATATGTGAAGCTGGACTTCATGACCCCCTCCCGCCACCGTCTGGTGGGTTCTGGCCGCTCAAACTGCTTGGCAAGTGCATCCTCATCTGCCTGGGCATCTGGGATACGGCCGGTCCGCAGGGCTTTGGCCAGCTCTGGGCTGTGCCCTGAGAATTCTAGGCCTGGGAGGGGAAACTGAGTCAAGAGAGACAAAGGAAAGGATGGTTCCCAGAGATGAAGGGAGAAGTAGGTTGCACTGAGAGCCACGGGTCTCCGAGGACTCCTGGAGGCTCCTTGGACTCTGGATACTAACCACGAGCAGCCTGGGCTTCTTCTAGTGGTTGGAGGTAGTATGGCCGGGTGAAGGACGTGATGGGACCGCGGCTCTTGCCAAGTGCCTGGAGCCCTTGCAGCAGCTCCAGGTCAGACGTGGTGGGGTCCGGTGGGCACTGGCAAGAGGTGATGGGGTCCCTGCCACCTGTGGCGCTCGCCTCATCCTCTGTCAGCCAGAGGGCAGCCACATCACTGTCGAGGGACAACTGGTCATCTTTTGGGATGTGGAAGTCAGAGGGTCCAGGCAGTGGTTCCCAAGGGGCACTATGGGCTGGGCTCCTCTCTGGGAAGAACTTGGGGGAGGGGGAGGCATCTGGCAAGGTCAGAGTCAGGGCCTGCAGACGGGCATTTAGTTCTGCCTCCCTGTCCTCCACGAGGGCTCGATGTTCCTGCTGTGGGGTACCCGAAGATCTTGGCACCCTCTGGGACGGTCGGACACCAGCCCAGGGGGACATGTGGGCAGTTGGGTCCTCAGCTCCAGAGGCCTCAACTGCGGTGACAAAGGAGGCAACTGAGCTGCAGTCCCAGCATCCTAGGGGGGACTCCAAGCTGCCATCTGTGCCAGCAATCTCAGGGTGGGCAAGGAGGCTGGGGGGTCCAGGGCCAGCCTCCAGGCTCATGTCCTTGTCATCACCTCTGCCCAGTGTTGTGGAGTCCAGTGTCACACTGGGAGGTCCAGAGGGGCTTATATTCAGCCCCTTTCCCCAAGGGCCTGGGCCTGGAGCAGGGGATAAGAGTGGGAGTCAGAGAGGAGGGGAGGAGGAAGTGAGAGACAAAGATGGAAGTCAGATCAGACAGAAAGAGGCGGCTGCAATCGCAAAGAGGAAGGACAGAGTCGGAGGCAGAGAGACGGACCAGAGACCTTAGTCGTGAAACAGAAACAGTGGGAGAGCGTGGATGTCACACACAGAGACCCGCAAAGCTAGATCAGAGGCTAAGCACCCCCAGCCGCACAGGCACCACTCACTGCCAGGCTTGGGCTCGGGCTCTGGCTCCTGGGGGTCTTCCCGGGTCCGTGTTGGGGTCCTGGTCCGAGCCTCCAGCTCCCGAAGGACACGCACACAGTTCTGGTGCCCCTGCTGCTCGGCCAGGTCCACAGGCCGGAGTCCGTCCTACATGGGCGCGGTCAGCAGGGGGCGCCCTCTTCCCTCCCTCTCTTCCTCCCTTCCTTCCTCTTTCCCTCCCTCCGGGTTTGCCCTGCTACAAACAGCGCTGGGACCCCCACCTGGTCGCGCAGCGCGGGGTCCGCTCCCTGGCTCAGCAGCAGCTCCAGGCCGCGGCGACAGCCCCAGGCAGCGGCCACGTGCAGCGGCGTCAGCGCCTCGGCCGATCTGGGGCAGGAGAGGAGGAGGGGTCAGTGGAGGAGGGAACTCGATCTCCGCCCCCATCCTCCCACCCCCCGCACGAGGCCTTGGCTCTCAGCACCCCCATTTCCGCCCTTCAGCCTGAGACACCACACTTGGAACCTAGATCCTGCGCCCTCGGGCCAGGACCCAAACCTCTGCTCTCTGACTCTAGAGCGCCTACCACCAGATCCGAACCTTTGATCCCCATTTGGCCTCAGCGCAACCTCATACCCCACCCTCGGTCTGGTACCCTGCCTCTGCCCTTGGACCCTCAAGATCCTTCCCCAGATTCCCCAAGCTCCGCCCCCGGGCATTGAGTCCGCATCTTTGAACCGTGGGACGCCCTCTCCAGGACTCCCAGGTCTTTCCCTCGGACTCGGGAGACCCCTCTCCGCGGAAAAGCTGCCCGGAGCCCAGACCCTGCCTCACCGAGTGTTGGGGTCCCCGCCTCGGCGCAGCAGGGCCTCGAGGCAACACAGACTCCGCGGGCGCTGGGCTCTGGCCGCCAGGTGCATGGCCGCCGCGCCATCCTCAAGCACCAGGTTGGGGTCAGCACCACGGCGCAGCAGCTCCTCCACTGCCCTAAGGACAGAGGGTCAGAGTGGACCGCGACACTCGCCCCCTACCCCTGGCCCACCCACCCCGTGCCCTGCCCTCACCGCAACTCCTCCTTCCGCAGCGCCGCCTGCAGCCGCCGCGCCAGGACTGTCGCCGAGCCCATGCCCCGGCGGTCCCCCAGACCAGCTGCCCGACCTGCCGATTTCCAACTTCCCGCGGCGCCCTTGTGCGCACGCGCCGCTCCGCCCCTCGGCCAGGGTCCCCGCCCCTCGGCGCAGCGCAGGGTCCCCAGCCAGGCTGACCTGCGACGCATTGTCGTCCACATCTAGGTTCAGGAGCTCTAATGCTGGCCCGAGCCTGCGACACCAAGTAGTGCCCAGTCAGGGCTAGGGGCAGCCGATAAGGTCCCCGTAGGGTGGAGGTCGTCGTGTGTGCCGTTATCTCTCAAAACCGCGTAAACACTAACAGCCTGCTGGAGTGGGTGGAGCTACGCTCCCGGGACCCGATGGTGCCAAGGCATTAGGTCTTACAGAACCATCTGCCGAGGCGGCCTCCATTAGCGCACGCAGCCCTGATAGTATGTTAGGCTTCAATTAATATCTCCCTCCTGCAGTGGCTCTGTGTTGCCCATTTTCAGTTCTGCGGAGTCGGGAGTCCATTACTTTGGAGCCCTGGGCCTCTTAGGGCTCTAGTTTCCCCACATGCAAAATGGGAGAATAATCCTTTCCAGGCTGGTGTGAAGTTGAACGAGGGGCCTGGCACACAGATGCCTAATAAATCCTCATGGGAAGGAAAAGCTGTTTCTCGATAAAGCTATTTTTGTTTGATAAGGAACTGAGAAAACCTAGCTGGTAAGCTTTTTTTTCCCCACAATTGCTCATCATCCAGTAAGATAGTTGAGTGATGCACCTGTTCTATCTGTCTCCCTTCCTCTGGGGAGCACCCACACTATTACCTGATGGAGCTATAAAGCTTCCTTCCCAGAGAAGCTTGATGGAGTCCTGGCCAATCAGAGTGTACCACAGCTCTGGCCCATGACTGGCCCAATGCAAGGTTACATGACCTAGGCAAGGCCAGTCGTAAGGGGTGCTGGGAGAGCCCTCACTTCACCTGGGTTGGGATTTGGGGAGCAGTCACAGCCATCTCACCCCTTTCCACGGGTTGGGAGGAAAGCAGGGCACACTGAACACCAACCATGCAGGGTATTTCAGCCCTCCCCAATGGCAATGTCAGAGCACCTGGATACAGCAAAGCCTGAAGCTACACCATGGCTTCTTATCCACAAGAACCAAGCCATTCTCCTTTCTGCTCAGTGGGTGGGTTTTCTGTCACTTGCAACGAAAAAGATTCCAATTAACACAAGTTGATCGTTGTGGACCTGGGTTAGGGATTCTCAGATTTTTATTTTGATGACAAAAATCACACAGGGCACAACAAGAATCACAACTGAAAAACTGGGAGTGGGATATGGGCTGGGAAACATAGGGAATGGGTGTCCAGAGTCCCTGGGATGCTTCCTGGAATCCTAGGTTTCCTTCAGGGCTCCCCACGTGCCTTGGATACCTCCTAGACCTCCCTCTGGGGGTCCCACAGAGCCCAGTGTGAGAACCAGCATTCTCGGCCAAATGTTTCCTCGTATTAGAAGGTTGGATGTACGGGGATGGTTCAGACAGTGGCCTCAACCTCGGCGGCTTCATCGTCCTCCTCCAGCAGGCTGTAGGAGGCATGGCTTTGGCAGGGCCGCTGCAGTGGGTGAGCCAGAAGCTTGGCCATACAGTTGTGCAGCTCAAGAGCTGGCCCAGCCAGCGCCACCTCGTACTTATAGCTGGTACCCTTGGTATCCAGGCTTCCCATGAAGGCAAACATGTCCTATGGGGCCAAGGAAGGGCTGTTCAGGCAGAGGTTCCCCTGACAGGCCCTCCCTGTCCTGGAGGGCCTCCCAGGAGGGGGCCTCAGGAATGGGTTCCGAAGGGTAAAGAGGAGTTTTCGAGAAAACATTCCCACATTCAGCAAACATTTCCTGCCACCCACTCAGTGCTAGGGACCCCAAGAGGTCTCAGTGCTGGAGCCCCTAGTCTGGAGAGGCACAGTCGGATACAATGACCTCAGCCCCCATGCTGATCTACCTTGAGGAGCAGGGAAGTTTTCTCCAAGTAGGGACTTCCCGTTTGGGTACTGAAGTATAAGTAGGAGCTGGGCTCAACCCCCTCTGCTCACAGTTGGGTAAAGTGAGGCTCAGAGAGATAAGTGGCCGACTCGAGATGCCACAACTAGTTCAGGGCTGGGATGTAAAGGACCAGCAGAGCCTGGCAAGGCAGGGAGGGAAGCGTGCTCCAGGCAGAGGACACAGAGAAAGCGAAGGCAGGAAGAGAGAGAAGCAGGGGATGCTGGGGATGAAGTGGACAGGACCCTACATACTCATGGGCCACTGTCCCAACAGCCCCATTAGTTCACTGAAGACATGTGGGAAATGGAAGTTGAATGACCATGATCCAGCAGGACCAGGAACGCTAAAGAGAAGACTAATGGCAGAGCCGTGCGTGGGTGGGCAAGGATGGGTGACTTCCCTCCTCCTGATGCCAGGAGAGCACAGGTGCCTCTGAGCCTGTTGCCAGGTGCCACTCTGTCAGAGACACACTGTGTGACCCTGGCCTAGTTGCTGGCCCTCTCTGAGCCTGTTTTCCCTCAGCACAGCTCATGAACTAGGGGGCTGGCATTAGATGCCCTGAAGCCCCTTAGTGATTCAAAGCCCCCCTTTCCCTCAAGGCCGGGGCAGGTGGGTTCGGAGCCATCCCATCTGCACCTACATCCGCCTGCCACCCACACCCACAGCAGCCTCTCACCTTCCAACTCATCTCCTCCTCCTTCTCGTCGGCGCCGTTGTGGATGTAAACAACATCAAAGAAGAAATACGGGCACTGGAACATCTTCTGCAGGGGAAGAAAGCCAGCCTTTGGGACTTCGGTCACCCCATGCCCCCATGATCACAATTTCCCAGCTACTGCCCAAGACTCTGGGAACCTGACTCTACGCACCCCAGCTCCTGTGGTCAGGAAGTCCCTCCTAGTGTCTAACCACCATCCTGCTGGCTGTAGGCATCCCTCCCTCTCCCAGGCCTCCCTCACCTTCATGGGCTCCGTCAGGGAGAACTGGGGCTGGCAGGGTGGACGACTATAGACCAGGATGGTTCGGACGACGTACGGCGGTGGAATCGTCTGCACATTCTCTGTGACTGGCAGCTCGGTCTTCTGTTGGCTGCGCCGCAGGGATGGGGGACAGGTCAGAGCACACCCTGGGAGCACACCCCTACTGTCACCCTCAGAGAGCCCAGCTCCTCACCGTGTATGTGAGGCCCCACCTGACCCCTCCCAAGTTCACTGTTGCCTCTGAGCCTTCCCACATGCTGTTCCCTCTGCCCCAGCACCTCCCCAGCTTCGCCTTTCTGCCTGACCTCTCCTGCTCCATCAGAGGTTTTGCTGACCCCAAAGCTAGGGCCTGCTCAGGCCACCCTCAGCATCCTGAGCGTCCCCCATCACTGTGTTGAGCTGGACCTGCCCTACCAGGCCAGGAGACTCTGAAGCAGGGACCAGATCTTATACGCAAAGTCACTGCCCAGTTCCCCACTCAGCCACAGATGGTTCTCACACTGAGTACAGGGCACTAGGCAGGTAGAGGGCTAATGTCCTTAATATGTAAAAAACAAATCTGATCACCAACAAGAAAAAAGCCGACATCCCCCTAGAAAAACAGGTAAAGGGAACCAATAGACAAATTCACTGAAAGAATACTGAATGGCTTAAAAATGAATGAAAAGAAAAGCACAGCAAAATAAGATGTGGCCTCTTCCCACCTATCAGATGGGCAGGACTTTCAGGCGTGTGAGCAACCCCGGTGCTGGGGGAGGTAAACAGGGTTAATTTCCTGGGAAAGTGCTTTGGCAAAGTCTAGCAAAATTAAAAACACACACCACCTTGTTCCAGCCTGTTCTCCATTAGGAATTTACCCCATAGATTCACTTCCAAAATCTGCTGAGATGGGCAAAACAACCTCCTTGGCTACCATCAAGGGGCTGGCAAAAACAGGGCTTAGAATACTTGGGCCCACAAGCTAAGAACCTTTTTCATTTTTAAACCGTTGGGAAGAAAGAAAACCAAAAGGAGAATATTTTGTGACAATCAGAAATGTGAAATTCAAATCTGTGCCTGCAAATAAAGTTTTATTGGCACACGGCCACGCCCACTTGCGTACCTATGGTCTGTGGCTGCTTTCTAATTAAAATGGGCAGAGTCTGGTCGCCAAGACAGAAACGATGTGGCCAACAAAGTCGAAAATATTTACTATCTGGTCCTTTAAAGAAAAAGTTGGCTGCCTCCAGGTTAAAAGAAAGTAGTGGGTCTTCCCTGGTGGCGCGGTGGTTGGGAGTCCGCCTGCTGATGCGGGGGACGCGGGTTCGTGCCCTGGTCCGGGAGGATCCCACGTGCCACGGAGCGGCTGCGCCCATGAGCCATGGCCGCTGAGCTTGCGCGTCTGGAGCCTGTGCTCCACAGCGCGAGAGGCCATGGGGGTGAGAGGCCCGCGTACCGCAAAAAAAAAAAAAAAAAGTAGTGGAGGGACTTCCCTGGTGGTCCCGTGGTTAAGAATCCGCCTACCAATGCAGGGGACACAGGTTTGATCCCTGGTCTGGGAAGATCCCACATGCCGTGGAGCAACTAAGCCCGTGCACCACAACTACTGAGCCTGCGCACTACAACTACTGAGCCCATGCATTGCAATTACTGAAGCCCATGTGCTCTAGGGCCCGCATGCTGCAACTACTGAAGCCCATGCACCTACAGCTCATGCTCCGCAGCAAGAGAGGCCACCGCAATGAGAAGCCTGTGCACTGCAACAAAGAGTAGCCCCCGCTCGCCGCAACTAGAGAAAGCCTGCGCGCAGCTACAAAGACCCAGCGCAGCAGTCAATCAATCAATCAATCAATCAATAAGAAAGTAGTGGAGAACCACTGGGCTGTCAGAGAATAACACAGAGGGCGAGATTTGAGAAGGAACCTCTTTTGCAAAAATGCTTCCGGACAGGTAAGTGAGCAATTGTTCCAGTGAGAAAGGGTGAGAACGGAAGGCTTTAGGCCTCCCTAAAGGACTATTTCTGGGCTGTCTGGAGCTTTTACCCAGAAGGGGTTCTTCTCTTCAAAGGTGAACAATAATTTCCCCATGGGGGACTTACATGAGGCTGAAGAGACCTTCCAAATCTGGTGGGAATGCTAAGGAGAGCAGAGCAGCGCATGGGTGGGCAGGGGTGGGTGGCTTCCCTCCTGATGCCGGGAGAGCGCAGGTGCCTCTGAGCCGGTTGCCAGGACACACGCTGTGTGACCCTGTCCCAGTCGCTTGCCCTCTCTGAGCCTGCTTTCCCTCAGCACAGATCATAAACTAGGGGGCTGGCATCAGATGCCCTGAAGGCCCTTAGTGATTCAAAGCCCCCTTTCCCTCAGGGCTAGGGCCATTCTCCTCATGGAGAGAGCCATGGGTGTCCCTGTCCCCCTCCCCTCATTACTGTTTTCTTTGTAACTCACAGGGATCATATCATATTTAAGTTCTGGGCTGCAGTGAGCCTTTAATGTTCAAGTTAATATAAAATGTGCTATGCCCAGGTTGGAGGGGCTGTAGCAATGATTGTGACTTTTCAGTCACATACGGACACTTGCTGAGCACCGACTGTGTACTTAGCCCTTCATGAAGTGTTCCCCAGGTGGATGCATTTTTGACATCCAGAGTCCAAATCAGCTGTTTTTGCTTCTGTATTCTGACTTTATCTTCACAGCGACCCTGTGGGGCAGGAGGTTTTGTGGCTCTCATTTTACAGATGAAGAAACTGAGGCTCAGAGATGTGGCTGGCCCAAGCCTGATGTGGCAGAGCTGGGATCTAGACCTGAGCCAGGCCGAGCCAGGCCGAGCCAGGCCGCTCCCCGGGGCTCCCTGTGTGGAAAGGATACTGAAGGTGGAGCAGGAGGCCGTCTCCAGGTCGTAGAGGCAGCTGCAGAGTTCTCGGGGATCAGAGGTCAGGCCGGACAGCTGCAGGGAAGCATGGGACTCAGCGAGGTGCTCCCTCAGCCCCAGGGGACCCCAGGGCACCCAGCCCTGCCCCAGCCTCACCCAGGCAGTGTCATCGTTCACCACCACCAGCGCGAACTCGTGGCTCTTGTCAATCTTGTGTTTTGTCCGCACGAACATCTCGATCATTTTCTGGGAGACGTTGAGGGCATTGGTTTTGGAGCTGGGGAGGGCCAGAGGGTGACCGGGTAGTCAAGGCCCAGGTCATGCGGCAGTGGGGGCAGCAGAGCCCAGCCGCGAACCCAGCCTAGCTGACCCCCCCTCCAACTCTTGCCCTCTCCGATGGGTCCCTCTGGCCAGCCTGGGTCTCACGTCTGATCTGTGGGAGGCACCCCACCTCTGCTCAGCCGCGGGTCATCACGAGTGCCAGGGAGGGCAAGGCGGGCTCGTCCTCAGGCCCCATGCAGGCCCTGCTGCCTGACCCCAATGAGACTTAGCTGCTCAGGGGCAAGGGTTTTGGAGTCCGCCAGGCCTTGGTCTGAATCTGGCTCTGCCCATTTGCTGGGAGGCCTCGGGCAAGTCATTTTGCTTCTTGGAGTTTCCGAGTCATGGCTGTGACCTGGGTGGCGTGCGATCGCTCTCAAGTGCTTAGAACACAGCCCCGGTGGGCCGCAGCTGTATCATTACCAGTTATCACTGCTACTCTCCAATACCGCCAGGCCCGGGGGGTGAGTCTGAGAGAGACAGCCCTGCGTTTTTTGGGCTGGGCCCTTCCTAGCCATAGCTGCAAGCTCAAGCCCCCGAATATTCCTCTCACCTATTTAATGACTCTAGCTTTGGCAGCGACATTTCCTCCGACAGGTCCAGGCAGATGATCTGCAATGAAGTTGAAGGGTGGTGAGAGCTGTGACTAGCAGCACCGGGCGACTGAACATTAATACAGGCCCCCACGCCACTCTGCTGGCCCTCTTCAAGCAGCCCCATTGGAAAAGGCCATATGATGACTCCCAATTCCCAGCTAAGCCATCCACTTTAGAAGGAGGCAGCTGAGGGAAAAGAGCACTGGACTAGGAGTCCAGGTTGATGAGTGAATAAACAAACCAGAGAACATTCAACACAGAAACAAGAAAACAAGGGAATAGTGGGATGAATTGTGGCTCTCTAAAAGATAGATCCACCTGGGACTTCCCTGGTGGCGCGGTGGTTTAGGAATCCACCTGCTAATGCAGGGGACACGGGTTCGAGCCCTGGTCCGGGAGGATCCCACATGCCGTGGAGCAACTAAGCCCGTGCGCCACAACTACTGAGCCTGCATGCCACAACTACTGAAGCCCGCACGCCTAGAGCCTGTGCTCCAGAACAAGAGAAGCCTCCGCAATGAGGAGTCTGCGCGCCGCGACGAAGAGAAGCCCCCGCTCGCCGCAACTAGAGAAAGTTCGCACGCAGCAACAGACCCAATGCAGCCAAAGATAAATAAATAGATTTAAAAGATATATCCACCTGGAACCTCAGAAAGTGAAATTATTTGGAATTAGGGTCTTTGCTGATGCAATTAAGGTAAAGATCTTGAGATAAGATCATTCTGATCTAAGAACAAGTGTCCTTATAAAAGAAAAGACTGGGGACTTCCCTGGCAGTCCAGTGGTTAAGACTCTGCGCTTCCACTGCAGGGGGCACGGGTTTGATCCCTGGTCAGGGAACTAAGATCCCGCATGCCGCTCGGCCAAAAAAAAAACAAACAAAAAAAAGAAAGAAAAAAAAGAAAAGAGAAGACTAGGAGACACAAAGGGGAAGGCTATGTGAAGACGGAGACAGAGATTGCAGTGATGCAGCCACAAGCCAAGGAACGACTGGAGCCACCAGAGGCTGGAAGAGTCAAGGAAGCCTCCTCCCCTAGAGCCTGCAGAGGGAACGTGACATGTTCATTTCAGACTTCTGGCATCTGGAACTGTGAGAAAATGAATTTCTGTTGTTTTAAGCCACCGAGTTTGTGGTAACTTGTTGTGGCAGCCCTAGGAGACTAGAACAAAGGGATTGTTTTCCAGAGTGGATCCTAAAAGACGATGTGTAACCCAAGGTTCCCTAACACCTCGAAGCCACTGGTCAAGCCCCCCACTTACCACTTTCTCTGGACAGTTGACCCTTGGCGTCCGCACCTGGACCTCTGGGGCTGGTGGAGGCACCTGCCACGGCTTGGGACCGGCTCCGGGAGGGTTGGCGGTCCCGTCGTCAGCACTGGCCGCCTCACCCTCGCCCTCGCTGCGGCTGCCCACACTGGCCTGGGCCCCCAGTGCCCGGTCCTCCGCCCCCTCAGGGTTGGAGCGAGTGCGGGGTCTGGGCTCAGCTGACTGCTCCTCTTCTTCCTCCTCCTCCTCTTCAGCGGGACTACTGGGCTCTGCCACCTCCATGGCTCCTGAGTGGCTGGATGGAGCAGGTATGGGGGAAGCCAGGATCCTTCCCTTAGGGTTTTTAAAAGCATTTGGTTATTGGGCAGGAGAACAGGGCATGAGTCGCTTACTAAAAGTAACTCCTCTCAGGGCCTCAGTTTTCTCATCTGTAGGATGGGTGCCTTTAACACTTATCAGCCCAGCATCCACGCTGACTCGAGATAACAGTCTCCCATTTTTTTTCTGTAGGGCTAACCCCTTCCCTCCCCCTTTTGGCTAGTGAGCCACTGGGAACGGCTCAGAGGTAGGGACAGAACCCAACACACGCCAGTGAGGGGCAGCTCTGAGGCTTCCAATAGTGCTGTTAGAGAAAAGGAACTCGTCAGAGTTGCAAAGCTGGGAAGTTACAAGTCGAGAGCTGCTAGGAGCCTCTTTTGCCTCCAAGAAGGAAAACAGAGCTTGCCTGTAATGATGCTCACCCAAAAAACGACAGATACACTTCTGAGCACCTGAATCCAGCTATGCCTAAATTCCCTTTCTTGCTTAAACCAGATTGAGTTGGGTTTTTTGTTACCTGAAACTGAAGAGGTCTTGGTGAATAAAAGAATAATAACTTCTAGGGTTCCCTCCTCCGCAGCGGAGCGCTGGCTGCCTAGGAGGTGTCTGCACACGGAAGGGGAGCAGATCTGGTATTACAATTCCTCTGAGGAAAAACAGGACGCTAGTGGAACAGTTTGCCCATCTGGGCAATGGGTGCGGGCTGCCGGGGATGGTCTCTGAGCCTTGCAGTCCCCACAACCTCTAAGGAAAACACAGCTTAGCTGCAGCAAGAGGGATGGAGGCTAGACTACAGGAGAAACCAGAGCTGAAGGCGGAAACCTCAGGGCAAGTGTGGGGCTAGGGAAGTGGGGCCTCTAGGGACGGATCCCGCACGCTTTCACCACCCAACTCCTGCTCACCGTAGCGTGAGCCTGCCTCCGACTCAGCAGCAACTCGCTAGGAAACCGCCATCTTTACCAGCCGGAAATGGTACGGCGCGGCCGCCACGCCTCCTGGGAAATGTAGTTCAGCAGGCAGCAGGCCTAGAGGAGAGATGTATGGGACGAGGCTGGAGAGCCTTGGAAGCTGATAGGCTGATACTGTTCTAGGAGGTGGGGTTTGGATTGTGATAGACTGGAGAGGAGCTGAGGGGGGCGGGATCTGGAATGTGATTGGCTAAAGTCAGATAAGGCGGAGCTTTTATGTTTCTGGCAGATTCGGACTGTGCGGGTCAGCGTTTCTACCATAACAAGGCAGAGTGGTGTTGGGCTTTCAATGGGATAGTCTCAGAAAGATGCAGAAGTCCTAGTTTGCAGTGTGATTAAATGTAGCGGGACTGAGTTGGGTGGGATTTAGAAGAGGTGGGGCTGATTGGTGATTAATAGAGTTGACTGAACCTCAGTGAGGGGTTTTTGCGGCAGAGGTGGGCGAGGTCCAGAGCCCAAGGGCCCTCCCAATTATTTAATTCTGCTCCTTATTTCACAGATATTTGCAAAAAATAAAAAATGCCAAGCCAGAACTATTTCAAACCACCCTTCCTTCTTCATGCACAGTTCTCCCTTCAGCTCCATAACCATTTAAAAACTGAGCCTCAGTTTCTTTATTTGTTAAAGTCTGCTAAGCCTGTCCACATCAGCCAGGCTCTGGTTCAGTGACAACCCAGAGGGGCTGTGGAAAATGAGCCTTGAAGGATGGAGAATTTGCTAGAAAAACAAGAGAAGGAAGGTCATTCCACGCAGAAGAAACCACCTGGGCAAAAGTCTGGAGGCTTTGAAGAGCCTTGGAGTGGTGGAACCTCTCACAGGTTAATATGGCCAGAGCAGAAGCTAAGAGTGAGCATTTCAATGCCGCGGGTACCCCCAAGTCAGAGAATTGCAACTTCTCTCGCTACTACCTTTGGGGACACAGAAACAGGAAGATTCAGCCTCATAGCTTCTGTCAGTGGGAGCAGGAAGATTCAGGCTATCCCAGGCTCTGCACAGTTTACACAGAAGTGCAGAAGCAAGGAAGGTGTGTTTCAGGCAGAGGTTAAGGCATGGCCAAAGGCACCAGGGTGTGAGAGAACTGAGAAACTTCAGCTGTTCACAGAGGAGGTTATAGCGGCTAGAGTGTGGAGTACACATTGGTGCCAGCCTCAGGCATAATTTTTTTAAAGACCTTGAATGCCAGGCTGAAGAGCTTGAAATGTTTCCCAAGGGCAATGGGGAGCTATGGAGGGTGTATGAGCCAGGTAGGTGAACAGTGAGATCTCTGCGGCCTTGGTGGGGAAGGGAGTGGAGGGATGGCTGGGGAGCCCAGGGAGGGAGCTGGGCTGGTATCCAGGTTGGGGAGGAGAGGCTTGGGCTGTGACTGTGGATGGAGATGAGGAGGAGGCCCTTTAGAGGTGGATGCAGGAAAAATGAGCAGGATGTAGGGACCATCTGGGCTCTGAGGAATCCAGCATTTATGGAGAAGAAACAGTAGCTGGCAGAGGAAGCAGAGATGGGATGGTCAGAGGTAGTAGGGAACAAGGAGGGTGCCTTATGATTCAGTTCCCGATGGTGCCTGGCCATGTGCAAATAGCTTGTTAAAATTTCTATAACACTGGAATATATGTATACACACACACACACACACACACACACACACACACACACACAATATGGAATATTACTGAGCCATAAAAAAGAATGAAATAATGCCATTTGCAGCAACATAGATGGACCTAGAGATTATCATACTAAGTGAAGTGAGTAGACAAAGACAAATACCATATGATATCACCTATATGTAGAATCTAAAAAAAATGATACAAATGAACTTATTTACAAAATAGAAATAGACTCACAGACATAAAAATCAAAATTATGGTTACTGGGAATTCCCTGGCGGTCCAGTGGTTAGGGCTCTGCACCCTCACCGCTGAAGGCCCAGGTGAGGGCCTGGGTTCAATCCCTGGTCGGGGAACTAAGATCCCACAAGCTGTGTGGCACAGCCAAAAAACAAAGGAGGGGGGACAAAAAAAGAAAAGAAAAAAACTTATGGTTACCAAAGGGGAAGGGAGGAGGGAGGGATAAATTAGGAGTTTGGGATTAATAGGTACATACTACTATATATAAAATAGATTTAAAAAAAACAAGGACCTATGTATGGCACAGGGAACCATATTCAATATCCTGCAATAACCTATAATGGAAAGAACCTAAAAAAGAATAAAAAAGAATGAAAAGAATAAAATCACTTTGCTTTACACCTTAAACTAATACAACATTGCAAATCAACTATACTTCAATAAAAAGTTGTTTGTTTTAAAAAAAACAAACTCCCATGACGCTGTAGGAAGATATAGAAATTGAGGCTCAGAGGGGATCATCACTTGCTCAGGGGTACCAATCCCAGGTCTGTCTGTGACTTGAAGTGGAATGAGAACTCTGACCCTGACACTGAAGGTATAGGCAGAGGAAAGAAGTTCACAGGGGAGCCAGATGGAGAGCCTCAGCCCAGGGGAGCATTCTAGCTTCCGAGAAATAACATCCAAGGGTCAGAGATGGAGGAGCCATGGGCTTGGAAGCAGAGGCGAGGAGGGACTGACATAGTGGGAGCTGGACATATGTCCTCCTGCTGGGGCTGGAGGAAGCTGCTGTCCTTGAAGAGGAAACTGCACAATAACAAGTCACATGGCCGGGGAGTGGGCTTCCTGTTTCCTGGCTCCTCCCAGGCTGGCCTTGGCCAGGCCAAGCCTGAGTAGGCAGTGGCCAGAGTGACCCCAAGAGTGTCCAGGGACTTGGTTTTCTGACCAAGGTGCCCCCAGAAGAACAGGGAATTAGAGCGGGCTGAGGGGACCAACCCCCAGGATTGGAATCTCTGGTTCAGGAGAGCCCTGGGGAGGAGAGAGGACTGTTGAAGTCCTCATCCCAAGCCCATATAGGGGAGGGAGGGGAGCAAAGAGGTAGTGAAAAATAAAGGAGGCAGAAAAGAAAGAAGAGGTGAGGGCAAATTTGAGAGGTTGTGAGCTGACCGTCAAGGGAGGCATTCAAATCAACATTGATAACTCAAGATCCTTTCGGAGAAGTGAAATCAATGCCTATATCACAGAACAGGAAATTGAGGCTATCATTTGCTTTGAGCTGAGATCAGGTGGTGGTTTTAGGGGGTGAGGAAGGAGGAGGATTCAGGGGACCCTGATTTCTGGATAACAATGAGTGCCAGGGCCACACGGCCCCGAAGCCGGCGAGGGAGGCACGCCGCTCTGCCCGTAAGTGTCCCCCCTCCCTGCCACACCCAACTCTGCGAGACCCCAGGACCCAGACCTGCCTGGCTTAGAGCTCAGCTCTGGGGATCATTTGCAGGGTGAGCTGGACCCTGTGGCAGAGAGTTCAGAAGAGGCTGAGGCAGCCAGTGGGAGCTCCGAGCCGGGCCCTGTGCCATCTCAGGATAGCTGCAAGCCAGAGCCGCTGGGCCCTGAGGCGGAGGCCAAAGGGCAGGGCCTGGAGAGCAGGTAAGGCCCACTTGGTCTGTGTCCCCCACTGCAGGCCCGGCACATCTTTCCCACCCATAGATCTGTTTATGTCCCTCCCCTACTCACACACACGCCATGGCTCCCATTGCCCTCAGTCTGACTTTCAAGGCCCTGCATGATGCAGTCCCAGCCTTGTTACAAAGCCTCTTTGTGTTAGCTACCCCAGATGACCCCATTTCCAGATCTTTCCATCTCTCACCTCTTCACAGGACTGACAAAGAAGTTGATGGGGACTCTAGCAGGGGACCTGCTCCAGCCCCTGAGGGGCCCTATGAGCCTGCCCAGGAAGCCCACCAGGCCCCAGAGGCAGCCCCACGGGACAGGGAGAATGTCCCCTCTGGACCCAGAGCCCCTGACGTGTTTCAGACTCTCCAGCAAGCTCTGAGCTCTCTGGAAGCGGCTGTTGCTGCCTGGCGCCACCAGCCCCCAAGATGTCCTGGGCCGTTGGAGGCAAAGGACAGAAGCGAGGGGGGACCAAAGCCCTGCTTGGAGCAAGAGCAGGCTGGGAGCTGCCAGCGGGATGCAGCCCGATTGACTGAAAGGAATGCCTGGTTGCGTTTGGCCCTGAGCAGCCGTGAGGACGAGCTGATCCGCACACAGAACTCCCTGAAGGCCTTCCAGGCTGAGAAGGAGATGCTGCAGAGAGAGGTGAGTGGGGCAGGCCTGCCTCCCAGGGCTCCCTGGTGGGAGGGAGGCAGCAGGCCTGTTGTAGGACACATTCAATCATTTGTTCATTTGTAAAGCTTTTGTGGAGGCTTGGCTGCTGAACCCCAAAGAGACAAAGGTCCCTTGCAACCTTAGTTAAGGTGATCAGAGAGGCCCAGTGAGGAGGCGGCGACACTTGAATGAAGACCACAGGGGGGCAAGGGAGGAACCATGCAAGGAGCTGGGGAAGAGCATTCTAGGCAAAGGGAACAGCATATGCAAAGGCCCTGAGGTTGGAGTGTGATTACTGTGTTCAACAAACAGTGAGGAGGCCAGCGTGGGGCTGAGCAGGAGGAGACAAGGGTACAGAGGTGGTGGGAGCAGATCCCGGAGTGCCTTGCGGGCTGCAGGGAGGATTTGAGCTTTTGCTCTGAGTGAGGTGGGAGCCACAGAGGGTTCCGAGCAAGCAAGGGTGGAGACCAGATGCAGGCATTCACAGGCGCCTTCTCACCACCGTGGGAGGAACAGCTAGTGGAGGGAGAGGCTGGAATCTTGGAGATCCAGGAGGAGGCACTGGTCCAGACATGTAAGGGATGGAAGCTGTGGAGGTGGTGAGAAGTGGACAGATTCTGGGTGATGCTGAAAGTGGAGCTGGCAGGTGGGGTGTGAAAACTGGAGAGGGGTTGAGGACGAGCCCTGGGTTGGGAGCCTAGGAGACTGGAAGTGAGCCATAGGGAGCCTGCGGGAGGGGCAGGTTTGGTGGGAGGGAGACCAGGGCTGTTTGGGCCTTGATCAGCTCAAAATGCCATGAGCCACCCACACGGGGCATTAAAGGGACAGTTCTGTGTCCAATTCCAGAGCCCAGGGGATGTCAGGGTAGGAGGGACACAGGAGGTGAGACTTGGGGCTGCGGGAGCCCAGCATGAGGAGTGGGGCTCATTTCCCTACAGAGTGGAGCACATTTACCAGCTGGGAAAGAGGAGTCTTTTTAAAAAAAATTTACCCACTCTTTTTTTTTTTGCGGTACGCGGGCCTCTCACTGTTGTGGCCTCTCCCGTCGCGGAGCACAGGCTCCAGACGCGCAGGCTCAGTGGCCATGGCTCACGGGTCCAGCCGCTCCGCGGCATGCGGGATCTTCCCGGACTGGTGCACAAACCCGTGTCCCCTGCATCGGGGCAGGCGGACTCTTAACCACTGCGCCACCAGGGAAGCCCTTTACCCGCTCTTTAACCCCCGCTCTGGCAACCACCAACCTGTTCTCTGTATCTGTGAGTTCAATTTTTAAAAGTTTTGATTGATGGATGGATCAATTGATGGATTGATGCCGGGCCGCACGTCTTGCGGGATCTCAGTTCCCCGATCAGAGATTGAACCCCGGGTGGAGTCCTAACCCCTGGACTGCCAGGGAATTCCCTTGTTTTACTTTAGACTCCACATATAAGTGAGGTCATACAGTATTTGTCTTTATCTGGCTGATTTATTTCACTTAGCATAGTGCCTTCAAGGTCCTTCTATGTTGTCACACATGGCAAGGTTTCTTTTTTTACGGATGAATAATGTTTCATTGTATAAATGTATATACCACATCTTCTTATCCATCTCAACCATCAGCGGACACTTAGGTTGCTTCCATGTCTTGGCTCTTGAAAATAATGCTGCAATGAACATGAGGGTACAGATGTCTTTTCGAGTTAGTGTTTTGGTTTCTTTTGGATAAATACCCAGAAGTGGAATTGCTGGATCATGTGGTCCTTCTATTTTTACTCTTTTGAGGAAATGCCATGCTTTTTTTCCATAGCGGCTGCACCTATTTACATTCTCACCGATGGTGCATGAGGGTTCCCTTTTCTCCACATCCTCGCCAGCACTTGTTATCTCTTGTCTTTTTGACGCTTGCCATTCTAACTGATGTAAGGTGGTATCTCATGGTGGTTTTGATTTGCATTTCCCCAAGGATCAGTGATGTTGAGCGTCTTTTCATGTACCTGTCGGCCATCTGTATGTCTAAGGAAAGAGAAGTCTTGAGTGGCTGAGTGACTTGTGCAAGGTTATACAGGGAGGGGTTTGGCAGGATGAGTGTCTGGGGGTCCTACCTTCCACCTGGGGCTCTTGCCACTGCTCCAGGAACAGGTCTTAGGGAAGGATGGTGGGTGGTTTGAGCACCCAGGCCTGACATCCCCCATTCCCCCACAGGTCCAGGAGCTGCAGGATTCCCTGCTGAGGCTGAGGCCCTTCCCACCTCCCTCCTGTGACCAAGCAGGCGGCTCGGGTAGTGGTTCCAGCAGCTCTGGGGTTGATGGGGAGACCTGGGGCACTCAGGTGAGTGTGGGAAGCTGAAAATCATGCATGATCTTAAGATCCTTAGGATTCAGGGCCATGAGACCCAAATCCTGGTCATGTGATCCAATAACTTCTGGGGTTGGAAAAGACCTAAACCCGTGATGCTGGGCTCTCAGTGACAATCTGGGTGAATCAAGTCACCTCCTTCTGGCAGGATCCCTTCTCCCTGGCTCACCCCCTGCTCCGGCGCCTCCAGAGTGATTCCAGCACCCAGATGCTTGGGTCTCTCCCCACCCAGCTCCTTGCCCCCGAGATGCACATCATGGAAGCCCAGATGGAGCATCTCCAGGGGTAAGAGCCACAAATGCTGAGCTCATAAGGGCACTGGTGCCTCCCAGCTGGGTTATAAAGCCAGGAGTCTGGAGCTGGATTTGGGGTGGGGTGGGGAAAGGTGGAAATCAACTGGGTTCTAACTGCCCTTCAAGGCCTCTCACTTTGCCTCTTCCCCACCTCTGGAGGCAGGAACATTGAGAAGCTCAAATGCTTCAACCGTCTGCTGTCAGCTGTGCTCCAGGAGTACAAGGGCCGGTGTGAGGGCCTCAGCATGCGGCTGGGCCAGCGGGAGGCTGAGGCCACTGCATTGCGTCTAGCCTTGCAGTATAGGTCAGTGCACCCTGCCCATGATATCACTGACTGGGAGGGAAATGGGTGTCCTCAGAGGATAGCCCCAATCCCCAGAGAGAGACAGAGTCCTCGCAGGAAAGTACTTTCCCTCACCACGGAAGTTAACTTAAGGCAGTTTTAGTCCAAGAGTGCTGAAGGAGTTTACAAACTCCCAGGGGTGGGGGTGGGAGGAGTAGTGAGGGGTCCAAGAGCAAGTGAGGATGTCACCTACACAGCAAGATGGGTGTCCTGGAGCGCTCAGAACTGGTGTCCCACAGTGAACACTGTGAGGAGGCATATGGGGCCTTGCTCACTCTTCGGAAGGCAGACTCAGGAGCAGGAGAAGAAGCCTTCATGGATGACTTGGAGGCGGCTGAGAAGGAAGCTCAGAGGCTTCTGGTGCAAGAGGAGGCTGCCATGGATGGAGGGATACTGCAGGATCCACGTCCAAGGTACCCCTGGGAACCCTGGGGACTGGGTGGGCCAATGAGTGGGGCTCTGATCGGAGAAAACTGGCCAGAACTGGCCACATGTTGGGGGTTGGTATGGCTCCTATGGTTGGCATGAGGTCTGCTGGAGTTGGCTGGTTGCTACACAACAACGTTGGCACAGTGATGACAGCCATTGGGGTTGGTATAGGACCCACCAGAGTTGGCATGAAGATGGATGATGGTGCCCACTGATTAGAAAGGGCATGATGGAGCTTAATGGGGTTGGCTTGATGTTGGTACCCACTGGTGTTGGCATGATGCTGCCTGACAGGGTTGGCAAGTTGAGTGATGGTCCCCATTGAGTTGGTGTGATGGCATCCACCATGATAACGTGAGTGACTGTGCCCATCGGCATGATGGTGTTCATCCATCATTCATCACTGATGGCTGATGTTGCCCATTGGGGTTTACATTATGCTACCCACCATGTTGGTTTGACCATGCCCAGCATAGATGGCATAGGAAGGACCCATGATGGTCAGTAAGATGGAAGCTGATGAAGCCCACCAGGGTTGGCACGAAGTTAGCACAACCATGTCCAGCAGTGTTGACATAGGCCCTTCTTCTGTTTCCTGTAGCCCCGAGGGCAGCAGTGTGGATAGGCCCACACCACAGGAGGTGGCTATACAGCTCCAGGGCTACGTCCAGCGTCTTCAGGAACGCCGTGCTCTGGTGAAGATTCCCCCAGAGCCTGGTCCCACCTTGGCACCCATGTCCGCTGTGCCCCGTGCAGAAGCCATGGTGCAGGCCATTCTGGGGACACAGCCTGGCCCAGCCCTGCCCCGGCTGGAGAAGATGCAGATCCAGGAGGACCTGGTGGCCACACGGGTACACATGGGCTGTGGCCACTGTGTCAGTCTTTCCTGGTGGGACCAAACCCTTTGCTGAGTCTGAGAGAGATGTGATTCAGGCACCAAGTAGCAAGGGAGAGTTTTGCTGGGCTGGGGACAAGCTTCCTGGAGGGAGGAGAGTTGGAGCTGGGGTTTTGAGGGATGATTAGGAATTCGTCCTCTGGAATTCAGTTTCTCACAAGACTTCCAGTCTGGCTTTCCAAAATGCCCCTCCTATGGAAAAGAGATAGGGGCAGGGGACATAACCTGGGGGTTATAACCTGGCATGAAAGCTGAGGTTTTGAATTTGGAGAGACTCAGACACTTCCACTGAACTGCTACTTGACCTTGTCTAATCTACTTGCTCTCTCTGAACTGCCATTTCTACAGCTGTAGTTTTCATGGATGATATTTCCCATCTTGCAAGATCATGGCGAGTGTTGGGGTTCTTGCCTGACCTGCTCTCAGTGGGCGCCTCCTAGAGCCTCATTTTCCCCAACAATTGACCCTAGAGGTGCAAACCCTCTACCCTCTCCTTGGTCTCTTAGGAGACCCTAGCAGACCTGATGCTTCGGCTACAGCTGGTGCGGCGGGAGAAGCGGGCTCTGGAGCTGCGGGAGGCTGCCCTCCGAGCCCAGGGCCCAGCCCACGTGCTCCTGCTGGAGCAGCTGCGCTGGGAGCGCGCAAAGCTCTGGACTGGTGGGGCCAACAGCAGTGGTGGAGACAGCAGTGGAGGAGGGAGCAGTGGAGATGAAGAGGAGTGGTCCCAGGTGAGTGGCCCTGCCTGGACCTGATAGGGATAGCAATATATTACTGGCTACGTGGTCCTGGTTAATCATAGCCCCCTTTGAGCCTGTTTCCATTTCTACACACAAAAAAAGGAGTTGAATGTTTAAGCTGCATGTTTCTTTCTTTGACGGTATTTAGCCCAATAAGCCCCAAGGGATTTAGTGTCTTCCAGTCACACCTGTGCCTCCTCCTTCCCACCCCCAGGCTGATTAATTTTCCCCCTCCAGCTTCCTTCCTGAGGCTTTCCTTTTTGCCCCTTACTGTCTAATCATGTCTGTCCTCTGCTTAAAGCCTTAGCAGCTTCTGGAACCCTCCTTTGAATCATCTCTCCTACCTCCAAGGCTTTGTAAGTGCTGTGCCCCTGCCAGGAACACCAGTCACTTTCTAATTAAGTCCTCAACCTCCTACAGGTCTGAGCTCAAACATCACCTCCTCCAGGAAGTCCTCGTGGACTGCCTGTAAATGAGATATTATTTATTCCCCTGTACCTTATTGGGGTACCGTTATTGGGTATTGTACCCTTATTGGGGTATCTCACCAGAGTGGGGGCTCTGTGAGAGCAGGGGCTGTAGCCACCACAATCTGGGCAACTTCGATGTCCAACTTGGGCTGAGCACACACTCAGCCTAGGCCTGTGTCACTACCCTCCCTGCTGCGTCCCACAGGGCCCTCCGGCTGTCCCTGGTGGCAGCAGGGCTGTTGATGGAGGCCAAGTGAGCAAAGTGCAGAACCCAGAAGAGCTAGCCCAGGAACTGTCAGCATCACTCACCCGGTGTGTGCCTGGGTCCTGTGCTGGGGGATATGTGGCCTGGGTAGGGGAAATATGTGAGAGCCCGTGGGGGTGTTGCATACCGTGCAGGGCTGGGTATACACCTGCATACAGTTGTGTTCACATGGAAACATCTTGGGCAGGTGGGTGGGAGGAGGGAAGGAAGACAAGATTGGCTATGGCTGTGAGCCCCTCTCTCTCCACCCCTGTACCAGGGCTCTGGGCCTGCGGGAGCAGCTGCAGTCCTTGCGGGAAGAGCTGGAAGAGGTGGCTCAGAAGGGGCGAGCCAGACGTGCTCAGAGTACTGAGCTGAACAGTGATTTATGCAAAGCTCACAGGTAGGTCCCCCTATGTGACCTCAGAAGCATCCCTGGCTCTCCCTGGGCCTCAGCTTCCCCCCTGTAAGGTGGGTGGCAGCTTCAATCCATTCCACACCTCCTCTGGTGCCTGATGTGTGTCAGCCCCTGCTGAGTGATTCTGGGACCCCAGGAAGACCCAATCTCAAAGAGCTCCCGTCTGGGGCTGGGAGTACATAGCCCGTCTTGGGTGGAATGGGGGGCTGTTTCCTGGCTCATCCTCCTACTCCCTCCAGTGCCCTGGTCATGGCCTTCCGTGGTGCCCACCGGAAGCAGGAAGAGCAACGGCGGAAGCTGGAGCAGCAGTTGGCACTAATGGAAGCCCGACAGGCAGAGGAGCTGGCAGTGCTGGAAGCCACCGCAAGGGCCCTGGGGAGGCCCAGACCGCCCTGCCTGCCTCCCCGGTCAGGAGGGACCTTTCTATAAGCCCTGCTCTGGTTGTGTCTGGACGTGCCAGATAGTTATGGCAGGTCATGTCATAAACTGTTCTAGGTGATGTTATGTCATGTGGCATGACTTTGCATGTTGAGGCGTGTTTGGTGTGATGGGGGCTGATACCTGGGTGTCTGGGGCTTGATAGTGGCCAGGCATTTGAGATAAACTTGGTATCTTTGGCCTGACACCATGTGGCATGTGAAGAGACATGTCAGCAGGGTCATGCCAGAAGCAGCTTGGGCTGTGGGGACAGGATCCCCAGGGCTGGCTGGGGGGATTCAGGGTTCAGTGAGGTTACATAGCCAGAGCTGAAATTCCAACCCTTATCTGTCTCCAGAAGCCAAGGGAGGAGTCCACTGGGGCAGGGCACACCTTCCCCTGCGCACCTCCTTCCCAGGGAAATGCTGGGTTTGGCCTGGCAGATGTTCCCAAGAGGAAGATACCCATATCCCAGAAGGAAGACTGAAGCCTGAACAGTTCAGGGTGTGGAACATTAGCTGGAAGAGCATTGCTCCCTGAGTGAAAGTAGAGGGAGGAGGAATCAGAGGTGGCTTTGGAATTTGCATTCAAAGAATGTGGAGCTAAGGTAAAGGGCCTCTGGGTGGTGAGCAAAGCAAAGGGAAGAAAAGCTGCAAGCAGTCATTCAGGGGGTTTGTACAGCTGTTGATGAGGAACTCAGAGAGGTGCTAATGGTGGGCAAAGAGGCACACTGCCCTCCAGGGCCTGGATGGCCCTTGGCCAGGCTGAGAAGTTGAGTCTTTCACCTGCCAGAGATGTGAGCTGTGGGAGGTGTTAGCGTCAGATTAATAGCAGGCAACTGATTAGCATGTTATTTGCGTAGGCCACACCCCTTGCCCTTCCACCCGGGTCTGGCAGGGTTGGGAAAGGGGGGCTGGGCTCGACCCTGCCGCTCCGGATTAGTGGCCAGCTGTCCCGTCTTGGGCGGTAGCTGAAACTCAAGACGGGGATTAGAAAGATTTTCATTCTCAGCCCGGTGGTGGTGGTGGGGGCGGGGCGCGGGGTTCCAGGCAGCACCTGTGCAGGTGTGTGCGCGGCGTTACCGGCTCTCCCTGGGAGGGCAAGGCTGGCCTGAGGTCAGCGCTAGTAAGCCGCCAGGACTCAACCTGGTCCTCCGGATCCACAGACTCCTCGTACTCTCTCTGGACCGAGGCGGGCTTTGCAGAAAGCAGGCAAACTCAGGCAGGCAAGGTCGCCAGTGGCCGAACAGAGGAGCCGACTTTACCCCCCTCTTGTCCGTCTCCCTCCCTAAGAGTCTAAGTGATCTTAGCCCCGAGTCCCACCAGGTTGCCCGTGGAGGGGGGGGCCCGAGAGGAGACAAGGTCACCTGTAGGAGGGTGGGGAAGGAGTTCGCGCTGGAGGTGGAGGCAGGAGCTGAGGTCGCCATTGGGGGGCGGGGGCAGGTTCCCAGGCCGCCCGGAGCTGGGTCTTGCGGTTCCCACGGGTGCCCCCGCGGCAGATGGGCCCAGGCCTCTTTGTCCCCGGTCCGCGGCCGCTGCAAGGTCAAATGTCACCGCGGGGCCGCGGGCAGGGGTCAGGGGGGCGGGGCAGGACTTCGACCCTCCCCCGGAGGGCCCAGGGTGTCAGGGCGGTGGAGCTACTGGGAGGGGGCGGGGCGGCGGCCGAAGGGTTGGACCAATCCGAGGTTCTGGGATCTGCTGCAGACCTCGCAGTCTCCAACCGGTCCCCAGACCGCCACTTAGGAGCCCCCTTCCTGCAGACTTGTGGCCCTCAAACCCCAGTTCCTTGCTTCCTCCCTTCTCCAGCCCCCCTCTGACTCCTTTCCTTGAGGCTTCTCTCCCTTACAAGTCTCCCTCTCTCATCTCTTCTCTGAGACACCCACCTCCATGTCTCCCCCCACCCCATCAAGGATCCTAGAAAGTCCAGATCAGGGACCTAGGACTCCCGTCCTCACCTCAAAACCCATCCAGCACCCCCATGTTCCCCGGCACCCCCAGAACCAAAGGGTCCTCTCTAACCATCCAGGCCCACCTCCCCTAGAGTGGTTTACAGGGCAGAGAACTCCACTCTAGTCAGACCCATCGAAAGTCCTTGCTCGTGTCTAACCCTAGTCCTTCTTGCTTTCTGTACTTGTTAAAACCTCCCCCACCTCACACCCAGCCAGACCCTCCCCAGAAGGCCCAGAGGCCCAGGGCTGGGCATCTATTGCCTGGCTTCTCCAGAACCTTGGTATCGTCTTAAATGCTGCATAATCTCCAAGCATCTCCTGCCCTAGTCACGGAGGGTGCCCCCTCAGATGTCATCTGCAGAGGGTAATGGCTTTTCCCAAGGACGCTTCCTGAGAGACGAGGGTGTAGGAGCTGGTGGGGGCAGAGGGCACTGCTCTCCTGCCTACAGCCTCAGAGGCCCTGCCACGTGCCCTGGTGTCCAGCTCAGCCCAGGACAGGGCGGGAGATAAGGCCGGGTGCCCGGACCTGCAGGACTCCAAGGTGAAAAGTCACTGCAGGAAGGGCTTTTCCAGCCGGTTAAATGTTAACAGGCCCCGAAACAGAGGCCCAGGTTTCTTTGCCCAGGGCGGCTGGGGTGGCATACAAAGAGTGCTTAATATATGCAATATATGCTGGCTGCCCCAGCCCGGGGTCTTGGGGTGTGTGTGTGTGTGTGTGTGTATATGTGTGTGTGTGTGTGTGTGACGTGGAGGCAGAACGGCAACTGGGAGGCTCTGGGGAGCCTGGAAGAGACATCTGTAGTCCAGCCGGCCCCCGGCCAAGCCCTTTCTGTGAAGCACAGAAAGAAAAGGAAATTAAAGGGGAAAGGGGCAGGCCCCGCAGGGGTGGTGGGAATTCCTGTCGCCTCCAGCCTCGCTGGGCGGGTGGGCGCACTGCCCACAGAGGCCTGAAATTCTGGCGAAGGCCACCCCCCACCCCACCCCCGCCCCCGACCTCGCGCCCCCGCCGGCCGCAGACCACAACATCCCTTCCCCCCGGAGATTCCGAGCACCAGGTGTTAGCCCAAGCAGAGAAAGGGTGGGGTGGGGGTCGGACGCGGAGACTTTCTGGAAGAGGAAGCAAACACAATCCATCATGCAACTGTGCAAAGAAATGCCCCAGGGTGTGTGTGTGTGTGTGTGTGTGTGTGTGTGTGTGTGTGTGTGTATTGCGCAGGGGCGTGCCCCCCGGGTGCAACCGGCCCCCCATTATTGCTTCTGCCGGGAATGCAGGGGGGTGGTGTCGAGGGGCGCCTCGAGGGCGGCTGAGCTACACAACGTCCAAGGCCGGAGGTGGAGGGGAGGGCCTTAGAGAGACATCTTGGCGAGGCTGCGGAAGGGCAGAGGGCAGCACTGGCCCAGGCTCCCGCCGCGGCCCGGCGGGGGTTAAGGCTGGAGCTGGGCGAGGGCGGGGGTGGGAGTGGAGTGGGAGAGGGAGGGAGAGGGAGGAGGGTCTGGCCGTGCGGCCCCGCGCTCCGCCCTCGCCCCTCCCGCCGGCCTGGGCGCCGGGCGCCGCGCACGGCCACCCATGTCCTTATAAGGGCGGCCGTCGCCGGGGCAACGAGCGCCCGCCCCCAGCCCGCGGCGCGCGCCCCTGCCCCCGCCCCCACCCCCCGCCCGCCCCGCGAATGGAACGTTGTGTGTCAAACCGGCCGCAGCGCGAGGCCGGCGCGCGGGGTCGGCGGCGGCGAGAGCGAGGCTCGGGCCCAGGCACAGGCCCAGGCCGGGCGGGCGCGGCCGCAGCGGGGGCGGCAGCTCGGGAAGCGCCTGCCCGCGGCCCTGCAGGCCCCGAACGGCCACCGGGGGACCTGGGGGACTCAGGGGGCGCGGTGACCGGCCCCGGCGCGCGCCCGCCGCCCCTCCCCCCCGCCGCGGGCGGCCGAGCAACTTGCGGCCAAACTTTCCCCCCGGCCTCCCGCACTCGGATGGCAGCCCGCTAAGTTGGCCGCAGCCCTCGGCCGAGCGGCGGCCAGGCCAGAGGGCTCCCCCTGCGCAGCCTGGGCCGGGCCATGGCCCGAGCTCCCCCGCCGGGGCCCCAGGGCGGCGGGGCGCGAGTCCCCGGGGCCCCCGGCCAGCACCTCTAGCGCGCCCCCCCGGCCCCGGGCCTGGCCCCGCGCTCGCGTGGGAAAGTTGGCCTGGAACCGGCCCGACCTGTTCCTCCCGGGCGCGCGGACCGGCCGCAGGAAGTTGCTGCAAAACTTTTTTGGGGGGTGCAGCCGGGTGCCCCCGGCGCGCCGGGGCCGGATGCGCGCCGGGTAGGGTCCCCCGGGTCGAGAGGGGTGCCCCGAGGGAAGAGCGCGGAGGGGGCGCCCCGGCCCTGCTGCCCTGGGGCTATGGCCATGGTGACCGGCGGCTGGGGCGGCCCCGGTGGCGGCGGCGGCGACACGAACGGCGTGGATAAGGCGGGCGGCTACCCGCGCGCGGCGGAGGAAGACTCGGCCTCACCCCCCGGCGCCGCCAGCGACGCTGAGCAAGGCGACGAGGAGCGGCCGGGGCTGCAGGTGGACTGCGTGGTGTGCGGGGACAAGTCGAGCGGCAAGCACTACGGCGTCTTCACCTGCGAGGGCTGCAAGAGCTTCTTCAAGCGGAGCATCCGCCGCAACCTAAGCTACACCTGCCGGTGAGCCCCCTATCAGCGCACCGCCGCCGGGCACCCGGCCCCGCTGTGGGCCGGGCCTCTGACCTGCTCGGTCACCTTGGGCCTGGCGCTGACCTTCCCTGGGTCTCCACTTCCCGTCTGAGATAGGGGCACAGATCCTTTTCCCCCTCTCCATTACATTCTTGGGATTGTGTATACTGACGGCGCTGTATCGATGCAGGTCCCCCCTTCAGGTGGTCCCTTGCGGCATCCGCCCTAGTTACTTGCTCCCCCTTCCTCCCTTCCTTTTCTCCGGACAGGGGTCAGCTCCGCGCGGGGAGGGGTTGTGGTGCTGTCAGGGGTGGGTCCCTGACCCCAGGGCATCCCTTCTCTTGGGAATCTCGGCGCGTGGGGTACCCCGCGGGAATCAAACGTGGAACTTGGACTGTGGGGCTCACAGTGTCCAGGGGCCATTGTCTGCGGCCGCGCGGATCGATACGGCGCGCCCTTGGGGTCAAATATCACTTCCAAAGTCGCTCTGACCACCGAGGCTGCGGCGGGAGCGAAACTGGGGTGGCACAGGGCAGCCTTCTTCGCGTGGGGGCCCCTGCTGTGGGGTTGGGCCTGCTCACCGGGGGAACCCCCGCCCCCCCCTCACCCCAGCCCTGGCTCACCCTGGGCTTTGGGTCACCGGAAACTCCTGCTCGAGGTCCGGGGGGGTGGCGGGATTTGACCGCATCTTGGCTGTTCGCTCCCCCACCCCCACCCCCACCCAGGAGTTGGTGCAGAGCTGGGCTCCTGGAAAATCCCTGAAACTTTGGTCCGCTCTGAGACAGGGTGGGCATGAATGTTTCCAAGAAGCAGCCCTGGACTGTCCTAGGTTGGAGTCCCCGCTGACAGGGTGTGGCCGTGCTAGCTTCTCTCCTTAGTTCTGGGGCATTAGGTGTGGGGGGAGAAGCCGCTGGCATTGAGTGTCCAGGCCAGGGCTCCCTTTCCCACCACTCTTTGGTGAGCCTCCTTTTGCTCCATTGACAAGCCCCTACTCTGCATCCTCCAGGAACATGCTTGGGCTCTGTAGAGCCAGTTTGGAGAGTCCCATTTTCCAGATGGGCAAAACCGAGGCCCAGAACGCTCTTGGTGCCTGCCCTGGGTCACCCGGGGAGAGACCCTGCTCCACTTGGGGCTTAGCAAGGGGAACTGTGGGGTTGGGAAGAGAGGGGCAGCTGAGTCTGGGTCAGGGTGTCCCCAGCGAGAGCTGCTGGTGGAGGGCTTGTTGGCAAGGCCACTGGGCGGAGCCCCAGGCACCTGAAGCAGGAGTTTGGCCCCAGGTCCAGCATGTCTGGGGTGGCTGTGTGTGTGGGGGAGCTGGCTTAACTCTCTCCTCCAGTGCTAACTGGGCCACCAGACTTTGGCCTCATTTTTGCTGCTGGAATAGCTGCCTGCTCTCTGGCCAGGTCTTTAGGGAGGGCAGAGGAGGGGCTCAGGTAGTTTTGGGGTCCCAGAGGCTCTCTGAGAGTGGGAGCAGGGAGCACCAAGGTCGGGGAGAAGGGCCATGGTTTGGGGCTGGCAGGTTCTTCAGAAGGTCTCTGCTGTGTGACCTGGTGAAGTCACTGCTTCTCTCTGAGCCTCAGATTGATTCAGCAAAGTCCCCTCAGGGCCTGGCCTGGGTGACTTGATGCCGGCCCCCTAGAAAAGACCCTGGCTCCAAGCCCAGCCCTCTCCCAGTTTGGGGAGACACAGGTGTCCCCAGCTTGTGCGGTGTGGGTTGGGCCAGAGGGAGGGATGGTCTGCGGTCCCAGGAGGGAACAAGGGGCTCTGCCTAAGGGTCAGAGAGGAAGGCCACTGGAGGTGGGCCTTGAAACATGAGGGGTTTAGCAGATAGAAGCAGAGGGCACTCCTGCAGAGTGTAGCTACAGCAAACACTCAGTGGCAGGTTTGGGGGAGCAGTGATGTAAGATGAGACCACCCAGGCATAGGAGAAGTTAGAGGTGAGTGGGTCTGAAATGCTGGACTGAGGTCAGTGGGGAGCCATGAAGGGTGTGTGAGCAAGACAGGGCTATGATCCAATTGGACTGGAAGCCAGAGCCCAGGGAGGAGGCTGAATTGGACTGTGGGGTTCGGCGAAGCATGTGCTCTTTAGGTGGGATGACAGGTAGAACTTACTGTTTCCTCATCTGGAGGGACAGAAGCTCTGTCCTGACTTTACAGCTGGGGAAGTTGAGGCAGAAGGCTCAGGGCCTCTCCTGAGGTCTGAGGGCCCTGAGCCAGGCTCCTGCCTGCCTGCCTGCCCCAGGCCTGGCTGTTTCCACGCGGCTGCCCAGGACCCTCCCACTGCATGCCTGCTGGGCTTTGTTCTGGTTCTGCCTGAGCTCCCTTTGCCCTAGTAAGGCCTCTTCCTGGGGGCTCAGGCTGGTGGGACACAGGGGCCTGGGCTCAGAGGCTGGCGCTGCAGGACACAGAGGCCTTGCAGAGCCTCAGCTCTCCTAAATCTGCCACTGGGACTCGCAGCTGGGGCTTGGGTCTTGACGCCCTCCCCCCACGCCCCCAATTTCTCCAGAATGAGTGCATTCCATGTAGAATTGGCCTCTGGCCTCCCATTTTCAGATGAGGAAACCAAGGCTCAGTGGAGAAGTCACAGCCCAAAGATCAGGGCTGGGTGTCTGCAGTTGAGATGTGTTTGATTTTTAACTTCATTAAGTGTTTGTTTTACTTTGTGACTGTCTCTAGGTACCCTCTTGGTGCCCAGCTGGGACTCCAGGGTGTCTGCCCCAAGCCTGGGCCTCAAAAGGCCCTGAGCCCAGGGTGGAGAGAGATAGGGAGGGAGCACAGGGGCAGGGGCCGGGGAAAAGGTGCTGGGGACATTTGAAGAACAAAGGCCTGAACCTTCCTGCTAGGGACTGACCCTGGATGGGAACTCATTGCCTCACAGGGCGGGGCCACCTGTCCCATCCCTGGAAGAGGCAACAACAATCCCTGAGGGCCACCCAGAGGAAGCTTCTTGGACTCAGTTAGGAATTGGACGTTCTTGCCAGAGAAGGGGTTTGGGATCTTAAAGGGGTACAGGAGTTCATTTGTTCATTCACTCATTCGTTCGTTCATCGTTTGTTCGTGGTGGCCTTGTGTAGGGCAGTAATGCTGGGGCTCCACAGTCCTGTGACCCCCTAGAGGACTGGCCTGGCTCCTAGTCTCTTAGTCAACTCACAAAGCCTTGCTCCCTGACCATGTTCCTTCTCTGCTCTCACATTGCCCTTGGGACAAAGAACCTGACCCTTGGCCTGACAGTGACCAAGTAAAGTGAAACTATTTAGGCCTTCATATTTTGGCATTTCCAACCTTTTGCCCTTTTTGCCCACTCTGCCTGGAACTGCCTCTGTTTCCCTGGGGAATTTCTGATCATCCTTCAAAACCCAGTTCCAGGGCTTCCCTGGTGGCGCAGTGGTTGAGAGTCTGCCTGCCAATGCAGGGGACACGGGTTTGTGCCCCGGTCCGGGAAGATCCCACATGCTGCGGAGCGGCTGGGCCCGTGAGCCACGGCCGCTGAGCCTGCGCGTCTGGAGCCTGTGCTCTGCAACGGGAGAGGGCACAACAGTGAGAGGCCCACGTATTGCAAAAAACAAAAAAAAACAAAAAAACAAAAACCCAGTTCCAACATATCCACTCTGGTGTGCTCTTCATCTGTGGCACTCACCCGAATTGTCCTTTCCTCTTTGCAGGCCTAGCCTCTGTGCCACTTTGGGGCCACTTGCCCAGCCGAGGTTGGTGGGGGGCTGGTGGTTCTCAGGGGCAGCCTTTAAAGGTGTCTCCCAAGGTGGCTCCAGGGGCAGGATGTGGGTGTCACGGTAACCCCCATGGTGACCTCTGCATGCCCACAGGTCCAACCGTGACTGCCAGATTGACCAGCATCACCGGAACCAGTGCCAGTACTGCCGCCTCAAGAAGTGTTTCCGGGTGGGCATGAGGAAGGAGGGTGAGTACCTGCTGGGGTGGTGCAGGCAGGGGATGAACAAATGGCCTGCCCTTTACTCCTTCTTTTGGGGTCTGGGAGCTTTGGAGGGCGGGGTCTGGTGCCTGCTAACCTCGTTACCACCAATGATCCTGAGATCCCGTGGGCCTGGGTTTGGCCCTGGGCTGGAGGAATCCAATTATCCGTGGCTGTCTGGTGGCTGCTGCAGAACTGGGATGCAAGGGACTCCCTGACTCCGGCCCATTTTAGAATTGTTCTTCCCCCACCCTCCCCAGGCCCCACCCCGGCCTCAGAGGCAGGTTCCCTGGCCCTGATACCCTGGTGACCCCCCTGCCCTCTAGCCAGGCTACCGCTTTCTGAACAAGGATGTATTTTTTTATTTGATTTGCTTTCCCTCCACCCTCCACCCTCCACCCCCTGCCTTGTGTTTGCCCAAGGCAGGAACTCACCTGACTAAGGCAAAGGGCAGCTTACCTTTCCGCCTGACCGGGGCACTGGGAGCCAGAGGGAGGCCCAGCCTCTTGTCCTTGCCCTGGGGACTTGGGTGGATACACGCGGGGCAGCTGGGTCTAGAACTCCACCAAGCACTCTTAGAATTCAAGTGGAACTCAGAGACTTGTACATGGGTGTCTGGGCTTGGGAGCAGAATCTGGCCCATTTCAGTGGTGGCCCCTGTGCTGGGCTTCATGTCTCTGCCTGGACTCTCATGAGCCAGGCCAGCAGTTCTTCCCTGCATCTAACCTGAGTCTCTCCTGCTCTAAAGATGGTTTCTCCTCTGCTGGGCCTCTGTGGGAGAAGCTGGGACAGCTGCTCAGACTCTTTCTCTTAAGACCGTCTCGTCACTCCCTTTGGTCATTTTAAGTGTGGGGGTGACTGTCTCTCCGCCCCCCCCCCCCCGCCAACCTGGATTTTACCTCCACTTGTTGATCTGACCTAAACTCCTGATATACATCTTATCAGGGCTTCAGATCTGTAAAGTCTCGGGGTGGAAATAATAATCTCAGGTCATGCCCCAAGCACAGCCCTATCTCAGGGCCTTTGCACAGGTTGTTCCCTCTGCCTGGAACGCTTGCCCAGTCACCTGCATGGCTTCCTCCCTTGCCTCCTTTAAGATTTGCTCAAACAGCACCTCCTCAGAGAAGCCCTCCTGATTACCCTTCGCCATCCCCTCTTTATTTCCGGCCATCTATCTTGCTTTATAATTTACTTGTTCCTCTATCAGGATGTTCTCCTCAAGGTCAGAGACTTTTGTCTGTCTTGGTTTTTGACATATCCCCAGTGCCTAGACCAGCCCCGAAACCCATAAGGTGCTTAATAAATGTTTCTTGGCTTGAGTTACTATCCATTTAGCTCTCACTAAGTGCCGAATGCTATTCTAAGCAAGTTAGATACATTCTCATGTAAATTCAGTGATTGGTCTCATCATCATCACCATTTTTATTAACTGCATTTTTTATAAATGGGAAGACAGCACAGAGAGCAATAGAACTGTGGTTGGGATTTGAACCCACAGTCCTGGCTGAATGAGGAGGAAGAGCTGGGGAAGGGGGTTCTCAGGAAGCGGGAACAGCAGGTGCAAAAGGCCCTAAGGTGGAAACGTGGCTGGATGGTGGAAGAATGGTGGGGGTGGGGTTTAGAACCAAGTGGGCCCGGGATTGACTGGGATTCACTCTCTCTCGGGCCTCATCTGGCTACACTCATTTGACAGATGATTCTGAGACTTCGAAATCACATGGAGCAAGGCTTGAATCCAAGCCCCTGTTTCCCTGATCAGCTCTGCTAGCCCCTGGCTCCCACTTGCATCCCCCTCCCCATCTGCTTCGTGGTGGGTTGACCAGAAGTTCATGGAGGTGGTGAGACAGGGCATTCCACCTCATTAAAACTCATTAATTAGTCTCTGCCTGGCACCCAGCCCAGTCAACCCCTCCGCCCCTCCCTCTGTGGCACAGGCCAGGCTGGCATGCAGCCACCTCTCCCCTCTTTGCACCTCAGCTTCCCTCTTCTCACCAACCTGATCACTGGGGGCACTGGCCAAGGCCAGCAATTGGTCCTCCCCGCTCATAGGCAAGGTTACTGATGGAATCACATGTTTACTGAGCACTTGCTACTGGCCAGGACTCCACTCTTAGCACTGAGGTCACTGCAGAGACCCAGAGAGATGAGACCTGCTCTAGGGGGCCATGACCTGGAGGGTGGGGCTGGGAGGTCTCTCCATAGGAGAGATCAGTGCTCAGCCCATACTGATCACTTGTTTTAGGGGTAGGCTGGCCATGTGCCCCAAGTCCTAGGGAAGGTGATCGCTCCCTGGACCCATTCTCAGGTCTTGGACCCCTATGATTGACAGATGAGGACATGATTGACAGGTTTAGTCTCCCTGGCTGCGGAGGAGAGCTCACACAGTCCAGTAGGAGGGGGCCAGGTGTGAATTAAATTAGCCCTCACCCAGTGGTCCCATTCCCACCTGGGAAGGTTCCCCCTGTCCCAGGGTCATGGCCCTTCTCTGAAGGAAGTAGGAGTTGGATGGTGGCTGGACCTGGACTCAGGCTGAGGGCACAGGGCAGAGCAGGGTGGGGCATGCAAGACCTTGGCCTCTGTCATCCCAACAAGCTTTGTGCCCATGAGGTGGGGATTGGGGGTCCAGGGAAGGGCTGAGCTGGGGGGCTTGGAGGGGAGGGGGCTGAGTGACCCTTTGATAACTTTATCTCCTCCCCTTATTCCTCCCTACTTGGCCCCCCGCCCACTCTCTCCGGGTACCCACCTTCCGCCTCCTTCCTTCCCCCCCCCCACTCCCTTTTCCTCACACCCCACTCACCCCTCTCTGGTTTCCCGTATTCCTCAATCCCCTTCCTATCCCATTTTCGTCACTCCCTCTCTCCCATCTCCTGATTCCACCCCTCCCTTCTCCCCTCCTCCCTCTCCTGTCCCTCCCTCATTTCCTGCGGGGCTGGCTATCTCCCCTCTTCCCCGCCCCCCCATCTCCATCTCCCCCTCGCAGCGGTGCAGCGCGGCCGCATTCCGCACTCGCTGCCTGGCGCCGTGGCAGCCTCCTCGGGCAGCCCCCCGGGCTCTGCGCTGGCGGCGGCCGGCGGAGACCTCTTCCCGGGGCAGCCGGTGTCGGAGCTGATCGCGCAGCTGCTGCGCGCCGAGCCCTACCCTGCGGCGGCTGGGCGCTTCGGCGCGGGCGCAGCGGGCGCGTTCGGCGCAGGGGGCGGCGCAGCGGGCGCGGTGCTGGGCATCGACAACGTGTGCGAGCTGGCTGCGCGGCTGCTCTTCAGCACCGTGGAGTGGGCGCGCCACGCGCCCTTCTTCCCCGAGCTGCCGGTGGCTGACCAGGTGGCGCTGCTGCGCCTCAGCTGGAGCGAGCTCTTCGTGCTGAACGCGGCGCAGGCGGCGCTGCCCCTGCACACGGCGCCGCTGCTGGCCGCCGCCGGCCTGCACGCTGCACCCATGGCCGCCGAGCGCGCCGTGGCCTTCATGGACCAGGTGCGCGCCTTCCAGGAGCAGGTGGACAAGCTGGGCCGCCTGCAGGTCGACTCGGCGGAGTACGGCTGCCTCAAGGCCATCGCGCTCTTCACGCCTGGTGAGATGACCTGAAATGGGGGGCTCTGAGGCCGTGGGAGGGGTGGGAGGGAGGGGTGCGACCTAGATCCTGACCCTGGCCCCGGCCGCCTTAGCCCTTCACTCCCTGATCCACAGCTAGCCAGACTTGTGTCCCTGAAAGCGCCTTGAGCGTTGATGGGGGACAGTGGAGGAGGTGATGCGGGCGGTGTGACACCCTGATGGCCCCACCCCCGATCCCAGGTCTCCCTAAGAACTTCGATCCCTGTTCGGACCCGTGACTCACGGCCCCACAGCCTCTCTCCCTGATTCCCAGGCTCCCTGAGACCCCCCATCCTTCACCCCCTCATCAAGGTACTCATCGTGCTCAGTGGGCACTGACAGCAGAATGACAAGTGGGGGGACGCGGGAGGAGAGGTCCCCCCACCTGGTTCTGGCCCTCATTCCCTGATCTCTGTTGTCCTCCCCAAACCCTCTGACCCTCATCTGCTAATTCAGGGTTCTCTTCTTGTTACTGACCACTTATGGAGAGCTGCCAGGCAGGGGTGCCTTGACACCTGGTTCTGGCTTCCCCTGGGCTCTCCACTCCCAGATTCCTGGGGCCCCTAGACCTCTGACCCAGGGCTCCCAACCTGCCCCCTGACCCGCCTCCAGGGGCCACCCCTCGCTGAGCTGGAGAGGGTAGGGGGTGTGGCTTGGAGCCCCTCCCACCGAGGGGCGGGACTCCGAGCGGAGCCGTGTGCTTCCTTAGGTGTCTTTGGTAACCGTCCAGCAGCCAAAGCCCTGCTTTATTCCAGGGAGTGGCGCAGCTGGCTCTGCGCTCTGGAAGGAGGCCCCACTAGGTGTCTCCTTGGGGCCAGGGATGCGGGAACCAGACACAGGCTACTCCGGGAGGTGGCTTTCATCCAATAAATATGGCTTTGCCCCTCCTTATTTCCCCAGGAGACTTTCTCTGCCCCCATTCATGGGGCTGTCATCTTCACTCACATCGCAGGCCCCTCTGGGGTGTCTGAATACCCCCTCTAGGCTTTGCTTTCCTCCCCAAGTCCCCTCCCCAGCCTCTTCTTCCCCTTGAGCTTGATTAGAACTTGTCTCCCTGCTAAATGCTTTAGTCAGGGCCCCTCCACCCTTGAGACATCACCGCCTGCACCCCTGTGCCATCGTCCTTGGATGAAGCCACCTTAATATTTCTTGAGGACCAACACTGCCATTTGTGACCTAGGCCCCCATCTCCCACCTCCTGAGTGCCCTCGTTCTGTATCAACAGCCCTGAGTGGTGCCCCCGCTCCCCCGTCAGCCCTGGGGTCCTGTGTCCTCCCGCCACCTCCTCTTCTGACCTTTCCCTTGTCTCCCAGATGCCTGTGGCCTCTCAGACCCAGCGCACGTGGAGAGCCTGCAGGAGAAGGCCCAGGTGGCCCTCACCGAGTATGTGCGGGCCCAGTACCCATCACAGCCCCAGCGCTTTGGGCGCCTGCTGCTGCGGCTCCCTGCCCTGCGTGCCGTCCCCGCCTCCCTCATCTCCCAGCTGTTCTTCATGCGCCTGGTGGGCAAGACACCCATTGAGACGCTGATCCGAGACATGCTGCTGTCGGGAAGTACCTTCAACTGGCCCTACGGCTCGGGCCAGTGACTGGACAGGGCCGGGTCTGCAGACCTCCAGGGACACATGCTCAAGCCTCCAGTGGGGGCCCCCAGGCAGAGGACCCCGGCTTCCCTCCTCAGACTCCTGTTTTTTAAAGACTGTGAAATGTTTGTGTTTTTTGTTTTCTAAGTGATCATGAAACCAAAAAAGACTGTCTAGGCTCCAGCCAAGTCTTCCCCAGAAGCCCTGGTCAAGATGAGGGGCGAGACTGAGGGTCCACTCCCAGGGCAGCCGTGTCCCTTGGTGCCCCAAGCATGAACTCATGGTGCAGTGGCTTCTCTGGTGTGATGGACAAAGTCCTGGCATCTGGACTGGAGGGGCAGCTGCACCCGGGCAAGGGTAGCGTGTACCAGGCGGATCCTCTGGACACGTAATCCACGTTGGACACTACATGATGGATGAATTAAGGCCAATAATAAAGAAGTTTCCTACCTGCACAGCCTCTGTCATCTTTGTGAGGGGAGGGTGGCACGGAGGGCGCCCTACCATGGCTACCCACTCCCAGCCATCTGGAACACCCACAACCTAACAACAGCCCTACTTTCTGTTTCTGTTGGACAGTTTTGTGGGGGATCTGCAGCTGGGGGCAGGAAGGGGGGCCCGAGGTCAGCCAGTGAGTCTGTAAGAGTTGAGCTTAGCAGATGGCTCAGGTTTGAATTCAGATTCTGGCTTAGGAGGGTGAGCCTCATAGATTAACATGAGCCTTAGACCAAACACTTGTTTCTTTTCTTGGCCGTGCCACACGGCTTGCGGGATCTTAGTTCCCTGACCAGGTATTGAACCCGGGACCCACAGCAGTGAAAGTGCCGAGTTCTAACCACTGGACTGCCAGGGAATTCCCTTTATTGTTTTTCTTTGGTCGGCCCTTAATCATCTGGGCCCCAGTATCCTCGGGAGAAACATCTGGGGCTAGTTTTGTCACATGATCTCAGCCCAGACAGAACCCTCCATTTCCCTGGCCACAGCGACTGCTTTAGGGAGGGCACGTGGCCCAGAGCTGGCCAATGAGATTCAATGGCAGGGTTGGGAATTCGGAGGATATCATTAAAGCAAAGCAGAGCCAAAAGAGAAAGACCAATTTCCCTGCGTCAAGCCATACCTGAAACCCTCGGGTGTTTAAGTTCCATGAGCCCAGACTTCCCCTTTTGTGCCTGAGCCAGTTTGAATTTGGTTTCTTCTCACATGTAACTAAAAAAAACTCCTGTTTTGAAAATTGGCACTTGGAAGGTGAGGACCTCTAAGGACAGACTTTGAAATGAGGACTTGAGTTGATGTGCAGTGATGCAGCACCAGGGAGCTTGCCACCCTGTCCTCGGAAGTCTGTGGCTCAGCTCTGTGGTGGGAAAGGCACCTATGGAATGTATTGCCAGGACTGTGGCTCTAGGGGATGGCTAGAAAGGGCCCAGATCGTGGTGGTGGGTGGCATCTGTTGATCCTGACAGGTCTTGTCAGGCAAAGACAAGCCCTTTATCAGAGATGCCCCTTTGAAAACAGTGAGCAAAGAACTCAGGTCTCACCCTGCAGGCTAGGCCAGTGCTCAGCCCTAAGGCAGTCCCAGTCCCCCAGAATGCTCTCCACTGGCACCCCAGGCTCCCCCATGTCTGTCTCGGAGGAGGTCTGGGAAGGCGGGGAGGAAGGAACGAGGGTCTTTTGGGTGTGCCCTGTTCCCGGAAGGGGACTGAGGTGGGAATGGGAGGGAGAGGCTACTGGGCTCTCCCATTGGTGGCTGGGCTGGTTTCTAATCGGTAGGTGTTTTGTGAGCTGTACTGTGCATAAGTGAATGTCTGTCCATTCCAGTTGGCCTGGACAGCAATGCCCCATTTCTCAGATTCACAGAACATCTGTGGACTGACCAAGACCATGGTATCTGTCCTGCTTCCAGTCGGCCAGAGACTTGGATGCCTGTCCAGGCCTGTCTGCTGAACTCCTACTTCTCCTACAAAACCCTACCCATATGGCCTCTTTGGCAGGAAGACATCTTGAGCCTCCCTGGTTGTTAGGACTCTGCTGTCCGGGTCCAGCCCTCTGTCATTGCTCTGTCACACTGGGCTCTCTTGAGGACATGGGTTTCTTGAGGATCAGTCCTGGGACTGAGGCCTCTCTGTGACCCAGTGGCTGGCACTGCCTTCCCTGCCCCCAGTCTTCCTGACTGTCCCTTTTCCCTGTGACTCCCCTGGGAGGCCAAGACTCAAAGTAGCTGCTGGGCCACCATCACAGGGCCCCACACAGAGCCTGGTGCTACCTGTGTCCCATCCACTCTACCCAGGGCCTGGCATGCAGTGGACATCAGGGGACCCTCCTGGCCAAGGAGGTGATGCTAGATGTCAGCCCCTCTGCTTCCCACTTGAAGGCTCTTAGAGGAGAGGGAGCGCCCCCAGACAGACTAGGGTTCACAGCTCACCCAGAGACCCTGGACAAGTCCCTTTCTCATAACCTTAATTTTTTTCTTCTGGAAAAACAATTTTTTGGTGACAACGAGTGAAATCAGGAGTTTCAAGCAGCTGTACACAGTCGGTATTTAATAAGTGTTTATTCCACTGGGATGAAGAGCAGGACCTCTTCCAGGGGATGGGCTGAGATCTGGGATCTCCCTGGGGGTCCTGGAGGAGGTCCTGAGAAGCCTTCCTGGAGGAGGGACCATCAGATCTCAGCCTCAAGGGCGAAGGCATCTGAAATCAGGGACGGCTACCCCAGGCGGGGCAATAGCAAGAGCTAAGGCCAGGAGGTAGGAAGAGAAGCAAGGGCAGGGTGGCACCCCGACTCCAATGTTTCCCTCTGCCTGTTTGCCAGGACACTCAGAAGTACACAGAGCCCTCGCTGTCTCCCTGGTCATCGAATTTCTGGATCTGAGTCTTGAGGTGCCTTAGTTTGCCCTTCAGGTAGTGGCAGCGAGCCTGCTTGTCCAGGAAGCTGGGGTCCTGAGCAGGGCAAGATCCAGGTAAGTCCTTGTGGCAGTCTGGCCTATGGCTCTCAAGCTGCTTGACCTTTTGCATTTTCCTCTCTGAGCCTCAGTTTTCTTTCCTTGAAACTGGGCAGGCACAAGTGTCCCAGCCTCCTGGGAGTGTGTGTGTGTGTGTGTGTGTGTGTGTGTGTGTGTGTGTGTGTGTGTATGTGTAGGGGGGTGCAAAGGACAGGCTGTAGGATTCAAGAGGCATGACTCACCAACTGCTTCTTCTCAAATTCCCTCCAGACACGGGCAGCAACATGGGCCTCCTTCTGCCAAAGGAGAAGGAAGGGGGTGCTCAGGGAACACAGGACCCAAGGAGGGATGGGGAAACTGAGGCTCAGACAAAGTGGACCTTGTCAAGGGCTGATCTTGGCCTATGTGCTGTGGTACCTGCCCAGCCTGGAGGAGGAAGAGGCCCAGAGATCTGAGCCCAGTGGGTTTCCGGAGGCCTGGGCTACCTGGAAGGGTTGTAGGATGGGGGTTTCCACCTGGGTGCTAACCTGGCTTCGGGGTGGGGGCAGTGAGTTCAGCAGGGCCTCCAGCTGCTGGAGCTTTGCCTGTGCAGAGCCCACCTCCTGCTGAAGCTCCAAGAACTCTGGGTACTGGTCCTGGAACACTGCAGCATAGCGGCTCCGATCCTTCTCGTTGCTCACTGGTGGATACTTACTACCAGGTTGACAGGGGGTCAGAGTATGAGTGTAAAGAATTCCTCTCTTTTCCCCAATCAGTGTAATTTTTCTTTGTCCATGTTGGGTTCCTAGCCCCAAATGCCCTTTTTCTCTGTTTACTATTTGGTAAACTCGTATTCACTTGTCAAAGCCCCAGCCTCAGTGCTCCTTCCATGTTCCCAGAAGTCAGGAACCACAGGGGGCCACTCACAGCTCATAGTCAGGCACGGGGTGGGGCCTAGGCCCATGTCCCCCGGGGACGGCTCTAACAGACTTCTTGGAGCCCAGGAGGGTCCGGGAGGGCAGCTCATCCTCAAATATAATCTTCTTGGGCCTTGTCCCGTGTGCTCCGGGCTGAGGCTGGCACAGAGGGCGGGGCGCGCTGGGTTCGAGGCCTCCAGGCACCAGTCGCTGCAGATGCCGCAGGAATCATGGTTTGGAGTTAACGAGGGTCAGCCGGGATCCATTATACAGGGGGGAATGTATCCTTTGCCTAGGCTCAGCCTGGGGACATTCCTCCCATTCAGACTCACCGGGGGACCAGGGCCAGGAGGGCGGGTTTGCAAGTTCCCCCGGGAGCCGCGGGTCTGCGGGGCCTCCCGGGTGGGCATTGGCTTCGGGGTGGTGCCGCTCGGGCGTCCCCGCACCGGTGGGCGGGCCCTGCGGGAGGAGTCGTGGCCCGCGCGTGGCGGGGGTGGTCGGCGGGCGGACTGTGGACACAGGAGGAGGATGCGATTGGAGGACGGTAAGGTGGGAGGACTCACGGGGAAGCTGCTCACGGAACGGCCAATTCTCCATCAGCGGCGCGTTCTCCAGCTCCGCCCTCATTTGCATAGACGCACGCCATTGGCCTTCAGAGATCCCCAGACCCTGCCGCCCAGTGCGTAACCCGAAAGAGCGCTATGAACCGTTACGTCACCACGCAGACCAGGATTGGCTCGCGTTAACCCCTGCGCGGTCGCAACCTCTGCCGCAGGGGTATGTGGAGCCCGTGGACACCGCCCCCGAGAAGACCCCCGGGATCTCCGGCCCGGCAGCGGGCCGCAAGAACCACTCCCTCCCGGGGTCACCTGTCCCAGCGTATGGGGCTCCGAGTCTGGGTCCGCTCCCGAAGAGAGGCGCTCGAGTCCGTGTAGTGCATTAACTACAGGCTGGACTCAACTGGCTGGGTCGCTCCGCAGGTCGGGGGCGGGGCTGGCGGCAAGGGGGCGGGGTTTGGCGAACCGCACCCTTGCCCAGAGTCCAACAGAGACCTCTACCTGTTGTGTGTTTGGGGCTGGTGACCCACCCTTTCCGACCCTCAGTTTATGTCTGAAAAACTGGTGGTTTTGGAGAACTTATCTATTTACTCAGCGGTTATATGTATTTTTTCCATTGGTTATATTTTAAAAATATGTCTTTAAATAATTATTGGAGGCATGTTTAGAAAATTCAGATAGAAAAGAGGCGCAGGGCAAAGTGAATTTCTCACCCACCCTTGTCTCCAGAGGCAGCAGTTAATTGTGTCTCCTTACAGAGAGATTCTAATTCAATGACACATTTTCCTCACTACAGACAATACTGTAGAAAAAAGATTCAAGTGCACATTTCTTTGGCCGATTGTGGAGGATTATGTGGAACTCCTAGAAGTGGAATTGCCCAGAATTGCCCGGGCAAAAGGGACCTGTGTATTTTAATTTGGAAAAATACTGTCAAGTTTTTCCTCAGTGAGGTTGTGCCATTGATGCTCTAATCAGCTGGTTTTCCCACAACCTTTGCAACCTCAATGGTATCAGTTTCCTGTAAGTGTATTTTCAAAGTTTTAAATCTTGCCTAATCTAATATGGTGTGTGAAAAAATTCAGAAACCATTTGTATTTCTTTTCCTATTTCCTGCAAGTCTTTTTTTTTTCTTTCTTTTTGATTTTTAGGAGCTTTCTGTATATCAAGGATGTTAATTTAACCAGATAGTGTATCTTTTACTATTATAAATGGGATCTTCCAATATATTTTGCAGCTATTTTTTTTGCATATAGTAAACTAATTTAAATATTCATTAAGTCCCTTGCTGGTTTACTAAATTCTTTTATTGAAATAGCTTTTTGTTAGTTTGCTTGGATAGTTTATATAGACAGTTGCATTATCTACCAATAATTTTACCTCTTTTCTCATTTTAAAATTTCATTTCTTTTTCTTGTCTAGTTTCATTGACTAGCATCTCCAGACAATATTAAATCAAGTGAGGGGGTGGGTGGACCGTGGGCATCCCCCCATCCCCACCTCACTTTCTTCACTTTGATGGCAAAACTTCGAGTATTTGCCCGTTAAACTCAACACTGCCTTTGGCTTGAGGTTTTTCAGTTCAATGAGGAAAACATCCATCTATTCCTTATTTTTAATTAAGAGACTTTGAGTAATGGATGCTGTGAACAGTACAAAGTACCATTTCACCCTTTGATTTTTGTTTCCTGGTGCATTAATGTGGCCACTAATGCTTCCTAATAATGAACCATCCCTGAGTCACAAGCACGAGCCTCCTTCTTATGATCTAGTTTTTAAAAGTTGCCACTAGAGCTTTCAGAAAAGCTTTAAAAACTGCCACTAGAGTTTTTAAAAGCTCTTCCTGGTGGTTTTGGGGGTGGGGTCCACATGGGCAACTCCATGCATGTCATGCTCCCATGGTTTGGGACAGACACCTCCTGTCCACTCTTCCTTCCCAAGCTCCCTCAGTCACCCCCCTGACAGACTTTGCCAATGACATCTGGAGTGGGGGTAAGCAGAGCCCAGGACCCACAATTCCCCTGGACTCGTGCTCAATAATCCCTTCCAGGGTCCCAACTCCAGTGCCCACCCAGTTCTTGTCTGAAGTGATCAGACTATGACCTGGGCAGGGCAGGGTCTCCACTGATTCTCATGTGTTTGCTGAATGACTATGTGAAGCATCTGCAATGTCCTAAGATCTTAGGCTGTGGCAGTGGGTGGGCTAAGCCTTGTCTCTGAATTATCACCTTCAATCCCAAGGAAGGCCCAGCACTGACACCCCTCCTCCAAGCTGGCCGCCACGCATGGCCCCACTCCTCCCCCACCCTCCAGACCTTACTCTGACCCCACAGGTATGTGTTTGACTCTGGCTCTATCAGATTGGGAGCTCGTGGGGCCTCTAGGGGCCCTGCCTTGTCCAGTGTGAGGTAGGTACCAGGGGGGAACGGGAGGTAGGTTTGCTGAGGCACTATCCTCCTCCCCCGCCCCCCCCCAGCCTGACATCCTTCCTCCCCTGTTCATGTGCTCTCTGTGGCTCTCAGGGGCACCAAGGGCCTTCCCATCAAGTTGCCCACCCCAAAGGTTCCCCTGGACAGGGGTGGAGGGCAGAGAGAGGACAGGTGAGGCGGGCCAGGCCAGGTCTTTATTTGAGTTTGGGCATGATACGGATGAAGAGGATCATGCCGATGAAGATGAAGCAGACGATGATAAGCATGGCCCAGAGCAGCCAGTTGACTGACTTCTGTGTGTGCTGCTCCAGCCGCTCAGATTCTGTCTTCAGCTTCTCCAGGTTCTGGTCGGCCATCTTGAGTGAGTGCGACAGGGTCTGAGGGTGAGGTGGGGAGAATGTCAACAGGACTGGGTCCAAGTGTGGCCTCTTCCTACTGCACTGGAGCAAATCTACACCTCTTGGCCCTTGCCAGTGCTGTTTCCTCTGCTGGGAATGCCATTTTTGCCTTCTGCCAAACTCCTATTCATCCATTGAAGCCCCAGCCATAGAGACCTTCTGCTGGGAAGCCTTCTCTGACGCCCCAGGGCAGAAGCTTTAGAGTTCCCAGAGTCCTCATACCTGGTTGTCCTTCTTGATGACACTTTGGGCAGCCAGTGTGTGGGTCTTGAGGCTCCGTGCCAGGCCTAGCATCTCCTCCGCCAGCTTCTCCTGGAGGTTCTGGTGTCGCTGCAGGACGAGGTCTAGCTCGGCTGCTGACTTCTTCTCATCCCCTGGCCTGGGCCCTGCGACCCCACTGACCCCACAGATGGATAGACAGGTGGGTAGGAGGGGTGGTGGGGGGAGGAGGGAAGAAACGAACATGTTCTCAAGGAACCCAGAGGTTGTGGTTCCAGCCACTGCCCTGCTTGGGGCTGTTTCCCCTTTTTTGCCTTGGTTTCTGGGAAGAGCATCCTCAGAAGTGGCCTTTGATTGGTGGTTTATTTTTTTAATTTTAATTTAATTTTAATTTAAATTTTTGGCCACGCTGCACATCTTGTGGGATCTTAGTTCCCTGACCAGGGATTGAACCCGGGCCCTTGGCAGTGAGAGCATGGAGTCCTAACCGCTGGACTGCTGGGGAATTCCCTGATTGGTGGTTTAGATGCTTCGTGGTGACGCTTTAGTGGCCCAAGGTCTGTCCAACTCCCCTGCCCCCAATGCTGCCCAAGGGCTGAAGATACTCACATTCTCTTCCTCACATCCAGTTCAGGCTCTGGAAGCAAAACAGGCCAAGCAGGAAGAAGGAGAGAATTGGTTTGTTGTTTTCCAGCTTCCTGACCACTGCCTGGGATGTGTCTGCTACTCATAATGCCGTTTCTCATCTTGTCTGCTCCCCAGTGGGTGGGCTCCTGATCAGGCTTCCCTTCTAGGAAGTTTTCCTCATTTGGGCTCCCCCAGGTCCCAAGTCCTTCCCTCTAGCCAGCCTTGGCCCCTTGGGCTGGGAGTGTCCAACTTTGTTTCCTCTGGGGGCCGCTCCTCTGTCCTAGCACCGCTTCCAAGCATAACCCGGTAATGCCCCTGGACACACTCTCCCTGGGCTGTGGAAGACCCTGTGGGAGCCAGGTTAGGCGTGAGGTGTGGGGCAGCAAGGACACATGTCTGTCCCAGGCCTTGAGTCCTGTTCTGCTCAGGATGACTCACCTTCACTAGAGTCCTGTGGGAAAAAAGGAGAGGCACGAAGTCACCCACCTTGCCATGCCCCCAGACCTGTTCTGTTCTCTCTGCTCCCAGAAACTCCCCACCCTCAGTCAGGACCCTGGACAAGTCCTGTGCCCTCTGAGCCTCAGTTTTCTCATCTTTTTTTTTTGGCGGTACGCGGGCCTCTCATTGTTGTGGCCTCTCCTGTTGAGGAGCACAGGCTCCGGATGTGCAGGCTCAGCGGCCATGGCTCACGGGCCCAGCCGCTCCGTGGCGTGTGGGATCTTCCCGGACCGGGGCACGAACCCGTGTCCCCTGCATCGGCAGGCGGACTCTCAACCACTGCGCCACCAGGGAAGCCCAGTTTTCTCATCTTTAAACTGAAAACAATAGCTCATATTTTGCAGGGTTTAGCTGATCCACATAAAGTGCTCATAGAGGCATTTGTCATCCTATTTTACAGATGAAAAAACTCATCTGTGTGTGGTGAGGCAGGGGCCAAACCTTACTCTGGCCAACTCTGGGGCTTAAGCAGAGATGTGCCATTTTTGCCTTGAACCAAAACTCTTATTCATCTAGCAAAGCCCTGGCTGCAGTGCCTCTCTGTTGGGAAGCTTTCTCTGATGGTCCAGGGCAGAGTCTGTTGGGCCCCCTAGGATCCCTGCACCTGACAGTATTTGTTGTTCTGGCCACCCCCAGGCACTGAACTCCTGTCCCCAACCAAAGCTTCCCAGGGACCAGGGAGGGAGCCCTACCGTTCCTAGCAGCTCACTCCGCATCTCACTGGTGTACCGTGCCCGTGACTGTAGGTGTACTGTCTTCGTGGCAGGTACCCGTTCCCTGGCTGTAGTTGGTACTCGGCCAGGGGCCAGGAACTGGTTGGCTAGTGCCTTCTCTGAGGAGGAGGTCTGCAGAAGAGGGCAGAGGGGTCACCAGAGGGGCAGGTCCCAGATGAGCATGATGAAGGCTGAGGAGACAGAGGTGCCCCTTACTCACTAGCTTCTCTGCCTGCAGCATCCCCTTCAGAAAATCTACCTTGCGAGAATATTCATTGATCACCTCGGAGGCCGGTTTGCTGGAAGGGGAAAAGAGGAAACAGAAAACCTGCCCACTGTCCCCAGTTCAGGGAAGGGTCTTAGCAGGGAGGGACTGGAGACCAGGGATTCCGGACTCTACTCCCTGCCCCGGATTTGAACACTTGTGGCCGCCTGCACTCACCTCGCCTGTGCCTTCAGGGCCTGCAGCATGTCCTCGAGGGCTCCCACATACTGGGGACGAAAAGTGGGGTGTCAGCCCAGTGCCCCCCACCACCGTCGGGCTCAAAGGGATTAAAGCCACCAAGGGGCGGGGCCAGGTCGGGGGCGGGGCTGGAACGGGAGGAGCCAAGTATCAAGGAGGCGGGACCAGCTGGGCCCCAGGGAGGAGGCGGGGGAGCAGCGCAAACGGACGTGGCGGAGCCAACCGGAAGCGGCGTGGCCTCATTGGCTGGCGGGGTGGGGGAGTCGGGCCCGGTGGCCTCCGGCTGCGGGGACCACCCTCCGGGATTCGGGCTGTACGCGGACACACGGGCTTCCCTCACCTTTTCTAGACGCCACTCGTCCGGGTCCCGCTTCTCCGCTGCCATCGCCTCACAGCGGCACAACAGCCGCACCAGGTTCAGCTCCAGCCTCGACGCTGCCATCACCACCCAGCGGTTACCCGCCTCTTCCGCCGGCGCCATCTTAAGAGATGGCGGAAGTGTCTTTCATTGGCCTCCTTCCGGGCGGAAGTTCCCGGTTTGCTCTCTCATTCTTATTTGGGGCTCTCTCGTTCTTGTTTGGGCGTTTGCTCTTTCAGTCTTGTCTTGTTTCAATTAGAGGCGCCATCCAGTCCGTATTTACTCAGGACTCAATCGCTTGCTTATCCTCGCGAGCATCTTAACCCTTCCGGAAGGGCTGAAAGGGTCGAGTCCTTCGTTTCAGGCCCACGTGCAACGCGTGACATGCTCATTACTTACCCCCTGCTCAAAATTCCTCCCCCGCTCCCCACTCCTTTCTGGGTTCTTCCCACACTGAGCTCTTCCGCATCCAGGTAGCCTGGGGGAGATTCTCCTGGGGGAGAGGCTCTGACCTGGGATTTAGGAATCCGAGACTTAACGGGCTATGATTTCCAAACTTTTGCAGCTGTGATATCCCGTCCCAGCCCTGACTCTGACTCCACCTCCCACCGTGGCCTTCTACGAATTTCTTAAGTTTTTCTGGACCTGTCTCCTCCCTTGGGAAACCGGCAGTGTGGCAGTGACATGGGCTAAACCTGGGAGTGAGAGGTCACCCCCAATGCCCAGACCCCCATGGACAGAACCCCCCCACTTTGTCCCCAGGAAGCCAAGGCCCCTTGTTCGAGTCCTCCCTCCTGGAGTGGACAGGGTGAGGATGGGGGCTTCACAGGGACTGAAGCCTGGCATGCAGCCCTTAACCATCTCCCCATCTTTCAGGTCACCTGTGTCCAGGTCACACCGGTGGGCCTGGTGCCCTGTAACGTACCATGGATGAGACCAAACTCAGGGTGTTGATAAAGGGGGGCTCTACAGGCAGACAGGGCAGGGTCTGAATCCCAGCCCCGCCCCACCCCAGCTGTGTGGCCTTGGACTAGCCCACCAACTCTTCCTTGCATGTGCCATTGAAACTCCGGTTTGTCATGGTCTCCATCTCCCCCGCCCCAAAGGACCCACCTGCCAGCCAGTTCCCACAACTGCCCAGCTGGTTGTAACCTGGGAGCTCTTCTGTGGTGGTTGGGGGTGGTGGTGGTGGTAGTGTTGCTTCTGGTTGTAGTGGGTCCACCAGGACTGACTCCCCACACCCCACCCACGGCGGATGGCCCCATCAGTTGACATTTAAGCCCCAGCTGGGGAGAGGCTAGGTGTGACAGGAGGCAGCTCCCAGGACAGCAGGCTCTCCTCACTGAATGTGGCTCTGCCAGGAGCTGCCTGCTTTCCCAGCTTTCTGGATCAATAAAAAGAACTTCCAGCAAAGCCCACATCCCTTGTGTGAAAAGTATGTGTGAAATTCCAGCAAACAAACAGCAAAGTCGGTTGGAGGAACAAGGCAGCTCCTTCCAGGCAAGGGGCCCAATCTCTGCCCTGTACCCCTCTTGGCTGAGGCCGCAGGGCTGACCCCCACCTGCCAACCCCTGCTTTTTCAGCCTGGAGCTGGCCTGAATAGGAACTGCATGCAGACACTTCTCAGGCACTTTTTTTTTTAATTTCACATGGCCTGTGGGTGCCTCTTGTTCCAGGTCTGGGGCCATGTGTCCAGGTGTCTGGAGAGTGGGCTGAGCCCAGGAGGGGAGCCCCGCTCCGGAGATGCCAGATGTCCAGGCTGTCACTGTAGACTTGTAGGGACATACAACTCCAGGCCTTGCCCTCCCCACCCATGAGTGGTCCTGAGTTGCGGGCTCCTGTTCTGCCACATGGGGCGGGCAGTGCCAAGGGTGGCCTCCTCCAGCCTCCTGTGTCCAGGGCACAGTGGACCAAGGAGTGATGGCCACCTTCGAGTCTCCCTGGGATGTGAGGTCTGTGGTGCCTGGAGTGGAGGCTGCCTACCACCTCGTGTCCTGGCTCCAGCCAACAGTCTTGATCACTACGGAAGGCTCACTGTTCCCTCGAATGCCACCGGCCAGGTGGCCACTGCCGGGCCAGAATACGAGTCCAAGACAGACTTGGGGCAGTCAGGGGCCACAAGCGTCCAAACCTCTCGTGCAAGGTCCTAGCCCTCAGACTGTCCCCCGAGCTGTCCCTCAGTGTGGGTCTGAGCCTCCAAAGCTTCGCGGCTGTGTGGCCTTTACTCTGAAGACTCATGTCCAGGTTATAAGGAAGATGCAGGGCGTTAATATAAAAGTTTGTACATACACATATAAAAAAACAATTTGGTCTTCTGTTAAGGCTGTTACAGTTTAAAGTTATGTAAACCACGCCCAAAGAAACAGTGACCAGAAAAACGTACAAAAGGGGAGCTGGGAGATGCCAGGCTGCCCGCCATGATTCAGTTCTCTGGGCGGGCAACTCTGTGCGATGTAGGGGCTCAGCAAGGGCAGCCGGGCCTCAGCCGGCCTCTCCCTGCCTGCACTCACTTGGAGTTGGTGCCCACCTCACATCGCTCTTGGAGTTTTTCATTCCGGATCCTTCTCAGACCACTGAATGCTGGCTCTGGAGCTCTGGCACCCAGCTCTGGCACCGGGCCGTCCTTGGATTTGCGGACTCTGACAGCTGTGGGCCCTCAGCCATTGGCCTGGCCCGAGGCAGGGGGCAGGCAGTAGGTTGGGGGGTCCGAGTACCTCCGCTTGGTCCCAGGTGGCCGGTCGTCCTTGTCCAGGGGCTCCTGAGGGCCCTGAGTGGGCAGGTGAGTGCCGGGTGTGATATACACAGAGTGTACCTGGTCTGGGCGGCGAGCAGGTGGCTCTCGGCGCCTCACCGGGGTGGCAGCTTCCTGGGCACCTGGTGCCCGGCCAGGGAGATAGGAGGGCAGGCCGGGCGGGAGCTTGATGTTGGCCGTGGGCATGATGGGGGTCCGCCGGGGGGTCTTCACTCTAACCGTCATGAAGGACGACGGCCTTCGTCGAGGAGGGGCAGCCGCCTCGGGGAGGGGGCTCGGGGTGGGTGCGCTGGGGCAGGGGAGAGCAGGCGCGAGGGGCCCTTTTGAGAGACAGATGGCAGGGTTACTGCAGCTTCAGGGCCGGCAGACGGACCCTCGCCCGGGGGCCTGCTGGGTGTGGACATGGGAAGGAAAAAAGCAGACGCTACCTTAATACTGACCTTCCGAGGCCCCCCGCCCAGCCCGCTCTTCCAACAGGCTCTCGGTGCTAGCTGATGTCTCTGAGTCCAGGTTCTCTTCATCGGAGCCCCGAGGGTCCAGCTCTGGCAGCCGGTACGTGATGTCCTCCCTGGGGATGAGAGGGTCACAGTGTCCAAGGCTGTTCCATGGTTGAAGACTGCCCCCATGGAAAAGTGCCAGGCCAGTAGGGGACAGAGTAGGTCATCCTGGTCCTGGAGGGGACTCCCTGCTCCCAGCACCCAAAACCCAACCCCGAAAGCACACCTGGCCCAAAATGCCCCTGACTCAGTGAAGGTCATGTGAGGAAGGTGTCAGGCTGCTGAGGGAAGCCAGGCATCTGGCCTAGTACTCAGCTAGTGAGGGGCTCCTGCCTCAGGACCTTTGCACACGTTGTTCCCGCTGCCTGGAGTGCCCTACCCTATTCCTAAGACTAGGATGCCCAGGGGGCCTGGATTACACCTGTTCTCCTGCCATAATTTTTAAACAGCATCTCCGTTCATACTTCCATCTTGACCGGACAACAAACTGGTGGATCGCCCTAGCTAAGGCCAACTTTAAGACAAAGTTCAGGCATCACCCGTCTGTTTCCCTTCTCTCCCTATGGGCCACTGTGATTCCCTGTGGTCAAGCCAGGGGTTTAACGAGCTTAGGCTGTGTTTTAGGACAGCAGCACCCCGTGAGGTGGGCACTGGACCGCGGGACTGAGCCTAGCCCATTAGCTTCCTAACAGCCAGATTCCCTATAGTGGTGGTGGGGGGGCAGTGGATGGGGGCTGGACAGGGCGGCCGAGTGTGGCAAGGGTTCGGAGAGACACTTGCTTCTCCTCCTTGATGGACTGGATCCGCTCAATTAGGATCTCTTTCTCACGATCCTCTTCACCGCCGGCCACTTCCTCCTCTGGCAGCACCCCCAGCTCCTCCAGGCCACCGCTGCTGCTCATCCGGGTCTTGGGGTTCTTGATCTGCAAAGAGAAGCGGCAGGTCTGGCCAGCCCCTCTGGGTGGGTGGGGTCAGTGCTTGTGGCTGGAGAGAGGGTGGTGCAAGCAGCTCTGGGGGAGGTTAGTTCTGACATGGGTGGCTAGGCTTAGAGAGGCTTCTCCGGGGATCATGCAGGGACCGAGCGGCCGGCACGTGGTTCATTAGTCATCTTCACAGGCAATCAACAGGCAATGGGTTTCCCCCAGCATGCACTTCCAGAAGGTTAGGACACGCTCGGTCTATCCTACGAGGACCCTAGGGGTTGAGAGGAACCCCAGCATGCACCGCACTGGGAGACATGCGAGGAGGACCCACCGTACGTGTACATACCAGGACCCCCTCATAAGGAGACGAAAACCCCAGTTTGAGAGGCCAGGGCTGGGGGAGAGATGAAGAGTGGGTGACCACACAGGGCCATGACCAGGGCACAGGCGCTAGTCATGAGCATAAGGCCACGTCTGACTGTCGGGACAAGGACAGGATCCTCCCACAGGAGCCCGGGGACGGGCCCCTTATCCCTCTACCCCCCACTGTGAGGCCACTTCTGCTGTGGCAACGTTCCCCTGTGGGCGGGGCCCAGGTCAGCCCGGGACATGGCTGGAGGATGACCAGGACCACCACCAAGTAGGTGACAGGACCCCCACTGCTGAGAGCGGCAGCTGGCCTTGAGGCTGAGCTAGGATGGTGGTCTTTTGGCCGAGGTGAGGAATCAGCCCCTAAACATGCTGCCACGAGGCCCCAGGTCAGGCTGCCGGTGGCCCAGGGTGTGCTGGGAGAGTGTGCTGGACGGATAAGTGAGACCCCGCCCAATGTCCAAACCCCGCCCACCGGTCCCCACTCCCACTTCGGGGGCCCCGCCCCCACCGATGTCCCACCCTGCGTTGCTCACAGCGTTTTGTCGCAGAAGAGAGAGCCTCCGGAAGGCGATGCTCTCAGCAGCCTCCAGCTGGGTGATCTCCTCCATCTTCACTTTGTACTTCCTCATCTGTTCTTTGATCAGCATCTCCACGCACCTGTGGAGAAGGCGACTCAGCTACCGCCTTGGGGGTACGGTCAGCATGGGGGCCTGCATCTACGGAGATGCTGGCCCGAGACTGGGGCATGGTGGCTGAGACAGAGACCCAGAGACCAGGCAGGGCCACGGACATGGCTGTGGCTCCCATCGTGGCCCCAGTTCACTCACTGTGTGACCTCGTGTAGCTCACCCCACCTCTCTGAGCCTGAATCCTTGTCTTAATAAGCCTCCTCGTTTGAAGGAGGAAGTACAGTACCATGGAGGTGGGGTGATTTGTCCCAGGGGCTGCAGGCAGCTGGCCCCAAGGGCTCTAAAACTGCACTGTGACCCAAGGCACATGTGCTCAGTGGTCAGGGCCAGCCTCAGTGGTCAGTACCGAGGCAGGGAGGGTGTGGTGGGACCGGATGGACTCAGACTGGATGAAGAGGCAGTCATGACTCAGGTTTCCCATTGTCATGACCACATAAGAAAAAACATGCTGGAAGCAAATCCGTCAACAGCATACCGCTGCCCAGGTAATGTCAGGGCCACACTGGACTCTCCTCCACTCTGCCTACCAGCAGCTGTTCACTGATCTCTTGAGTGTGGCCCGCGGTGTGGGGTGTGCACTGTCAGGCGTAGCCCTCAGGCCTTCCTGTGCTTTGCCTCCTGAAACCGCCTTGGGTGACAGGTTCTTATTTTTACAACTCGAAGTCTAAACACTGTCCTTTTAGTGATGGATGTCTGCTGACCTTCTGAGTTTTTTTTTTTTCTCTTAATTAATTTTTATATTTTGGGTGCGCTGCGAGGCATGCGGGATCTTAATTTCCCAATCAGGGATCGAACCCGTGCCCCCTGCAGTGGACGCACGGAGTCCTAACCACTGGACCACCAGGGAAGTCCCTTTCTGAGTTCTTTTGAGGCACTTCCTGTTTTTCGTGCTTTCTAAAAAAAATTTATTTATTTAGCTGCATCGGGTCTCAGTTGCGGCACGTGGGATCTTAGTTGTGGCATGCATGTGGGATCTAGTTCCCTGACCAGGGATCGAAACTGGGCCCCCTGCATTGGGAGCACGGAGTCCTAACTGCTGGACCACCAGGGAATTCCCTTGAGGTACTTTCTGAGAACTTTTTTTTTTTTTTGAAGCACTTTCTGAGAACTTTCAAAGATCGTTTGTGGGGAAGAAGGAACCTTGAGACAACCGCTTCTGTTTGCTGCAGGCTCTCACTGCTCCCAGAGGCTGGGAATGTGGGGCTTCACCATCTGCCCCTCACCCTGGACAGAAGATGAGGGATTTCTCCCCTTTTTTGGTTTTTCACCCTCAAGAGAACTCAGAAGTGATGCTCTTGCTGCTTGAGGAGATGCTGCCAGGTCTCCACCTGGGTCTGGGCATGTGTGAGCCCTACGATGCCACCAGGAGGCCAGGCTGCTTCCTGTCCCTCGTCTGTCAGAAGAGCCCTGCTCGCCGCTCACAGCAGCCACCGCACGTGCAGACTTCATTAGAAGTTCGGTTTTAGTACAAAAGTCACGTGTGTTCATTAGAAAAGAAAGAAGGGTGGGGAGACCAAACGAAGTTTACCCAGGACCCCAGTGCTCAGGACACCTCCTGGGGCCGTTGTGATCGGGCTGTGTTCTTCTAGACTTTCCTCTGCAGGCACATTTACACGCTACCGAGGCCAGGCCAGTCCCAGGATTCTGGAGAGGGCTCTCCTCTTTCGTTTGTGGGATCCCTGGCTCGGCTGCCCCGAGTGCATGTTGCGGGGTGGCGGCCAGCCGGTCCTGGTACTCACGTGGTGATTTTGAGGACGTCCTTCATGCTGGTTAGCGGGTCCGAGTTGTCGGGGCAGCGCAGGAGGCAGGGCGCAAAGATGATGGCCAGTGCGCTGGGTGACATTCGGTTCACGTCCTCAAGCAGGGCCACCCTGTGGAGCGAGCGGCAGTTAGGGGGTGGCCACAGGGAGCCCCAAGGCCAGAGTCCAGATCCCGGGAAAGTGCTGCTGCAGCCGGGAGGTGAGAAACGCTCGCTCCTGCAGGGTGGAGAGGCGCCACGAAGAAGCCGGGGGCCCCCTTCTGGACCCCCCAGTATGGGCTCACGTCCTGGTGTGGAGCCACCAGAGAACGCCAGCCCGGGGAACGCCGTGGGGTGGCTCTTGCTGGGACCCCACCCCCCAGAGAACGGGGCAAGAGGACGGCAGGCACTTGCTTGACCAGGTGGAAGATGAGCCTCTCCAAGGAGTTGTGGTTGGCTTCTGGTAGGTGCTCCAGGACGGCGTAGATGGCGGCCAGCTGCTCCTGCTTCTCTGGCAGCTCTAGGAGGGTCCTGGGGGTCAGCTCCCTGCGGCCCTCACCCGACAGGCCCCAGGGCACCGGGGAGCCTCCCACTGTCTGGGGCCCGGTTTCTCAGCTGGGGGCACGGGGGTCCGTCCTCCCTGACCGGCCACAGCACGTGCTCGAGGCTCTGAGCCCCGACCTCGACCAACCTGCCGGCTCTCGCCACAGTGGGACTCACCGACGGCGCGGAGGAAGTCGCCGTACTGGGCGAAGGTCATGAGGGGCTCGGGCAGCTCCCGCAGCCACTGCTTGAGCACCCCGGTGATGGCGTGGATGGGAAAGTTCTCCAGTTTGACTGCCGTGGGGTCTGCGGGGAGGGCGCGGCAGCCGGTGAGCTCGGGGAAGGCAGGAGGGCCGAGCCTGGAGCCCCACGCGGTGCCCTCCTGCCCTTGACACCTACCTGTCCGCAGCACCCACCTGTCTGCAGCGCCTGCCGGAGCTCCCTCGTGCGGTTGGCGGCACCCGACTTGCGGTAGAGGCCCTCGGTGTACAAGCCGTGCATCTCCACGTGTTCCAGAAGCTTCTCCAGCACGATGGGCACTGAGACCTTGTCGCTGGTCAGGCTGTCCACGCACACGCCAAAGTGGCCCGGCTCAGTGCCTGGCTCGATCTGCGACGACGGGGATGGGGGTGAGGGTCAGGCCTGGGCTGGTTGTCCTCCCTGTCACCCGCCCCCCTCAGCCCGGCTTCCTCTGTGGCCGCCACCCCCCGTGCTCCTCGTCCTCTCTTGCACGGCTGCCAGAGGTGCCGGGCTGTGGAGGTCCCCGGATGGCTGCTGGCAGGGGGTCCCTGTGTGAAGTACCACAGTCCCCTCCGCCCAGCTGATCCTGGCTTGTGCCAGCCCGTAGGACCCCGCCTCCCTCGTGCAGGGTAGGGGTTTCCTTCCACCTGGAGGGGGGAAGAGCAGGGCCAAGGCCTGGGGTGCACACACAAGCCTGGCCCCAGCTTTGGGGGACCCTCTGGGGGCTCTGACAGGACCGGGGTGCGCTCTGCTTCGGGACCAGCCCCTCCCACCAGCTCCGTGCTCCCACCTGACACCCAGCCTTGGCCTTGCACCTAGCACACCCTTCTCCTCCACATCTCTCAGAACGGCCTCCCCCAGGTGTTCTGGAGAGTTCCCGGCCCCAGCAGGCTCACCTTCTTCCCACTTGTGTAAGAGCAGTAGGTCTGAATCTTGTGCACACACTTCTTGTGGCAGGTCATCTTGCACACTAGGAGGTCATGGTGGGGGAGGGGGAGAGGGCGGTCACTGACGCGCATCGGGGACCCATGGGTCCCGTGGCCGCCTGTCCCCGTGTCTCAGGACAGTGACAACTGCCTGGGTATTTACGATGGACACGGAGTGGCGGGCTGCTCCTCACACAGGGGCCAAGGGGAGAGGTTACCCTGGCCCGAAAAGAAAGCCAACCCTGACTGGTCCTGGCGGGAAAACTGCAGTGCTAGAGGACTCCTGACCCAGCCTGGGCCCCTGGGGGCTGACTGGCTCCCCACCCGGCCTTGGCCACCTCCTGGCTGCCTGACTGGGGGCCGGCTGGCTCACCCTGGGCTGCACCTGGCTCTCAGGGTCCCTGTGGGGACTGACTGGCCTTGCCTGGCACATGGGGGAGGGGCCAGCACTTCAGGCAGTGAGAGCAGCATGAACAAAGACCCGGAGATACGGCCCAGGGTGACTTGCCCAGGTAGGCGTGCAGAGGGGAGGCTGCGGAGTTGGGGGGGGGGGCCTGGGGGTCAGTTGAGGACCGGCCCCTGCCCCAGCGTGACAGCGGGGCGTTTGAGTGGGTGAGGTGCGGCCTTACTGCCCCTGTGGTGAGGGGCAGTGCTCTGGGAGGATCAACCCTGTAGCTGGGGTGAAGGCCCGGGTGCACCGTGAGGGGTTGGGGACATGGTGGGGGGTCAAGGGGTGTGCAGTGGGAGTCGGGGGGCCTGGGGGGGGGCGGTCAGGGGCACGGTGGGCGATCGGTGGGCGAGAGGCACTCACCGCTGCAGAGCAGGGCCTTGTCCATGAGCCAGATGTAGGAGAGGCACTGCTCGCAGGACTGGGGGATGCTTACTTGGTAGCTGGCGAACACGTGCCCGTTGTGCTGCTGGACCTGCAGCAGTGGGGGAGGGGGGCCGAGTGGGAAGGTGGACCCCCAACGAGGTGGCCACGGGGCCGCACAGTGGGGACGCTGCCTGCGGCATCTCAGGACCGGGGGCCCTTAAGGCCGAGTAGGAAAACACACACCCGCCCGCGTGCACATGTGCACACACAGACATGCGCACACCCGTGCACGTGCACGCGAGAACACACATACTCACAGCACGTTCCTGCTTCCGCTTCTTCTTCTGAGCTTTGCTCTGCTGTGAGGGAGCACAAAGGCCAGCTCTGTGTGGGGTCCCCTGGGGACACCCCCACCCCAGCGACGTCCTGGCGCCGGGACCCTCCCTCGCCTGGAGCGGTAGCACCCACCTTGGGAGGCTCGAAGTCGTTCTTGGTGTGCCCGCGGGTGAACTCGTCCAGCAGCGACTGGAAGAGGTTGAGGACCAGGTTGGTGTCCTTCTCGCCGCGCTCGGCCGCCAGGTTGCTCACGACGATCTGGTAGTTCTCCATCAGGTCCTTGTAGCCGACGTGGATCTTCCCGTTCTGTAGCAATGCAGGGTGTGAGCCTCTGTGAGACAGACAGACGGGGGTGCCCGGGGGAGGGCACGGGGTTTGCCGCGGGGGCCCTCCCTGGGGCTGGGGCTCCACGTACAGGGACGGAATACATGGTCTTGAGGTTGCTTCGGAACTTCTCGGTGGCTTCGATGAATAAGCTCTCGATGGGAGTCTTCTGGGAACGCAGGTCATTTATCTGGAGAGGAAGGGAGAGGTGTGCTGACCCCACGTGACCTCAGGCCGGGCATCTGGGCGGCCATAGCTCCGCCCCATCCCAAGTCCTTCCCTGGCTCCCCTGGGCTTGCAGGGAAACATCCCGGCCCTCTTGCCAACCCTGATGTGTCGGAGATCACTCACTGTGGGTGTTGAGCAGCACCCCTGGCCTCCCCCACCAGATGCTGGTAGCTTGTGAGGACTAAAAACATCTACTGATGTTGCCATGTGTCCCCTGGGGGCAGACTCACCCCTGGCTGAGAAACACTGGTTTAACTGGGGCCCTTCCTGCCGCCCCACCCCGGCGCTCAGTGCCCGGCTGTGCTCCAGGACGGGGGCTGCCTCAAATGGCCTGGTCATTTCACCATGCCTCCACCCCTTAACTGTTCCTGTCAGCCCTCTGTCTCCTTCTGAAGCTCTCAAACACCACACTGTTTGCTGTGGGACTGCCTGCGGCTGGGGCCATGAATACCCTGAGTGCAGGCTGTGATTTCTTCACCTCTGTCTCGCACGCTAAGTGCTCAATCATTGCCTGGAACTGAACGCATTTTGTAAAAGTGTGTGCTAAGTAAAATAATTTGTTCGCGGTCAGCTGCAGCTGAGCGGCAGGACAAGGAAATGTTGCAGGACCTACAGGAGCAGCCTGGCAGGACACCTGTCAGGTGCCTTGCCTGGAAGATTATTCTGGAGGCTAATGCTTCCTTTTTCTCATGTGTGTGAGAAAGTGGGCCACTGCCCCCAAGGGGCGCTCTGAGACAGCAAACCACGTGTCTTTCAACAGCGGATCTCAAACTTCCTGGGCAGGAACTGCAGGACAGAATGCCTCTGCTGGGCGCCCAACCCACGTGTGCACATGCATGTGTGCTCTAGATGATTCCGGCAGGGCCGGGGGTCCCAGAATCAGGTGATGCAGGTGTGACTCGCTTCCACACGTTCTGTGCGGCCCCCATAATAAGACACACATTTTGTAGCAAAACGTAAGCATCCCCACCGAGCAGGATGAATGTAGGCTACAAGCGACCTCTCGGGAACCCCTGCCAGGTTTTACAGAAAAGCAGCTGATGCCAAACTTAGGAACAAGGGTGTGGTTTCCAGAACTTTCTGTGTGTTGGAACCGTGGACCTGGACTTTCCATTCGCGCCTGATAAAGGCTTTGGTGTGACGGTTTGCAAAACTGCCAGGTGGTTTGCAAAACTGCCAGGCTCTCTGGGGAGGCCCGGGGCCCCGGCTGGCCCACCTTGTTGAGCAGGAACTCATCCAGGTACTTGAGCTCGTTGGCGTTGGTGATCTTGCGGAACACCGACTCTCGCCACTTCTCTGACACCGTGATTTTGCCAATCTTGAGGTTCCGGTTCTTCTTCCCTTTGCCTCCTGGCTCCTTGGCGTGCTTCTCGCCGGCGGCGTGGCGGTGCTGGTGGCTGGAGGGGGCTGGGGAGGGGGCGGGAGGCAGGAGAGGCTGGTAAGGGCCGTGGGTTCCTGGGGAAGACTCAGGTTGGCCTCTGGGGCATGGTCACAAGTGCAGAGAACCAGGGACCTGTGCTGTCACACACTGAGGTCCGCGGCCAGAGAGCGCCTCTGGGGATGGGGACCAGTCCCAAAGCCCTGCAGCCAGGGCTTGGCCCACAGCTGACTCAAGGCCCCATCTGGAGACTGTCCTCAGGGGCCCCAGTGGCTCTGCTGTCTGTCCCTGAGGCTGCGGGAGACCAACCTTCTAGATTCTTCTTCATGGCGGCGGCTTCCAGTACGACTTGCCCGGGTACTGTGTTCTCTGTCTCCTCTGTGCCCTCCAGGCTGTACTTCTTATCCTTGTTCTTATGCAGGAAAAGTCTCTTAAACGTGGATCTGTAGGACAAAGTAAGGGATTCCGCTTAAGCCTCAGGAAATGAAGGCAGATGTGAGGCCAAACAAGGGTCCACTTACTGTAATGAGAAATAGCCCTCGTCTTGGTTATCATTGGAAGGGGATGCCACTAAAAATACGGTTGATCTGTGTGAACTGACAGGGGAGTCGGGCAAAAGAGCGAGATGCTGAGCAGATGTCACAGCGTGACCCCATTTTCACATTAAAAAAAAAATTACCCCCCCGTCCCCTCCCCCAAGATTCTTTTATAGGCACAAGGTTAGGGGAAAAAAACCTCAAAGAATAAATAGCAAATCATGTACTATGGATACTGGGCATGTGATGGGGTGAATGGTGGCTCCACCCAAAAGGTATGTCCATGTGCTAACACTCAGGGTCTATAAGCATGATCTTATCTGGGAAAATGGTCTTTGCAGATGTGACTAAATGCTATGGACTGAATATGTGTCCCCCCATATCTGTATGTTGAAGCCTAACTCTCAGTGTGATGGTGTCGGGAGGTGGGGCCTTTGGGAGCTGATTAGGTCATGAGGGTGGAGCCATCATGAATGGGATTCATGCCCTCATGAGAGACCCCAGAGAGCTCCCTCACCACTTCCGCCATGTGAGGACCCAGCAAGAAGAAGGTGTCTATGAATCAGATATCAAATCTGCCGGCACCTTGATCTTGGACTGCCAGCCTCCAGGTCAGTCTGTGGTGTTTTGTTACAGTAGCCCGAATGGACTAGGACACTAAATGAAGGATCTCAAGATTCTGAGTCATCCTGGATTACCCAGATGCGCTCTAAAGCCCATGACAAGTGTCTTTATAAGAGACAGAAAAAGAGAAGACACAGGGGAGAGACGAATGTCATGTGAAGACAGAGGCTGAGATTGGAGGGGGGGTGATGCAGCCACAAGCCAAGGAATGCCTGGAGCCCCCAGAAGCTGGAAGAGGCAAGGAAGGATCCTCCCCGAGATCCTTTGGAGGGAGCACGGCCCTGCCCACACCTTGATTTCACACTTCCGGCCTCCAGAACCACAAGAGAGTAAACTCCTATTGTTTGAAGACACCCTGTTTGTGGTACTTTGTTGTGGTGGTGGGGTCTCCTGAAAGTAGGGGGCTCTCTCCTCCCACTGCAGCCCGTTCCTCACCGTCCTCAGGCTCCCGTCCTGAGTTTGGGTCAAAGCTCCCCCGTCCCAGGGCCCAACCTCTCTGCTCTGTGAACAGAGCACTGTGGCAGAGGCTTTCTGGGGACAGAGCCTTGGCCCAGTTTTTGCTATCTAAGGACCAAGGAGGGGTTCCTGGATGTGGGGATGGAGAAGCTGGGAGCTGGTTCTCATTCCATAAACAGCCAAATGGACACTGTCTGTCTGTGGCCTCAGAGGAGGTGACCCACACTGGCTCTAGGTTTCAGTGGGAATCATTTCACCCCAATGTGGCCACAACCTGAGCTCCGCGTGGGTTTCTCCTCACGGAACTGCTAAGCGAACGTCTCCCCAAAAGAGCTTCATATAAGTGCAGTCGGCTTATGGGAATTTCCTGGTGGTTCAGTGGTTAGGACTCTGTGCTTTCACTGCCAGGGCCCAGGTTCAATCCTGGTCAGGGAACTAAGATACTTCAAGCCGTGTGGCCAAAAAAAAAAAAAGTGAGAAACGTGTGATCAGCTTAGGAGATCAGACTGCTCCGGGACTGGAGGACCTGGACACCCTGGGTGTCCTCTGGTGGCCTGAGCCCACACCCCAAAACCCCACACTTACTTAGAATCGACGGAGCCTGGGGACAGCCCAGCATCTGTCCCCAAGGATGCGTCACCCGACTTCTTCTTCTGGATGGCCAGCTTCTTCGTGCTGGGCTCCCCGTCCATGGTTTCTGCAGAAGGCTGTAGGGGAGGGGGGCTGGGTAAGCAAAGGCAGGCGCCCTCTCCGGAGGGAAGGTGTGGGTCCCGGTGCCACCATGCATTCTATCCACCGTTCCCTTCTGGTGGTGCTTGGACCCTCAGGGGTGAGAGCTGCCGCCTAAAGCTTTACCTGAGTCTTGGTCTGGGACGGGGACGAGAGGAGCCTGGAGACGTCGCTCGTGGATAAGGAAATGCGCCTCTCCCTGCGAGATCACAGAAATGTGGCTTTTACTGACAAGGGTGAGTAGGAGACATTTGGGGTTGCCATGACTGAGAGGGAGAGGGTAGTGCTACTGGCATCTGGTGGGCGGAAACCAGGGATGCTGTTCTGCCCCCCACCGTGCCCAGGACGGCCCCCACCACAGAGATCGAGACGGCCCCAGGGGTCCACTGTGCCAAGGCCGAGAAAGCCTGCCCTAGCAAAAGGCCTGCATCTTCCTCCATCTCTTTATTCCTTTGGACAGGCAGCCCTCTGGGACAAGGGGCTGGTGATTCGGAGTCACCAATATTTAGCCAACTGGGGTCCGAGTGTGTCGAGAGCTGCTCTTTCAGCCTCTGGGTGCGTGTAATCAGTCCCACTGTTGATGAGGAAACTGAGGTCCAGGCAGGCTGGGGAGGGGGGGGACCTCAACCCAAGGGACCACTTTCCACAAGGCTGGAGGCTTTCTGTGTGAACTGGGCTCATTTGGACAGGGGCTTCAGGGTTCCCGGAAGGTGCCTCGTCTTCCCCGAGCCTCTCCCCACCCCCTGGGCCCTTCTTCCTTGGGGCTCCTACCCACCTGGTGTCAGCTCTCAGGCACAGAGCCTCACGCGTTTCTGGGATGCGTGGCGCTGCCTCGGTCCTGCTCCAGGCTTTGGTTATGTAACCCCCGACCCTGCCCGCCCACCCCAGCCCTTGGAGAAAGGAGGGTACAGGGCTTACTTTGTGGGCGTGAGGGCGACCCCCTCGGCCCGGTGCCGCTTGCTGAGGTCCAGGGACTGGCTCAGCACGGTGCTGGGGCCAGCGGTCATCAGCTTCTTGCCCCGCCACAGCTCCACGGCGCTGGCCAGCCGCTCGGCGTCTGGGTCCCTGTACCGCTGAATCTGGGTGGAGCCTCCTGGGCTCTCGGGCCTGTCCTGGGCCCTCGGGCCAACCCCCAGCTTGCTCTTGTCCTTGGGAGTCTCCGGGGTGGCACCGGGGGCCGGCACGCCGACCCTGCTGTCCAGGGCCAGGCTGGTGGGTCGTTCCACGTGGCCGGGCCTGGGGCTCCCGCCCTGGGCTTCAGCTGGGACCAGGCTGCCCGGCGTGGGCTGCGGGGGCTCCTCGGGCTGCTTTTCAGGAGGAGCCAGCCCTGTGTCCGTCCTCGCGTCCCGAGGGCTTTCATCTTCTCTGTCCTCCTTTCTGTCTTCTGCGAGGCTCTCTTGTGGCTCTGGGATGGCCCTTCCAGAAGGTTCTCTGAGGGCGTGCTCTTCCTTACAGGACTGGATGTGCTTGTTCTGGAGCTTCACGTGCTCCAGCCCCCTCTGCCGGCGTGACTCGCGCTTCTCCCGGCTGCTGGGCACTTTCTCGTGACTTTCGGCTGCGTTTTTCTGGGCTGGGGGCGCCTTCTCCGGTCGGGAGCTCTCCACGGGGGACCCGTCACTGGGCCACGCCTCGGGCTCCAGCTCCAAATGCTCGCCGTCCTTGGATGGTTCTGGGCCCTGCGAGGGCTCCTGCCCAGCTGCCCAGCCCGGCCCGGTCTCTGCTGTTTCCTGTTTGGCGGCTCGCTGGGCTTCCCTCTCCTTCTCTGCAGCCTTCTGCTTCTCTGCCACCATCTGGCTGAAGCTGGTGGGGGGAAAGTGAAGGGAGTGCTTTCAGGAACAAATCCACCCAGGGCGTTGGGGACCCCTTTTCTACCTGCAGGTGCAGGGGTGGGGGGCCAGGTGGCATGTGGCGAGACCCTGGCCCTCAGAGATGCTTCTGGAAAGGCAGAACCTCCTCAGTCAGGGAAGGGGGAGACACGGAATGGCCTCTTGTTGTCATGGCCACCTCTGCCTGGCTGGTTCAGGGGAACCTTTATCAGGTCTGTTGTGGGAGGGATCTGTTCAGAACCCTCTGAATTCCTTTGGGGTCCCTGTCCTGGTGGATTCCCAGGCTTCGTGTGTGAGCGGGGGTGAGGGGAGCCCCCTGATGGCTGGTCCTGGTGGCCTGAACCCTCCAGCTCTGAATCCAGGTGCCCTGCCAACCTGCCTGGGGTGGGCAGGTGCAGTGGTGGTGCGGGGGTCCCTGGCAGAGACTGAGTACCGCCAGTGGTGACCTGGGGTTTTGCCAGTAGGTGCCACCTACCAGCCCTGGAGCATCCCTCTAGGGTCCTGTGTGCCCAGATGGCTAGATGCCTGCCAGCCCCTCCTCAGCCTCCCTGTGTCCAGACAGCTCCACTGGCCAGACGGTGTCTCAGGCAGCCCTTCGGTGAGTGGAATGTTCTGGGGGGCGGGGGGGGGCGGGGGGCTTGGTCCCATTCTGCTCACCTCCTGCGCTGCAGGTGCCCCCGGCAGAGGCTCTGCAGACGGATGATGGTCTGTCTCTGGAGCTGGTAGGCTGCCCGCTGCCGGTAGCCCCTCCATGCGGCCTGGAGGTACACTGCTGCCTGTGTCCTCTCCAGTGCCCGGCGGACGCGGTAGGACCGCCAGCAGGCCTGAGAGTGGAGGGGGCATTCAGGGGCTGGGAGGGCGAGACCCCGGCCACCCCCGCCCCCGGCCCCACGGGCCCCCTCAGGACCTGGATGGTGACGGCCGCCCGCCTCATCTGTAGGAAGTGCCTGCGCTCCAGCACCATCCGGAACCAGCTCTGCAGGAGCAGGATCTTCCGCACGACCTCCCGGTGCAGTGTCTCCTGCAGGGCCTGCCGCTCCGTCTCCTTCAGGAAAACCTAGCAGGGAGTGGGCACAGGAGGGGTCAACATGGCCTCCAGAACCCCTGTACTCGACAGGTCTGCTCAGCCCACCCCGGGATTACGTGAGACCAAGCTGGTGTGCTGACTGACCTGACCTGACCAAGGGGAGGTTTTTTTTTTTTTTTTTTAAATATTGAGATAGAATTCCCAGAACATAAAATTAACCATTTAAAGTGAACAATTCAGTGGCATTTAGTACATTCACAATATTGTGCAGCCATCACCTGGATCTAGCTCTGAAACATTTCCATCACCCCAAAGGGAAACTCCGTGCCCATCAGCAGTCATTTCCTAACCCCCCTCCCCCAGCCCCTGGCAACCACTAATCTGCTTTCTGTCTCTATGGATTTACATGTTCTGGACATTTCATATTAATGAGATCACACAATCTGTGGCCTTTTGTGTCTGACTTCTTTCACTCAGCATGACGTTTTCAAGGTTCATCCACGTAAGCGTGTATCAGGGCTGAATAATACTCCACTAAGTGAATGGCCCACGTTTTGTTTATCTATCATCTGTTGATGGATACATGAATTATTTCTACCTTTTGGCAAGTGACTAGTGCCACTATGAACATACATGTACAAGGATTTGTTTGCACATCTATTTTCAGTTCTTTTGGGTTGATACCTAGGAGCGGAATTGCTGGGCCACATGGTAACTCTATACGATTAACCTGTTGGGGCACTGTGAGGAGACTTGTCACATCTGGTAGAGCCCTGTTGGGGAGCTGCCAGACATTACAAAGGTTACTGACTAGCTCCTGAACATCCTGTGCTATGGTGTGATGGTCTGATGCCTGAGCCCCACACCTTAGGTCTGCCCCTCTGCCTTCCAGGAAGAAATAACGTGCTGGGTGCCAAGAAACGCACTTCCTCAGCAGAGCCCCTTATTTTTCAGTGAGTGGCTTGGGCCATGGGAGGACCCTGTGTGTAGCAGAAGGTGGGGTACAGTTTGCAGCCACCCTGAGGGGTGCAAACACTGACCTTGGTCTTGCCGATTTGGTAGCTCCTCTTGTCTATGTCCATCTTCTCCAGCAGGGCAGAGATAACCTCCCTGCAGGGCTGGGCATTCTTGGGCAACAGTACCTGGAACTGCTCCGTGAAATCCTGGGTGATTTTGGCCGAGAAAGGAAAATCTGCGTTAGTGTTTCTGCCACCCGACAAGAAGACGGGGCTCCAGCAATTCTCTGGTCAAGCCGAGTTTCTGAAGGCAAAACTTGGTTTGATGTGAACAGTACTGACAAAGCTAAAATCTTGGACTTTCTGAAACAGTCTAAAGCTTAAGAAAGACTGTCGCAGACACAGAGCACCGATCTTTCAGTCAGTCAGTGAGTGACCACTGAGGACCTGCTGGGTGCTGGCGTTGTTGGGGGGCAGCCAGGAGATGGAGCTGCTCTTGGGGGGCCCACAGTCTGGCTCATTAGAAGGCTGAACCATAGCTGGAGGCATGTCCCCACACTGCCCTCGCTTTTCTGGCCTCATTGCACGGCATGCGGGATCTTAGTTCCCCAACCAGGGATAGAACCTGTGCCTCCTGCAGTGGAAGCGCAGCATCCTAACCACTGCACCACCAGGGAAGTCCTAAGGTATGCCCTTTTTAAGTAAACAATTACGCGAAATTTTTAAGAGCGAAGCCATTAATGAGACACACCAGCATTTTCTCCCTTTTCGGTAATTTGCCTTTCCTATTTATGTAGGATCAGAAAGATGACATTCCCATTCTGTGGATGAAAAAGGGAGGCATGCCACAATGAAGCCATGTCCCTGAGGCCATACGGGTAAAGCCTGAACGGGGACCACGTGCTGCCGCCTCTGGTTTCAGGCCCAGTGCTCGAGCACCACACAGCTGCTGCCAGCTCCCAGCATGAGCCAGGGGTTCTCAACCTGGGCCATGTGGACCCCTGGGGACATTCAGTGATACATGGAGACATCTTGGGTTGTCAGAACTCAGGGGAATAGTGTTCCTGGCATCTTGCGGGTGGAGGCCAGGGATGCTGCTCAACACCCAATGGTGCACAGGGCGGCCCTCACCACAGAGAATGACCCAGCCCCAAGTGTCAACGGTGACGTGGTTGAGAAACTGCTGTAATTTGGTCTTCACCAATGTGAGGTTACTGGTGATCTTCTGTGTTTCTAGAAAGCCCAGGGAGTCATCTCTGAAGTCATCACCTCCTTGGGCCTCAGTTTCCATATTGGGAAAATAGGAAGCAGGGCCCCCTTGCTGCTGGTTGACAGAATAAAAGAGCTGGGTATAAAAGTGTGTATTACAGAAGATGCTCAATAAAGGGCCGACCTGCACAGGGATCTGCTTGTACAGTTCCCTCTTCCCCACTTGGTTTAACACACCTCTTGCGAGGCACTATGTCCCCGACCATGAGAAAAGAATGATCTGGTACAAATGCCAACAGTGCCAGCCAGTGTGAAGAAACCCTAATGGAAAGTAACCTGCCAGGCTCATGCTCCATAGACGCGCTCTTTCCGGAGGTGGCTAGTATCCCAGGCAGCCATGCATGTGCACGACAGCGTCCTACCTGGAACGTGTACTTGGCGCTGTAGCCCGACCTCCGGATCCGCACGGTCTCCAGCATGCCTGTGTAGCGCAGCTGCTGCAGCACCAGCTCATCATCGAAACACAGCTCTTTCTGAAACAGGATTGAGCAATCAGGGCAGATGCCTGTAGGTGGCTGGGGACAGGATCCCTGGGAAGAGGTGTCTATTCCCACGTGACTGCCATCCCTCGGGACTCCAGATACGGATGCAGTCAGGGCACACCTGTGGGCTGGGGCTGATCTGGGAATGTCCCCAACCTGGCAGGCGCGGGCACCTGCAGGATCTGTTTTTTTTTTTTTTTCCTTGCTCCAGACGTTTTTTTGGGAATAAAGACATGGGGCCACTCAGCAGTGATGCCTAAGGCATTCATCTCTTCTAGAAAACTTGGCCATCTGATCTGCTCTATTCCCTGTTGTCCGGGAGACAGATGCCACTACTCACTGCCTCACTCAAGAGAATTTGCTGCAAAGAGTTATTTCCTAAAGGCCCCTTTCCAAACCTGTTAAACTCATACCCTGTGCCACCTATCAGGGTGAGTAGTGGGGATTCGGCAGACAGAACACACTGCTGGGCCCCCCGTGGGAGGTGTCATAGGAGAGGGGACCCTGGGCTGAGTCCTGAGGGCTGAGTAGAGGACAGGCAGGGGGGGCGGGCAGGGAGCAGCTGGGTGAAGGCCCGAAGGAGGAAGGGGAAGCCAAGGGATGGACAGGGATGCAGAGAGATGCTTGCTGATGGAGGGGTGGGGGTGAGGGGGAGGAGGGGCTGAAATAAGGCTGGATCAGTGAGCTTCCAGCCCAGAGCTCAGGGGCCTGGACTCCATGCTGGTGGGGGTTATTTTAAGTGGATGGAGGGGAGGGAATGGCATGAGGGGAGGGATGTCATGATTGGGTTGGGGGGGGCTTCTGGTATGTGGTGGGCTCTTGGAGACAAGGGATTCTACTCAATACACTAAAAAGCATAGCATAGGGCCCCCTACAGCAAAGAATGATCTGCAGCCATGGCCCATGTCCAAAGCAGGTGCTGATGGAGCGTTTCCCGAGTTGCCCAAAGCTGAGGCAAAATCCGAATGGGTGGAGAAGACAGGCCTCATTCTGCTGCTGGTGGAAGGTGGGGAAGGGGGACAGAACTCTCTGAGATGCCACTGGGGGACCAGGAATGGGACAAGGGAGGGGAGACAGAGTGAGTCCAGGTCCTCGCCTGGGGACGGAAAGCCGTGGCACCTGGCAGGGCCAAGCTGGGCTCTGGACGTTAGCAGAGCGTCCCAGGAGCAGGGGAGAGGCAGGGAAACAGGAAGAGTAGAGACAGAGAGCGTGGGTGAACAGAGTTGCCAAGAGGCACTTGCTCAGAGATCGGTTTGTGCCTGGGAGGGAGCCCAGGTCCCAAATGGCCTCCAGCAAAGTCCCTGAGGGGATGGAGTGGCCGGTGGACCCCTGGGGAGAAGGAAGCCTGGCTGCAGGGGCTGAGCCCGCCACTGTTGGCCCCCACTCGTGCTCTGTCTTTCCAGAAAGTTCAGGATGAGCGGCAGGCTCTGTTGCCTGACTTCAACCTCTTCCTTCCAGCACATTCTCTGCACTGATTGCCTTTGGGATATATCTGAAGAGCACCCCCGACCTGTCCCTCTTCGGACAGACTTTCTCTGGAGCCCCGCCATGTTCCAGAGGACGTCTCTATTCTTGGCTGGTCACCAGGTTGCCCTTGCTGCCTCCTGCTGACCCCCTCTACCCCCGGCTACAGCACACGTCTACAGTTCCCGAAACCTGTGTGGACACTTGCTTCCTTGAGGACTCTCCTGACCAGCCCTCCCTGCTCCCAGCACCGCCCACCGCCCCCCACAACAGGAACACCCCTTGCCGAGCCACCAGACCTCGGCTTGGCTTTCACTGCCCCCGAGACGTGGGAGCCCCTCACCTTCTCGGCGTTGGAGCGGATGCAGCGGATGAAGAAGGGCTCTGCCTTCCCCAGCGCCTCCAGGAGCTTATTAAGGGATGTCTGGGGAGAGAGGGGGAAGGTGCTGAGCTGGGACCCCCAAGAACACACTCCTCGGTGGGAGGGGAGCCAGGTCACCTGCCTGTATCGGCAGCGGGGCATCCGTGCTAATGTAGGACATGGGAGGTTGCAGCGCGACATTCTGACCAGAGGCTGTGCTACCCCGGGGAGCCCCCAAGGGAGCTGAGGGGTCCCCATGGCTGAGAGCCACCATCTTCCCAGGGCCCTCCTGCTTCTGTCTCAGTGCGGGGAAGGTGGTGGAACCAGATAGACTCTTTCTGGGATTTAAAACACGGGTCAGCCTCAGAAGGGACCATGGATGCAGTGGCTTTAGTCTCTGGCCTGCTGCTTCCAAAAAGGATTTGTGGTAGTTCCTACATGGGGTAATTAAAAAAAAAAAAAAAAAAAAAAAAAGGGCCAGCGGCCATTGGACCCCACTGAAAAAAAGAAAGAAAGTGTCCCTGAGCTTCCTGGCAACCAGGTAAAAAAGGGAAACATGACCTAAGGACACAGTTTGGTGGTCACGTCAACTCACATGCTGATTCATGACTCTTTTAACTTGGTGGTTCTCAACCAAGGGTGATTCTGTTACCCCAGGGGAATTTGGCAAGATCTGGAGGCTTTCTGGTTGTCGTGACTGGACAGCGCTGCTGGTATCTGGTGGGTGGAGGCTAGCGATGCTGCTGAGCGTCCCACAACTCATAGGACGGCCCCCACCACGGAGGATGACGCAACCCCAAATGTCAAGCTCTGACGAGGTCAGGAGCCCCCGGGATAACAGTAGGCTGCCTGTGTTGGGTTTGTTTTGACCCAGCCACGTGAGTGTCAGGCTGAGTTCAGCACTGCCTCCTGCCCCCTTGGGCCACCTACCTGGAACTGGGCGCTGATGCTGGGCGGCTTCTTCTTCTTGTGCAGGTGCAGCAGGGACTTGGTGGTGCGGTCGTGCAGGGTCATACTGATGATGAGTTTCAGGGATTTGGAGTCCAGCAGGTTCTAGGATAGAAACACAGGGTCCGGCCTGCCCTCCCAAAGCCCCAGCGGGCACTGGGAGACCTCTCGGACGTCCCCGGAGTCACAACAATGCCCCTCCCAGGTGGCAGCTCTGAGGCTCAGTCTTGGGGTTGTGCTGTCAGAGACAGGGTGGGGGCAGGTGGGCCTGGTGGTGGTGACAGGGGGACTGAACCTGGGCTGTGTCCTGTGGATGGCGCTGCCTCCGGGCGGGCTGGTTACAGCCTCTTGTGGCCCGAGTGCCCAGAAGCCAAGAGCTACAGAGTGCTGGCTTCCTTCCTCGCAGCTCAAGGAATGCCAAGCACCCCGTGTTTCCACGTGCGCTCCTCCGGCCAGCTCTCCCTCATGGGCCAACCCTTACTGTCGCTGATGAGGGGGACTAGCGCTGTCCCACCTGTTGGCCAGACCTGTTGGCCCACCTGTTGCTATATACTCTCCGTCTGCACGCTGTACGTAGAGACTAGACAGAACGTCAGGGTGCACTTGACCCAAGGCCGGCTGCTGGGGTCTTGGCTGCCAGCGGTGCACAGCTGCCCCCTTCCTGACAGGACCACCCTGACTGAAGGGCCTCCTCTCCCTGGATGCCCACGAGGTGCTGCAGCCATCCCACCCTCTGGAGGTGGCTTGCAGCTAAAGACCCCTGATGTGGGGATATGACAGAAGGGTCCCATTGCCTCTCGGCGAGATAAGCTCTGTGGTAAACACTCCTGGGCTCCCCGGGGGATCAGGCTGAGCCCACCTCCTGGCTCAGTCCTGACCCTGCCCAGACTACTTCCCCCTCCCTCCCCCCACTTCGGGTTTCTCCTGGGAGCTCCCCCTTAAACACCACTTGTGCAGAGATCCCCATCACAGGCCCTGCCTCTAGGAAACCCAAAAAAAGACACCTCTGTATCATTTCAACAGGAGACACTGTTTTCTAGAGGGGAAGGGGGAGATGATAGGAAAGGGAAGGAATCAAAGAAGCTTGAGAAGTTAAAAGTCACCTCCCGCCCCCCCCCCCCGCCGCCCCAGTTTTCCAGAAAAACTTGAACCAGGCGCTTGCAAGGCAGTGTCAGACGGTGTCGCACGTGTTTACCTTTGGAATGATCTGCTTTTGTTTGATACCTTTACTTTTCCTGTCAAAATATTAAAAATGGTTTTGTGAACAGAAGGAACACGATGTCTGGATCTGGGTTAGTTCAGCAAGCCACACCTTGCGGGTTAGATGGAGTGAGAACAGAGAGAGGAAGAGAGTCCAGAGGCACAAGTGCAACGAGGCCGCCGCCTCGCCGGGGACCTGGTGGGCTCCCCTGCACATGTGTGGGGGACTGTTGCTCCTGTGACTGTGCACACCGGCCTCACTGGGCCAGCGGCTGCCCCTGGGGTGGCAGGAGCACCTGGTCTGGGGGCCACTTGGTCTGGGAGCAGAAGGGCTGGCTGGTCATCTACAGGGCAGAGCACAGGGCTGGCTATGGGGGAGCTGGGATCTCACGGGACGATGGTGGGATGCCCCACATGGGGCTTCGGGGGATCCCGCGAGGCTCTGACGCCTACCAGGTGTCCCAGCTCTATTTGCTACACGTTGGCAAACATCAAGCCGTCCGCAGAGACCCTTCCGCCCCCGCCCCGACAGCAGGGCAGGGGTCTGTCTCGCAAAGAACTGAGATGGGGCCTGGGTAGGGGAGCCTTTGGACTCGAACTGGCAGAAGGTTAAAAATGAAAGCTGATCTTTTGGCCGAGGGAGGGGGGATGACCCCTACCCTCTTAGACACTTTATGGAATCTTGCAGAGGAGAGAAAGATTTAAAAAAAAATTGCAGCTTGGCCTGTTTTTAAGACCCACTGAGGAAATGGTTCCCCACAGATTTGCAAGATGCTCGGCTGTGAGGTTCTCTGTGTGTCAGGTTTCACGTTAATCCCGGTGGGGTGGAATAAGGCATAATAAAAATGACTTTGCAAACAGGCTGCACGGCAGGCACAAGCTTTGCTCTCTGCTGGCCTGAGCCCCGAGCGGTTGCTTGTGCCCATTGGTTGAGGCTGCTGCCCACCTGGTATGTGGGTACGAAAATCATCACCCCTGCTTTGCAGACACAGGCCAAATGCTCAGAGCGCTCAGGTCATGCAGTGAGTTAGTGGAAGGTCCAAACCTAGTCTGTGTGGTTTCTGGCCCTTTGTATCACGTCACGCCCCCAAAGCAGGGTCACGGGATGCGCGGAGGCCCGCAAAATTGCACACCCTGCTTCTGACGGCTTCTTTATAAGCTCACGGTGGCAAAGGCGGGGGTGGGGCGAGGGGAAGCAAGCCTTGCTCTGCACATTTGGGGGCAGAAAATCAGATGCTTCGTGGGGGAGCATTCCTGTGAAGCTGTGCTGGGCACTGGGGAGCTGGCAAGGATTTGGGTCACAGTGCAGACACCAGGGAGGGAGTATTACGAGGACCACTTAGCGACGGCTGGTGTGAGAACAGAACCACAAGACAGCGCAGCGTTTAGAGTGGCTGATTCAGTGTTACAGGAAGCCCACGTGGGCCGGGCCCGGGCGGGGAGGCGGTCGTTGCACTTGTGGGGGAGCGGGGGGTGCCCACAGCCTCAGGGGGGACTCACAGGATGAAGGTGCGGGGTTTCTGGAGCCGACTGAGGGACTGGAGAAGCCTACGGGGGTCGTCACCCTGCCAGGGCAATCCTTTGATGGTCTTGATGATTTGGTCATGCAAATCGCTGGGTGGGGGGGAGGGGTGCAGTGATAGAGAGAAGACCAAGTTAGAGCAGCGGGCCCGCCACCTCAGGGTCCCTGGCACGGTCGGGACCGTCCTCAGGCCACTGGAGCCAAAACATGCAGCTGGGGGAAGCCTGAACGCTGCCGCCACTCCCTCCTGCACCAAGAAGAGGGCTTCACCCGGGAGCAGCAGCCCACCCTAAGGAGGCTCCGCCCTCCCGGGAGGCAGGGGGCTGGGGCCACTTCCGGCTGAACAGAGTTTGCAACATGGCATCTCGGATCGCTGGAAAAGGCCTCACGTTTAAGAGCCTTTTGGAGTCTGTAAAAAGTATCAAGGGGCTACTGAAAACAGAAGACCGGGGAGGTCTCTGTGGGAAGCAGCAGATTGGTTTCTCCTGATGGTTCTGTGGGCTGCCTCCTTGTGGGCTTCAAGAAATGCCTTGGGAAGAACAAATTGGAATTCACACACGGATCAACCTGGGGCGATGCCGCCCCCTGCCCCCCATCCCCCATGCTTGGCTGTCCTGACTGGGGGAGGGGGCGCTACTGGCATCTGGAGGGTGGAGGCCAGGGATGCCTCTCAATTCCTTGCAGTGCACAGGACGGCCCTACCACAGGGTGACCCAGCAGAGTGCCAAGGGTGAGAAACCCTAACTGAAGATCCTTACACCCCCAAATTCAACCTTATTAGCTTTCTTTTGTTCAGTTGCCGTGGGTTCAGGGCTGAGCATACATTTTAGGTGTGAGAATGAGAATGGCTTAGAGACAAAAACTGAATGCTCGCGAAAAACGTCTAGATGACAAATGTTTTGGATAGAACTTCTAGAAATGAGGTGGCGACGGCTGCAGGATGAGCTGGGACCTTCTCTCTTTTGTAAAAATTCCTCGTTCCAGTTATTTTAAATACATGTTTAAGCTCTGAGCAGTTGGCCTGGGAAGACCCCGATCGGCAGCCCCCTGTCTGTGTTCCATGCACCATGCCCAGGGCCGGAATGGCCACACTTACCTCTGCTCCCTCACCCTCCAGGGAGGCACAGAGCAAAGACAACAGAGGGGTCACGTTTCACCTCCACACCCTGAGCGGTCAGTGCAGCGGCCAGAGCTCCTGATGACAACGAGGCCCTTGGCTCCAGCCCACACCCCCCTGACGTGGCCAAAGCTGGCGAGAGCGCCCCTCGGCTCGCCGATCCCCCTCTTGCTCTGGATACTGCGCTGAGCACCTCGGGTGACGGCTCCCCTGGGCGTGCCTCCCTGGTCTTGGGTTCGAAGGCCCTTGCTTCTACTTACTTCTTGCTTTCATAGAAAGCAATGATGTCCTCAAAAGCGTTAATATCGAACTCCTCAGAGCCGTCAAATGAGAAATCTAGCATTGAGCAGCTGAAAGGGAGAATCTGTATAAACTAAATGCGCTCTTGGGGCAGGATTCGCAGCCCGGGGGCCAGGCCCTGGGGAGACCAAGTGGGTCAGGGGCCACTTTCAAATACTGGGACGTGGTTTTTTTTTTTTTTTCTCTTGCCTCCTTTTGGGTGAAAAAGCTGATTTAAAAATGCACCTTTTTAAAAGGAGGAAAATGACACGCTGCTTTCAGACAAACGACATGGGGTCACTTACCTAGGTGCTAGCTCTACCTCCACACATATGCATTTGTGAATCTCCTGAGGGAGTTTTTATTATGAAGTGTTCAAAAATAAAATGACTTTTTCATGTTTTGAAATTTAGTGACTCGCTCCTGGGGAATTTGTTGAGTCTTGAGAAAGAGGTTGGGGACTCAGCTGCCCCAGGGCCTTTGCACATGCTGCCCCCACGGCTAGCACACCCTGCCTGCCTTGTCTGGCCCAAGTGGTCCCTTCTCAATGTAGCCTGCCTCCCTCAGGCTGCCAGAAGGGTCCCTCCCCTGGCTTTGTCATGGCCTCAGATGTCTGTCCAGTGTAGCCTTTTTTAATCCTGGAAGCGCAAGCCTGCTCACTTTTACACTCAGTAGCAACTGCGGTACGTGGAGGACCCTTGGCCATTGCTAGGTGGCCACAAGACACCCTTATAAGCAACGGTGCATCTGTGTTTCTGACTGAGAGTGAAGGAACTTAGCTGATTGGCTTTCGGGACACCCCAGGCAGGCTAAGGGCGGAAGTGCTCTTAAATCAAGCTTGTTGCTCTGTGAGACCAGCAGCCCTTGGGCCCCACCCGCCAACGGTCATGACCGGCCATGAAAAGCTCCTTTGTAAACTGAGCCGCCCACATCCCCCTAAGGCAGATGATGCACGAGGCCTGCCTCGCAGAAATGCGGCCACCAGATGCCGTTACTTCTGGGTCTTTCTTGTTGAAGCGGCTGCTGTGTTCCTTATTCTGGTCAACCCCGACCTGGGTTCAGAGTGTCGGGTTTCTGGCGCCATTTTAAACAATGCCGCTGACTACTGGCTTCACTTGGGATAAATCAAGGTCTCGCTCACCGGTACAGTTTTTCCGATGGGGTGCTGGCTCCTCTCTGCAGCTCTCCCAGGTGACCTCGGGCACCAGAGCTGCCCAGACCTGCTGGGGACACAGAGCAGATGAAGTTTGGGGGGTGGGGGTCGCTTGTAGCTGAAGGGCTTTGTAACTTTTCCATGGAGGCTGTGATCCTGACTTGAGCCCGTTTAAAAAAAAAAAAAAAAAAAAGGGCCTGACACTCAAATTTGGGCAGAACGGGGAACCGTGAAATGTTCCATTCCCCACAAAACAGCATCATCTATTTCCTACTTCTCATAAAGGCTTTAACCTTTTGGTCCTCCTTTAATAGACACCCTTCCTAAAATGCCGTGGTTGGTATCTTGAGCTGAGTGACCCTGGGGGAGCCACTCAGCTCTTCTGGGCCTCAGGTTATCCTCACAGAAAAGTGGTGACACACCTTCCTGCCTTGCACGTATGAGGTTAAATTATACACCCCGCTACAGACTTTCCGTTTGGGACGATAAAAGACCTTGGGAGCTAATTTACAACAGCCAAGGCATGAAAGCAACCTAAATGTCCATCAACAGATGAACGGATAAAGAAGATGTGGTATATTTACACAATGGAATATTACTCAGCCATAAAAAAGAATGAAACAATGCCACTTGCAGAACATGGATGGACCTAGAAATTATCATACTAAATGAAGTGAGTCAGACAGAGAAAGACAAATTTTATATGCTATCACTTATATGTTGCATCTGAAAAATAGTACAAATGAACTTATTTACTAAACAGACTCATAGACATAGAAAACAAACCTATGGTTACCAAAGGAAAAGGGTGGCAGGAGGGATAAATTAGGAGTTTGGGATTAGCAGATACAAACTATTACATATAAAATAAACAACAAAGTCCTACTGTATAGCACTGGGAACTATATTCAATATCTTGCAATAAACTATAATGGAAAAGAAAAAAAAAAAGAGTTTGGGGAGCCAGAGAGAAGTGCTGGTTGTACAACCTTGGGAATGTGCGAAATGAAATGAAAATGTACACTTTGCAACGGACTATGAGTGTCCTCTTCTCAACAGTGACCTGGGGACCCTCCTACCTGCAGCCTTTTCAGCCCTCTCGGCCCGCAGGCGCCCGGCCTCCCGGAGCACGGCCATGGCCTGGATGGCAGCCCGGAGCACCGCCCAGCGGAACACGGCCACGGGGTCCATGCCGATGAGCTCCCGAACGTAGGAGCTGTCGCTGCCCCGCAGGAGGGCCACTATGTCCGGCCGCATGTAGTCCATATTCTTCTCCCGGAAGTCCTGGTGGGGGGTGGCAGGAGGGATGATGGAGGGGGGTGGTCCCTTGCCAGTGCCGGCCGAGGCCCTGGGGGCCAGCATGGGAAGGACTAGTGGGCAGTGCATCTCAACAACAGAGACGTGGCTCCTGCCGTGGAGCCCTCGACAGTAGAGCCAGGGGTTTGACACTGGGTCCGAGAGCCCTGAAACTTCGCCCAGCAAGAGCAATAAAGAGGAGGGACGGGGCTTCCCTGGTGGCGCAGGGGTTAAGAATCCGCCTGCCAATGCAGGGGACACGGGTTCGAGCCCTGGTCCAGGAAAACTCCACATGCCGTGGAGCAACTAAGCCCGTGCGCCACAACTACTGAGCCTGCGCTCTAGAGCCCACGAGCCGCCACTACTGAAACCTGTGCGCCTAGAGCCCATGCTCCGCAACAAGAGAAGCCACCGCAATGAGAAGCCCGCACACTGCAACGAACAGTAGCCCTCACTCGCCTCAACTAGAGAGAGCCTGTGTGCAGCAACGAAGACCCAATGCAGCCAAAAATAAAATAAATAAATAAATGTATAAAAAAAAAAGTTTAAAAAGAAAAAAAAAAAAAGAAGAGGGACAGAGCAAGTGCCAGAGGGAAGGGGCCTCCAGGGTACCCACGCAGTCCCCTTCCCGCCTCCCAGGCAGAACGTGACTTGACTGATGATGGCAGCGGATGGCTGCGTACCTTGATCTGATATTTCACTTTCCCTGCGAAGTGCTGAATGATGAACGCCGGCTCCATGACGGGGGTGCCGAGGAAGTACCTGTTGTCCTCATGCTGCTGTTTGAACTTGGCCAGCAGGGTCTGGCTCGTGGCGTGGGGAAAGCTGGGAAGAGGATGTAAGACCTTTAACTGCAGGAACTGCGGCCGGTCACCCACTCTGCGTTGCAGGTCGCGGGCCCTCCGTGGATGAGGTGGGCGGGTGCTTGGGCTCCTGCAGGCTGAGCACGGGGCTGAGGGCCGGGAACCTGCCACCTGGCTTGAAGAGGCTGTGAGCAAAGTGATGCACTTGGGGCTGCGGAGCAAACTTGGACCAGGCAGAGCAGCCCAGCGCTCACGCGAACGTGCGGTCCAGGCAAGACTGGACCTGGGCCTGCCGTGGGCAGCTCCTGGAATAATCCCAGGATGGGGTGACTTCTGGTCTCAGGCCCATCTGCCCCTGGGTGCTGTGTCTTGGAGTGGGTCTTGCCCGTGTTCCTCTGTTAGAGGGAGGGGCCAGCAGAACGGGATGAAGCAGGGAGGGGGGCTGGGGGCAGAATAAGGGAGCCGTTGTACCTGGCTATTTTGGCCTCCCAGGAAGGAAATGCCACAGCCAGCTTTGGCATCCCCAGCCTCTGCCCAGCCTCACCGCAAAACACGGGCAGAAAGACGTGCCTCCAAATCCCCGATGCCTGGCTCCGTGGCTTAACAGGGGGCAGAGGAGGAGAGTCTCTGTAGCTACAGGGCACATCATTGCCAGGGCCAGGGTGTGGAGCGTGAGAGATCCATTCACTCAGTTGTGGAAATAAATAACATTTTAACACACTATTTTAGCAAATTCAATTCAAGCCTTCTCCGCCCCTGCCCCCATTCCCCCAACTCCATGATGAACTAAAATAGCAAGACTTTGTTTTTTTTTTTTTTTAAATAGCAAGATTTTCAACAAAGACAAATCCGACCCTGCTCCGCCCCACCCTGTCTTGCACACTTCCCACAGATTCGGCTCTGGGAGTTTCCTAGGAGTGATGATTTAGCCCTTCCTAGCACCCTGCCTCTTCCCTTGTCTGGACGTTCTCTCCGCAGATCCCGGCCTAGGATGGATGTGTCCTGTCCTGGACGGGACTTGGTCTGAGACAGGAGGTATGGCTGATTCACACCAGCCCTGAGGGGACTTCAGCAGCAAACAAGGGGCCTGATAAAGTGGTTGATAAAAAGACTGTCCACATCTGGACCCCCAGAACCTGGGAATGTGACCTTAGATGTAATCAAGTTAAGATGAGGTCATCAGGGGGAAATTCCCTGGCAGTCCAGTGGTTAGGTCTCGGAGCTTTCACTACCGAAGGCCCAGGGTTCAACCCCTGGTCGGGGAACTAAGATCCCACAAGCTGCGTGGTGGTATGGCCAAAAAAAAAAAGGGAGGCCATTAGGGTTGGCACTAATCTACTAGGACTGGAGTCCTTATAAGAGGGGATGAGACAGAAAGAGAGAAGATGATGTGACTACAGAGGCAGAGATTGATTGGAGTGATGCAGCCACAAGCCAAGAACACCTGGACCCCCAGAAGCTGGAAGATGCAAAGAAGCATCCTCCCCTAGAGCCTTTGGAGGGAGGGTGGCCCTTCCCACACTTTGATTTCAGCCCACCAATACTGATTTTGGACTTCTAGTCTCCAGAACTGTGAGAGAATACATTTCTGTTGGTTTAGTCTGTCTGCGATTTCAGGAGCTCTGGCTGGGTGACCAAGCATGAAGCACCTTAAAAATACCTTCTCCAGCCTTCATGGTGTCCTGTGGACGAGGGGCGGCAGGCTTGGTAGAGAATCTCGCATCTGGGCCCGATTCCACGCCCTGCCCTTTGCAAGGACGCACCAAGCCCATGCCCAGTTTCTAGATTCAGGTCCCCCAATACTTGCCCGAGGACTCCCAGGAGGGTGTGTTTCCAAGTTCACAGCTATCTCGAGTGTTAATATTTCTGTGGTGGATGGTACTGTATTTTGCAAACGTGAGGTCAGGATTTGTGGCCGCATGAGTCTGAGCAACTTGGAAGTTCTTGGGATGGTATGGATTTGGGGTGAGGCTCTGGGGCTGCAGAGCCGGAATGGTGCCCGGGTCTGCGGACGCACTGGGCCGTGGACACTCACTTGCTCTCTTCATCCAGGAGATAGAAGAGGCCGGTGGGCTTCTTGCTGATCAGATGTATGCAGCCAACGTTGTCTGTGTAGTCGATGTTGTGCCACGAGATCCCTTCGCTCTGGTACTCCTCCTGCAGGGTTCGAGGGGTATCCGGTAAGTTCATCATTTCATGGACATGTTAATATTTATGTAGCACACGTCATATAAAAAACATTTTATTTACGCATGCTTGTACATATTTAAATATAAATGTGCAAATAACATAGAATGCACATTAATGTACCAATAGGAATATAACAATAAAACTATAAAATTATTCAATAAATGAACAGTTAGCCACAGGAATGCACATTGTCAAACATCTACAGTAGGTCCCCTACGTACGAACCTTCAAGTTGCGAACTTGCGAAGATGCAAACGTGCATTTGCATGTCCAATCACTTAAGTTAGTTCACGTGTCTGGCGTACATTGTCACATGCGTGCATCCTCTACAAGTGGTTGTGCAGCTTGCCCTCCGTCTCCTATTGCTGACGATCCTTCAGCTCTACCATCTCCCACCTCCTCTCCCTCCTCCAGTCAGTAACCCTTCTTTCCTGTTCACTCGATGCCAGCCTCTGTATGCCAGCTGTGGTACTGTACTACTGTACTTTTCAAGGTACTGTACTGTAAGATTAAAAATGTTTTCTTTATTTTTTGTGTTTGTTTTTTTTAAATTAATTTATTTATTTTTGGCTGCATTGGGTCTTTGTTGCTGTGCACGGGCTTTCTCTAGTTGCAATGAGCGGGGGCTACTCTTCGGTGCGGTGCGCAGGCTTCTCATTGTGGTGGCTTCTCTTGTTGCGGAGCACGGGCTCTAGGCGCGCAGGCTTCAGTAGTTGTGGCACGTGGGCTCAGTAGTTGTGGCTCGTGGGCTCCAGAGCACAGGCTCGGTAGTCGTGGCGCACAGGCTTAGTTGCTCCGTGGCATGTGGGATCTTCCCAGACCAGGGCTTGAACCCGTGTCCCCTGCATTGGCACGTGGATTCTTAACCACTGCGCCGCCAGGGAAGGCCCTGTTTGTTTGTTTTTTATGTATTATTTGTGTGAAAAGTATTATAAACCTATTTACAGTACAGTACTATATAGCCAATGGTGTTAGTTGCATACCTAGGCTAACTTTGTTGGACTTAACGAACAAATTGTACTTACAAACGCGCCCTCGGAATGGAACTCATTCATAATGTAGGGGATTTACCGTATCACAGCAAAGTGCTGAAAATCACACGTAACCCCCGCCAGGGGTCAGCAAGCTTTCTTTGTAAAGGGCCAGATGGTAAATATGTTAGGCTTTACAAGTTAGATGGTGTCCACACGATGACTCAGCTTTGCTGTCGCAGCGTGAAAGCAGCCACAGATGCTATGTCAACAAATGAGCGTGGCCACGTGCCAATAACTTTGGGCGGCCCCTGCTCTGGAACTGCAATATCTGATAGTCATATAATGTGAGAGACCCATGTCATTTCGAACTTCTAACAGCCATGTTTAAAAATGTGAAAAGAAACAGGTGAAGTTTACTTTAACAATATACTTAATTTAACCCAACATACCCAAGGTGTATGATGTATGTCAACACATAATTGACATAAAAAATTACCAACAAGGCACGTTACATTCCCTTTTTGCCCCCAAGCTATGTCTTTGCAATCCGCTATGTATTTTGCATTTCCTGCACAACTCAATGCGGACCAGCCATATTTCAAGCGAGAAATGTGACTTTCCGCCAAGAGACGTAATAGTAAAATTAGCTAAGCATCTCTATAAACCCATCAGTTTTCTTTCCCCATCAGAATCAATCATGGGAAGGATGATACTTGGGTAAAGACGGCTGGTTATTTCTCAGCGTGAAGACGCGTTAAGACAGGATATCTTTGTTGTTGACTGAAGCAAATCCTTACAAGGCAACTCAGTTTCTCTCCCACCAAAAGGACTTTCATGTCTGAGCAGAGAGAAGGTACAAAATTGAGCTGTGGCTCCAAATATCCCTGCCGTTTGCCTCATCCTGGGCTGGGTGGGAATGTTCCCAGACTCTCCCTTTTTTTTGCAGAGAAAAATTCTGGGGCGGGTTTGATGACAGACCAGGTCCCAAGGGAGATCCCGGTTCTGGCTCATTCTTTTCCTCCTTGGGTGGGATGGGCGAATAAGATGATATGTCCTTACCTGCTCCAGTTTGAAAATGTGCTGGTTGAAGTAATACTGGAGCTGCTCGTTGGCGTAGTTGATGCAGAACTGTTCAAAACTGTTCCTCTCAAAGTCTTCAAAGCCGAAGATGTCGAGGACCCCAATGGACAAGCACTTGGGGAGACAGAGAGAATGGTTATTACTGGTGGGCCCTCCCTCAGGAGCAGCTTGTCTGCTGGTGAGGGCCTTAGAACCCGTAATATTAAACAAGGAGCCCTGTGGTTTTTTGATTTTTGTTTTGTTTTGGGCCACGCTGCACGGCATGCAAGATATTAGTTCCTCGATCAGGGACTGAACCGGTACCCCGTGCAGGGGAAGCCTGGAGTCCTGTGTTTTCGTTCTGTGCTGGGCCCTTAGAATCGCATCCCGTCGGTTCCCTGGCCCTGCCCTGGGAAGAACTGGCCTGTGCCCGACCAACTGCAGCTGACGTCATGGGTTGCCTGCCGAGGGGGTGTGGTCCTCACCGAGACGGACTCTTCCATGTCCTTCTTGTTGAGGAGGGCGTGGTTGATCCGCAGCACGATCCAATCAAACAGGGCGCTGTATAGTGACTTGGCCATGGAGTCGCGGGCGGTGATGGCCTGTGGGTACAGAGTGGGTGGCACACCTTGGCGGGTCAGGCCCTGAGGTCTGTATGCACAGGCGGGGAGACTGAAGTGGTGACTTGAAACACCCAACTCATCTGACAAGCCCCCTTCTCACTTCGCATGCTGTCCCGTCAGCTTGGATGCCCTGGCCCACCCAAGCGTGAAGCGTGAAGCCCTGACCTGGCAGCCTGCGGTTGGGCCAAGTCTTTCTCATGGGCTGGCTGGCCTCAGAGCACCCTGGGGACTGCTGGGGTGGGAACACAGGCTCAGGGAGGGCACCATGGGAGAACGAACCAGGAGGCTGCGCTGGGTTCAAAACCAGGTCCCTTGCGGTTCTGGGAGCACCATGGGCCCCACCACTGGGTGCCTAAAAGCAGCGATGGTCTTTACCACTTTTTAAAAAGGCTTTTTGGGGTCTAATTTACATACAAGGAATTCCTTCTTTGTATGTTCTCAGATCTAAGTTGTGACACGACTCACTTGGCCTGCTCTCAAGATCTAGAACGAGTCCCTCTGGTTTTGTGGAAATGGAGCCGTGTAGGACGCAGCCCTGTACGCGGTCTTTTTCTGCTCAGCTTGGCGCCTCTGGGGAGCAGCCGTGCTGCAGGCTCAGGTGACCTGCGGCACCTTTCACGTACCACGGCTGGGTGCCTTTGCCCACAGGGGCTCCAGCTGTCTGCAGTACCCACTTCAGATGCCTAAGCAGCTTCCACCACCAGCTAAAAATCCACCCCCCACTGCGGCTAGGTACTTTCCTGCTGCTCCCCAAGCTATAAGTCTAGAGGCGTAAAAACACAAGAAAAACACATCACAGAGAAAACATCGAGGCTGGCGCAAAGGCCAGGGAGAGGTGCCTTATCAGGATTTAGGGACCCACACAATGGTTGTAAAGGTCATGCTCAAGCCCTGCGGTCGCAAGTTTTTCGGGCAAGGGCCTGTGAGTCAATAGGACCAGCTTTGCAGGCCAGTTCTGCTGCTGCAGCAGGAGAGCAGCATGTGAATGAACGGGCGTGGCTGTATGAAAATAAAGCTTTATTGACAGAAGCAGGCAGTGGGCTGAGTTTGGCCTGTGGGCCACAGGTGGCTATCCTCTGCTGGTGAGAACCAGCGTGCCCGCTGAGCAGCTGGACATAGACACCACACACGTGGCCCCGGCTCTGGCCTTATGAGCTGTACAGGCTGCTTTGTGCCACACCTGAGCTCATATGAAAACCAGAGTGTCGCCAGGGTTCTCTGCTGTCACTTTAGGGGCAGGAAAAACACTACCCATGCCAGCTGTCCCTGAAGACTCCCCTTCTGCCCTGTGTATTCATATTTTCGGGCCTGGCACCTCACAGAAGCCCAGGGCAGCACTCACCTCGCTGAGACTATAGGGAAGGATGAGTTTGTCGTTGGAGGTCACTGTTTTTCTTTTGGTCAGAACTTCCACTAAGATTTCTCGCTTCACCTGTTTCAGGGTCAAGGGGTGGGGGGAAGGGATAAATTAGAAGCTTGGGATTAACAGATACACACTACTGTTTTTATATAAAATAGATAAACAACAAGGTCCTACTGTATAGCACAGTGAACTATATTCAATATCTTGTAATAATCTATAATGGAAAAGAATCTAAATATATATTCATACGCACACACAAACACATATATATATATATATGAATCACTTTGCTATACACCAGAAACTAACACAGCATTGTAAACCAACTATGCTTCAATTAAAATAATTAATTAATTTTTTTAAAAAAAGAGAGAGAGAGAGAGAGAGAAGGGGAGGAAAGTTGGAGAGCTCAGGGACTGGATCCTTGTGTCACTAAGGCAAGGCGTGGGGAGGGAGGGAGAAGGACACCCAGCAGCTGGGCCGGGAAGTGGGCCCAAAGCCCACCCTCAGGGCTGCCAATCCACAGTGTGTGCTACGCTTGGTGTGTCTCAAAATTATCACCACCCACAGGCTTGCTCGATGGCCCTGACAGTGTGGTCACACAGGCCTGGGTGTCACTGCGGGCCTCGGGCCCAGGTGCTGCCTGGTGACCTGAGTTAAAGCTGTCGCTGTTGGAGCGGGTTCCTGGCCTGGGTGCAGGGGCTGGGCAAGGGGCCTGGCTCTCCCCGACTGCCAAGTCCCATCCATGAGAAGTCAAGTGTTGGGGTAGCAGAGCAGCCCCGGTCTCCCAGCAGACGTGCTCACTCAGCCTCATGAGCACAACAGGAGCTGGGGTTCCCTGACGCAGGTGCACTTTAAGAGCCACAGATGGAATGCATGCTTAGAAAACAGCCTCGGCACCACAGGTATTTGGGGCTGGGTCATTCTTTGCTGTAGGGGGACTGTCTTGTGCATTCTATGACGTCAAACAGCATCCCTGGCCTCCATCCACCAGAAGACAGGAGTACCCCCCAAACGACACCAGACACTGCCCAGCGCTCCTGGGGTTGAGGACAAGTGGACGAGGGGATGGTCCAATCACAAGATGACCTCGCTGATCAAAAGATGATATTTAAAAAAAATTATAGTTGATTTACAATATTATGTTAGTTTCAGGTGTACAGCAAAGTGATTCAGTTTTATATACATATATAAACGATAATTTTGAAGAGCCTTCCAAGTGAGGGGTTGAGGTGGGAGAGCCCCAGAGGGAGTCCTTCTGAAATGAGGAAGGGTCAAAAAGATACCTGTACGCCAATGTTCACAGCAGCACTATTTACAATAGTCGAGACATGGAAGCAATCCAAGTGTCCGTCAACAGATGAATGGATAAAGAAGATGTGGCACAGATACACAATTGAATATTACTCAGCCATAAAAAAGAATGAAATAATGCCATTTGCAGCAACATGGATGGACTTAGAGACTATCATTCTAAGTGAAGTAAGTCAGACAGAGAAAGATAAATATCATATGATACCGCTTATATGTGGACTCTAAAAGAAAAGGATACAGGCACTTCCCTGGTGGTCCAGTGGTAAAGAATCTGCCTTCCAATGCAGGAGACGCGGGTTCGATCCCTGGTCAGGGAGCTAAGATCCCACATGCCATGGGGCAACTAAGCCTGTGAGCCACAACTACTGAGCCCGCACGCCACAACTAGAGAGAGAAAACCCACATGCCACACTAGAGAGAAGCCCATGTGCCACAAGGGAGAACCTGCATGCAGCAATGAAGATCCCACGTGCCACAACTAAAAACCGATGCAACCAAAAATAAAAAAAAATTTTAAATAATTAAAAAAATGATACAAACTTATTTACAAGAGAGAAACAGAATCACAGACATAGAAAACAAACTTATGGTTACCAAAGGGGAAAGGGTGGGGCAAGGGATAAATCAGGTGTTTGGGATTAAAATATACACACTATGGGGCTTCCCTGGTGGTGCAGTGGTTAAGAATTCGCCTGCCAATGCAGGGGACACAGGTTCGAGGCCTGGTCTGGGAAAAGCCCACATGCTGCAGAGCAACTAAGCCCGTGCACCACAACTACTGAGCCTGCGCTCTAGAGCCCACAAGCCACAACTAAAGCCCACGTGCCTAGAGCCCGTGCTCCGCAACAAGAGAAGCCACCGCAATGAGAAGCCCGTGCACCGCAACGAAGAGTAGCCTCCGCTCGCCGCGACCAGAGAAAAGCCCGTGTGCAGCAACGAAGACCCAACGCAGCCAAAAAAAAAAAATAATAATAAAAAAAAATTTATATAAAAAAATAAAGTATACACACTACTATATATAAAATAGACAACCAACTGTATAGCATATAGCAAGGGGAACTATACTCGATATCTTTTAATAACCTATAATGGAAAAAAATCTCTCACTTATATATGGAATTTTAAAAAACGAAAAGCAACCCCCAACTCCCCCCAAGCTCACAGATACAGAGAACAGAATGGTGGCTGCCAGAGATGGAGGATGGGCAAAATGTGTGAAGGTGGTCAAAAGGCACAAACTTCCGGTTATAAAATAAGTCATGGGGATGTAGTGTACAGCATGGCGACTGTGACTAACATGACCGTATTGCATAATTGAAAGTTGCTAAGAGAGTAGACCTTAGAAGTTCTCATCACAAGAGAAAAGAAAACCCTGTAGCCACCTAGGGTGACAAATGTAACTAGACTTACTGCGGTGATCATTTTGCAACATATACAGATACTGAATCATTATGTTGTATACCTGAAACTAAAATAATGTCGTATGTTTTTTTTAGTTTTTTTTTTGCGGTACGTGGGCCTCTCACTGTTGTGGCCTCTCCCGTTGCGGAGCACAGGCTCCGGACGCGCAGGCTCAGCGGCCATGGCTCACGGGCCCAGCCGCTCCGCGGCATGTGGGATCTTCCCGGACCGGGGCACGAACCCGTGTCCCCTGCATCGGCAGGTGGACTCTCAACCACTGCGCCACCAGGGAAGCCTAATGTCGTATGTTAATTATACCTCAATTAAAAAAAAAAAAAGAAAAAGAAATGAGGAAGGGACATAGAAGAGATGGTGGGGGGAGGAAGCAGGCAGACAGGCCCCAGTTTACAAAAGCGCAGTCAGTGAAGGAAGTTCTGGGCCTCGGTGGCCGCTGTGGCTGAGGACAGGGGTCAGTACCTTCAGGAGTTGTGACAGTGTGTCCAGCGCCGCAGGGGGCCCAACCTCCAAGCCTTCGTCTCGGCCCGTGGCTTTCTTCTTGTAAGTGACGTTGCCCAGGTACAGGATGGCCGAGAGGATGGAAAAGATCCTGGGGGAGAAAAGGAACCTAGGTCGGGGCACCTTCCCCAGCCGTGAGACAGCAATAGTTTCCAGTGAACTGGGCCCAAGTTTCCAGTGAACGAGGCTGAATTCGTAAAACCAGCAATTCCAGTCAGAACACACGAAATTCGAAAGATGTCCAATTCTCCACTGGGGACTCTCTTTGTGGAATAGGACTTGGGAGGCACATATCTCTATTTTTGTTTTTGGTGGTAGTGGTGTTGGGCGGGAGCTTAAAATTTTTCTTTTTATGGAGGCATAACATGCATACAAAAAAAAAAGAAAAAGAAAACACACAATTCCCCAAGTATAGAGTTTTGATGAAGTGTCACAAAATGTACAGATGCCTGTAACTGGCACTCAGACCAAGGAACAGAACATTTCAGGCCCTGGAACCAGCCCCACAGAGGAACCACTGTCCTGACATCTAATACCATCTGTGAACCTGACTTTGGTGAAATCACGTGTACTTGCATCTGGCCTCTTACTGAAAAGGTGTGAGATGGGGGAGCCAGGCGTGTTACCGTGTATAGCACATCCCTTCTTAATGCTGCCGACCAGCACTTCTCAGCCTCCGCAGTGCCGGCACCTGGCTTCTACCTACCCGGCCCCCCGCCCACCCCTGCAGTGTGACACTCCAAAATGTCTCCAGGCAAGACCAAGTGTCCCCTGAGGGCAGAATTGGGGCCCCAGTGAGAACCACTGCTGTGTGTGGGGTTGTCCAGGTAGTCAACAAACTGGGGTCTCATTTTTGTACAGCCCCTTAGCTAAGAACGGTTCTTAAGGGAATTCCTGGTGGTCTGCACTTTCACTGCCGAGGGCGCGGGTTCGATCCCTGGTCAGGGAACTAAGATCCCGCCGCGTGGGGTGGTGGGGAGGAACGGTTCTTCAATTTTTAAGGGGTCGTTAAGAAAGAAAACAGAATGCAAAGAAGAACATGCCACAGAGACCACGTGGCCCATGAAGCTGAGAATATTTACTATCTGTCCCTCTCCAGAAAGTTTGCTGGCCCCTGCAGGGATATATCACAATGTGTTTATTTAGTTAACCTCTGGCTGGTGGGCATCTGGGAGGGTTTCCAGGTTTGGGGGCTGTTATAAACAAGGCTGCTGTGTGCCTTCATGTGCGTGTCTCTGGGTGAGCAAATGTATGCATTTGGTTGTGTACACACATCCGTAGTAGGAACTGCCGAATGGTTGTCCACAGCAGTTGGCCCCATTCGTGCCCCCCTAGCACCATGCTCGGCAGAGATGTTCCCTCTGGGTATCCTGGTCGCCCGGGCAGGTGTGGAGAACACCCTGTGTGGTTTTGAAGAATTAAAACAATTTTTAATTGTGGTCAAACACACATCATATAAAATTTGCTTTCTTGACTGTTTTCGAGTGTATGGCTCCGTACTGTGAAGTATACCCACGCTGTTGGGCAAAAGCCCTGTGGTTTTTTGTTTTTTGGGTAAATATACCTGAGTAAATTTTATTTTATTAGATTTCTTTCTTCATCTACTGAGATAGTGTAGTTTTCCGCTGATTAACAGAATCTGTTAATGAGTCTGCTAATGTGGGGCTTAAAATTTTTAAATGATGGAGGAATTCCCTGGTGGTCCAGTGGTTAGGACTCCGTGCTTTCACTGCTGAGGGCCTGGATTTGATCCCTGGTCGGGGAGCTAAGATCCCACAAGCCACGTGATGCAGCCAAAAAAAAAAAAAAGATTTAAAAATGATGAATGACCTCTGAAAAGCCCTGTGGTTTTAATTGGCATCTCCCAATGGCTAATGACGAGCATTCCCTGTCACTGCGCTACTCTCCTTAGTGAGGCTCCTACGATAGGGTGGGTCACATCTCAGAGGGACTGGTAAGCCCCAGGGGGGCCTGTGTGGGAGATGGCAGGGCAGCTGGGCCCGCCCACTTACTGCTTCTTGGTGGCAGGGAGGAAGCCCACCATCTCCATGGCCTGCTTGAGTCTTTCAAAGTCATGCTTGAGGTCCTCCCCATCTTCAATCTTCAAGTTATGCTGAAAAACAAAGTCGGCAGTGCTCTGGGTACTTCTGGGCTGGTGAGGGTGGCGTGAGAGGATGATTTTGGCTGGAACTGATGGGGTATGGCCCAGGACGTGGGGAATGAATGGGGTCCTTTATGCCACCCCCCTCTGGGCCTCCTTGGAGTCGGTTTGGGGGCTAGAGAGGGCCAAGGCGGACGGCCTCTGACCTCCCAGCAGTGCGTAAAGAGCCCGTGGGGAACAGAGGCTGCATTTGTGGTTGGGTCTCGGGGCTGTTTACCTGGTTGAGGTAGAAATAATCTTCAGGTTGCTTGAGCTGAAATTCCTGACGCTCTTCCTCGCTGACGCCAAGTAACAAATAATAAAACACATGGTAGTTCCTGTAGGTCAAAATTAGGAGAAAAAAGTTGTTTTTGGAGGCCGAGTGACAGCTACTCTTCAAACCACTGCTAATACTGCTTTGGAGACCAGGCCAGGGAGGAAACAGCAGCTCGACTATGTACAAATTTGAGACAATAAGTCGATTCTTATAATGTCTTAAGAAAAAAAAAAAACAAAAAAAAAACAAACCCAAAAATCAAACCAGGAGCTTTTCCAGCGAGTAGATTCCTCGGGTGGTGGGCATATGTCTTGCTCACTGGTGGATCAGAGATGCTTCTAATCTAACCACATTCTGGCAGACTTCTGAGCACCTACTCCAGTAAAAGCCCCGGGGAGGCACAAGAAGGTGGCAAAGCTCACGCTCCCAGGAGATCTGCCATGGCCTCCTGTAGATTTCCCCCATCTCAGGACATCTGCTTCTCTCCTTCATAGGGAAGAAGGCAGATGTGATGGATCACCAAGGAAATATCCCCCTACCTCTCATCCTTCTCTTGAGAGACCAGGCGAGACTTTTCAAGCAGGTACTTTTCGACCACAGCTCTGTCATCAAGAGGAAAAAGAAGGACAAGTGTTACACGTTAATACTGTTTCCTTGAAGAACAAGAGTGATTTGTTACTATGGAAAAGCCAGCTGCAGATTAACATCCCTGGACCCACGGTAAACACAGGGACCTAAAGGTAATCACCTTGAGTGTGGTAAACAAGCAACCTAAATGTTGAAAATCTTACTCTAAAGGTAAATACAATCATCATAAATGTGCCTCGCCCTACGACTACCATCTGTAAAAATAAGGAACCTGGGCTGGCTACTTCTGCCCTCCAGACCAGATTTGGGATGACAGCTGTATGGAAGCCCAACCTGGCATCACGCAGGATGCCCCACAGGTGGCAGGAATTGAAACGATTGGACCCATGTGCCCACTAATAACACTGGAAGGTTGAACCCTGCTCCCACCATCTCCCCAGCCATGAAATGTTTCTCTAATTGAAAACCGAAATACAAGATAATGGATTCACTTTTCCATTCTTTTTGAAACAACTTTATTGATGATTGATACACGATAAACTGTACCTACTCAAAGCACGCAACGGGATGAGTTTTGACTGGGTCCTTTCACGTAATTTTCAAAAATAGCTTTATTAGGCATAATTGATGCACAACAGACTTACAGTGTGTGACTGGATGAGTTGTGACACATGCAAATCCCTGTGAGTCCACCACCATGACCAAGAGAGTGAACACATCCATCACCCTGAGAAGTCTCTGTGGGACCTTTGTCATTTCTCCTGCCACCCACCCCCAAGCAGCCACTGACCATCCCCTAAAGATTAGTTTGGATTTTCTAGAATTTAAAAAAAAATAGGGGATTTCCCTGGTGGTCCAGTGGTTAGGACTCCGTGCTCCTAATGCAGGGGGCCCAGGTTCGATACCTGGTCAGGGAACTAAGATCCCACATACCGCAACTAAGCCCTCGCACTACAACTACTGAGCCCGTGCACTGCAACTAGAGAAGCCCGCGTGCGCAACAAAGAACCAGCACAGCCAAAATAAATAAATAAATAAATAAATAAATAAAATAGACTCATTTAGTATGTACAGTACAGCTGACCCTTGAATAACACAGGTTTGAACTGTGGGTCCGCTTTATACGTGGATTTTTTCAATAGTAAATGCTACAGTCCTACGTGATCTGAGGTTGGTTCAATCCATGGATGTGGAACCAGATATGTAGGAACCATGGATTTGGAGGAACCTCAGATACAGAGGACCAACGCTAAGGAATCTTTGGATTTTCGACGAACCCTTGCATTGTTCAAGGGTTAACCGAATATCGTATCTGCTTACTTTCACTCAACCCAATGATTCTGAGATTCAGCCACATGGCAGCGTGTATCAGAACTTCATTCTTTTTTATGGCTGAAGAATAGTCTGCACGTACAGACACACCACATTTTGCTTATCTGTTTATCAGTTGATGGACATCTGAAGGACCTGGGTCCATGAGGCTATGTGGGCTCTGGGGCAGGAATAAGGCATGTCTGCGGCCACATCCTCAATGCTAACAGAGACATCAAACATTCCTTGGAGATCTGCTACGAGGTTCTAGGCACTGTTTTGCAGGGATTAAATGACCTGGATTTAAATGTCCCCAGGTATGGGCACTGTGGCTCCCACCGATGGACTGGATGAGGTGCTAAAAATTGGGAGAGGCCACCCGTTGCTTGGGACTCCACAGGAGGGAGGTGGTCTGGCAGGGACCTGAGCCTGGCAGTGGCCCTGCCTCTCATGGGATCCACTATCACCACGTGTGTGAGCTGTACAGGTCTGCAGGTCATCCTCATCTGAACCCATCTTGTTACACTGAAGAGGAAGCTGGTGCCCGAGGGGTGGCAGGGTCGGGCCCCTGGTCCAGGGCCTGCCGGATGCTGCCAGCCTCTCTCACAGGATGGCAGTCTTCTGTCTGCAGCCTTGCACAGACACATGCACGCATACAACCTGCATGGGTGGGTTTCCAAGGGCTCAGACTGTGCTGTCTCTTCTTTCAAACCTGTATTTTCTTCCATTCCTTCCACTGGCCAGTATCCTGTAGTTCTCAGCAGTCTGTTTTCCTGCGGGAGGAGGCTGCGTCTGCTCCTACACTCACATTTTCATCTCAGTCTGTAGCCGATTCCCTGTACTGTGTCGGCATATGGGGGAGGACAGCGACCTCTCAGGGGCACCGAGCTGTCATTTGACTGGCCATCACCTCTTCCCTTTGCTGATCATTCTGGGAGCCTAGGCCCCTACGGGGGTCTTGAGGGAGCCAGGGATCCCGCTGGCACTGAACCCTTGAGCCCACAGGAAGACGAGGCCTTGCAAATTGGGGAACTGGGGGAAGACTTGGACTGCCCCTGACCCTTGGCCTCAGCCGGAAGTGGCATCGAGAAGTGTCACCTGCCCAAAAGCAGAACCGGGTCTGGGCCTGCTCCTCGTGAGCTGGCGGCAGCTGCTCCCTGGACAGGAAGTGTACCTCCCTCCTCGGAGTGTGGGCAGGCCACAGTCAAGGGCTGAGGCAGGACTTCCTTTCCTGAATCTAAGGCCATAGATAGGACTCTGAAGCTGGCCTATGAGGTCCAGCCACCCAGGGCCACAGGAGCTGAGCCTGACAGGAGCTGAGGTGGGACAGGCTGGCCGCTTAGCTGAGGGCCAGCCCTGCTGGTGTGCTGGATCGAATGGTGGCCCCCAGAAGACATGTCTACCTGGAACATGTGACTGTGACTGTGAAAAAAGGTATCTGCAGGTGTAATTCAGTGAAGGATCTGGAGATCAGATCTTCCTCCATGGTCCAGATGGGCCCTAAATCCAAGGACAAGTGTCCCAAAAGACAGAAGAGGAGATCACAGAGAGACTCAGGGGAGAAGACCACGTGAAGACAGAGGCAGAGATTGGGGTGATGCGGCCACAAGCCAAGGATGCCTGGAGCCCCCAGAAGCTGGAAGAGGCCAGGAGGGATCCACCCCTAGAGCCTCTGGAGGGAGCGTGGCCCTGCCCACACCTTGATCTTGGACTTCTGACCTCCAGAACCGTAAGAGAATAAACTATTGTTTTGAGCCAATCGGTTTGTGGTACTTTGTTTCAGCAGCCGCAGGACATGAAATGGAGAATGCAGGAAGGAGAGATCTGGGCGGAGAAGGTGGGGGGCGGTGCCCACTGGCAGCAAAGGCTCTGGCTTCTGGCCTGCAGAGCCAGCCTGGGACCCAGGAGAACATGTGCAGCCTTTTGGTGTCTCTGCTCCCAAGAAGCCACTAGAACTAAAGAAACTGTTTCTGTGTCCTCTACCCAGTCAGATACGCTGGGCTTTTCCTGCTGGTCAGAGGCTCTGCAATGTGGCAGATACAACTGTGCAAAATATGGACCGATGGGAGAAAAGCAGATTTAAAATAAGGAGGGGGGGGGAACTCCCTGGCGGTCCAGTGGTCAGGACGCGGTGCTTTCACTGCTGGGGCCCGGGTTCAATCCCTGGTCGGGGAACTAAGATCCTGCAAGCCACGCAGCACAGCATAGAGTAGATTAGAGTAGACTAGAATAGAATAAAATAAAGTAAAATGAGTGAGGGTCTTTGTGGAGAAAGGGCTGAAACCTGCGGGCCAGGTGGGGACAGGTGGGTGGCTCCGCCCATGCAGATGCCAAGCTGGGCCCAGCAGTAGTCGGGAAGGGACCACTGGACAGCCCATGGTGGGGCTGAGGCCCACTTCCAAGTGTCCGTGAGGGCTAAGGGGCCAGAGCAGATGCTGCGTTTATTGAGGGTCTCTCTCCTGCACTACTGCCCATCAGGGCCTGGGCAGTGGGAAAAAGGAAAGAAGCCAGAGGCTGAAGGATTTGGGAAAATAACATTTCCGTCCTCGTCTTGAACAGGCACCATCCACTGAAATGGTCGTCAGTTAGGTTTAGATGGACAGAAGAACCTGGATACTCTGAAGTCCTGGAGGACCTCTCCCTTCCTGAAACACCGGCGCCTTCTCACGGCCTCCGGGGGCCTGTTGCTCGGGTCTCCCCACGCCTAACATTTAAGGCTTCTTATCCTGATGCTCAGAACTTCACCTGGAGCCTTCGCAAATCCCACTGCCACTGCAGCCCCTCACATCAGAATGTGGAGGGGGTGGGCTCCTTCGAGCCACCAGGCAGTGGACTGTGCCGAAAAGCCTTTTTTTTTTCCCACTGTGAAATAGTTTTATTGGCTCATAAGACCTTTGCCTGTTAGAAAAATACCCAGAACCCTATGCAGTATTAAATCACAATTACATTTTTTAACTACTTGAAACTACCCAGAATATAATTTTTTTAAAGAAAAAAAATCTATAGTATTAAATTCTGAAATGACATTATGACAAAATAGATAATTCCTTGTAACATTAACTCATTGCATAAAGCTGCCAGATATTTTCATTAGTATAACCATTGCAGAGTGCAAATGGACACAATTTCTTTCTTTTTTTGGGGGAACACAATTTCAACATGACACACTTAGCTGAATTTAACTGTGCCCTCACCTAAGGAACTCACATTTCTGGCACAAAATGTAGACCTGTTTTAACTTCCACCAGGCAGTCAACTTCACAATCCAGTTACCACCTATGGACTCATCCACCTACTCATCCATCTGTCCATCCAAATCCATCAATCTACCCACCAGCCTCTCATGAATCTACCCATCCACCAATGAGTCCATCCATCCATCCATGAATCTATTCATCCGTCCACCCATCCATGAATCTACCCATCCATCCATCCATCCATCCATGAATCTACCCACCCAACCATCCATCAATCTATCCATTTTTCTACCCATCCATCCATCCACCCACCCACCCATGGATCCATCCATCAATCTATATACCCTCCCTCTCACCCACCCACCTCCTTTGAGTACTTCCCTGGACAACTGCCTCACTTTGCTACCCAGCATCACGTCTCCTTCTAGCTAAAGGGGCATGTTTGGCAAATGCCAGAGTCCACATCAACTCTCCCTGTGGCGTCCTTAGACCCACTGAATTAGAAACATCAAGACCAGGGCACCTGTGGCGTGCCCTTGCCTGTTCTTGGCAAACTCTAACATGCTAGGACCTCTAGCTCATTATACTTACTCCGTGGGTGCCTGGGCCCACGGGGCTGCCCTGGGGAAGGTAGGGTTGGTTACGAAGGTGCCGCCCCTCCCCCACCCACACTCCCACCTCGACCCACCGCTCAGACTTTCACATCAACGACTGAAAATCACACTTGCTTCCCTGTACGATTCACAAATGCCTGCCAGCCCACGATTTCAGCACCCAGCTCTCTGCTGGCTCAGTCCTGGCAGCCCGCTGCAGGGAAGCTCAGGACCTCAGACCGAGGGCTGAGTGCACAGCCTGGGCGGCTACAGACTCACCCTCTCACGATGCCGCTCTCCAGGTAGTTGACCTGGATAAATTTCCCAAATCGGCTGGAATTGTTGTTGTGAGCCGTTTTAGCATTCCCGAAAGCCTGGGAGGAAAACAAAAGGAGGTTTTCAGGTTGTGAGGATGAAGTTTCTACAGGCCTCGGCCTGGAGCCCGGGGGCTCCCTGGAAGTCACACAGAGACTCCAGGAGAGACCTGGAGAACAGAAAGGTAGGTAGCCCCAGCGCATCCCACGGGCTTACTCTTTATCTCTGTGTTTGGGGGTGTGGGAGGGGTTCAAGTTTTAAGTCCTGGACATTAGAAATGCCAATCGTCAGAATTCTTTTTCAGTAATAACTGTTCACGTAGCAAACTCCGGCCTGTGGGCCAAATCCAGTCCACTGCATGTTTTTGTATTGCCTGTGAGCCAAGAGTGCTTTTTACATTTGTAAATGGTTTCAAAAAAAACACCCCCAAAACCCAAAAAAACAAAAAAACCCAAGATGAGTAATATTCCCTGCCATGTAAAAATCCTATTCCCACGTCAGCGTCCATAAATGAAGTGTGTTGGCACACAGTCAGGACCGTTCATTTACTGGTTGTCCACAACCGCTTTTCTGCCGCGATGGCAGGGTAACTGTGACAGAGACCATCTGGCCCGCGAAGCCAAAAATATTTATTATCCAGAATATTTACTTCCAGAAGGAGTTTGCTAGGCCCTGGGTTGATACGGGCTCCAGGCTGGACACCTGCAGTGTGAGGGAGCAGACGTGGGGACAGGTCCCAGGCTGGAGGGGTCCTGCAATTCCATGGGATGACAAGCTGGTTCACTGCAAATTTTTTTTAAAAAAAATTGGGGTAAAACTAGCATAACATAAAACTAAGTTTTTAAAAGTGAACACTTCAGTGACATTTAGTACATTCACGATGTTGTGCAACCATCACCTTTATCTAGTTCCGGAACATTTCCGTCACCCCAAAAGGAGACCCGTCCCCATGAGCCGTCACTCCCCAACTCCCTCCCCCAGCCCCTGGTAACCACGAATCTGCTTTCTGTCTCTGGATTTGCCCGTTCTGGACATTTCACATAAGTGAGGGCATACACTAGGTGGCCTTTTGCATCCGGCTTCTTTCCCTCAGCCTGATGTTTTCGGGGTTCAACCACACGGTGGTAAGAATCAGGGCTTCATTCCCAGTATATAGAGGAAAGGCTGCATAGTGCTCAGAGCCTGTGGCTTGGTCAAGTCCCCGTGGGGTCTCCCACGTGACCACCATCCAGATTACAACAGGGAACACCCTCTGTCCCCCACAAAGGTTCCTGGGGTACCCCCTTTCCACATGGTACCCAGACAGGGAGAACAGCCAGGGAGAGGGTGTGGTGGAGCCTTGGGGCGCACTCAGGGCAGGAAAGGTATCTGGGGAGTGGGGTTCCCTGTTTTGGGGGAGTGAGAGGCCAGTATAAGAGGTGGTGGTGAGGCCGGGCAGAGGAAGGGAAGAGGCAGAGATGGCATGGCGGGGGGTGACACCCCGAAGTTACACGCGCAAAGGGAAGCTTGGCAGAAACGAAAAAGGTGTCAGGCTCACACTGTTCCCGTTTGAGGAGGCTGAGCCGGGCAGAGGAGGTTGGAGGGAGGAAGGCGGCAGCTGGAAGGAGGTGGGAAGGCCACTGCCAAGGTCTGGATATGTGTGTGGGGGGCGGGGGACAAGGCAGGGTGCAGAGAGGTGGCCAGGCTCTCAGGGGAGCCAGGAACAGGGAGACACTGAGAGGAGCTGGGATTTTCTTGAAATCCTCATTCTGCAGGGGGGATGGATGCAGGTCCCTCATTGATCAGAGCTTCTGGTGTGCGACTGCCTGAAGGCAGAAGCCCCATAAAAAAGCGTCTGCTGGAAGGCCTGGGGTTCTTCCTCGGAAAATGGTTCCATTCAGCAGAGCCTGCGATCGGGGCTGAGGCCCCCCGGTTGGGCCCATGCGCCTGTCACGCTCTTGGCTGCTCAGGTCACAGGATGAGTGACTTCCTGCCCGGCTGCCCCTGGGGCTCCAGACCCCAGAGACGGGCCTCGCCGTAAAACCTGAACCAACTTCCAAGTTGCCAAGCAGGGGAGTGACAGAAGAGGAGGCGGCCCCAGAGACGCAACCCGGCCCTGACTGCAAAGGGGGTACCTTCGGGGTGGGGTTGGGGGAGCCCTTTGAGGGGGGGTCTCCACCTGGCCTGGTGGAGCAGAACCGAGCTGGAGAAGGTGCTTTCTGGAGTCAGACAGCAGCCACAGAGACCACACCCCCTCCTCTTCTTCACGGCATCCTGATGTGTGTGACTGAGCTATAGGCCAGCTGCTGGGAGCCAGGCCACGGTCTGCCCTGCTCTCCTGACCTCAGCACTGCTGACACTTGGGGTGGGATCCTTCTCTGGGGTGGGGCCGTTGTTCTGTGCACTGTAGGGTCTCCACCCACCAGATGCCGGTAGCATCTGGGACAACGCAGAACATCCCCAGAGACAGCTGAATTGCCCGAGTTGAGAAGCACTGCTGTGTACAGATGGAGGTAAAAGGGGTTTGCAGTGTCGGGTCGTCTGGGGCTCCCTCCTGTCACGAGGGTCCCCACGCGCACTGCAGGCGTTGATGGGCTCCCTGGCGAAGAAAACTGTCTTTCCAGGTTTAACCTCCTGTTCCCTCTAAGTTCAGCTTTTAAAGGGGTAAAGCCCATGGGGTAAAGCCACAGCTCTGAGAAAAGCAGACAGCAGATCTGTCTCCTTTCCTTCCAGACCCTGCAGGGTGGTGTCTGAGCTGAGGACAGACCTGCTTTGTGGTAAAATGAGCTCCCACGAGCGAGCATGCCAAGTCCTGCATGTCCTAACTTGAAACAGATGGCAGAGGGGTGCCCGACACCGAGTGGGCTCCCTCCAGGGGCAAGTCCTAAGTCCCTGCAGTGCCTGTGTTCAGGGCCTCCGCAGAGACAGCCCAGAAATGCACATTTGCATCCGGAAGAGCCATAGTGGTCCCTTCTGAACTCGGGACAAGTCTCTGTGGCGATTTCTAAGGAAACAACCAGGCCTGGCGTCCTGGGGATAAGAGGGAATGTCTTCGGGATGTGAGGGCCCACCATCTCTCTGGTTCTGCGATTACCAGCGCGGGGGCCTAGTGACCTCATGCGTCTGGTATGCGGTCTCAACACACTGCGACTTTTCAAAGCTGATCTAAAAATATCCGGTTGGTGCTATTATACGTCCCTTAGAGGAGGAGGAAATGCTGGCCTGGCACCCGAAGCCAGGGGAGCTATTGTGTAGCTGTTCCCGGGGCCGTGCACTGCCTCCAAGCACAAGGGTGGCTGGTGTGCCCGGTGGATCATGTGGGGCTGGGGATGGATGGAAGGGGTGAAGCGGGACCTGGGTGCCAGCAGTGATGCGATATGATCTGGCACTGGCGCAGGCGTGGCCACATGCTCATGCTGTCTTCCCATCACGTCAGACGATCCACGGCTCTGGCAAAATGCTATTCGAGAAAGGCCTCTACTTTCTTTGAAATGCTTTTTTTCCCTTTTATAATATAAAAGACATGTTTCTAACATAAGCTGTACACTTGGAAAAAAAGATAGAACCATGCTAAAAGTTTACCTAACGAAAGGAAAAAACCATAAAGAGATGACCCATTAATTCAACCCCATCCCCAAGCACGGTTTCTAGGTAAAATGAACGAAGCAGCCGTACCCCGACTTCCTCAGATCATGTGCCCCCTCCAGGTGGCCCCCCCCCCACCCTGACAAGGATGCCAAGAGCTAGGGGATGTCTGGCTGTCTTCTAACTGCCTCTGCCTTTGAGGTTCTCCTTTGGGGAGACTAAAAAAGCTTTTTTAAATCAAAGACGTCCAGGGTTGGGGACTTCCCTGGTGGTCCAGTGGTTAAGAATCTGTCTTCCAATGCAGGCGACACCAGTTCAATCCCTGGTCAGGGAACTAAGATCCCACGTGCCGCGGGGCAACTAAGCCCGCGCGCCAGAACTAGAGAGAAGCCCGTGCACCTCAATGAAGCGAAGAGCCTGTCTGTGCACCACAACGAAAGATTCTGCGTGCTGCAACTAAGACCCAACAGACCCCCGCCCAAAAAAAAAGACATCCAGGGTTGAGCAGCCTACATAGCCAGAAATTTCCAGACGGTGCATTTTCTATCTAAACAGGATGGCTCTTCTCTCTGTTGGAATGCGCAGTAAGTATTTTAGGAAGAACGGTGATACAACATCAAAGAATGACCTGTGGTGTACACCAGCCCCACGCCAGGAGTGCTGTGGGCTTGTGACTCTTTCCTTTGCTCGAATTCCTCTAAGGGACAGACCTGCCTTCCTCATTTCCGATGAGGAAACTGAGGCACAGAGAGGTCAACTGACCTCCCCGAAGTCTGCCCCGACCCCCAACCCACACCATGCCCGTAGCCGCTCAGTCCCTGGTCCAGGCTGGTTCTCAGAGCTGGGAGCCAGGTGAGCAGGCCTGAGACTTTTCGGGGCGTCTGTCTGCCCCGGCAGCCCGGCAGGTGGATTCCCGAGCCTTGAGTTCACACCTGGTCTCTTGTGCATCCCATATGAAAACCGGACAAGCCTTGAGACGGACTGCATTAGGCAAACAGTGTTTTGCTTTCCGATTTCAAAACTGAAAAGCCCCATTGAATGAGCTCACCAAGGCAAACGTGCTTGCTATCTCCTGTGTTGACAGTTGACCCCAGAGAAGGGGTTTCCCTGGAGAGAAGTCCCTCAGCCTCACCTTGCACAGTGGTGGTCCTTCCAGCCAGGCGGAGGTGGCCTGAACTGGGATAACTCCTTTGCCCTCAGATACACCTGCAGCCGTCCTCACTTGCTGCGGTGGTTTAGTCTTGGTTGTGGGGTTGGCCTTCTGTTTTCCTGATCGAGCCGCAGGGACCTCCCTTCCCAATGGTGTGGTGCTTTTGTACGTGTGGTTTCATTCGTTCACTTGACAACAATGTATTGGTTGGCTGTCGTTGTGTCTGGCACCGTTCTAGCCTCAGAGAGCCCCCTCCCTGGTGGTGCTCCGACAGGGACACCCCCTCCACGTCCACCTTGGCCATGGCTCAGAGGTCACCACCTCCCGACACCCTGGAGGCTGCCCACTGCCTCTCATGACCTTGACACTGCCCCTCCCCCTGCGATGCCACATCTGGGCGGAGCCTCTGTTCCCCACCCCGGGACCACAAGCCATGCCATACAGGACTTCCGAATCTCTTGTGTCCAGTCAAGGCCAGAGAAGAGTGACCACTGTTGCCAGGAGAGGCTGCGAATGGTAAGAGAACACTAGCAAATATTAGGCCACTGTGAAGCCTAAAAATGGGGCTGAAAGGGAGACTGTCTCCCGCTCACCGGCCTGCAGGAGCCCTCTTGTTCCAGCCCTGGGTGTGGGTGCAGAAAGGCAACACCTGAGGGTGACTGGGAACCAGCCCTGGCACGGCAGCCCCACCGCTGGAGCTCGGGCTATTTTATTTTCCCAAGTGCTCTCCAAGTTCCAGGCGTACCTTTCTACGTGAAACGGCGCTCAGCCCATGCCCAGATCGTGTCCATTTGGGGACACAGGCGACTGCCGGACCCGCAGGAGGAGAGCTGGGAGGCGTTCCACGGCCCGAGGTGCCCTGGAGATCTGCTCTGCTGTGTCTGCTGAGCAAACATCCCCAGGGGCATCCAGTCAGGCTGGGGCTCTCCTGTGTGGAAATGCCAGGAAAATAAACCCCAGGTGTGTGAGGGGTGGAGGGCTACTTCCTGCTGAGAAGCCCAGGAGAACAGCTCTGCATCGGCAGGGGATTCGGACAAATCAGTTCACTGCTCTTGAGTTTCAAGTTCCTCTCCTGTAAAACGAAGGGGTAAACCCCTGTCTTCTCAGGTTGTTTGAGGATGAAACGGGGCCATCTGTGTGAACCAGGGGTGGGCCAACTTGTTCCATGAAGGGCCAGCTAATAAATATTTGGGGCTCTGCTGCAACAACTCAACTCTGCTGTGGGAGCGTGAAGCAGCCACAGACGACCCGTACGTGAATGGACGTGGCCATGGGGAGGACACCTACGTGATGCCCAGGATGGGCGGAATGCGGGGTGGGTGGCGGGCTTAGACATTGACCTCTACCGGGGTCAGCAAATTACGGCCAGCCACCTGTTTCTGTGTGGTCTGTGAGCTAAGAATGGTTGTCACATTTTTAAACGCTTGAAAAAAAAATCAAAAGAATATGTCACAACACATGAAAGTGATATGAAATTCAACGTGCAGCCACCATGAATAAAGTTCTGTTGGCGCACAGCCATGTCTGTTTACGGACGGTCTGTGTCTGCTTTTGGACTATGGCAGAGTTGAGTCGTGGTGGTGAAGACTGGTCCAGCAGAGCTGACAATACTGACCCTTGGGTCCTTTACAGGGTAGGTGTGCCAGCCACTGTTCTAGAGGCTCTCAGTTAAACGTCCCCTTCTCCCAAAGGGGGCCAGGGCAGTGCTGGGGCCGGGAGAAGACTCCAACACTCAGACATGCAAGGTGAGCATGACAGGGTGTGAGCGTTGCCTGGGCTGACTGGTCTCCCCCCAAAGTACTGTAGGGACACAGAGAAGCAGGACCAGGAAGCATGGAGGACAAAATGGGCCAGTGGAGTCACAGGCTCAGAGGGGCTGTGTGGAGAGACAGAAAAGCTCCCTGGGGGCTGGGAGCGGAGGGGGTGGGAGGTGGGGAAGGGAGAAGCACGGCCGATGTGATTTCCACAGAGCTGCTGTGCAGAGAACAGATGGAGGGAGGTGGATCCAGGGAGGGTGAGGACAAGTATGAGGGTGGGAAGGGGGTGGCGATGATGGTGGTGAGAGGCGGTGGCTGTGGGGAGGAAGATGGGACCCCCGACCCCCTGCCAACCCATGTAGGTGATAGCTGCAGGCTCCGTGGGCCTGTGGATGCCGGGCAGGAAGTGGAGGAATCACCCCCAACCTCATGGCTCCCCAAATCACAGATGAGGAAGTGGAAACTTTCCAGGGCCTGGCTGACATCCAGCCTTAGCCTGGGTTCTGTTCTCTTCCTGTTGCCCACGGGGCTTGAGACACCTGGCAGGCTGGATGGACAGACAGACGGGTGGATGGAGGCACGTAGAGAGAGCCGAGTGCTGACAGGACATAAGACTCACCCCATCTCTGTGCCCCCAGTTTGTAACAGGCTCTGTTACTCTTATCCGGAAGGGCAGTGACTGTCAGCCACAGATGGACAGAAACGCTGAAAACAAGGGCTCCTGGGGCCAGAACAAGGCCCTTTGAAATGGACAGATTCCTACCAGGGGCTGAAGTTTCATGGTAAACTGTGCCATGGAGTGAGTGGCAGGGAGGTGGGATGATCGAATCTTAGAAAAAAAAAAGAAAAAAGAAGTCCAGTATGAAACAAGTTATTGTATCTCATACTTCACTGAATTTTGGTTTAGGTTATAAATGAAACCACGTGTAGATCACAGAAAGAATAAAGAACAAATTAAGCTTTGATGGGGGAGGGTCTTGCTTGGTTCTTACTGTACCAAAAATATTTGAGGGATTCATCAAGATCCCTGAGGGCTCATGTTATCCATTTGATACCCAAGTCATTCTCTTTGGGGTTTACTTTGTTCTTTTTCTCAGGTTTTAGAGTTGGGAAATTAATTCGCTTACTTTCATTTGCTCATATTTATGGATATAACGTGTTTACGGCTATGAATTATCCTCTCATTACTGCTTTAAACACATCTCATGGATTCTGATAATACACAGTTTTGGTCACTGATTTCCAGAAAATCCACAATTTTGGTTTTTAACTTCCCCTTCATCCAAGAGTTAACAGAAGGCTAGTTTTTCTTTAAAAAATTTTTTTCCATATGGAAGGGCTTTAAAAAAATTAATTTCTAGTTTTATTGCATTGTTAAGAGCACTGACTAATATTTCCCATTTTGGAAATTCTAGATGCTTTCTCTGTGACCTGATATAGGGATGAGTTTTGTGAATATTCCATGAATACTTAAGACTTATTCTCATATTGGAGTGAAGGGTTTGCAACACGGCCACAAGATCTGCCTAAATGTATGGTTTGGGCATCTTACATCCCTGCTTATTTGCTGTCCACTCAATGAGCCTATGTTATGTGTTTGTAACTATTTCTCCCAGTATCTTTTATAATTTCTGCTTTGTAAAAGCAGCTGCTGTGTTGTATGATGCATAGATGTTGACAACTATTATACCTTGAGAGTAAATTGAGGATTTTAGCATTATGATGAATCTTCTTCATCATGCGACATTCAGAGGCCTGACCTCTACCTTTTACACATCACAATTGCAGCTGTGTTCTATCCTGTTTCTATCTGCCTGATACACCTGTGCCTGTCCCTTTACTTTTAGCTTCCTGAACTACTTTGGTTTAGTTGTGTCTTGTTCATAAAGCATGGAGTTGAACTTTGCTTTGTGAGTCAAGCTGAAAATTCTCTCCGTTTAGGCAGAATGAACCTGTTTAGATTTAGCAACACGATGGACTCATTCCCTTCTGAAATTCAGGCTTCCATCGCTAGCTCTCTTCCCCATCTGCTGCTTGTGAGTGTGGCTGAGTAACTATAAGTCAGAGCAATTCTCCAGGTCACTTTTGATGACTTCCTGAAATCACGCACCTTTTGCAACATTTTTCAACCTCACTTTGCAACTGATTTGGTTTGCATTTGTGTGGTGGGATGCATCTGGGAGAGAGGACCCACTAGACCTGGCGGACTGGAAGGAGCCATACGTAGGCTAAGCCAAGTGGGGAGTGTGAGTGGAGGCCTTGTTCCATAAGTGGCGGCTCATTATGGAAGGTTTCACTTTAGGATGATGTTTGTTTCCCTACACAAATCCCAAACTGCATGCATGGTGCTGCTGCTGAGAACAGCAAGGACTTCTGATACTTTCCATGCAGCAGAACTAAGCATTGGCATACGTGAGGAAAGTTGAGCCTCCAGGGGTGGGCTGGAGGGACAGTCTGTGGTCTCCAGAGCTCCCTCCACCCTCCCTACAGGTGCTGTAGCCTCTCTCCAAACTCTTGGGGAGAGGGATGCCCCTTGGGGCCCCAGGCTCCCCTTGGGCCCACCCTCCATACCTGGGGTGAGCAAACCTGTCATCCTGGGGCTCCCTTGATTACAATAGTGGGGAAGGAGAGTCAGAATTGTCAAGATTCCCCCGGCCCCCACCATGAGTCACCACTACCTTGCTGCTCTGGTAGGTTACGGTGAGAGAGAGAAAAGGTTGAGAATCCAAGTATGAGCTGTGGGGATTTGTTAAAGATACAGACTTGGGGGCTTCCCTGGTGGTGCAGTGGTTGAGAGTCCGCCTGCCGATGCAGGGGATGCGGGTTCGTGCCCCGGTCTGGGAAGATTCCACATGCCGCGGAGCGGCTGGGCCCGTGAGCCATGGCCACTGAGCCTGCGCGTCCGGAGCCTGTGCTCCACAACGGGAGAGGCCGCAGCAGTGAGAAGCCCGCGTACCGCAAAAACAACAACAACAACAACGAAAACATAAAAAAGATACAGACTTGGGCCTCAACCCAGACTTGCAGAATTTCTGGAAAGGCTAAGGAGTCAAAATTCCTAAACCAGAGCCTGAGGCTATTCTGACTCCTGGAAGGGTGAGAACTATTGCCCTAGGGTTTATTATGAGAACGAAGTGTCTCTAGGGAGAAATAAAGTAAGAGGATGTCTACTTACACCCCTCCCTCTTTCTTGAACACCTGGAGTAGGGGTCTTGATAGTCTACAGTGGGACAGAGCAAAGAGCTTCATGCTCAGTGTACTTAGTTTAATTAGACAGCTTTCCTCACGCTTAGCCCCAAGAGACAGGAAACTTTCATATTCCAGGGTTTCACCGAGATCAGCCACTCCCCACCAGTACCCCAACCCCAGATGGGTCCAATTCACATCCTGACTGCCACTCGGTAGCCTTGTTCAGCCAGGCACTGTAAGGTGGAGGGGAGAGGGAGAAGAAATCAGGCCCCCGTGATGATGAAGGAACAGGCGCAGGAAGAAAAATCATTGCCCAGAGCCACCTCTCAGCTGTGATTCCTCATAGTCCCGAGAAGCAAGGGATTATCTAGGAAACTGGGCTCAGTGGCTTGGTCCCAGTCCTGACAAGAGGTTGTGCTTTGTTCTGATGTAGGCCCGGCTGGGAAGCCAGTACCGTGGACACCACCCCGGCTGCTGGACACTGTCACCTGTACACACCAGCGGGGCCACCAGCTGGAGCCCGGGCAGTGGCAGGAAATATTTCAGAGGAAGAGACAATAGGATATGGTGATAGCGAGTATGCAGGTGATAGAGGAAAGCACCAAAGACCAGTGGTGATGGCTCAGCCGACCGAAATGGAGAAGTAGGAGAGGGCAGAGGTGCGTGGGGTCAAAGTTCAGTTTGCCAGGACCTTACCTGAGATTTGCATCTCATGGATGTGGTGGGATTTTGTCTAAGTGTGTGTGTGTGTGTGTGTGTCTGTGTTGGCCGGGGTGGTGGGGGTGGGGGGGGTGGGGAGGGGGGTCCACAGACTATGCCCCACAGGCCAAATCTGGCTTGATACCTTTCTTTTCTTTAATAACTTTTAAATTTTAGCACAGTTTTAGATTTACAAGAAACTTCTAAGAATATTACAGAGAACTCCCAAGCACCCCACACTCAGTTTCCCCTACTGTTAATATTATGGTGGTGCGTTTGTCACAACGAACAAATGAACCAATATTGACTGATATATTATTCTTAAACTAAGTTAGCATTTCATTCGGATGTCCTCATTTCCCCGCCTAATGTCCCTTTTCTGTCCCAGGATCCCACGTTACATTCGGTCCTCACATCTCCTTGACGGATCCACGCCAGGTTTCTCGGACTCGTTTTTTGAGATCTTGACAGTTTTAAGGAGGACAGGTTGAGTATATTGTAAGATGTCCTTCAGTGTGGGTATCTTTGATGCTTCTCTCCCACTGCCTGTTTTTTGCAAATAAAGTTTTACTGGCAAACGACCCCACCCGTTTGTTTATGTATTGCTTTTGCTCTGCGATGCAGAGTGAGTAGCTGTGAGCTAACTAGTGACAGAGACCGCTTGGCACTAAAATCTGGAAATGCTAATTAATGTGGCCTTTTACAGAAACAGTTTGCAGATCCCTGGTATAAACTACCACGTCAGGGCTTAAGCTTAAACTGCCTGATCCAGGATACACTCCACGGGAGCAGCCACTGCAAACCCGCTCTGGCCAATTTTATTGTCACTCAACCTTGGGGGAGGGTTTTGCCAATTAGCATAATGAATGTCCCACTTCGAATATTCATGGGTGGAACCGGTGATGTTCAAGACAAGTGGCTGGAGGAAACATTCTTCCCACACTTGCTTGAGAAATTCCACCTAAGAGGGCCTGTTCCGTAGGGACGGGGCTCAGGTCTGACTTCAAGCCAGTCCCACATCCTGCTGCTGGATCAGGGGCTGGGGTGAGGCCCTGGGAGATGGAGCTCAGGTACCCCTGGGGCCACCCTAGAGGCCAGAGCTGATAGGACCGGCTCTAGAATGGCTGGGCTCCTGTCTGCCCACTGCAAGATAGATGGGAAGGAATCCGAGGGGTGGATGTCGTGGGACCTGACAGGGAGCGTTCCAGGTATGTACAGCCCGCTCTGCATTTCTGTTTGAATTGTGCTAAAATTCATATAACATAAAATTCACCATTTTAACGTACGATTCAGTGGCATTTGACATGTTCGCTATGTTGTGCAACTGTCACCTCTATCAATTTCCAGAACATTTCATCACCCCAAAAGGAAACGCTGTCCCCGAGAGCAGCCACTCCCCATCCCCCCTCCTCCAGCCCCTGGCAACCACTCATCTGCTTTCTGTCTCCTTGGATTTGCCTGTTCCGGACACTTCATGTAGATGGGATCATAACTATGTGGCCTTTTGTGTCTGGCTTCTTTCACTCAGTGTAACGTTTTCGAGGTTCATCCACGTTGTAGCATGTGTCAGTGTTTCATGCTTCTTCATGGCTGAGTGATCTCCATTGTATCCACTCTTTGAAAAGGGACAGTAGGAGCAATGGCCAAGCCTGCCTTGGTGGGTTACTCCATCTTCCTTGGGTCTGGGGAAGCCACGGCTGGTGCTGACCTGAGTCTAGGAGGATCACTGGGTCCAAAGGCCCTTTGATGTCCCCAGTGCTCTGGCGTAAAGGGCTTCCAGTCACCTCTTTTTCAGGTGGATGCGATCCTCCCTCCGACCTTCCGTCACAGGCCTGCCCCAGCCTTCGTTTCTCTTGTGGGGGGGCCTCTCCTTGGCACCTCCCATCTTCTTTATGGGGCAGCTCTGGAACGGGTGCAGAAGGCTGCCCATGCTCAGGAGGGCTGGATCCCCATGAGGTGTCCCCCCAACCTCAGCATTGCCAGGGCCTCATCCCAGGGCGCACTCACTCCCTGCTCTGTTATAGCTGAAATCTGGGGCTGCTAAGCTAGACTAGCTCCTGCAGGAAACAAATGGGCCCTGAACACCAAAGGGCCCCTCAGAGCCTCAGGGCGTGGGGCAGGGAGCCACACTGTGCTGGTTCTGTGCTAGGACTCTGCTGGCCTCATGACCTTCTGGAGCTCTCCTCTGCCTCTCCCAGGAGGCTTCGGGGTCGCCTTTAGATGATGACGCAGGCGGGTGCAGCATGTGTAAAGGCCCTGGGGCAGGAGAGATCAGCAGGCAGAGCAGAGAGGTCAACTTGCTGTAGGTCACACAGCACATGCACTGCTGAGTCGGGCTTCCTGGCAGAGGTGGCTCTTGGCCCAGAGGACCTGGAGGTGGTAAATTCCAAGGGGAGGGACACAGTCACATGCTGAGGGGAAAGAACTGGTCCAGGCACTTTGGCAGAACTGAAGAAGTTCCCTCTGGGGCTTCAGGTCCTTGTAATCTTCTCTCTCCCCCTCCCCACAGTCTCACCAATATTCACACCTCCAATAAGCAGCTCTGTCCCTGCAGTGGCTCCTGGATCCACACAGCTCCCTGCAGACTCCGTCCAGAGCCCCAGGCCTGATTTTCAACTGTACATCCTAAAGGCCCCTAAACTAGAGTGGGTTTCTCGGCCTCAGCACTACTGGCACTTGGGGACGTACCATCCTTTGCAGAGGCGCTGTTCTGTGCACCGTAGGATGTTGAAAGCATCCTTGGCCAACCAAAAAAACATCTCCAGACGTTTCCAAATGTCCCCTGATGGCAGAATCACCCCTGGCTAAGAACCGAGCGTAATTCAAAAAGATACACACACCCCTACGTCCATAGCAGCACTATTCACAATAGCCAAAACCTGGAAACAACCTAAATGTCCATTGACAGATGAATGGATAAAGAAGATGTGGTACATACATACAATGGAATACTACTCAGCCATGAAAAAAGAAAAAACAATGCCATTTGCAGCAACATGGATGCAACTAGAGATTATCATACTAAGTGAAGTAAGTCAGAAAGAGAAAGAGAAATACCATATGATATCACTTATATGTGGAATCTAAAATATAGCACAAATGAACCTGTCTACAAAACAGAAACAGACTCACAGACATAAAGAACAGACTTGTGGTTGCCAAGGGGGAGGGGGGGTGGGGGAGGGAGAGGCTGGGAGTTTGGGATCAGCAGATGTAAACTATTATATACAAGATGAATAAACAACAAGGTCCTACTGTAGAGCACAGGGAACTATATTCAATATCCTGTGATAAACCATAAAGGAAAAGAATATGAAAAAATAGAACGTCGGTATGTGTATAACTGAGTCACCCTGCTGCACAGCAGAGATTGGCACAGCATTATAAATCAACTACACTTCAATTAAAAAAAATTTTTTTTTTTAAATTGGCTGCCCTGGAGATCCCTGGCCCCTCAGGAAGGGCTAAGTGGAAGTGTGCAAATACTCACAGGTTGCTGTGACTTACTCTCTATTAAAGGGGTGAGGATACCATCTAGCGTATCCTGATAGCTCACATCATGGAAGATTTTGGGTCCGGGCGCCTGACCACTGCCAGCGGGTGGCCATTTCCCCCTCCACCCAGGAGGAGCCTGTCTACAGCCATGAGCTGGGGTCGCAGGGCTGGTCAGTGGCTGGGCGGTTGGCCGAGAGCCTTGGGCTTGACCCCTCGGCCTTTCCAAAAGACGGATCACTTCTGGGCCTCAGGTAACTGAGGTCTTGCTGGGCCTGGCCTTGGGAACTGGCTGCGGCCAGCAGCGGCTGAATGACACAGAAGGAAACTTCCAGAGGGAAACTCCCCAGTGATGCTGGGGACAGGGCCCTGAAGCCACTCCATCCTGGATAATCGCTAGGAAACAAATAGGCTGCCAGGCGCTGTGGTCACTCGATGCCCGGCTGCATCCCTGCCCCAAACAGTGAGGCAGATGTACCTGATAGATGATGGCCGGACATCCCCACCCACCACCCAGCCCTGGTGCAGCTAAGTGCCCAGAATATTCTGAAAGGGCGGTGGCCATGGCAGGGATGTCCTGGGCCCGGAGCTATGCTTTGCCTTGTAATCAACTCTTTTTGCAAATTCCAAGGAAGCCCTTCTGGTTGCTTAAAATACACCCATAATTTCACTTTTCTCTTAGATGCAATGTTCCCAAAAATATAACTTCCACTTTGGTCTAAAATAGGCTTAGATTACTGCAATGCGTCAGGCTCTGCCCTTTTAGGCAGCAGGCCAGAAAGGCAGCCTCGCGGGTCTGCAGGGCACGGGAGGGGCAGAGAATGCCGGTGGGCCACGGCTTCCAGGTAGCCGTCCCCTCCCTAACGCTTCCAGGGTCCCCTTGATCAAAGGCCTAGGCACTCACGGCTGTAGGGCACCCCAATCCTCTCCACACCCCCAAAGACAACCTCTTACCCTTCTGTACCCCCATCCTGCTCTGGTGTGGCCCTACTTCTCAGCTGCGCAGTCTCTGGGCTATCTGTCACTCTGCCCCCGTTCCCTCCTTCCGATCCATGTGGCGCCTTGTAGCAGCTCCCACCATTTTCCACGTCTTGTAACATCCTTGTGGTGAGCTGGGAACACCCATGCCTGCTAATACGTACTAAGCACCAGGGCTGGCAACACAGCCACCCCAACCCCAGGCTACGAGAAGCCTGCCCTAACGTTCATCTCTCTGGCTGAATTATCCCTCTGCCGTGAGCTCCAGCACATCCTCCTGGGCACACATCTGGCACCCCAGACGGTAGCTTCCTCCAGGGGTGCTGTGGCCCTGAGTGTGCACCTCTGGCCTGGCCCCATCAGCCCCAGCGAGTTCACGCTGCCTCTCCTGGCAGCTTGTGGAGGGAGGGTCCAGGGGTTGGGGTGGGGAGGGTGGGTCCGGGAGGCATTGGGGTCTTGCTTGGTGTCCTCGTCCTACTGTGCCCCGGCAGACCGTGTTGCCCTGCAGGCAGGATGCAGGTGGTCTTAGGGCCCAGGGTGCGGCTGGAAACCCTTCGAGGGCCCCTCCTGGATATGCGAGATTGGGAGGGGCCAACACATAGGTCCCACTACCCCCAGCCAGAGCTCACACACCTTGGCTGCACAAGCGCTCCCAGCTGCCTGTGGAACAAAGAGCGCTCGAGCAGGAGAGGGAGAGCTGAAAGGTGAACTTATGAGATGAACTTCTGGGACATCTACATCCAAGTCCCTCTTTTCTGACCCCTCAAGACCGCTTTCAGACTCCCCTGTAGATAGATGTATATTTATGAATATATGAACACACATGTGGCACAGACCAACACAGAAAATTTGAGCTGGTGACAGGAGCCATCTGGAACGCGGGTGGGAACCTGGTTTCCTTATGTTTGGGAAGGGAGAGCAGAGCAGAAGACAGAAGTGGGCACAGAGAAAGTAACTGGAATGTTCTAGCATGTTCCGTGTGCACAAAGTACAAGGGGTCGGCAAACCTTTCCTGTAATGGGCCAGGGGTTCAATATTTTTGGCTCTGGGGGTCATACAGTGTCTCTGTCACAACTGCCCCACTCTGCCTTGAGAGCCACCACAGACAATATGTAAATGAGCAGGTGTGGCTGAGTATTAATAAAACTTTATGCGTAGAACCAAGCAGATTTAACCTGTGGGCTGTAGTGGGCCAATCCCCGGTACACGCAAAAAGAAATTATACTTCAAATAGGGGAAAAGATACTAAAAAAACCCACCGTTATCTGAACAAAGCAAAGCAAGGCACCAAGGTGCAACCAAAAGCTTTAACAAAATAATGTCACGATTTTACGAAAGTGGGTGGATCACCACGCATGTTCCCCGGCAGCAGAAACCACCATGGCAGCCCTGGTTTGTTTCCTGTTGGGGAGACACTTAAAGAAGAGCTGAACCACAGTGAGCACCTGGCGTGAGGTTCAGAAAGTCACCCCGCAGGAGGACGGGGTGGAGGGGATGACAAAATTCCAGTGCGTAGGGACCAGCACGAACTGCACCCAAAATCCACTACAGCTCTTTCATGACGTTCGCCTGCGAGAAAACCCGCAGGGAGTGCGTGACTTCTCAGCTCTGGGTGTTACCACGTGAGTGACTGCTTTTTTTTTTTTTTTTTTTGTATTGATGAGCAGCTTTTCGAATAACACTTGAAGACTTCGCCCCAAGTGTGCTTGGAAGACCAGACTTGGATGGAAAACCTGACCCTTGCATCCGAGCATACTTTGTTGTCGGTGAGAAAGACGTGAGGTTTCTGGTGGTGGGTGGGCAGTGGCCGTTCTCCTGGCCGTGGCTGGCCACAGGGCAGGAAAAAGCGCCAGCCACCCGTTCCCGGAAATGAAGCAGATCGCCAGCCAGAAACTGCGTCCCCACCCGCCACCCACCCCTTGTCAAGCTGGTGAGACAGAACTGAGCACAGATGGGTTGACGTGGAAGTACAACAGCACGATGTTAACCCCCCAATTTGAACCTATTTGGGTACAGGACATCTGTAACACTGAAATCATTCTTGGCCTGCAGTCGGCCTAAAAATTCTTCTCAACTGGGGTGATTCTGCCCCTCGGGGGACACTTGGTGATGTCTGGGGACATTTATAATTGTTCTGACTGAGAGAGGGGGCGCTCCTGGCATCTGGTGGGTGGAGGCCAGGGATGCTGCTTAACACCCCACAGTGCACGGGATGGTCCCCACCCCGGAGAAGGATCTGGCCCCAGGTGTCAGCATCGTGGAAGCACAGCCTCGGCCCCTCTGTGTTTCTGTCTGCAAGGCCTGAAGCTGACCCCACACGAGGCCTCATTCACCCTGTCATCCTCTGTGGGATCGGCCCTCCTGCTGTCCCCCTCCTACCCTGGATTCCAGCCTCAGCTCTTGCCCGCCCTCGGGCTGCTCTGCCAAACCAGGGCCCCCCAACGACTTCCCCAAACATCCTGGGGAAGCCACTTGGGGCACAGAAGCAGCCGGAAATTCGATTCCTCCCTCCCTGCAGCTGCCCTGGTGGGACAACCCTCCAAGGCTCTCAGTGATCAGCCTTCAGGCCCCACGGCATCCTCTCCTCCATCCTCGCCTGTCTCCCTCTAACGTTCATTCTCCCGGGAACCCACCCTGGCCTGGCTCTCACTCCCCTCCTACCCCTGCATAGATTGTTGACTCTGATGTTCACAGTGCCGACCTTCCAGCCACCCGGCCTCGAGAACAGCCCAGGTCCAGCCGAGCCTTGACCACTGGCTGGGGGTTGGGGGATGTCTGGCTGGCACGTCTCTCCCTGGAGCACCCCAGGCTGCTGCCTCAGACTCTCCCGAGTCTAATCCCACTGCCTCCCCACCCAGCTGCCTGCTGACGCCCGACTTCCCCATCAACAGACCAGAGAAACACCCCAAAACGCAAAGCAGACACAATCTGGGCCTCTGGGGCCCTAGGACCCTGGAGACGGACAGACAAGCCCCAGATAAAGGCTCCCAGCCCAGATACCCCTCTTGCTGTAAATGCCCCGGCCCCCTTTGCGGGTTCGGCGTGGGGGTAGGGGTGCGACATCAGTAACTTGCCTCCTTCTGACCTGATCCAGAGCCTCCCTGCCGGGGCCCATGCCTCCAGAATGGTCCCCGGAGGCCTGTCCGTGGCCCCATGCCCTTTTCTCAACATTCACTCCTCCCGGCAAACTTACCTCCTCCCGTAGCTAATGAGCAAGGCTGGGAGGTGCCCCAGCTCGCCGCTTGCTCCTGCGTGACTGGACAACCTCTAAGGCCTGACAAGGCTGGGGTCAAGGGGGTCTTTGTGCTGCCGGCGCATCCCTTGGATGAAGCACCCCAGACCGCAGTCCTCGCAAGCGTCCGGGGAGCAGATCCCGACAGCGCTGTGCAGCCAGCTCTGAGCCCGCCTCCTTCTCCCCCCTGGACTCTGTCTGCTCTGATCTGATACCTCGGCTCGGGGAACCCGCTCTGCTTTCCGAGGCTTCGGGTGGCTTGCGCCACACATTCACTTCTCACCGCTCCCGAATGCCAGCCCCCTCCTGGCCACCAGCCTCTTCGCAGGTGTGACAGCCCCATGTAGATGGATGACACAGATGGACGGACCTAGGTGTGTCTGCCCGCCCCCGGCCAGCCCTCGGCACGCCCGGGGGGCCCCCCCGCACACCTGGAGCAGGCTGCTGGCCAGGGCTCCGCTCTCCTCCCCGGCTCAGCTCAAGAGTCTCCAGTGGGATCACCTCCACTTCCGCCCCACACCCTCCACCCTCCCGTTGTTGACGGAGGGGGACACTGATGGGGGGGACGCTGGCCTGGCTGGGGCAGGGAGGGGGTCAGGACTGAGGAGAAAACTCAACTGCAGAGTCAGCGATACAAAGGATTGAAATCCTGAGAAAACTGGTGAGAGGTAAAAAAAAATGTGGTCTTATCCATACAGTGGACGATTAGCCAGAAGAAGGAATGAAGCATTGACACACGCTACAGTGTGCATAAACCTGGAGAAAAACCAAGCTGAGTGCCAGGAGCCAGACACAAAAGGCCACATCTTGTGTGAGCCCATGAAATGTCCAGAACAGGCAAACCCACAGAGGCAGAAAGAAGACCAGTGGTTGTCAGGGGCAGGGGGAGGGGCGACGGGGAACGACTGCTAATGGGGTCTCCTTTTGAGGGTGATGAAAACGTTCTGGAACTAGATAGAGGTGAAGGTTGCACAACACTGTGGATCTGCTAAAAAATACTGAATTGTTCATTCGAAATGGGTGAATTATACCTCAACAAAGCTCGTAAACAGAAAACCTAACTGCAGAGGCACACCCCTGGTTCTGGAACCTTGTGTCACACCGGTTGAGTGGCTTTGCCCGTGTGTCCCCAGTGACGGGCAGAGACTGGCCCATCCTCATCCTGTGGGAGGGAAAGACATGTTCTGGGCAGATGTCCCTGCGGGTAAAGGTCAAGGTGAATGATGGCATGTTGGTTCAGGGTGACCTGCTCGGGTAGGCCGGCCAGTGCTGACAGAGGGTAGTGGGAACAGACCCAGTGGTCTGAGGGGTGGGCGGAGACTGGGCGAGCCTGGGGTCATGTGACACTGGGTCTGTGGGGCCCTCAGTGGGGACTGGTGCTCAGGACCAAGGCCGGCACACATCCCAGTCCCAGGACAGGCTCCTTCAGGGCCCCCGAGGTGGGTCAGGGGCAGCAGAGAGCTCCAGGACACCCTCGGTCCCACGCCTTGCTGTCCTGGTCGCCAGCCTCCTATGGGTATGCCAGGCAGCTTGGGGGGGCCACTATCTCCCAGCCTTCTCTCTCTGCGTGGGCCAGGCCACAGCAGCTACATGGAGGTCCCGAAACCTCGGCCTCTGGCCGCTTGGGAAAATGGCCCGGCCAGCAAGGATCCTCGTTTCATTTCTGCTTTCGAAATTAAAACCCTGTGCGCGTTGGCAAATGTCAGTGGCGTGTGTTACAGTTCAGGAAGGACAGAGAGAACGCTGGCCTAAGCATCCTCCACCCTCAGCCCTGATGCCGAGGCAGAGGGGCACGTCCTGGGCGGGCCTTGTGGCCAGCCCGGTGGCTGATGCCGGGGCAGCTGCATCACAATGTCGCCAGGTTCTCAGAGGGCGCCCGGCATGGGTAACGGACCCCAGACTGCGCTGCCCTGGTGAGCCTGCCTTCTGCACCTTCAGTATTTCTGACCTAAGGCAACACTCCTGCACAAATGTCGCGTTTCTGGGGGCGGTTCAGGGGGCAGGCTGCAGGGTGGCCGAGTGACACCGTGTGAAACAGTGACAGTAACAGTTAACTGCAGTGGGCGGGCAGATCAGCTGATTGGAACCGGCTTTCCACAGTGCCGCCTTCCTGTTTTCTGGTCAGAATTGCACAGCAAGTTTGCAACCCCTGCCTGGGGGGGCGCCCGGCGACACCCAAACCTCAAAACAACTCAACTTCTCCTTTCAGGGAGCTGAGAAAAAGTCCCGATAGGTTTCCTGCGGCCCCAGCCGAGCTGAGAGAGGAAATCTTTTACGAAGGTGCAGAGGGGTACCGTGAACTTAGGCTCAGGCTGGGTTCTAACGGTGGTCTGGCTGTGGCTGCCTGCAGTGTCGCCTGGGGTACCCACACTGTACTGGGTCGACTTGTGTCCCTCAAAAAGATATGTCCAAGTCCTGATCTCTGGAACCTGTGAGTGGGACCTTCTTTGGAAATAGGGTCTTTGCAGATGGAATTAAAGTAAGGATCTTGAGGTGAGATCATCTTGGATTTGGGGTAGGCCCTAAATCCAATGACGGTGTTCTTGTAAGAGAAAGGAGATTCGAGATACAGAGGCAGACGGGGAGAAGGCCATATGGACACAGAGACAGAGCCTGGAGTGATGAGGCCACAAGCCAAGGAATGCCAAAGGGTTGCTGGCAGCCACCAGAAACCAGGAGAGGGACACGGGATGGATTCTCCGTCGGAGCCTCCAGAAGGAGCCAGCCCTGCCTACACCTTGATTTCAGACTTCCGGCCCCCAGAACTGTGAGGGAATAAACTCCTGCTGTTTTAAGCCCTCCACCTCCACCCTCTCCCATTGACAGTACTCTGTGATGGCAGCCCCAGGACATTTGCACACCAGCACACCTCTCTGGGGCTCTGTTTTCTCGTCTTTAAAATGAGCAGAGCTGTTGTGAGTCCTCAGAGAGATGATGGATGAAGACTGTGGCACCCAAAGCCTGACACACAGTGGGCCCAAAGGCACGGTAGCTAATTATTCCTGTTGTTAGAAAGTAACTCTCAAGTGAGCTCAGAATGCTTGGGACTTACTTACGGACAATTTCTAAACCATCAACACTTGAAAGAAACGGTGACTGGGTCTTGTGGGATTACAAGCTGTGACTAAGGCAGCTGTTCTCACCCAGGGGAGATTTTACTCCCAGGGGACACTTGGTGATGTCTGGGGACATTTTTCGGTTGTTGCCACTGGGGGGAGGGGATGCTACTGGCATCGGGTGGGTGGAGGCCCACAGCGTACGTGATGGCCCCCAGCCCAGAGACTGACCCGGCCCCAGACGTCAGTGGTGCTCTGGCTGCAAAGCCTGGCTCTAAACTAAAACAACCTTCTCCCTTTTCCAAATGGTCGCCTCAGGAAGCACATTTATGGCTGTGACGTGGATCTGGCTCAAGCCTGTTTTGGAAGCTGGCATGGGCACCGCCCTCCAGCAGCTCCTAACCCCTGGGGAAATTTGGCCTTGCCGGCTCACACTGCTGAGGCTCGAGGGAGGCAGCCGGGCAAGGTCAGAGGCATCTGACTCACGAGGTGCAGACACCCGCCACGGAGGTGACTAACGGCCCTCGTAGAATGTGCCAGAATCCTTCGGGGCAACGGCAGGGGAGGAGCATGGAGGCCAGCAGGAGGACGGATGGGCCCCCAGGATCACCAGTGGCGGCCCTTGGGGAAGAAGATACAAGACACGTCCAGCTGTCACTCGGCGGGGGACTGCTGCGGGCTGACTTGTGTCCCCCCCGCAAAAGGCTCGTCTATATTGACCTGACGCTGGAACCTGTGAACGTGGCCTGATGTGGAAATGGGTCTTTGCTGACGTAATTAGTTAGGATGAGGTCATCCTGGATTGGGGCGGCCGCTAAAACCAATGATGACTGGTGTCTTTACAGGAAGAGAAGGCAATATGATGACAGAGGCTGGGATTGGAGCGACACAAGCCAAGGAGCGCCCGCCTGGAGCCCCCAGAAGTGGGAAGAGGCAAGAAAGCATCTGCCCCTAGAGCCTTCGGAGGGAGTGTGGCCCGGCCCACACCTAGACTTCAGACTTCAGGCCTCCAGAACTGTGAGAGAGAGTAAATTCCTCTTTTGCCGCCACCCAGTCTGTGGTACTTTGTTAGGGCAGCGCCAGGAACCTCATCCCGGTGCCCTGGATGGTCCTCAGCTAGAAAAGGAAGCTGCACCGCGGGGTCAAACCTGCCTCCTCGCTGTGTTGCACTGAAGCCTTGGGGCTCGGCATCTTCATCAAACCTTGTCACACCCACCCGCGTGCCCGGTTCTGTGAGGGGTGAAGGGCCCACTTGGCAAAATGCCCCACTCGGTAAATGCTGGGTCCGTCCTCTCGTTCCTGTCTCCGATTTCTAAAGTCACTCAGTGCCTGCATTGTTTTATCCCGTCATAGAGCACCTGTTATGGGCCCCAGCCATTGCTGGGAGGACAGTGGGGCCATTGGTGGTTTCACGGCAGCTGAGTTCCAGAGCTGGGATGGAGCCAGATTGAACCTGGGACACCCTCCGTAGCTCCCATATCACACAGTGCCCACCCCATGATCCTGCAAGGCCCTGAATGATCTGCTGTCACCTCCATGTCCCCATCGCCTCCTGCTCTGTCCCTTGCTCACCCCACTCTGGCTCCTTCCCGTGCCCCCCAGGGCCCCTGACTTTCTTCAACACGCCAGGCACGGTCCAGCCTCCTGGCTTTGTGCACTGGCCGTGTCCCCCTCCCAGACGCCGCATTGCTCACCCCACCCGCTTCCGGGCCCAGCTCGGCATCACCTTCTCGCCTCCTGCCCCTTTACCCCTTCTTCCGTGAGCCCGCCCACTGTTCTTATCAGCTCTTAGCTCACAAGCGAGGCCGCTGTTTCTCTTGCTGCCTGCCTCCTTGTCACCAGGCGGCAGCTCCCTGTGGGCAGGCCTCTGTGTCGATTTTGGCCACTGCATAGCCCAGGGCCAAGAACGGTGCCTGCAGGCGGAATATTTGCAGAATGAATGGATGATCAGAGGAGGGAACGCGTGCAGGGTACACAGCACCGAAGAGAAAAGCGTCCGTTCTGCGGCCGGATCACTAGGTAGTGTTTGAAATGCTTGCGCAAAAAATGACAATGAATCTTTACATTACATGTATAGGAGAAGACAGATATAGGCCATGCGTGCTGGCACGGGGCCAGGCTGTACAGCCCCAGCTGATTTCTTGCTCATGATCTCAGAGATCGTCAGAGAGGAAGAGGAACTGAAGTGTATTCAGCCGGCACAGCCCAGATGGGATTTCAGTGAATTTCAGTAAGAAGCTGGAGGTCAATGCTTCAGGGAGGGTGGGACCCCTGAACCTACCCCTGCTCCCACCCCACCCCGAGCCTACTCCTCGGACAGAGGGTCTGGGGTCCTGCGGATGGACAGACTGCAGCACATCCAGCAGGTGTTACTCAGCAACATGAAGATACGAGGTCTTGAGCCAAGAAAAGACGCAGAGGAACCTTAGTACTAGTATTTAGTACTAAGTGAAAGAAGCCGGTCTGAAAAGACTACAGACGGTATGATTCCAGCCATCCAGCATCCTGGAGAAGGCAAAACTATGGAAACAGTAAAAGGATCAGTGGTTTCCAGGAGCTGGAGGGAGTGAAGGGGATGAACAGGCAGAACACAGGGGATTTTCAGGGCAGTGGAACCATTCTGTGTGATACTCAGGGTGGATACGTGACATTGTGCACTTGTCCAAACCCGTAGCAGGTGCAACACTGAGTGAATCCTAATGTACACTGTGGACTTTAGCTAATAATGATGTGTCAATACTGGCTCACCAATTGTTTTTGTTTTTGTTTTTTTAAAACCTGTTTCTTTTCAAGAAATAACATGCCTTTTTTTTTTTTTATTGCGGTATGCGGGACTCTCACTGTTGTGGCCTCTCCCATCACGGAGCACAGGCTCCGGTCGCGCAGGCTCAGTGGCCATGGCTCACGGGCCCAGCCGCTCCATGGCACGTGGGATCTTCCCGGACCGGGGCACGAACACGTGTCCCCTGCAACGGCAGGCGGACTCTCAACCACTGCGCCACCAGGGGAGCCCTCACCAATTGTTAACAAATACAACATGTTAATGACAGGGGGAAGAGCAGAAGTGGCAGGAGAATACGGGAACTCTCTGTACTGTCTGTTCAGTATTTCTATAAACCTAAAACTGCTCAAAGAAGTAGAGTGATTTATGTCATTATATTTAATAAAATTTAACTATTTAAGTTACATACTTAAAATCATTTAATCACTGCAAAATCTTATTAAAAGCAGAAAGAAAGCAAGCAGAGTCTTAGACCCCAAACCCAGAGGCTCACACCCTGGGCCCATACGTGGTCCTGGCCCTCACCAGGTGACGACCGTTAAGTTAGTTCTGAGACGTGGACGCATCTTGTCCTAAGACCCTGAGAGTGAGTGATCACTGCGATCACTTCCACTGCCCCCATGTCCAGAAGGCTCACCCACAGTGACACATCCGTGACTCCTGTGGGGTCTGGCCAATGGGAACACTGGAGAGGGCGCAGGAAGCTGGGGCATTTCCTCCCCCGCTGACTCTTAGGCACTGCCAAGCAGCCCCTCCCCTAGCCCGTCCCCAGCCCCCAGGTCTGAACTCACCTTGCTGGCTTCCTTCTACCCCACGGTCCCACTCCCTGCCAGAAACACCCCACCATGAACTATTCAGTTTGGACACGCCATCCTTTTCTTTCTGGGACCCGGAGTGCAGACTGCCGCACCTCCAGATGTTGGGAGTACGTTAAGAGGACATCAAGGCATTGATCAGGCCTTGTTATTTTCTCTATTCTGATGTTTTGACACCTGAGGCCTGGCTGACCCTGGAGGGACTGCCCCCGCCAGGGCTGGCCGAGTCCTAGAGAAAGCAAAGGACTCTCCTACAAACACGCCTTCCGAATACAAACCAACCATTTCAGAGCCTACACCGCCCCCCACCATTATCACGTTCTCACACTCAGGGCTCCTCTCTCCCTGCCCTGATTACCCCAGGGCCAAGTACCAGACAACCAGGGCAGCCTTTATGCTCCCAAACTCTGAAATTATTCAAACTAGGCACCCTAAGCCTGCTTACCCTGCCTCACCGGACCCTTCCCGTGAAAACCACGACAGACTCCTGCCTACACCCTCCCCTGGCTCCTGCTGAGCCCTGGTGCCTCCCTGTGGGGCCCTGCATGGAATGCCAAGCCTCCTGTTTCTGGAAAACGTGAGTATAACTGTTTCCTCCACGGCCGTCATCTGAACGATAACCAAACCCAGGCGTGGAGGCCCCTCCGCCGAGCAGTCCCGCTCACCTCCAGCACCGGACCAGCACCGAGGATGGTCCTCTCGACGCCGCTGGCGTAGCCCTTCTGGCTCAGGGCGGTGAGGCAGTGGATCAGGAAGTTGGTGCTCTGCGTCTTGCCGGAGCCGCTCTCGCCTGAGATGACGATGCACTGGTTGACGTGCTTCCGGAGCATGGCGTAGTAGGCGACGTCGGCCAGCGCGAACACATGTGGCTCCAGCTTGCCCAGCTGCTGGTTTTCGTACATCTTCACGTACTTGGGGTTGTAGATGGGGAGGAACTTGAAGGGGTTGACGGCCACGAGGATGCTCCCGGCATACGTGTAGATCTTCTGCTGCAGGAAGCGGTGTTTGAGGTTCTTCAGGAGGTTCTCCTCGGTCAGTTCAGGGAGGTTGCACAGGTCATCAAAGTCCGCCTGCGGCCGAGGCAGGAGGCCACGCTCCACCAGGCGCCGGGTGGCCGTGGCCTGGGACACGAGCTGCATGTGCACGTACTTGATGGTCCCGTCTGCGTTGCGCTCCTGCAGCAGGAAGTAGTAGCCGTCCTCCTGGGGGTGCTCGTCCTGAGCCCGCCGTGGCCACAGCAGCACACGGTGCACAGGCGAGTCGTTGGCATCCAGCACCCACTCCTCCCCGCCCGTCTCCTTGACCTCCACCAGCACGTAGCGCTTGCTGCCGTCCAGCTGCAGGCTGGTGATGGCGTCCTGGATGACGTCGGATGTGGTGCTGTCCTTGGTGGCTGTCACGCGGCACGAGGCCTGGCACGGGGTCTGGCTCTCGCTGGTGGCCAGCTGCGGGTAGATGTGCAGGTGGTAGGCCGCCTGCCCCCGGTGGCCGGAGCTGCCCGCCTCTTTCACACTCATCCTGCCGGCGGCCTGGCCTCAGCATGCCTCCCGGGCTCGGGGCGCGCGTCCTGGAGCTGGAAGGGAAGAGGGTGGCAAAATCAGAAGGGCGGAGGTGGGGGTGGGGGGACACTGACATTCACCTCTGGACAGACAGCCTCAGGCCCATGGCCTGACTCCGTGGGCTCTCTTGAAAAGCCAGAAGGGCCGAAGAGCCTTATCTGTCCTTAAACGTGACACTCACCTAAGGTCTGTGGCTCCTGCAGAGCGACGTCGCCAGGCCCCTCCTGCCAAGATCAAACCCTTCCCCTGGAGTCTGCTCCGTCCCAGGCCCCGTCCCTCCCCACCAGCCTCTCAACCCTCAAGTCCAATGGCCACAACCATCTCAGAGCTCAGCCCTTCCTGGACTCTCCTCTCTTGACAAAACCTCCCCTGGCAGATCCCTAAGTGGATGAAGACGCGGCCCCATGGGCCTTGGTTATGTCCCCAAAACACATGAGGAAGGTTGCGAGAGGAAGGTTGGGATGAGCAAGACTGAACCTGCCCCGAAACTCAGGGACCTTGAAACCCCCGGGCACCTGAAACCCCACTGAGGAGGATGAACTCAGGGAGGGCCCCCAAAAACTCGCTTGAGAGAACTGCTCAGAGTGCATTTGCTTCCAGAACCCACAACCCCATTCCAATCATGACAAGAACATCAGCCCCAAATTGGGGGCATCCTGTGGGATGCCCGGCAGTCCTCCCCAAGACTGTGAAGGTCATGAGCAACAAGGAAAGACCAAGGAGTCATCCCAGGCAGAGGAAACTGCGGAGACATGATGACTCAATGCAACAGGGTTCCCTGGACAAAATGCATTTGCTCCTAAAGACATTTCGAGAAAGAGAGAAAAGGCAGCCAGTCCTGGCAACAGCTCATTTTGTGTCTTGGAGCAAAAGGCAGAAAGGCAGTGTGGGTCACGTGGGGGCCCACTGTGTGCCACCCAAGCGTGACTGAAGATAAAAAGATGAACGAGACCTTGGCTCAAAGCCCAGCGGGAGAAGCTAATATGCAAACAAATGTGAGAGAATATCAACCATGAGCGTGAGAAGTTACTGTTCCCAAGAGCCAGAGAAGGCTTTAGGGGAACGGTAACATCTAAGAGGGGTTCTGAGGGATGAAGAGGAGTTCACAACGAAGCTCTGCCCATTCATGTACATACTGTCCACAGCTGTCTTCGTTGTATCAGCATAAGTGAATAGTCACAACACAGATTAGTAACCTTAAGACCTGGAAAGTTGAACGTACTTATTTTCCAGTCTTTTATAGAAACAGTATGCAGACCTCTGCCCTGGACAGAAGCATGACTCAGAGGCTGAGATGATCTGGGTTCTGGGAAACTGAGTCCCACAGCAGTGTTAGGAGGGTGGGGGATGGGTGAGGCTGAACAAAACCAGACATTATGAAGCTGCTACAAACAGGTAGGTAGGTAGTGGCAACAGGTACGAAGGTTAGGGGAGATGGGAGTATTTAATTTTCTAAACTTTCCTCCAAATTATTAAGTAACTTTGGTATATTTCTTTCCAGTTTAATAGATGTTACATGTTTTAATAAAATCTGAATTGCTCTTAATGTGGTATGTTGGTACAGATGAACATTTCTCCGTGCCATGAAATACGCTTTGAAACATGATTTCTGAGTCCTTGGACGCACATCTTCATGTCCAAGTCTGAGCATTTCCTTGGGATCAGTTCACTCATGTAGAATTAGCAGATAAATGGATGTGAACGTTGATAAGTGTCTTTTTTCAAAAAGCCACAGTATCCTGCAGAAAAATTCTATGAAACGGTGGGGCTCATCTCCTCTGGAAACACTCCGGCAGTTTCTTTAAAAGTTAATTATATGCCTAGCATGTGACCCACTCCTAGGACTTAAGAGAAATGAAGCAGATGTTCATACAGAGATTGTACATGAATGTTCTTTTTTTCTATAATTAATTAATTTATGGCTGTGTTGGGTCTTTGTTGCTGCACGCGGGCTTTCTCTAGTTGCGGTGAGAGGGGGCTACTCTTTGTTGCAGTGCGCGGGCTTCTCATTGTGGTGGCTTCTCTTGTTGTGGAGCACGGGCTCTAGGCGCGCAGGCTTCAGGAATTGTGGCTCACGGCCTCTAGAGCGCAGGCTCAGTAGTTACGGTACACAGGCTCAGTTGGTCTGCGGCACCTGGGATCTTCCTGGACCAGGGCTTGAACCCGTGTCCCCTGCATTGGCAGGCGGATTCTTAACCACTGCACCACCAGGGAAGTTCCTACATGAATGTTCTTAATGGCATTGTTTCTAAAAGTCCCAGACTAGAAACAAACTGAACGTACACAAACCGGTGAATGGACGAATAAGCCGCCATACAATGGAACATGACTCAGCTGTGAGAAGGGACACAACACAAACGTCACAACAGCATGGAACAACATGGAACAATCTCAGAATCTGTGTGCTGAGTGAAAGACAGAAGACGAAAAAGAGTACCTATAGACCCATCAATTCCACTCCTAGGTATGGACCCAAAAGACTTAAAGACAGGGATTCAAACAGATACTTGGACACACACGTTCACAGCAACCCTATTCACAATAGCCAAAAGGTGGAAACAACCCAAATTTCCATCAGCTGATGAATGGATGAACAGAATGTGGTCCATCTACACAATGGAATGTTACTGATTCATGCTACAATGTGGATGAACTCTGAAAACATTATGCTGAATGAAAGAAGACAGAGACCAAAGGCCACATGTTGTATGAGCCCATTTATATGAAACGTCCAGGACAGGCAAATCCATAGAAATAGAAAGTAGACCAGTGGTTCCCAGGGTCTGGGAAGTGAAGAGGCGGGGGAATGGGGAGAGACTCCTGATGGACACAGGGTTTCCTTTTGGGGTGATGGAAAAGTTCTGGAGCTAGATAGAGGTGATGCTTGCAAAACATTACAAATATGCTAAATACTATTGAATTGTTCACTTTAAGTGGGTAATTTAATATTATACAAATTTCATCTCAATAAAATTTTCAAGAGTACATATTATATGATTCCACATACAGGTGACCCTTGAACAACATGGGTTTGAATTCTGTGGGTTCACTTATATGCAGATTTTTTTCACTAAATATGTACTTTAGTACTACATAATCTGTGGTTGGTTGAAGCCCAGGATGGAGAGCCACAGATATGGAGAGCCAACTGCAAAGTTATACATGGATTTTTTTTTTTAATATTTATTTATTTGGCTGCGACTGGTCTTAGCTGCTGCACACAGGATCTTTTTTTTTTTTTTTTTCCAATTGCGGCTTGTGGGATCTTTTTTAGTTGCGGCATGCGGGCTCTTAGTTGGCACGCAGGATCTAGTTCCCTGACCAGGGATCGATCCCGGGCCCCCTGCAATGGGAGCATGGAGTCTTAACTGCTGGACCACCAGGGAAGTCCTTATACATGGATTTTTGAATATTTTGATTTTTGTATATGAAGGGCAGCGTCCTCAACCCCTGTGTTGTTCAAGGGTCAACTGTACGTAAATTTCTAAAAAGTGTAAATTAATTAGAGACAGAAAACTGATTGTTGGCCGCTTGGAGGAGGGGGACAGGGCGGGAGGACAAAGGGGTCAGGGAGATTTTTGGGGTGATGGATGTGCTCACTATCTTGATCGTGGTCGTGGGCTCCTGGGCGCTTGCATGTGTCACAACTCACCCAATCACACACTTCAAATAAGCGCCATTTATAGCGTACTGATTACACCCAATAAAGCTGTTTAAAACAAAGCATGTGGATTAGGAAAGGACCGAATTCCCCAGGAGTGCAACTTTTTTTTTTTTTTTTGCGGTACGCGGGCCTCTCACTGTTGTGGCCTCTCCCGTTGTGGAGCACAGGCTCCGGACGCGCAGGCTCAGCGGCCATGGCTCACGGGCCCAGTCGCTCCGCGGCATGTGGGATCTTCCCGGACTGGGGCGTCCCCTGCATCGGCAGGCGGACTCTCAACCACTGCACCTCCAGGGAAGCCCAGGAGTGCAACTTTTAAAAACCTCTTGCTTTCTTTTCAAAATGCCCAATCCTCGAGACCCAGCCACCGAGTTCCTCGGATGCCACTGCAAGGAAACGGCTGGGAACCTATGAACTTGTCTGTGTTCAGAGGTGCCAGGTGGTGCTGCCCACCTGACCGTCCCCCGGAAACTATGAGAGCTAACTGCAGGACGTTCCTGGGCAGCCCCACAAGGCTGTGGAGGGTGGGTAGTTTATGCGCTTCCAAGCCTGGTGAGAGAGGCAGGAGCCCAAACTGTAGATCTGCACCTTAATCAGGGCCACATGAATGCACGTGTGAGCTTGTGAACATACATGTACGAATGTGAGCACACGTGCAGACACAGACACGCGTGATTGAATGCACACTCTCACACGACCGTGCTCACACATGCACACACACAAACATGGACACACATGCACAAACAGAATTTCATTTGAACACACCCACACTCACATGCGTGCACACACACACACACGCGCGCGCAGACCCAGGGCTTCAGGCAGAGCCTGAACCTCTGTGACACGCACTCGTGGAGACACGGCTCACGAGCGCCACAACTTCTGGGGGCACGTTCCAGCTCAAGGACCAGGGGTTTTGGATGGTCTCACGCCCAAGCTGCCTGCATGCAGGCAGCACAAAGGTCACAGGGATGCACCTGCTTTCTCCTCCCAGCAGACACCGAGCTGGCTGAGCGAGAAGCCATCAGGGCCCAACCATGTGATCTTGCTCAAGGGAGCCTCTGTCACCTGCCCTGACAAGGGTCTGGTTGACGCTGGGACAGGCTGAAGGCTGTATGGCCCGCTGAGCTCTGTGCTGCCCCACATCCTCCAGGGCTCGCTGATCATGAGGCAGCCTCGGAGCCCACGGGGGACTTTTACAGCTCTGGGCCCCTTGGTGGGAGGAGCAGGGGACTCCATACTCTTGAGACTGGGGGCCATGGGGGCAGTCACAGGTCCAGCCAGTGCACACCCCACCCCCAGGCCAGGAGGAAGTACTAATAGATAAGCCTTGCTCAAGGGGTCTGCTGACTGGGCCGGCCAAAGAGAAGGGGTGGGGCAGGGTGGACACCAGCTGGGGGCCCTCACAGGAGTCCCCGCAGGGCCCACCTGACCCACCCTGCAGCAGCTGCCCCTCCAGCCATCATAGCCCACGTAGGCCCACCACATCTGCATCCTGGGAAACTCCACCCCTGCACCTGCCCGTGGGGCCCTCCCCACGCCCAGCCAGCCTCACCAGGTCCTGCTCCCCAGGGAGCCTGCACTCTCCTCTCAGAGCGGCTCCCTTTTCCCCCTTCCCGGTGGGGGGGGAACCTCCCACCCTCCCACTGAAATAGCTCATGGGCCTGAACACCAGAGACACTAGTAAATCCTTCTCCAGCCCAGGGTCGAGTTCCCTCCTGGCTTCCACGCAGCCTGGAGCTGGTCCTTCCTGCTCGCAGCCGTCCCTCGGTCCGCTATGCCCCCATGCAGTAGAAACCACTGCTCCCCTCTCCAGAGATGCCACCCAGCTCCTGCCAATCATGCCTTTCCTGGTCCTGCTCACTTACTCTGCAGCCGTGGGGATCAGGTGTCACCTGGACCTGCCCCTGCAGCCCATCCACTCTGTTGCACTCCCCCATCAGGGGCTAAGCTCGTGCCCAGGGACGCCCACCCCACCTCCAGCCCCAAACACCCAGGGGGTTTGCTCCCTGCTCCTCCCACTGACCACATCCTGTCTGCTGTCCCTAGAACAGCCTTCTCTTCTCACCAGGAGGTCAGGAGGGCCTCTGAGGGACCCTTGTCTCCATCCTCTGGGCCATTGCAGGGCAGCGCCTGGAAGCATTGGTCTAGGTGTGAGTGTCCCAACACAGGGCCCCTCGGGGACGCCCTCTGGCCAGCGCTCAGCCCCTGGCCATCAAGGCCCATATAGCACAGCCCCCCGCTGGTAGACTGGCTGCTGCAGGGAGCAGTTCTTGGACGTACTCTGGCTGTTCCCCACCCAGCCAGGCCCAGGCTTGCAGGCCCCCTCCAGCCACGGAGAAGCTGCCCAAAGCCTCCAACCCACAGGGGGAAGTCTGCTTCCCCCAGCCCGGGCTGCATTCCCATGAGACACCGACCAGGCCATCACCACAGGTCTGGCACCCTGCCCTCCCCTTCCCTCCCCTGCATCTCAGACGGGGGCCGGCCCCACACTGCTGCCTCCTTCCAGTGCCATCCATGTCCCCTGTCCTCGTCCTCAGGTTGGAATGCCCCTCGGACCCCTCAGCCAGATCCCAGGCAGCTCTGTTCCCAATGCGGATGCGCCCTCTTAGACCCAGAGACTCCTCATTCCACACGTGGCACCACCTGAACCTGAACACTGGGCTGATGTGATCCGCTCTACATCCTCACTACGAAGGCCCCTGACCCCTCTGCCAAAGTGACTTCCGGAGAGGCCCACCCAAGTGAGAGGTCTGCCCGGAGCAGCCTGAGAAGTGCTGCCTCAAAGCATCCTCACTGGCACCGAGGATCAATATTTTTCTCAACCCATGGCCATCAGTGGGCACAAAAGAGCATTTTGTCACTTATAATCCTGTCAGGCTGGGTTTTTTGACAATTCACTGTATTCAGTAATGATTTTTCTGTTTCTGGAAGCTGTTCATATCCGTTGCCCTTTTTCTCCCACTGAACCATGCCTACCTAGCTCATTGATTTGGAGGCGCTCTTTGTATAGGAATGGTATTAACTCTTTGCGACGTCTGATGAATCTAATTCATACAGATTTACTTTTGCGTATGGTGTTTTTTGATACAAATACTACATTTTCCAGGCAGTCAGATCTGTGGGTCATTTCTTTCATGATGTCTATCGCACATTCCCCTCCCAGAGCTGGGGAGCATGGAACCACACTCTGTATTCCTCTCCCTCCCTGGACTTACTCTTTACATTTCAGTCTTTATCCATCTGGAAATTATACTGGAGGGTGTAAGAGTTTCCTAGGGCTGCTGTGACAGAGTACTATAAACCAGGTGGCTTAAAACAAGAGAAATGTACTGTCTTGCATTTCTGGATGAGTCCAAAATCAAGGTGTGGGCAGGGCTGGCTCCTTCCGGAGGCTCTGAGGATGAAACCATCCCATGACTCTCCTGGCTTCCGGTGACCCTTGGTTTGTAGGTGCATTACTCCGATTTGCTGGCCCAACATCACATGGAGGCCTTCTCTGTCTCTGTGTCCTCCTCTCGTCTTATAAAGACACCAGTTATTGGATTCAGGATGAAGCCACCTTGAGATCTTAACATCCGCAGATGCCTTATTTCTAATCAAGGTCACATTCTGAGGTTCCGGGTGGAATGAATTTTGGGGGACACCAGTCAACCCGGTACAGTGTGGGAAGTGCAAGGAAAATCCAGATGGTCTCCAAAGAGTGAAGCAATTGTTTTAATGCTTTTTCTTAAAGAATCTGTCTCTCCCCAGACCAGGGAGGCTCCTTTGTTAAAGATCACACGTTAAGTTATGTTACACACGCGGGTCTGCCTCTGGGCTGTTGATATGTGCGTGGAGCCATACTGTGATTACCACAGCTTCAGGGGATGCCCTTAAACAGTGACATCTTTCTCGGAGGAGCTCAGATGTTTTCTCTGGCTTCTAAGCACGTCTTCCTCACGGAGTCTTAACAGAGTCTGAGACCTGGAAGCCAGTCACGTTGTGGCTTAAGGTACTTTCTACAAGTGGATGTGAAACCTGCACCCCAAGAATCCCCAGACTGTGTCTGGAATGAAAGGAAGCAGGTCTGGGACTGAGGAACTGGGGGCCCTGGGTCCCCAGGGGGCATAGCTCGGCGAAGTGGCAATTGCACGCTGCGGCCGTGTGTTGGGGGCAGCAGGTCCTGAAAAGCCGTGTGTCTGTCTTTGAGCCAAACCGCCTCTTCAAATGCCCCGAAGTTAAAATGCCTGTTCTGCCTTCTGACTAATGCTCACAGAAGCACACGCGATGTGAACAGGAAGCAAAACCCGTCCCTAAACTGATAGGATCCGTCTACCTGGAACTCATCGGAGAACTATGCCCTCATCACAAAATGGAAACCAATCTGTCAGACTATAAAATTCCTGTATGAAAGAGCCAAAAAGGTGGAAGGGAAGTGCCCATCAAAGGATGAGTGGATATGGGACTTCCCTGCTGGTCCAGTGGCTAAGACCCCGAGCTCCCAATGCAGGGGGCCCGGGTTCGATCCCTGGTCAGGGAGCTAGAGCCCACATGCGTGCTGCAACTAAGAGTTCACATGGTGCAACCAAGAGATCCCACATGCCGCCAAGAAGATCCTGCACGTGGCAACAAAGATCCCGAGTGCCGCCACTAAGACCCGGAACAGCCAGAAAAAAAAGGATGAGTGGATAAACAAAATAGGGTCCACCCACCCAGGGGAATATTACTCATCCATAAAAAGGAATGAAGTGCTGACACACCCTACAACATGGATGAACCTCCAAAACATCATGCTGAGTGAAAGAAGCCAGGTACCAAGTATGATCCCATGGACGTGAAACGTCCAGAATAAGCAAATCCACAGAGACAGAAGGCAGATGAGTGGTTGCCAGGGCCTGGGGGAGGGGAATGGGAGAGACTGCTGATGGGGACAGGGTTTCCTTTTGGGGTGACGGAAATGTTCCGGAACTAGACAGAGGTGGTGGCTGCACATCACTGTGAATCTCAATGTTACTAATGGCCAATCTTCTGCGCACGATAAAATGAATTCCCGCTGAGAAACCTGAACGTTGAAAAACTAAAAAGGCTTTTGCAAACGCCATACTGGTGTCCTTTCAGCGCTTGGAGGGGATGTGAGCCTCAGTTCAGGGCCTTTGTCTCATGCTCTCAGAGAAAGGAGGCACAGGGAAGAGGGGGAGGCCACCAAAAATTCGGCCCTCGGGATGAGTGGACAAACGTGAATGAGCCGCTCTCAAGGCCCGGCCAAGGTCTGATGCGTGAAAAAGTGAGGTTCTGCCGATCAGCTTGGCGAATGAGTTGGAACTGGCTGGAAAATAAGGAGGACGGGGGCCTCCAAAAAGTGTAGCATAGCCGCTTCGTTTATATAAGGCCATAATTTGAAGCCACATGTTTATTGGATGAAATCATCCTCAAGTTAAAAGGAGAGGGCCGGCGTTACAGCAGAGTCAGTTAGGAAACACCGTTTAGAAGTCAGCGCGTTTCCACTTTTCCACACGTGTTTCCTTGAGCCTGTTGGGATTGTTTTAGGAAATGATCACGTGAAGTTATTGGAAAGATGGACATGCTGAGAAATAGCTACAAAAGAAGTATGTTTCTCAGTCTTGGCAGCTCAGAGCCGGAGAACAGTTTTAGGCTTTAGGTTGGGTGAGGGGGGGATGCGGCCATAGGCCACGGAACGTCCAGAGCCCCCAGAAGCTGGAAGGGGCAAGGAAGGGTCTCCCCCCGGAGTCTCTGGAGAGTCACGGCCCTGCTGATGCCTTGGTTTGGGACTTCTGGCCTCCAGAGCTGCAAGGGAATCCATTTCTATCGTTTAAGCCACTGAGTTTGTGGTACCAATTTACGGCAGCCCCAGGACATGAATCCAGGGGTCTGCTGCAGAAGATACTGGATGCTCTGATGGAGGCCATGGTCAGGAACGGCCACCACCTCTCTTTTGCCTTACTTAAATATCCCTGGAGAAGCCCATCCCAAACACCCTCTCATGACTGTCCCTTACTTCCCTAATTCGTCCCCCTAGGCCTTCTAGTCTGGCCCAACCGGTCTGAGTCCTAGAGAAGGCTCTTCCTCCAGGCAAGTGCTGGGGCAGCCTGGTCCATTCACCTGTCCCTGAGGCTGATCCCTCTCCTTGGGGTCTGTGGCTATGTCCCCAACGAGGCTGTCTTCTTTCAAAGTCTGTCCAGTCAACAAATGTTTCTCCACTGCCCACACCCCACCCCGGGCCAGGCCAGGCTGGCAGCAAAATAGAGTAAGAATGCGGCAGTGTCTGGCCTTCAGGGAACTGGACAAATCAACCCACCAGAGAAGAGGCATTTCCAACAGCAATAGTGCTTTGGACAGGAAAAATGCAGTGTGTTCGTGCAGCAGCTTTCAACGGGGTGGGAACTGCGGCAGGCAATTCTGCCCTACCCCATGGGACAGTTAGCAATGGCTGGAGACATATTTGGTTGTCACCACTGGGGGGGGGGAGGGGAGGTACTTCTGGCATCTGGTGGGTGGAGGCCAGGGATGCCGCTCAACACCCTACAATGTGCAGGACAGGCCCCCACAGCAGAGAATGATCTGGCCCTGGACGTCAGCAGCGCCGTCATGGGGACAGAAACTGACCAGAGCAGGGTGGTCACTTCGGATTAACCAGGAGGCAAGGAGGCGCTCAGAGGAGATAGTTGCCAAGGCCTGCGCAGTGAGACAGGATGGATGGGCTGAGCTTGGCGATGGCGGCCCAGGCGAGGGCGGTGAGCGCCATGAGCAGGGGCAGCTGGGGCTGGCCTCAGAACAAGGGGACCAGTGTGGCCGGCAGGAGGGGGAAGGGCCGAGGTCAGGAAGGTCAGATCCCACAGGGCCTTGTGAACATGGGAAGGAGTCCGGATTTTCATGCAAGTCTGATGGGGAACCCTGGATAGTTGGAGACAGGGAGGACCGAGACATGAGTGACATCAGGAAGGGATTAGCCAAGCCTAGTGTGGCAGGCAGACCGGGGTGGGGGCAGGTATCCGGCGGCTCCTGCAGGTGTGGGTTGGGGGGACTGATGGTGATTCGGGTCAGGCCTGTGGGACACAGGTAGGTTCCGGTTACAAGGGGAAGGCAGAGCCGCAAGGCTCTGTGGGGGGCTGGGTTCCGGGTCCTTCCCTGTTGACCGGTAGGCTCATAAAGACATGGAAAGTAGCCTGGGAAGTGGGTCTGGGCGGGCAGAGGAGAACCCTTTGGGACCCTCCTCTCCAATGACACGGTCTACCTGTCATCATGCCCTGGTGGAAAGCCACCTTGAGAACCTTATACGGGCAGAGCTGCGGCGACAACACACAAAAGCCCTGCCTGAGACCAGATTGAGCAGCTCCCAGAGAACAAGGGAACGCCGCTTGGCTTTTAAAGGCAGTTCAGATCCCCGGGTAGGGCTCTGGAGGCTGCTGTGCCAGCCCGGTCACCGGGGGCTGGGTGTGACTCTTCTCCTAGGGGACACCTGGCAACGTATGGAGACAGTTTTGGTTGTGACAACTTGGGGGGCGGGTGCTACTGGCATCTGGTGGCTGGAGGCCAGGGACGCCACTCAACACCCTACAATGCACAGGACGGTCTCCACCACAGAGCATGATCCAGCCCCAGACGTCACCAATGCCAAGGCTGAGAAAGCATGCTTTCAACAAATAAGAAAAATGTTTGCACACTTCAGGGTCTCCCCAGGGCCTCACAGGCACACAAGATGTTAGCATGATTCCAAGCCCACGTTCACCTGACTACACAACGTTTAGAAGGAGGGACCAAGAGAGGGAGCTGGCCTTGTGGGGCGACTGCCCCAGCTGTTAGGGCCTAGGGCCACCTGCCCCCGTTCCAGTCTCTTTTTCCACTCCAGATACCCTGTTCCTTAGCTTCCCCACCTTCATCCTCTCATCTCCCTGCTAAACCAGGGGGCAGACTCCCTCGAGACCACCAGGAGGAAAGGGACCAGCCTCCTGAGGGTCTAAGGGCCAGCCTACGCTCCTACACTTTCTTTGTGTCACGCGTTCTGATAAACAGCATCTCCGCGTGACAGCCAAGGACTCTTGGTGATCTTCCCAAGCAGTGGCCTTGGACCCTGGCACGCTTGCCAGGAAATGAAAGCCCCAGGTGCGTCTCCAGGATCTGAGAAGCAAAATCTCAAAGTCTCCTCTGGGCTCACCAGGTTCCGTCCACCCTCTAATGGGACGGAGAGGCTCTGAGAGATGAGTAGGAAGATCGTGGCAAAGCCCCGGGTGGTCCTGATGCTGACCCTGTCCTGTTTGCAAGGAAGCAGCAGCAGTAGCAGCGGCCTTGCAGGCAGATGACCACGTCGGGGCTCTTGGGCCTTCCTCTCCCTCCATCAGCCAGCTCAAGCCAGGCCCAGGCTCCTGTTCCAAGCTCGCTGGTACTTCACGGCCCTCACCGGGCTGATAAACTGACTTCCGTGGACATGACTGCTGGCCGGACATCTGTGCTCTGAGCAGAGGGACGAGGGCTATTCCCGCTCCCTCAGTATCCCTGAGAGCCAAATCTGCACCTGGCTTGTTAACGCTTTTTTGCGGAATGACTTTCAGATTTTCCAGAAACTTCTTTTGTCTCATCACCTGTGGCAGCAGCCGGTCCCAAAGTCACTTTGTTCCATGAATGGGTTGTTTTTGGACTCCCCTCTTGACCCTGGCAATACTGAGGACACGGACCCCCGTACACCCCAATTATAAATCTTGGCCGGCCCCTGGGTGGGCACACACTGTCTCCCAGGCCTGGCTCTAAACACACCCCTTGTAAAGTCCCATGAGGTCTGCTCCTCCCGAGTCCTGTTCTTGCCTCTCTATTGTCACCCCAAGAATAAGGACCTGTGCAAGACCTGGAAAATTCCCTAACAGGGCACTTCCAAAGTCGACATGGCCAACCTGCCTACCTACCCTAAAATGTTTATTTAAATGAGTGAGACAAAACTAAACGAACTTATTCTCTCTAAGTACCATTATTTATTGATAATTCCCTCACTAAATAAAAATGACATCTGTCTCTTATGCAGTGTTACAGCCTGAATTGTGTGCCCGCCCCCTACCCCGCCAATTCATTATGTTGAAGTCCTACTTCCCAGGACCTGAGAATGTGACTGTATTTGGAGACAGGGCCTTTAAAGAGGTGATTCATTCAAAAGGAGGTCATTAGGGTGGGCCCTGATCCAAAGCGACAATCGGACATGGACTCACACAGAAGTAAGGTGAAGACTCACACAGGGGTGAAGACTCGGGGAGAAGACAGCCATTGACCAGCCAAGGAGGGAGGCCTGAATGCATCCTTCCCCCGTGGCCTTTGGAAGGCACCAACCCTGCCCACACCCTGATTTGGACTTCTGGCCCCCAGATCCATGAGACAGTACATTTCTGTTGCTTAAGCCACCTAGCCTGTGGTACTTTGCTACGGCAGTCCCAGGAAACTTGCACACGCGGCAGTGACAGTCATGAAATGCTTGGAGCTGGCTTCCCTCTCGCACACACAACCCTAAGAAACGGGGCAGAACTGGGATGTAAACGAATGAGTCAGACCAGGACGGCTTATTCATTGCTCCGACTAAGCCACAGGCTGAGCCCTTGAATCACTACTTTATTTATCATCGGGGCCCGGGCTCAGAGTCTCAACGAGGAAATGAGTAGAACCCAAACTCATTGGCTGAGTTTTTGAGACATGCCTCATCTCCAAGGCCCTTTCTAGGCCAACATGAAAAAAAGCAAAGAGGTGAAGTGATGGGCTCTGCACCTCGGCCAGCAGTGCGCTGGCTTGTCGGGGGCCCGGCGGTGCTCAGACAGAGCCCTTTGTTCTGTCCCTCCGTCTCCGGGACGAGGGCAGAGAGAAGGGCCTGTCTTGCTCGGCGGGGAGGCCGAGCAGGGGCTGCCTGGCACAGTTGGTTGGGGATGCTGGGTGCACAAAGGGCTGGTGGATGGGGACTGGGGGGAGGGCAGCATCCAGAAGGGGTCAGAGGGCCCCAGAATGTGCGGTTTCCTCCCCTGGAGTTAAAGCAGCAATGTCATGGTCGGGGAACAAGCAGAGGAGGACACGTGAACAGCAAAACTTAGTCTGTGCTTGAGGACGGACTGGCATCTGCAGCCAAGAGGGCAAACGCGAGAAGATAACGTGGCTTCAAGAGCCACAGTGATCTGGGGCTACCTCCAAAGTAGCTCTTTGAGAGGAGAACCTGATACCTCTAATCTCGGAAGAAAAGCAACAATTTGTTCCGAGACAAGGACCGTTCCCGCAGAAATCCAGGTCAGTGGGAAGACAAAGAGGAGACAGACAATGGCATCTGCTGTGCCAGCGCGTGATGACGGCCCCAGCTCACCTCCTCTTCCTCCTCTGCTGCACATTCTCGGGGCACGTTCTCTAACTCCCCCTCGGTCCATTCCCAGTGGTGGCTCCTTTTTATCAGGACTCCAGATTAAGAACCGAGCAGATGGCAGAATTCAATCGCTGGCCTCTTTTCCCCAAGCCTGCCCTTGGTAGCCATTTGCTGGGAGCCCAGCAAACACCAAGGACCCACCGAGGCAATGGTGGGCCTGGAGCGGGAACCAGATTTTACTACAGAGCAGTGCTCCTGTCCCCCAGGGGACACACAGCCACGTCTGGGGACATTTTTGGTTGTCACAACTTGGGGTGGGTGTGTACTATTGGCATCTCGTGTATGAAGGCCAGGGATGCTGCTCGACATCCTGTAATGCACAGGGTGGCCCCACAGCAAAGAATGACCCGGCCCCAGATGTCAATGGTGCTGCAGTTGAGAAACTGCTCTAGCAATTTGGTCTTCGCCAAAGTGAGGTTACTAATGATCCTCCGTACTTCTAGAAAGCACAGCGAGCCATTTCTGAAGTCGTCACCTGCCTGAGCCTAGTTTCTATATCGAGAAAATAGGAACTGCAATCCCCTTGCTGCTGGTTGGCAGAATAAAAGAGTTGGGTATAAAAGCATCTATCACAGAAGATGCTCAATAAAGAGCTGCACATGGACGTGCTTATGTGGTTCCCTCTTCCCCACTTGGTTTAACACCTCTGTATCCTTCAAGGCTTGGCTTAGGGCCAGCCACCTCTCCTGAGGAAACTTGCTGGAATCCCCCATGCCCTGAAGCTTGTGTTGGTCGTTCCTGATTCTGTCCCCACAACTTCTTGTGCCACTTCTGTTGCTGCACTGATCAACTACTCTGAACTCCATTATTCCTGCTGGGGAGGGTGGCCCACTAGAATGTCCCTCCCCCAGGGCACAAGGGCTCATCTCTGCCCCTGGGACCCAGCCCACAGCACCTTGCATGATCAGCCCTTGCTTCACTGAATTCTGGGTCCACCCAAAACGCACAACTTCAGGGAGACAAGGAAAGGGAAGCTTTGAGTTAACAAGCCTCTGTTGGGGATAGAAGATGGATCCTACAGTGAAACAGAATGGGGAGATTCCCAAGTCCCCACCTGCTTCACCAAGTCACAGGCCTGGACCTGAGGGAGGGTCTCACCCAGGGATTTCCAGCCAGAAGGATGCAGCTGAAACCCTGGGAACAGGTATGATGTGCAAAAGCACATTTGGCACTGCAATTTCCCACGTGGAAGATAAGGAAGCAGTAAGATAATCATATTCAGATATAAACTGTAGGACGGAAAGCCCAACAAAAATGGGATCGCCATGGTGGGGATTCACCTGTTGGGGGCTGCATAAAACTAGACAGGGCTGTGTGCTGGAGACACCAAGGCTGGGTTTCAAAGTTGCAGAACACTGATTAGGCCAATCCATTCATTTTGCAAGTAAAGAAACAGACAAAGAGACTTGACAGAGGTTAGGACCCCCAACACAAGACCCTCCAAGAGAGCCTGCCTGGCCACGCTCCTGGAGGAAGGAGACAACAGCAGGGCTGTGGAACCAGAAGATTCTGATCCAGTTCATGGTGGGGGGGGGGAGAGGGGGAGGGGGAGTGTCCCAGCCAGGGCAGGCCCATACGCAGAACCTGCATGAGGCATGACTGTGGGCTCTAATCATGTGTTCTGGGGCAAGCGCAGCTGAGAGTCTCGCTTACAGAAGCTTCCATAAGGGCCAGAACATTCTGGAAGTGAACGGGGTGGTCATCTTTCTGTGGCCCTCTTTACATTCAAGCTATCCAGGCTCGTGTCCTGAACGCACTATAAACCCAGGCTCCTTGGCCCTTCTAGCAGGCCCCAGACAAGGATCCCCAGGGTCGGGAAAGAAGAGAAATTAATGCTGATCAAAACGGTTTAGAGCAAGGCCCTCCCCAGAGCCAGGCCCATCAGACAACTTTCCAGCTGCCCATGTCACGTTCCACTGCTCCCGGATGCCTTAAGCGTTTGGAGACTCCAAGACCAGAACATACCTCAGGAAGGTAGCAGCTGGGACCCTCCAACTGTAAGGCACAATATCCCCACCAGCTCCCACCTCAGACAAAGAGGTGTGGCAGAGGCTTTCCCTTAGACTCCTGGCCTACAAGGCGCCTCTCCCAGGCTGAGCTCACAGCCACCGGGGGACAGATTTCCTGTATGTCTTTTTACCCATTTAAGTCCAAGGATGCAACTCGGAGGAGGTGGTGACAGCCTAGCACATGCGGCTGTGTGCGCACCCACCCCCGCCCCCTCTGAAACCCAGTTCCGGCCCCATAGCTGGGGTGGGGGGGGCCCAAGAGCTCCTTCCTTGCTCCCTAGAACCCCCAGGCTCTAGCCAGTCCGCTCTTAGGAGGACAGTGTTGGGTTTTCAAGTCCTGAATACCGCCCAGAAGGCGCTGAAACTAGCCGGGGCCCCCAGCAGTTGGGGGTGAAGTCAGGGATAAGATGAATCAAGAGGGTAAGATGGGCCCCAAATCTCCATGGTCTGCACCCCAATGTCTGAACGGGGCCATTCTAGTCCTTTCCTTTCCTCCCCTCCTCCCCAGGCTCTCCCTGGACCAGACCTCATTTCTTGCCATGGCTTCCATCCCCCTTCTGCCTCCCCTCCCATCCCCCATTTCCCCTCTTACCAACTCGGCCGGCCACCGCACCAGTGGGTTCAGAGCCCCTCACATTTACTGAGCACCCACTGAGTCCCAGGCGCTGCCCTCCCTCAGGCACCATTCCTCTACCTCTTCACCGTAGGCAGACGCCCCCAGGCCGTTCTGCACCGTTCCCCCCAATCGCACCCTGGCTGTTCCCCCACCGGCCTTGCTCCTCTCAACCCCCAGCCTGGGCCTCTCAACCCCGCCTCCTTGCTTCTCCCCCTCCCAGCCCCGTTTCCTGCGACCCCCCAACTACCACTTAAGCCACGTCCTCTTCAGAGAAGCTGCTCAAAGCCACAAGATCTGCCTCCACACCCGCCCAAAAACTCCCTCACCAGGCTCATCACATCAACTTTCTCCTTCATCGTCCCGTTCCCACTCCGTCTCCTGCAAACTCTCCACGACCCCCAAGCTCGTTCCCGCCTCCTCGACCCCTGCTTTCGCGCCCCCCCCGCAACTAACCCTTAGCCCCGTCCCTCTACAAGGCAGCCCGCCGATGCGAGCTTCGAGATCAAACACTCGAGCCGCGGCCGCCCGGCACTCACCTGGGCCTTGGCCGCCGCGCGCCGCCGGTCCCGGCCCGGGTCCCCGCCCGGCAGCCAGCCCGCTGCTCTTCGGGCGCTCCGCCCCACCGCGCCCGCCGCTCCCCCGCGCGCTCCCGCTTCCGGGTTCCGGAGGGGCGGGTCCGGGGGGCGTGACGCCAGGCCGCCAAGGGGGCGGAGAAACACGAATCCCCGCCCATCACTTCCGACCCGGCCCCGTCACCGCCCCCTGCCGCTGCTGGGCGAAACCAAGTGTGAGGGGAGGACAGAGAGACGCGCGAGCAGGAGGCGCCCTCTCTGCCCACAGCCACGCTCTACACGGCCCAAGGCCACCCCTCTTGTAGCTTCGCAATATGGCCTGGTCGGGGCGGGGGCGGGGGGTTTCGACTTGAAGAGCCGGCCTTTGAGTTGAAGGCGGGAAAATGGCGGATACCTCGGGGCGTGGTGCTGGGTGAGTCGAGGCACCGTGGGTCTGGATTTATGGGTGCCAGCTGGAGGGCCCTGGTCGAGGGCTGGGGACAGAGGGGCAGCAGAGTTGGGGAGGGAGGGTCCTTGGGGTGAGTCCGGATCTGACTCCTCCAAGAACCACCGAGGATGCGCAAGTTCTGGGAGGTGGGATGCGGCCTTGCGCATGCTCGGGAGCTTGGGCTCAGGACCTTACAGCGAGTTCGGATCCCTGGTCAGCCGTTTCGATCCGGGGCGATGTCAGGCGAGTGGCTTAACCTCTCTGTGCCTCGCTTTCCTCCGTCGCGAAACCGGACTGTTGACGCCGCCGTTCGGTTTTGTAGGCCTAGTGTGAGGCTTAAGAGCGTTTAGAATAGTGTCTGGCCCCTAAGTGTGATCCGTCGCTATTACGATTACCGCTTTGTAGTGGGTAACTGCTGGACCACTGAAGTATCTCCTTTCATTCTCCCACACGCTTTTTTCTATTCTCCCCATTTACAAAGGAGATGATGGAGGCTTAGGGAGGGAAGGTCATTTGCCCAAGGGAGACGTCGAACAATGACCTGGTGCCGGGCGTGATTCCTGGGCTTTGTTCATTCTGCCGATGTTTATTGTGCCTGTGCGAATTAAAATTTAGTGGGCCATCTGAAATCACTTGTTTACTCCACAGCCCCTTGACCTAACTGTGAGATTGACGTTAGCCTCTCCGAGGTTCAGGGGAAGTACTTGAGGCTGGAATATATGTAGTGACACCCCTCCCCCACCCCGTGTCCCTGCAGGTTTGGCCTTAGTCCATTTGGTTTGGCTCCAGAGCCCTGGCTCAGACCCCAGAGGGAATCCTTGCTCTGTCTGTTTCCAGTTCTGAGACTCCCCAGGGGTGATCTGTATAAACCTTGGGTCCTTGTCTGGAAAACAAAGATAAAAGCAGGCTAACAGTCAGGTATTTGTACGGTGGGGAGGATTCCATGAGGGAGTAGAGCAGCTGGCACCCAGCCAGCATTTGTTAAGTTGCCTTTCCCCACTGTGGCTTGGAGGTGCCCCCCAGCATGGCCTGGGTCTCACGTTGGAGTCCCCAGAGCCCACTACACAGAAGATGGCTGCAGTGAGCTGAGCAAGGGGACCACCACTGCTGTCTCCAGTGGAGCCCATCTTGTGACGACAGCAGGATTTACAGCACCCAGACCCCTGCCTGGCATCCCGCTCGCCCAGACTGGACACCTGGGAGGCATCCCCGACTCTCCCACACCCACCGGCTGACTAGTCAGTGATTCCTACTTCATGGGACCCTCTCCTCTATCATGTCAGGCTTCATTCTTTTTTTAAATTGAGGCAAAATGCACATCACGTCAAATGAACCGTTGTAAAGCGAGCAATTCGATGGCACTGAGACATTCACAACGTTGTGCAATCACCACCTCTACCTAGTTCTAGAACATTTTCATCAGCCCAGAAGGAAACCCTGTGTCCATTTGCAGTCCCCCCCATCCTTCATGCTCCTCAGTCTGCTCCTGGTAACCACCAGTCTGCTTTCTGTCTCTGTGGATTTGCCTGTTCTGGACATTTCATATCCATGGAATCATACACCACGTGGCCTTAGTGCCTGGCTTGTTTGACTCAGGATAACATTTCTGAGATTAATTCGTTTCAGCATTGATAACATTTTTGAGATTAATTCGTTTCAGCATTATCAGTACTTCATTCCTTTTTAGGACTTAATAATATTCAGGGTCATTATTTCTTTTTTATTTACTTTTGGCTGCATTGGGTCTTCGTGGCTGTGCGCGGGCTTTCTCTAGTTGAGGCGAGCAGGGGCTACTCTTCATTGCGGTGCGCAGGCTTCTCACTGCAGTGGCTTCTCTTGTTGCGGAGCACGGACTGTAGGCGCGCGGGCTTCAGTAGTTGTGGCTCACGGGCTCTAGAGCGCAGGCTTAGTTAGTTGTGGCGCACGGGCTTCATTGCTCTGCGATGTGTGGGATCTTCCCGGACCAGGGCTCGAACCCGTCCATGTCCCTTGCATTGGCAGGCAGATTCCCAACCACTGCACTACCAGGGAAGCCCCAGGGTTCGTTATTTCTTGACAGGAGTTTTGCAGCAGACTTCCGTCCCACGCTCCCGATCACTCTTTCACCATGCCAGGGGTCCCCCAACATTGACAGTGTTGACATCTGGGGTGCGATCGTCTCTGTGATGGGGGCCGTCCTGTGCCTTGTAGGGTGTTGAGCAGCATCCCTGGTCTCTACCCACCGAGCCGATAGCAGCCCCCTCTGTTGTGACAATCCCAGGTGTCTTCACACATCGCCAAATGTCTCCTAGGGGTCAGAATTGCCCTCAAGTGAGCACCCCTGAGTTATTTGTCTGACAAATATTTATCAAGTGCCTCCTGTCTGCCAGGCTGTTAGGGACTGAATGTTTCTATCATCCCTCACCCCCTCCTCAAATTCAGTCTTCTCCAGCTAAGCCATAGGGCTGATCAGTTCCAATTTCCGCATCATTCTTCTCTGCGCCTGTGCCCTTGGTCTTGGTGATCCCTGTCTGGGAATATCCTTCCTCATGTGCCTGAGCAAATGGTTCTTTGTCACTCACCCCCAATCCCCACCCCTTTACCTGTCTGGAGTGCTCGCTCTTCACGCTTTGCCTGATGGGAAAATGCTGGTCATCCCTCTCAGGGAAGGAGCTTTGTCTGCTGTTCACCTTGTATCCTCAGTGGTATACAGCTGACACACAAACGCCCAACGAATTAATGAGATCGAGACCTTTGAAATTCGGCAAAAATGCTCGCTCTTCTCACGTAGCTGTTGTCCCCAGGTGACGGGGCTGGGGCTCCGTTTTCCTCCTGCCATGGAGGTGGCCCCACCTCACAGAGATGGGTATTGGTGGTGGGTGCTGGGACTGGGCTGTCCCGAGGAAGCCCAGGTTCCTGGCTGGCTTCCCTGAGCTTTCTATCCAACTGCATTAACAAGACCCCCGTTTTCCTCTTTTAGGAAGCCTTCTGCAGGGGGTCCCAGTACTCCTAGTGGTGCTAAGACGAGAGGAAGAAGAATACAAGGTGAGTAAAATTGGAATCTACCCTTTGAAATGGAATCCACTGGAATAAAAAGTGATTTTTTCTTTCCCCCCCAGTAAGTGCTTTTGGAGAAGAGAAAAACAGACCAGAGCAGGGGAGCTGGGGCTTTACCCGCTTCTAGTCACACCTTTGGGGACCCCAAGTCTGGTTACCCAGCCCTGCAGCCAGGGGTGTGGCAGGACCTGGTGGGGGTCATCTAGGGCAGTGGGCCCTTCCGGCCATGGGGGTCACGGGTTGTACCCAGGGCTCATCACTTGGAAGTGTGGGTGAGGAGAGTGTGAGCTGAATTCCTTAGGAAACATCAAAGTCTGTTTCTTCTCAGTAAGCGCGTCAGACCCTTGGGGATGCCCACACATCCGATGTCTACCTGTGCGTCCGGGGTCACTGTCAACAGCCCCCCTTGACTCTTGGCAGTGCCCAGTTTGGGGCTGTAGACGCAAGGATCTCCCGCGTTGGATCTCAAGCCTCTGTTATGATGAAGTATTTTTTTATGCCTGTGCACTAGTGCAGGTCTCAGAGAACTTGAAGCAGAATTCCGGTTCCAAATGACTGGAGGTTTATATGTTATAGCATCACAGCATCGCTGGGTGATCTGGTCTGTAACATCTGTTGTATTTACACAGGGTCTAGTTCTTGGACGCAAATTATATCCTTCATTGTAACATTGCTTCTGTGGAAAATCCACCACTGTTGAAAACAAACAGGTGCCTTCTAGTTTTCCAGAAACTTGAAACTGCTTTTCAACTGTGCAAGGAACCCAGAGCCTCCTTCCTACCCTTTGCTGATGGTATTAGAAAGACCCAATGCAGGATGGTCTCCCCCCCTTGGAACTGGGGGTGTCCTTCGTCCCAATCCTTCACTGGACATCCAGTGGCAGACCCTAGGTGGGGCTCGATTCTCTCCCCTGGACCCCGCCTGGTCCTGGCCTCAACCCCTAGGTGCCTCCTGCCTGAACGTCTGAGCCACTTGCCCTGCAGGCACGGCTCATCCCTGCCTGGGGCACGCCCGGGGCAACCAACACCTCCGTGTCCAGCTCCAGGCAGCCTGTGAACTGTTGGTTGTACCTCTTTTCCACTCAAGCTTGCGGCTGCAACCCCATCTAAAGAAAGATGCAAATCCGGGCATGAAGGTGATATGGTTGAAATCCCAGTCTTGGGACTGAACTGTCAAGGCAGGTGACACTGACCACATCACTCTCTCTAGTAAAAAGGGAGACCCCTGAGCTCTGGGGGCACCTAGGAAAAGTGCAGACTCATGCATCTGACACATTGCTGAGCACCTCCTCCCTGCGAGGTGGTGGAACGTGGCAGCAAGCAAAACAGACAAGAATCCCTACCCTCAGGGAGCTTGCCACCCCGGACACAGGCGGTGAATCAGGAGACGTAAGGAGACACAGGATGTATTGGACAGTGACAGTTGCTGTGGATAAAACAGCAGGATGGGGGTAGCTTCTGGCCTAAGGGAGGGGCTGGGCCGAGCAGAGTCGTGAAGGCGGCAGGGGTGGCATGTGCCTGCTGGTTGGAGGAACAGGTGACATGGGACCTGCAAGGTGTCTGGAGGCACTCACCCTTCACCAGCTAATGGACCCGGAAGACAGCCTGCTGCAGCTGCCAGACGGCCAGTCAGCCTGGAGGACAGAGTGTCTCAAGAGGGAGGGTGCAGGGCTTCCCTGGTGGCAGTGGGTGAGAATCCACCTGCCAATGCAGTCGACACGGATTCAAGCCCTGGTCCGGGAAGAGCCCACATGCCACAGAGCAACTAAGCCCGTGCGCCACAACTACTGAGCCTGCGCTCTAGAGCCCACGACCCACAACTACTGAGCCCGTGTGCCTAGAGCCTGTGCTCCACAACAGGAGAAGCCACTGCAATGAGAAGACCACGCACCGCAGCGAGGAGTGGCCCCCGCGCGCCGCAACTAGAGAAAGCCTGCATGCAGCAACGAAGACCCAGTGCAGCCAAAAATAAATAAATTAAATAAATTAAAAAAAAAAAAAAGGAGAGTGCAAGTGAGCACTGTGTGCAACGCTGCCGCTGGCTCAGAACGAGGACTGAAAAGGGGCGGGTGGGCATCAGAGCAGGGAGATCTCCGTGGTCTGGATGAAAGGAGTTTCTTTGGTGCCGTGGTAACTGTGAGAGCCAGGCTGGGGTGTGGGGAGGGATTCAAGGGAAGGAGAGAGGAGAAGAAGAGGATCCGCCATGGCAAAGGGGAGCAGAGAAATGGGGGAGGGGAGGGGAGGGGGGATGAACAGTGTGACCATTGGAGAGAGGAAGTGGGGTGATACAGGGTGGGGCAGGGGGAGAGGGGTTGCCAGGGCAGTTTCCTAACGGAGTGAGGGCTGGGCTCTAGCACCCAGAGTTGGGGGGTTGGTTTTACCCCAAAGCACAGAGGTCGCTCCACATGGGGGGCCCAGGATATGGCTCTGAGGTTGGGAGGCAGCTAGATGCCCAGGTGGGAGGATCTCCTGGGGCTGCTTTTGTCTTCCCAATGAAGTAGGAAACAGGTTACCAGCTGACCAGAGGGATGGCCCGGTGTAGGAAGTGGGCGGGAGGGTCTGGGAGAGGGGTTGGGGGATCAGAACAGAGGACTGTGGATGATCACAGGGGCTGCAGCGAGAGCCCCTGGAGGTTGGGGGGACACATGTGTCTCCTTCACACACCTTCAGCGCCCCAGGATCAGGATGGAAGGGCACCTGGGGCTGGGCTGTCACCAAGGGATACAGCCGTGTCCGAGAAGAGCGTCAGTGCCTAGGGTGTCTCAGGAGAGTGGTCCTGAGCTAGGTGAGGGGGGTGGGGGATGTGAAAGGCAGTACCATGAGTGGGTCATAGATGGGCTTTTGGGGGAAGGGCAGTTGGGGTCATGACCACAGGGAGTGAGTTGGGGAGGGAAGAGGAGGAGAGCAGGTGGCCATCTTTGGAAGATCTTTCTTCCTTTCCCTGCCCTGCCCCTGACTCCACTTTCTGTTTTGAACTTTGGCACATATTTCTGATCTTCCTTGATCGTAGCTCCTGTGGGTCTCTGTGTCTCCGCTTCTAGCCCTGGTGCTTGTATACAGCAGGTATCCTATAAATGTTCTTGCATACAGTAGGTGTTCCATATATGTTCTTTTTAAAAAGCTTTTGAAAGAGAATTTATTATTTACTTATTTTAATTTATTTTTGGCTGTGCTGGGTCTTTGTTGCTGTGCGCGAGCTTTCTCTAGTTGTGGCGAGCAGGGGCTACTCTTCATTGCAGTGCGTGGGCTTCTCATTGCGGTGGCTCCTCTTGTTGTGGAGCACGGGCTCTAGGTGTGCGGGCTTCAGTAGTTGTGGCACAAGGGCTCAGTAGTTGTTGCTCGTGGGCTCTAGAGCACAGGCTCAGTAGTTGTGGCGCATGGGCTTAGTTGCTCTGCGGCATGTGGGATCTTCCCGGACGAGGGATCGAACCTGTGTCCCCTGCATTGGAAGGTGGATTCTTAACCGCTGCCCCACCAAGGAACTCCCTCCATATATGTTCTTGCATACAGTAGGTGTCCCATACATGCTTGAGGCTGAGCGGGGAGGGCTGATAGCACCCGACTCTCGGGGTGGGGGGCGGGCATCCTAGGTGCATGGTGGGTCCTCACAGTCCATGTCATAGTTTTATTATAAACCAACAGTGTGTCCCCCACAGGTGGAAGAGTGGTTGAGTCCCGGTACTTGCAGTATGAGAAGAAAACCACCAAAAAGGTAACATACAATGTACGTTTGAAACAGTTCTGAACAGAGTTCTGATGAACTTGGAATTCTGAGACAAGTCACACCGGCCAGGCACAGCCTGGTCCTGAAAGAAGCATTTTGGGGGCTTGGTCCAGTTGCCTTTGGGGCTGTCATGCCCTTCGTGCCAAGGCAGGAATCTCTGTCATGTGTGGCTGGTCACTTTGAGAATCTCTTTTGCAGAGCCATGATCTCTGGTGAATCATAAAATTATTCCTGTCTCTCAACCCGGTAATTCCTTTCTGGATTCTGTCCTGAAACAGTTCTGTCTAATGCCTGGCACGTGGTTACCCAGCCTTGGCCTGTATTGTAAAAAAATACCCGTAGGGTTTTAGAGAAAGGGTTTTAGGGGAAAAAAGACATGGCTGAATCACCCAGTGTTACAGGAAGAGTTCAGTGAACTAGCCACACCACAAAAACCATGAAACCATTGAAAATGTTGGCATGAAACACTTAACATCTTGGGAACCTGCTTTGTGTGATGTTTAATGAAAATAATCATTAGATTACCCAATGACATATTTTGTTTCAGTGTGTATGGACGGATAGTGTGGTGAAGGTTGTGTTATTCCATTTTCCAAATCTTTGTTTATGATAAAGTTTAGTTAAATATTAATTTCTGCTGCCTTTCTTTTACTCTGGTAGGGTGAATGGCAGGTTAATGTGGCTTAAGATTTGGCTTGAAGAAAAAGGATACCTTTATGCAAACTGATATGCTTCTTGGAGTGACTTTGTTTTTTAATGGACTTTATTTTTTTAGAGCAGTTTTAGGTTCAAAGCAAAATTGAGTGGAAAGTACAGAGATTTCTCATACACACCCCTGCCCGCCCCCTCACATGCGTAGCTTCCCTGTTGTCAACATCCCGCCGCAGAGTGGGGCATATTTACAATCGATGAACCTACATTGACACATCCTTACCCAGAGTCCGTGGTTTACAGTATTGAAATGATTTTCAACAGAGAATACTAGTCCACACTTCATAATTTTAACGTTGCCTGGCAAACTTGGTTACAGCACCCCCATGTGTTTGCATGTTCTAGTATTTTAGATCTTTAAGAGCTTCTCCGTTTTCTTTTTTTTTCATCTTTTAAATTAAGGTGTAATTTACATAGAGGAAGTGTCACTCTTCAGCGTACAGTGCTCTGAGTTTTGAAAAACACATCCAGTCACAGACCCATCACAGTCAAGATAGAGAACACTCTGTCACCACCGCCCCCCACTCCAAAGTCCCCCTGTGCTCCCATGGAACCAGCCCCTCCCCACCCCAGGCAACCATGATGTGTTTTCTGTCCCTGTAGCTTTGCCTTTGCAGTAGGCTCACTTAAAAGGTGCCACCCAGGATGCAGACTCTTGCAGTCTGGTTGCTTTCATATAAAGGTCCCTCCCTCCCTGTCGTTGCCTTTTATAGTTAGTGCTAGTTCCTTCTGATGGCTGAAGAATATTCCACTGTACGAATGGACCATAGTGTGCACAGCCACTCCCTGGCAAAGGACATTTGGTTTGTTTCCCGATTTTGGCAATTATGAATAAAGCCACCTTAAACATTCCTGTGCAGAATTCTGTGTGGATGTGTTTTCATTTCTCCCAGGAGGGGAATTGTAGGGTAAATGTCTGTTGGACTTTGTTATTAACTGCCCAGCTGGTATCCAAAGTGGCTGCCCCTTTTTACATTCCTATGAGCCACAGAGGAGAGTCAGTACTTTAGGACTGAAACCATTCTAGTGGGTATGAAGTGGTATCTCATTGTGGTTTTAAACTGCATTTCCATAACAACTAATGATATTGAGCATCTTTTCATGTGCTTATTGGCCAGTCCTATATCTTTGGTGATATGTCCTTTCAAATCTTTTGCACACTAAAAAAAAATGAGGTTGTTTGTTTTCTCATTATTGAGTTTCGAGGGCTCTTTCAATATCTTAGATACCAACTCTTTATGGTGATTTGCAAATATTTTCTCCCAGTGTGTGGCTTGGCTTTCCATTCTCTTAAGTGTCTGGTGAGGAGCAGAAGTTCTTGATTTTGATGAGGTCCAATTTATCGATTTCTGCTTTTATGAAATGTGCTTTTGGTTTCTTCTCTAAGAAGTCTTTGCCTTACCCAAGACCATAAAGATTTTCTCCCATGTTCTCTTCTATATGAGTTTAGGTCTGTGGTCCATTTTGAATTAATTTTTGTATCTGGTGTGATGATGGAATTAAAGTTCATTTTTAAGTGTATGGATGTCCTCTTGTTCCAACACCATTTGTTGAAATGACTTTCCTTTCCCTGTTGTATTGTCTCATCACCTCTGTTGGAAAGCAATTGACTATATATGTATGCATCATTTCTGGGCTCTGTTCTTTTCCATTGTTCTACATGTCTATCTTTAGTCCATTTCCATACTGCCCAGGTTACTTTAGCTTTGTATTATAGTAAGTCTTAAAATTGGGTTGTGTGAATTTTCCCACTCTGTTCTTTTCCAAAACTGACTCTTCTAGTTCCTTTGCCTTTCCATATGAATTTTAGCCTTAGCTTGCCATTTCCTCCCAAAACTTCAGGGATTTTAATTGTATTGAATCTATGCATTAGCTCAGGGAGAATAACATCCTAAAAACACCCAAGTCTTTCAATCCATGAACATGGTATACCTCTCCCTTTATTTGGTCTTAGATTTTTTTCATCAGTGTTTTTGTAATTTCCAGCATACAGACCTTCCCCATGTTTGCTTAGGTTTACACCTAAGTACTTGGTGTTTTTTTAGTGCTATTATGCAAGGTACTATCTTGTCTTTTCTTTCTTTCTTTCTTGAAGAAATTTTGTTTGTTTAGAAATAATTCACATATAACATTATATTAGTTTTAATTTTATTTATTTATTTTTAATTTTTGGCTGCATTGGGTCTTCGTTGCTGTGTGCAGGCTTTCTCTAGTTGTGGGGAGTGTGGGCTACACTCCGATGTGGTGCTTGAGCTTCTCATTGCGGTGGCTTCTCTTGTTACCGAGCACTGGCTCTAGGCACTCGGGCTTCAGTAGTTGTGGCTCACGGGCTCTAGAGCACAGGCTCAGTAGTTGTGGCACATGGGCTTAGTTGCTCTGCAGCATGCGGGATCTTCCCAGACCAGGGATCAAACCCATGTCCCCTGCATTGGCAGGTGGATTCTTAACCACTATACCACCAGGGAAGTCCCAATACTAGTTTTAGAGGTACAACATAATGATTCAATCTTTGTAAATATTGCAAAATGATCATCACAGTAAGTCTAGTTAACATCCATCACCGCACAGAGTTACAAATTTTTTTTCTTTGCTCAGAACTTTTACATGGTACTGTCTTTTTTTTTTTTTTTTTAATATTTATTTATTTAGGCTGCTCCAGGTCCTAGTTGCGGCATGCAGGATCTTCGTGTGGCACGTGAGATCTTTAGTTGTGGCATGCGGACTTTTAGTTGTGGCGTGCAGATTTCTTACTTGTGGCATGCAGACTTCTTAGGTGTGGCATGCGAACTCATAGTTGCGGCGTGTGAACTCTTAGTTGCGGCATGTGTGTGGGATCTAGTTCCCCGACCAGGGATCGAACCTGGGTCCCCTGCATTGGGAGCTCAGAGTCTTATCCACTGGACCACCAGGGAAGTCCCATGGTGCTGTTTTTTAATTTCAATTTCCAAAGTTGTTCATTGCTAGAAATATCTTTTTATGTTGACCCTGTATCCTGCAACCTTGCTAAACATGTTAGTTTTAGTAGTGTTTTTTAGTATGTTTTGAGATTTTCTATGTGAACAGTCATGTCTGCAAGAAGAGAGTTTTATTTCTTCTTTTGTAACCTGTTCGCCTTTTATTTCTTATTCCTAGACTTCCAATGGGAGGTTGAATAGGAGTGGTGTCTGTACATCAAAATATTCTCATTCTTTATAAGGTCTTGTTTTTGCTTTTTTAATTTTATTTTTTGGCCGCGCCACGTGGCTTGTGGTGGGATCATAGTTCGCTGACCGGGGATTGAACCTGGGCCTTGGCAGTGAAAGTGCCGAGTCCTAACTACTGGACCACCAGGGAATTTCCTCTTTTTGTTTTTATATTGTTATAATGGCTTGCTAGCTCCATGCACTGCTTGCTTTTTTAATAAGTTTTGAAGATTAATACCTGTCCAAAAGCTTTGTTTTTTCTGACAACCGGAGTAATATGTTCTCTTTCCTAAACTGGCCAGTACTAAAAATTATGCAGAAAATCAGTCATCTGTAATCTGCCATGTCAGAGATCATCACCAGCAAACATTTTGGTGGTTTCCTATGTTCTACGCATGTGAGGGTATCCTTCTGACAAAATTAATTCATCCTGTATGTATGCAATTAAATGTCAGAACTCCTTGAATCTATCCCTTGCCTCAAGGTAAGAGCAGATGCAGACCTTGCAAACTGCAGAGGGACCCCTTCTTGTGGAAGGAAAGTGTCTTGTCCCCTGAATGTCATATATTCCCCTAACAGCCTCCTGCAGCAGATGCATTAAAGGCCAGTGGGAAGATGCCTGAAGGTGGAAGAAAACCCAACCCACTCCAGAAGAGCAAAGGTACGTAAAGATGGAAGGAGGGTGAAACAGCACTGAGGCTTAGGAAGTGATGAGCGTGGTGGTGAATTTTGTTTTTAAGTATGCAAGTTTAAGACGCCCTTTCCTTTCTGCAAAGTATGAGGAAAAGGAGCTTGGCAGAGAGTTTCAGCATAAAGACAGATTTGGGGCATATGAAGATCTGAAGGGGGTTGGCAGGGGAATGGGGGGGAGTCATTTCCTTTCTATATGACTCCAGAGAAGAGCCACATTGCCATCATGGTGCTCCCTTGGGGCACCAGTTCCTTGATCATGTGACTTTCCCCACCAGAGCTCTGAGAGCAGGACTTTCAGAGAGGGTATGAGACCTCATTTTCCTGCCTCTCACTACCTTGGGTTGGGTCTTCCTCATAATGGTCTCCCCATACCCCTTCTACTAGAAGCTTTCACCAAAGTGATATGAAAAACTTTCAGTTTTTCTGGTTGTAGACATGATATGCGTTTGTTATTAAACAAAATTGGAGAATGTAGCCCAGAAGGGCGGAAACTCACTTATGATCTACCACTCAGACCATCGCTGTTGGTATATTTGCTCTTCGGTCCTAGTCAGTGTGCTCATTCTAGAAGTCTGGGAAGGCTCCTCTCCAGAGTAGTACTTCACCCACCTCCTCCGGTGCCTGCTTCACCAGCCGTGGTGGGCAGCTCTTCTTTTGCATAAGAGCGAGTCACAGAAAGCAAAATTGTTTCTCGGCCTGCAAACCCTCATTCAGAATGGTGACAGTTTTGCGTCCCATAGTGGAATACTAAGTATGTTCTTTTACAGGTTAGATTTCCTGCTTTATTGTTCAGATCAAGGGTCAGCAAAACTTTTCTGAACCAGTGGTTAATATTTTAGGCTTCGCAGGCCAGGGGGTCTCTGTCATAGAAACTTAACTCTGCCTTATCGCAGCGTGAAAGCAGCCACAGACAGTGTGTACACAAATGGGCGTGTCTGTGTCCCAGTTATTTACAAACACAGGAAGTGGGCCGGATCTGGCCTGCATGCTCGAGCTCGCTGATCTTGGCTTGCATGTTTGTCAGAAATTGTGCTGTTCCTTGACCCAGGCACGATTGAGAAGCAAGCACATGGAGCTGGAGCTGGCCTTCTAGTCTTTTCTCATGCAGTTGGGTTGAAGGCCATGTGTGAAGCTGGGAAAGCTGGCATGGCCAGAGGGGTCAAAAACTGGGCCTGCCACATTTAAAAATCAGGGTTCTCAGGACTTCCATGGTGGCGCAGTGATTGAGAATCCGCCTGCCGATGCAGGGGACGCGGGTTCGTGCCCCGGTCCGGGAGGATCCCACATGCCGCGGAGCGGCTGGGCCCGTGAGCCATGGCCGCTGGGCCTGCGCGTCCGGAGCCCACAGGCGGGAGAGGCCACAGCAGTGAGAGGCCCGCGTACTGCAAAAAAAAAAAAAAAAAAGGAGCAGAGGGCAGAACAAGTATATCATGTGTTATTAGATTCTTATACCCTGAACACAGCATCTTTTATTTTTTATTTGAAGTATAGTTGATTTACAGTGTTGTGTTAGTTTCAGGTATACAACAGAGTGGTTCAGTTATACATACATATATATATATTTTATACACACACACACACACACACACACACATATATATTTTTCAGATTCTTTTCCCTTATGGGTTATTACAAAACATTGAGTAGAGTTCCCTATGCTGTACAGTAGGTCCTTGTTTATCTGTTTTATACATAGTGGTGTGTATATGTTAATCCCAGACTCCTAATTTTTCCCCCCCTTCCCCTTTGGTAACCATAAATTTGTTTTCTATGTCTCTGGGTCTGTTTCTTTTTTGTAAATAAGTTCATTTGTACACAGCATCTTGTACTTAAACTAAGCAGAAAGCCTTATTTGTATCCTTCAGTTATAAAGACTGCATCGCTTTTCTAGTTCTACTTTAAAATATATTCAAGTTGATGGGTGGGAATTTCCAAAGGTTTTTCAGCCTTCTCTACTGCTCCCTCGTAAGAAACTGAGTTTTTGGAAGCAGGTGATATTGTACAGAAAAGTTAGCTGCTCCCGGCCTTAAGTATGGAGTATCTTGCTGACTGTGCTGACTTCTGGGGATTCTCATTGGGCCCACAGACAGCAGTGGAACTGGCAAAGGTGACCTGCAGTCTACCTTGCTGGAAGGGCATGGCACTGCCCCACCTGACCTGGATCTCTCGGCCATTAATGGTAAGTCACTGGCTGTACCTGTCCTTTCCCCAGCTGGGGGTTGCAGTGCATGTCTGAGGGCTCCCAAAATATGCTCTTCTCACCTTAAAAACACTTTTTTTTTTTTAAATTGAAGCATAGTTGATTTACAATGTTGTATTAGTTTCAGATGTACAGCAAATTGATTCAGTTATACATATATATATCTATTCTTTTTCAGATTCTTTTCCCTTATAGGTTATTACAAAATATTGAGTATAGTTCCCTGTGCTATACAGTAGGTCCTTGTTGGTTATCTATTTTATATACAGTAGTGTGTATGTGTTAACCCCAACCTCCTAATTTATCCCCCCCCCCCTTTGGTAACCATAAGTGTTTGTTTTCAACGTCTGTAGGTCTGTTTCTGTTTTGTATAAGTTCATTTGTATCATTTTTTTTTAAGATTCCACATATAAGTGATATGATATTTGTCTTTCTCTGTCTCGCTTATTTCACTTAGTATGATAATCTCTAGGTCCATCCATGTTGCTGCAAATGGCATTATTTCATCCTTTTATATGGCTGTGTATATATACCACATCATCTTTATCCGTTCATCTGTTGATGGACATTTAGGTTGCTTCCATGTCTTGGGTATTGTAAATAATGCTGCTGTGAACACTGGGGTGCATGTATCTTTTCAAATTATGGATAAAACGCTTTTCTTGATCTTAGACAAAAGCGTGGTCCGAAAGACTCCACAGTTAGAAAAAACAATGTCAAAGAAAGCTGAGTCATCATCATTTTCTGCCTTGAGGAAAAAGAGCCCAGTAAGTCTCTGAAATGAGAGGGAAGCCACTATAGCAGGTTGGCTAAATCTGCCCTGTGCCACGTGCCCCTTGAAACCTGGGGACTCCAAGAATAAACAAGCCAGCTGTGCCTTTTAGAACAAAAACCTTACCCATCCTTAGAGGATTTGCAGTTTCAGTTTCCCCAGCTACATGTACAGGAGGGGATACAAATGCAGGATCATGTGAAAAATGAGATTGAGGCCTTGTTTGCCAGTGCCACGCTAGGGAAGGCACTAGGCCAGGCCCTGTTCACGGCAGGGAGGGCGGCCAGGCTGTGGTCTCACCCAGGTGGGAACCCCAAGTCCTGGTTCTGGCAAGGCAACAAGTTGGTGGATGCCCTTCAGCTCACGCTTGACAGCCCAGCTTGCAGGAAGGGACCAAACCACCTTCCTTTTCACAGAGGACTCGAAAGACTAAATGAGCAAATAGAAACGAGTCGATACACAGTCTAGAATTGTTGAATTACTGATTGGAAAAAAGTACAGACAGGTTAGGATTCTGCCCCTCCCCAGAAAGAGAGCTGGCTTTATACCAGTTCACGGGGAACCAGCAGTGCCTTTTTCTTCTCCTGAAGGATCTCTCCGAAGCGATGGAAATGATGGAATCCCAAACACTACTCCTGACTCTGCTGACCTTGAAGGTGAGGACGGAGCCTCCTGCACGCGTGTCGTGGGTGGAAGGGTGGCCACCGTCAGCCACCGAGGTGAGGTCGCCTCTGGCCTGAGCTTTTGTTTTGCATTTCCCAGATGGAAAGTGGTCTTGCTGCATTCGAAGAAAAGGCAGAAAAGAATTTATTAATAATGTGCAAAGAGAAGGAGAAGCTCCAGAAAAAAGCTCACGAGCTGAAGCGCCAATTTCTCCTCTGTCAGAGGAAGCGGGAGCTGGCAGACGTCCTGGACGCGCAGGTCAGGGGTGACCGCAGCCTCCAAGAGGCGCATCCTGGCAGCATTGTCCCACGGGGGTGGGGGTGGGGTGGTTGGAGGGAGCCTTTATTGTGAGCGTCGCTCCTCGCCTGGCTCTGACTCTGTGCCCGGCTTTTGACACCACTGGGTGTTGCTACGTGATGGTTTATCAGAGGACGAGGCGGTAATGTCAGAACCAACCAGCAAGAGGGCTCTGTCCCTTCAACACACATGGGCATGTATTCTGGTGACTTGTATCCTGAGACTTGTGCCCAGTGACACAGATGTACTCCAGACCTGCCCATTTGGGCCAGGGTGCTGGTGGGAGACATGGGCTTGGTGCTGTGTGGTCAGTGCTGGGACGGGAGTGTCCATGCTAGGGAAGGTCACAACGAATCGTGGGAACCTAGAAAGGGCCGATCAGGGAATGGGGCTCCTCACCCAGTAAGGATGTATCCTGGGGCCGCCATAACAAAGGACCACACAGAGTGCGCGGCGGCTTAGACAATTGACATGTGTTCTCTCTCAGTTCTGGAGGCTGTAAGTCTGAGATCAAGGTGTCTGCAGGGTTGGTTCCTTCCGAGGGCCACGAGAGAAGGATGTGTCCCAGCTTCTCTCCTTGGCTTGTCGATGGCATCTTCTCCCTGTGTCTCGTCACCTGGCTCTCTCCCTCTGAGTGTCTGTCTCCACATTTCCCCCTTTTGTAAGGACACCTGTCATTACTGATCAAGGCCCAGCTTAATGACCCCCCCTTAACTGAATTACCTCTGTAAAGTCTCCAAATCAGGTCACATTCTGAGGTGCTGGGGGTTGGGATGTCAACAGAGGAATTTGTGGGGACACAATTCAGCCTGTAACACCCAGCATGTACACATGAGTGTGCCCAGCAGCCCGGCCCTGAGCTGAGAACAGAGTCCCTATCCTCGTGGAACTCACAATAGAAGGGAAGGGAAAGACAGTCAAACAAATGAATCCTTACAACCCCCAGACGGCGTGTACAAGGGAAAAGGGGTTGCCGGGCATGGCCTTGGTGGGGGGCAGGCATGTCAGCTCAGTGCTCTGAAGCAGGAGGGCCCAGCCCTGGAACAAGCTGGAAGGCGGACACATGTTCCTGGTGAGGAGACCCAGGCCACCTTACTACTGGCCGGGCTATCTTCGGGGCACCTGGGAGTGAGGGGAGAGCCCACTGCACCGTTGGAAGTTTCTCTGGGAGACCTGGCAGAACAGTGCTGTGTCTTAACCTCACAGGTGCCTGCCATCTGGTAAACTTCTGGCGAGGTGAGTGCAGGGCCTCGTCCCACAGGCTCCTTCCCCTTCTGCCTGCAGATCGAGATGCTGAGCCCCTGTGAGGCCATAGCCAGCTGCTTTAAGGAACGATACAAGACATTTGCGACGGCCTTGGACACCACGAGGCATGAACTGCCCGTGAAATCGGTCCACCTGGACGGAGACGGGCAGTGCTTCTTAGGTAGGAAATGGGGCAGCTGCCTGGCAAGGGGTAGGATGAACCTCCCAGTGTATGCTGGCATCTCCCGTGTCCTGGGCACCTTTATCCGTTCGTGTCAGGTCATAGGCCTCCTCTCAGGTAGACGGCGCGTACCCCATCAAATGGCAGAAGACGCAGGGGGCCAGCAAGGCTGCGGTTTGTGTGGGGTCATGCCCTGAGTAAGGACTGTGTTGGGATTTGAACCTAGGTCTGTAGGACCCCCGCAGTGATTTCCCGTCCTGCTGAAAGGCGTCCTGGGAGCCTGCAGTCTCTACAAAGGTGCTTTGGTGGCTGGGGAACAACAGGGCCACCGACCCCAACCCTGTCCTGCCTTCTAAGCAGAGCTGAGAGGGTCCCTTTCCTGTATAGGGTTCCCACCTAATACTTCACTTGAAGAAGGCGGCAAGTGTGAAGAGGGCCATCCTCTATCCTAAAATTCTCTTTAGAACAAGTATCTTCCCCAAATAAGTTTTCAGCTGCCCTACGGTTTGGTCCTCCCTCCCTCCCTCCCTCTCCCTCCCTCCCTCCCTCCCTCCCTCTCCCCGCCTCCCTCCCTCCCTGTCTCCCGTACCCCACCCTCCCTTCCTCCCTTTCTTTCTCTGAAGTATAGTTGATTTATCAATACAATGTTGTGGTAGTTTCTGCTGTATTGCAAAGTGACTTAGTTATACACATATAGACATTCTCTTTTTTTTTGTATTCTTTTCCATTATGGTTTATCACAAGATATTGAATATAGTTCCCTGTGCTATATAGTGGGTCCTTGTTGTTTATCCATCCTATAGATACTAGTTTGCATCTGCTAACCCCACCCTCCCACTCCATCCCCCCCGCTGCCCCTTGGCAACCACAAGTCTGTTCTCTGCGTCTGTGAGTCTGTTTCTGTTTCGTAGATAAGTTCATTTATGTCATATTTTAGATTCCACATATAAGCGATGTCATATGATACTTGTCTTTGTCCGGCTTACCGCACTTACTATGATAATCTCTAGGTCCATCTCTGTAGCTGCAAATGGCATTATTTCATTCTGTCTTATGGCTGAGTAGTATTCCATTGTATATACATACCACACCTTCTTTATCCATTCATCTGTCCATGGACATTTAGGTTGCTTCCGTGTCTTGGCTATTGTAAATAGTGCTGCTATGAAGATAGGGGTGCATGTATCTTTTTGAATTATAGTTTTGTCCAGATATATGCCCAGGATTGGGATTGCTGGGTCATATGACATAGAGTTTGGTTATTTCTAAGCAAAGTTCTCATGAGCCACCTGGACGTGTTTAGCTTGATTTTACTGATGTAAAATCAAGCCTTTTCCAACGTGAAATAGTATATGTATGAAACGGGACCTTGAAAAATGAGCCATGTTGAACCATCATCTGTGTCTGGGTTTCTAATTTTATAATTATGGCAACCAACTGCACGTCTATATCTCTTGGTCTCCATCTCTGATAAATGCCCTAGATAGTTGCCAGGAGTTGGGATTGGGGACTGTTTGAGTTTCCTAGAGCTTCTGTAACAAAATACCACAAATCAGGTGGCCTAAAACAACAGAAATTTATTCCCTCCCAGTTCAGGGGACTAGAAGTCCGAAATCAAGGTGTCATTGGGGTTGGCTTCTTCTGGAGGCTCTAGGGGAGAATGCATCCCCTGGCTTTTAGTGTCCTGGCAGTCTTGGCTCATGGAGCATTCCTTCAGACTCTGACTCTGTTTTTTCTTTTTTTTATTAAGCTTTTAAAAAATATTTATTTATTTTTGGCTGCATCGGGTCTTAGTTGTGGCACATGAGATCTTTTCGTAGCAGCGCATGGGCTCTTCATTGCGGTGTGCAGGTTCCAGAGTGTGGGGGCTCTGTAGTTGTAGCTCTCTAGTTGTGGCTTGTGTGCTCCTTAGCTGTGGCGTGCAGGCTTAGTTGCCCCGCGGCACGTGGGATCCAGGGATCGAATCTGCGTCCCCTTCATTGGAAGGAGCATTCTTAACCACTGGACCGCCAGGGAAGTCACCAAGCTTTATTTTATTTTGGTATTGTTTTTTGTTTTTTTAAAATTTTTATTGCAGTGTAGTTGATTTACAGTGTTGTGCTGCTGCCTCTGTCTTCACATGGCCTTGTTTCTGAGCGCCTCTGTGTCTAAACTGCCCTTTTCTTAGAAGGACACCAGTTATTGGATTAGGCCCCTCCCTAATGACCTCATTCTAACTCCGTTACATCTACAAAAACCTCATTTCCAGTTAGGTCACCTTCACAGGTACTTGAGATTAGGACCTGAACATGTCTTTTTGGGAGGACACAGTTCAGTCCCCTGGCAAAGAAGATATGTGTTTGTAAGAACGCTTATAAGGTTCCCCAAGTGTTATAATTTACAGCTGGGACATGTGCTGGACTCGGAGAGATGCTGGCTTTGTTAGAGCAGGGGGGACCCAGCGCTGTTGCAGGCGGCTCTCTGCTGGGGGGGCGTTGGGGGCAGAAGTGCTGGGAACCGGGAGTGGGAACCATGGGTTTGTTCTTAAGTTACTCCTAGACCAGATCTTCTCTGTCTTTTGGATTTGCTTCTGTTGAGGACACCAGTGCACCATTCCAGGTATGTTCCGATGACTGCCTAGATGGCAGACACGCATGGCCCGCCATCTCAGAGCCCCGTGATCTCAGGCAAAGGGGCACAGAGGCAGTACCAGTGCACGAATATCCTCCTTCACGACCCTTTCTGCCTTCGAGCTCATCACGATTCCTGCATAACATGAGAACATTCCAGCAAAAGGAGAAAAATACAGTCAGCCAGCCAGCTCGTGCATCCGTTGCTTGGGGCACCTTGAAACCATGACTGAAAACGCCTTTTCCCCTCCAGACAAGTTGCAGGGGGAATTGACGACCACATGCCATCTGCTGGGAGAACTTGGCATCAGCAGCTCAGAAGAAAACGCGAAGGCCTTGGACCTGCTGAGGGAACTCAAGGAAATGACCCAAAAGAAGGATCTGGAGCTCCAAAGGTATTACAGAAAATATTTTTTAAAAAAGATAGTGCCCCTCTCCCCGCATCTCCTCGTCGGGCAGAGATGGGCTGTTGGCGGCTGCCCTGTGGAAGGTGTGCTGTGTTCCGGAGGGTGGGCAGCTCTGGTGTTTGCAGGGGCCGAGGGTACGAGGGTCCAGCGAGGCAGGGAGAGGGGAATGGGCAAGATGCCTTCAACCCAACCAAAACTCCTGTGCTCGTTCTTGAGCAGCCAAAATAGAAAGGGGCGCTCACTTCCTTGGGGTAACACAACAGTTCAGGGGCCCTCAGATAGTTTTTTGACGCTCTGTGTGGCTCGTGAGGTCTTAGTTCCCCAGCCAGGGATCAAACCCAGGCCACGGCAGTGAAAGCACAGAGTTCTAACCACTGGACCGCCAGGGAATTCCCAGGAACTTCTTATTGATGTATAAGTACATATAGAAAAGCCACAGATTGTAACGGTACAGCTCAGTGGCTTTCACTACTGGGCACCCTTGTGTAACCAGTGCCCAGGTCCACTCAGCCCATGTCCAGCCCCCGAAAGCCACCCGGTCCCCTTCTGTTTCTCCTCCAGGACATTTCTAACCATGAGGCTTTCTTCCACCTCTTCCAAAAAAGAATCTAGTTTTCTTCTCCCTTACGATGCCAAATGTACTTCCCGAGGTGCCTGAGAGGTTTGAAGGTACTCATGATAAACGCCACCTGCTGTGGCATCTCCCTCATCACTCTGTGCCCCGGGACGGAATCAGACACGCCAAAGTGTTCTAGATGGCCGGGGTCACGGGAGTGAGCGGGGAAGCACGCTCGTTCTGTGCTGAATTCCCCACTGCTGTTTATCTTGTGTGGTTGCTGGGGGAGCTCCCCGTTCATGGCTCTGCCTCCCGCTCTTAGGATGGTTCCTGTCAAGTGTTGATACTCCCTAAATAGTTGTCGAGTAAACAACTCTTTTCTTTCACACCTGCCCGGTCCTGCTCTCAGGGCTTCCCTGTTTGAGTTCTGTTCAGACAAAACTTATTCACCGCCGCTTTCCCACGAGCCCGAGGAGGGTCACCCTGAACCTCCCCCCGCCCCCGCCCCCCGCCATGGCAGCTGCGAAGGTGCTCGGGCACAGAGGGTGAAAAGCTTTCATCATCGTCTTGTTTCCACAGGAGCTTTACCCAGGTTCTGGAACTCTCCGCCGAGGCGAGTAAAGAGGCAGCCTTAATCAACCAGGAGGCCTGGGAAAAGGCCCAGGGCCCCAAGGCCACCAGCCAGTGGTATTTCAATCCTGAGGAGGCCACTGGTGGGGAAACTCAGGGAGAGCTAAGGAGCCTGCTCCTTTCGGGCCACGACGAGCCGTGAATCCACACGCAGGCTGTGTCCCCAACCGGGGTGGGGACCTTCCTGCACACCATGGGGAAGGAAGCACGTCCTGTGCCCCTTGTTTTGGGTGGGGAGAGGGGGTGGACCTGCAGTGACCCACATATGATGTTCTGGAAACTTGAGCACTTTATACACTTAGCCTAGCCATATAGTTATTGTTTTGTAAGATAATCCCGTTTGATAATTTAACAAATAAAACTGTTTTGCAGTTGAGCCTTGGTTTCTCTGTAAGGGGCAGTGGAAGGTGCGTGTTGTCCCAACTTATTCCAAAGAGCTGGTCCTGGGCCTCAGAACCTCACAGACATCATGAATCCAGCTGACGCTTGCACACTGTGGGTTTGAATTGCCGGTCCACTTATACATGGATTTTTTTCAGTAGTAAATACTGTAGCACGACACGATCCATGGTTGGTTGAATCCACGATGTATAACTGCGGCTACGGAGGGCAGACTATAAGTTCTATGCAGATTTTCGACTGCACAGCCCCTAACCCCCTGTTGTTCAAGGGTAAACTGTATTTCACTTTCAAGATGATTTCATGTCCTTTAGTCACAGGGCAGTTCTGTTCAATAACCCACAGCAAGTTCAGAGCTGGCCCTCAAATGGAAATTCCCCATCCAGTCCAAAGTCCCAGTGGCCATCCTTGGGGGACGCCTACGCGGTTTTGCCGTAGCTGCGATCTACACTCCACTCGGGACTATGGCACAGAGGATTGGTCCAGCCCACGCTTGGGCTTCTGTCTACACCATGTGGGCCCTGGCAGTCTTCCTGGTTCCCATGGAGCATTCCTCCGTTAACATCTACCAGTTCCCATCTACAAGCAACTTTTTGACACGACACCCCATCCACTATCAGTAGTTTCTTGGTTCGCCCGCCCGCATGTCATGTGGATTACCTTCCCGGTGACCAGAGGCTAAGAGGCGCTCTGTTGTCCCCACATAACTTTTCCCTTCGTGGGCTGGTGGCCAAAGCTCAGATCTATAGAAATCTGACCTTGCTCTGGCAGGAAGGTGTGACCCAACATTCTCTTTACCTTCATTAGAGCTACTGCTCATAACAATAGCCAGAGGTTAGACTTCCCCATTTTTCTTGTTTGTTTGCATTTCCCTAAGCACCAGTGGAGTTGGAGCCAGCTCTACGTTTCAGTGGTAAATTTTATCTTTAACTCATGGCAGCTAAGCTGATGTTCGCCCAAGAATCCAAGGTTCCTCAACCCCCCCCAACTTTCATCCTTTCTCTTCCCAACCCCCATGTTTCCATGAACCAGGGCCATTCTAACAAATCCCACCTTCTCTGACCTCAGTTGTGTGGTGGTTTCTGAGTTTGTGTTTAATGGGGACAGAGTCTCAGTTTTGCAAGATGAAAAGTCTGAAAAAGTCTCAGTTTTGCAAGATGGTGCTGGTGGTTGCACACCCATGTGAATATTCTTAACACCAGTGACCTGTATGCTTAGAAATGATTACCACGGTACATTTTCTGTATTTCTTACCACAATAAAAAAATGTAAACAATGGGGGGAGAGTAATTATTCATAATCCAGGAAGACAGGAGAGAAAACAATAGCAGAAGAAACTTCAATCCATGTGTATGGTGAAGAACTAACCTTGCCTAAGAGAAATTGGGCCTTTGCTGTCAGCTCTTAGGAGGTGACTTCTAGGCCCCTGGAATGTTCTGCTGGATAGGAGTATCTGTGTGCATGAGGACTTCGGGCCATGGGGGGCTTGAGTACTGCCTTTGGAAGAGACTGGAGACTGAAAGTCAGCCATGCAGCTGTACGTGACCATGCCCCAACAAAAACTCTGAGTACTGAGGCTTGGGTGAGATTCCCTAGTTAATAATTGGTGTGTGTTGTCACACAGTGTGGCTGGGAGGGGGAATTGCCATCTGTGAGTCTCCAGGGAGAGAGCAACTGGAAGCCCCATGTTTGGACCCCTCCTGGACCCTGCCCCATGCATCTCTTTCTTGGGTTGGTTTTAGTTGTATCTTACCACTGTAATAAACTGTAACCGTGAGTATAACAGCTTCCAATGAGTTCTGTGAGTCCTTCTAGTGAATTATTGATTAACTATTGATTAACTAACCAATAATGAACTATCGGTTAATTATTAACCGATAGCTAACTATTGGTTAACCAATAATTATTAACTAACCAATAATTAACTATTGGTTAATTATTAATTAACCATCTCAAAACCACCTGAGATGGTTTTGGGAGCCCTCCAGTTTGCAATAGGTGTCAGAAGCATGGGCAGTGGTCCTGCCTCTGTGGAAATGTGACGGTTCCTCAAAACGTTAAACGTAGAATTACCATGTGATTCAGCCATTTCACTCCTAGGTATGGACCTTAAAACAATTGAACCCAGAGACTCCAATAGATACTTGAGTACCAATGCTTATAGCAGCACTATTCACAATTGCCAAAAGGTGGAAACGACCCAAATGTCCATCAGTGGGTGAATGGAAGAACAGAATGTAGTGCATCTATGCAATGGAATATTACACAGTCATAAGAAAGAGTGAAACTCTGATTCATGCTACAACATGGATAAACCTGGAAAACATGCTGAATGAAGAAGCCAGACATAAAAGGCCAAATGTTTTATGATTTCATTTACGTGAAATGTCCAGAAGAGGCAAATCCATGGAGACAAAAAGCAGATCAGTGGTTGCCAGCGGCTGGGGGACAGGGAATGGGAGTGACTGCTAATTGGTGTGGGGTTTCCTGTAGGGTGATGAAATATTCTGGAACTAGATAGAGGTATTGGTTGCACAACCCTGAATATATTAAAAACCACTTGTAGTGGGTCAAATTGTGGCCCCCAGAATATACATCCACCTGGAACCTCAGAATGAGATTGAATTTGGAAGAAGGATTTTTGCAGATGTAATTAACACAAGGATCTCAAGGTGAGGTCATCTTGGATTGGCAGTGGGCCCTAAGTCCAATCACAGGTGACCTTATAAGAAAAGATCAGGGAAAACAGATATAAGACACAGAGAAAAGAAGGCCATGTGATGACAGAGGCAGAGATTGGAGCCGTGTAGCTACAAGCCGAGGAAGGCCAAGGATTGCCAGCAGCCACCAGAAGCTAGGAGAGAGGCATGGGAAGGATTCTCCCTTAGAGCCTCCAGAAGGAACCATCCCTGCCCACACCTTGATTTTAGTTTTCTGGCCACCAGAATGGTTAGAATAAATTTCCATAGTTTTAAGCCTCCAAGTTTGTGTTAATTTGTTATGACAGACCCAGGAAAAAATACACCACTGAATGGTACACTTTAATACGATAAGCACACGCATGCACACATACACAACCCTCCTGCAGCCTTCCTCATCTCCACCAATGACAGTCCAAACTTCTAGCGCTTAGGCCAAACCCTCCTGTTGCCCTATATGCAGGATATAAGTGTCTGATAATCTGCCATATGCTTGTTTTTCCCTCTGCTCTTTTTTCTTCTTTCTCCAGCAGCTTTTAGACTATTCGTCTTCCCTGTAGTTCCCTTCATCTTTTGGCCTCTATTAGCAATTGTGAAATTATGCCACCCACCGTCTAAAATGGGCAGTGGTATACCACATGCTTCAATTAAGCAAGGGCTCCAGAGGGCTGCAGAATGAACAGATGGTATGTAAAATACACTCTGTCATGTTAGGAACTAAACTTAAAACTATTTAAGAAAAAACTATTCATTGTGAAGATGGATCACATGGAAAGATTGCCGTGATTTTTTAAATGAAAACTGGTCAAAATCATGTGTAGGGTGTGGAACAATTTGCGTTAAAATTTCTAAAAATCTGGAAAGATAAAGAAAAATGTGTTGAGAGAAGCTGTGTCCAGGGTGGGGGTACTGGGGACCCTGAGGTTAGAGGGATGCTTGCATGTGACTCTTGTTGCATTTTGTGTTCCTCTGGTCAAGTATTTTCTCATCTGCATGTATGACATTTCCACAAGAAATTCATACATGGAAATCAAGCAAACAGGCTTTCTAAATTGCCATGCTTACATTCAAGTTATGGTGTCTCAACCTCAGCACTGTTGATGTTTGCAGCCAGATCATTTTTTTGCAGCAGAAGCCATCCTGCATATTTTATTTTATTTTATTTTTTTATTTATTTGGTTGCGCCAGGTCTTAGTTGTGGCACGTGGGCTCCTTAGTTGCTGCATGCGAACTCTTAGTTGCAGCATGCATGTGGGATCTAGTTCCCTAACCAGGGATCGAACCTGGGCCCCCTGCATTGGGAGTGCGGAGTCTTAACCCCTGCCCCACCAGGGAAGTCCCCATCCTGCACACTGAGGGATGTTGAGCATCATCCCTGACCTTCATTCACCAGATGCCAGTAGCATTCCCCCAACCAAAAACGTGTCTGGACATTGCGCAGTGACCCCAAGGGTTGGAATTGCTCTGTGTGGTAACCCCTATGATGGGGCAGGCCCATTCCCTGTGCCTGCCCCCACCCCCACCCCATCAGCCACACCATCTTCATTCATTGACCTCATTCATTCATTGCAGAAGAAAAGATGAGAATGCAGCTCTGTGTGACTGCTTCTCGACCATGACTGGGCTGAGAATTAACACAAAGTCTGGCAAAAATCTCGACAAGGGTTGGCAAACTACAGACTTCAAGCCAAATCTGAACTTCCTCCCGTGCCTGCACATAAAGTTTTATTGAAACATAGCCACACCCATTTGTGTACATATGGTCTGTGGCTGCTTTCACTCTATAATGGCAGAGTTGAGTCTTTGTGACAGAGACCATCTGGCCTGCAAAGCCTAAAGTACTTTCCATCTGACCTAGTAAAAGTTTGCTGACCCCGATCGAAACAGTAAAGTAGGAAATCTAAGTTGTAAAAGAACATAGTTAGCTTTTTCCTGTGGGACTCAAAAGTTGTCACCATTTTTGAATGAGGGTTGGTGGGCCAAGAAAGAGTTTTGCTTTTTGTGAATTGCTCCCATGCAAAAGAAGAGCTGTCCACTATTGCCGGAGAGGCAGGCATGCAAGGAGTTGGACAAAGTGCTGCGCTGGCGAGGGACCTTCCAAGACTTCTTATAGAATGAGCACACTGACTAGAATTGAACACCAAATATGCTGACAGTGATGGTCTGAGTGACGGATCATGAGTGAGCTTCTGCCCTCCTGGTTTACGTTTTCCGTTTTTTTGGTAATGATCACATGTCAGGTCTACAATCAGAAAAACTGTGGTTTCATATCAATTTGGTGACTGCTTCTAGAAGGAGGGGTTGGGGAGGCTATCATAGCAGATGGGAGATAAGAAGACACAACTCAAGGCAGTACTCAAATCCTCTCTGAAAATCCTGCTGTCAGAGCACTGAGGGGGAAACAATCACAAAACAAAGAAATAATGCAAAAACGCAGTGCCACCATCGTGACACAGCTGTTCTCTGGGGGCACACAGGGAAGGAAGTGACCATATCTGTGGGGGAGTTATAAGCTCTCCCCACTTCCCCACATCCTCCCTAACCCCGCAATACCCCCCAAATCTGCCATCACACCAAAACTCTGCCAGCTCCTTCTTCTGACCCTTCCAATAAGGAGCGAGGGATTTTTTAACTTCATATACCTGAAACAAAATTTGCCACCATGCTCATCACTACCTGAAAATCAGAGCTGTTTCACACTCTCCTTCTGCCATTAAATACATTTGCAATTCCCCTCCTAGTTATATACCCCAAAGAATTGAAAACAGGTTATCTTAGTCCGTTTGGGCTGCGATAACTGAATACCATAGACTGGGCAACTTACAAACAACAGAAACTGTATTTCTTGCAGTTCTGGAAATCCAAGCTCAAGGCACCAGCAGATTCGTTGTCTGGTGAGGGCTGCTTCCTGGTTCATAGGCAGCGTCTTCTTGCTGTGTCCTCACATGGTGAAAGGGGCAAGGGAGATTTCTGGGGTCTCTTTTATGAGGGCAATAATCCCATTCATGAGGGTTCCACCCTCATGACCTAATCATCTCCCAAAGGCCATGTTAGAAGCTGCCTTTCACACTGAACAAGTCAGCGTATGTTTCAGAACACTAGGGGTTAAAGGAAAGATTTTTCAAACTTGCAGAGAAGAAGAAACAGAAAGTCATGATGTCTGAATTCTCAATAGCAACATGGGCAGCTGGAAGAGAGCGGAGTTAGGTCTTGTCTGGGTAACACTCAGGTTTTTCAAAACTAAAATATATCATGGGGGCTCCACATACAGGTGGTAGAACCGTCAAAAAACAAGACAATTGCCACACACAAATGTATGGTTACTTTCAAAAAGGAAGTTACAGGACTGAGCCTGTGTGCTGCAACTACTGAAGGCCGCGCGCTGGAGCCCGCGCTCTGCAACAAGAGAAGCCACCGCAGTAAGAAACCCATGCACCACAACGAAGAGTAGCCCCCGCCTGCCACAACTAGAGAAAGCACACACACAGTAACAAAGACCCAATGCAGCGAAAAAAAAAATATAGGAAGTTACAAGCAGGGAGCAGCAACCCTTTAACTTGGGGGTGAGAATATAATAGCGGGTCTATTATTACTTTTTGACCTCTACCGACAAGGTTTTTTTTTTTTTTTTTACATACTTATTGATATAATCCACAAACCACATAATTCACTCATTTAAAGTGTATAATTAAAGGATTTTTAGTATATCCACAGACTTGTGCAACCATTACCATAATCCATTTTAAAGTATTTTCAACACCTCAGAAGGAATCACCATACTCCAGCATTCAGCCCCTTTCCCCACCCTTCCACACACACAACCCCAGGCCTCAACAAGCACTAGTCTACCTTCAGTAGGTGTGGCTTTGCCTGTTACGGACACTTCATATGAATGGACTCATATACTCTGTGATCTTTTGTATCTGGCTTCTTTCACTCACCATGATGCTTTGAGGTTCATCCACATTGCAGTGTGAATCAAAACTTCATTCCTTTTTATAGCTGTATAATATTCAATTGTAGGTATGTACCACATTTTGCTTTTCCATTTGTCTGTTGATGGTATTTGGGTTGTTTCCACTTTTTGACTGTTACAGTAAAGTTGAAGTGACTATTCAAGGATAAATTTTGTGTGGACATATGTTTCCATTTCATTGGGGTATATATACTTAAATGTGGAATTGCTAGGTCATATGGGAACTCTACGGTGAACTTTTTCAGGAATTGCCAAACTGTTTTCCAAAGTTGCTACACAATTTGCATTTCACCGGCAATTAAGAGATTTTCCAATTTTTAATTCATCCTCATCAAAATTTGTTATCTGACTTTTGATTGTAACCATTCTAGTGCATTCCAGGTGGTATCTCATTTTGGGTTTGATTTGTATTTCCTTAATGATTGGTGATGTTGAGCACATTTTCAAGTGCATATTGACCACTTGTATATCTTCTTTGGAGAAATGTTGTCTTAGTTTGTGCTGCTATAACAAATTTACCATAAACTGAGTGGCTTAAACAATGAACTTATTTTTCACAGTTCTGGAGGCTGATGGAGTCTGAGATCATGGTTGGGTTCTTGGTGACAGCCCTCTTTCTGATTTATAGATGACCATCTTCTAGCTGTATCCTCACATGGCAGAAAAGAAAGAGAGAGAGAGATCATTTCCTCTTTCGTATCTCTTCTTATAAGGGCACTAATCCTATTCGTGAGGACTCCACCCTCATGAAATAATCATTCCCAAAGTCCCAACCTCCTAATACCATCACACTGGGGATTTAAATTTCAGACTATGAATTTAGGGGGAACACAAATATTCAGTCCATAGCAAATATCTATTCAGATCCTTTGTCCATTTTTTAAAAGATTCCACCTCTAAATGAGATCATACAGTACTTGTCTTTCTCTATCTGACTTATTTCATTTAGCATTCTGCCCTCAAGTTCCACCCATATTGTCACAAATGGCAACATTTCCTTCTTTTTATGGCTGAATAATATTCCATTACAAATATACATATCTCACATTTTCTTTATCCATGGGCACTTAGATTGCTTCCATCTTGGCTATTGTAAATAATACTGCAGTGAACATGGGGGTGCAGATATCTTGTTCAGTTAGTGATTTTGTTTCCTTCGGTTAAGTACCCCGAAGTGGAACTTCTGGACCACATGTTGGAACCTCTAGTCCACACAGAATGGACTGAACTAGACAGAGGAGATGAGACCAGAAGGAAGAGGCCACAGAGATGCAGTCCTGAGGTCACTTGTGCCTCCAATTATCTTTGAGGTGCCCACTCTGGCCAGGCACCCAGGCTGGGAGGTGAGATAGGGCACCCACTCTCTGCAACGTCCTCAGCTGGGTGGCAGTTCTGTCGAGGGGACAGAACTCAGGTCAGCTGAGAAGTAAACTGGGGCCCAAAATGGACAGCGCCCCTGCTCGTGGGTGCGGGTGGGGGAGCAAAGCACCCCTGAGGGGCCACTTCCAGGCCAGGTCTTCAAGGAGGAGATGAGGAAGGGGGGCTTGCAGGAATCAGAACACTGTGCAGAGGGGTCTTACACAGCCTTTCTGCCTGACTTCAACGCCCTTCCATCTTCCCTTCTGGTCCTGGTGCTGAGGTTCTCCAGACGGACTCTAGGGGGCAGCAAGTCCCTGGCTTGCCAGCATCCACCTTTATCAGCCCTCTGGCCAGTTCCGTCCTGCCCAGGCCATCACCCATCATCAATTCAGATGAAATTGCTCATGTCTTTTCACACTTTAAGAAAATAAAGCCTCGACGTTCACAGATTGTATTCGTGTTTCAGTATTTCTTATATCTTAGAGGAATTCTTTTGACAGGTTCATTGCAGAAAATTGAGATCATCAAGAGGAGAGTCGCAAATCATCCAGAATTGTCACCAGGGAGAGATAAGCACAACTCACATTCTGAAGCATACAATTCCACTCGAAGTTCAGACAAAAATGAAGTGGAAATGTACACTGGTAACTTGCCATCTGCCATAGCATGGGCATCTTTTTGTATCAAGTGTCCTTGAATGTCATCACTCTTGATGGCTTTGTTTCACGTTTTGGTGCTGCACCCGCATCGTCAGGGTGGGGTATGAGCCCCAACTCTCTCCTGGAACCTCTCAGCTCTGTACCCTGGATGGTTGCCTAGCCTTGTGTAGCCTGTCTGACTATGTCACATGGAGCCCTCGAGTGGTGGTGAACTGTGGTGGAGGTTTTTGTTTTTTGGCTACGCCGTGGGGCAGGCTGGATCTTAGTTCCCCAACCGGGGATCGAACCCATGCCCCCTGCAGTGAAAGCACGGAGTCTCAACCACTGGACCGCCAGGGGATTCACGTGATGGAGATTTCAATACTGGGCTGTTAGTCTTTCAAGAAAATTCTGCATCAGGAGAAGGTTGGGTCTGTTTTGGGCACTACCTGGGTGGGAGATAAAAAGAAGGAGATTTGCCCAAAGATCTGGTGAGGCTCAGGCAGACACCTGGTCTTCACAGAGAATGTGCTTGGGGGCCGTAGTAGGGAGAATGTTGGTCCCCCCAGAAGTTACATCTGAATCCTGACCCCTGGAACCTGTGACTGTGAATTTATTAGGAAAAGGATCTTTGTAGATGTAATTAAGTGAAGGATCTTGAGATGAGATCATCTGGTTTATCTGGGTGGGCCCTAAATCTGGTGACAAGTGTCCTTATAAGACAAAAGCAGAGGGAGATTTGAGACAGAGAAAAAAGAAAGCTGTGTGAAGACAGAGATGGAAGTGATGCAGCCATAAGCTAAGGAATGCTGGGAGCTCCCAGAAGCTGGAAGAAGCAAGAAGCCTCCTCCCCTGGAGCCCTAGGAGGGTGCATGGCCCTGCTGACACCTTTTTTTCTTTTATTAACTTGAAAACATTTTTATAGTTAATTTACAATGTTGTGTTAGTTTTTGGTGTACAGGAAAGTGATTCAGTCATATGTATATATATATAAGAATATATATATATATTCTTTTTCATATTCTTTTCCATGATCGATTATTACAAGATACTGAATATACTTCCCTATGCTATACAGTAGGACCTTGTTGTTTATCTAGTTTATATATAGTAGTTTGTATCTGCTAGTCCCAAACTCCTAATTTATCCCTCCCCACCCACCTTCCTCTTTGGTAACCATAAATTGCTGACACCTTCATTTCAGACTTCTGGCCTTCAGAGCTGCAAGAGAATAAATTTCTGTGGTTTTAAGCCACCAAGTCTGTGGCTGTTTGTTGCAATAGCCCTAGGAAACTAGTATAGGGTTCAATCAGATACATGAAGGGGTTTCCGTAGGAAAAAGAGGGTGCCTCGGCTTTGGTGCCAGGGACCACCTCTGTCTCCTGGGCTGACCCTCTCACTGCACAGATTGGGGCGTGGTCCTCTGGCCTAAGATTGTTTAGTGAGTCTGGACAAGAAGCAGCTTTCAAACGCCTCCCTAGGCTGCCTCGATTCAAGGCAGAAGCTGTGGCCGCCATGTGTATGCGCTGGAGTGAACGAGGACAGGACAGGCGGGGAGGAATCCACCCGGATGAGTGAGAAAGCCTTGAATTAACTGGTGAGAGCTGGTTGGGCCGTTATCAGAAAAAGGCAGAACAATCTGGATCTGGACTATCTCACTGACATCTCACTGAATTCAAGTTCAGACACTCCTTTCCAAGGACCTGCCATAGCCAGGGGCTGGGATGGGCTCACGCAGGCGAATTGCAGACTCCACTTGACCTCGAGGAATGACAGTGAACATGGGTGGGGGTGAGAGGCTGTGGAGCCAGAGGCTGCACTTGAATCCCACCCCACGGTGCGCCAGGTGACCGTGGGATAGACGGAGCTATCTCCCTGGACCGCACATCCGTCCCCTGCCAACAGGGACGGTGAAGGCCACTTCCGAGGAAGCTGGCTTCTATGCACAAGAAGGTTTGTTTTTTGTTTTCTTTGCCTTGAATGAATGCAGTGTGATAGACTCTACGCATAACATAATATTTATCATTTTTACCATTTGTAAGTGCACAATTAGGAATAAAATGCATTCACCATGTTGTGTAACCATCACCACTATCTATACCCTGGAGCTTTTCGTCAGCCCCGTCATAAACTCTTTGCCCATTAACACTAAATTCCCCTTCCCCCTCGCACCCCCAAGTCCCCAGGTCCTGGTAGTCTCAATTCTACTTTCCATCTCTAAGGATTTGCCTATTCCAGGGACCTCATATAAGTGGAGTCATGCAATATTTGTCCTTCTCTGTCAAGCTTACTGAAACGTGGCTTTTAAATGATCAGATTAACTATAAAGGGTAGTGTTGCTTGATCCCATGGCCTGGCAGCCCCGCCGAACAGGGAGACCCCACTGACCACGAGACCCGGGTTCCTTCCCTTCCTCCTCTGGATGTGGCTGGAGCCCACGCCTGTTTCCATGAGGCAGCCCCTGGACCAGACTTCCTCTCCTGCTGAGACGCCCTTTCATCCCGGCTCCATCCACAGCCCACATTCCTGCCTTTTTGGCTAATTGGAACTGATTGGGTTCCAGGGAGTTCCGGAAGCCCCCCTCAGCGGTTGCAGAGACCTCTGATATCCTGAGGATTAGCTCAGTGAACCGCGGACCCTAAGCAATTAGGAGCGTTTGCTGACACAGTGAGCACCGCTGCTGTGGACGCAGAACTCAGGCCAGGACGCCCTTGTTGTGGACCCAGGTGGGACCTGGCTTGTGCTTGGCGAATCCTGGCATCCTGCTAATCCCTATCACAGGGGGCTCAGGCGGGCGTTCATCCTTCCTCTTCTCTTTCCTTCTCCCTGTGCTGAGTCAGAATGTTCTGGTTCATACCGTGGGAGAGATTCATTTTCTTCTCACTTTTTTTTTTTTGGCCACACCATGGGACTTGCAGGATCTTAGTTCCCCAACCAGGGATTGAACCCGGGCCACCACAGTGAAAACTCTGAGTCCTGACCACTGGACCGCCAGAGAATTCCTTCCTCTCACTTTTAACATTTTAGCAAAATAAGACTCTTTGAGAATGCTGTTTTGTCCCTCCAGTAATTGCCCTATAGCCATCACGGATGCCCTTCTGATAAGCATGTGATGGGCATGATACTCCGGGTAACAGTTTATTCACAGTGGAAGCCTGTTCTGTCTCCTGACTCCAGCGGGTTGGCTCACCTGGCCTGAGGCTACTGGGAGGTACAGAAGAGAGGTGAGCTTTTCTCCAGGATCTGCGGCTGCAGGATGAGAGTCCACCTGGCAGGCCTGGCATGCATAGCCTTCAGCCGTCCCAGACAGACAGACAGGCAGACACCTATCATCTCTTGGTGCCCTGTGAAGAGGACACGGCCTCTGTTACCAGTTGAATCATGTCCCCTAAAAAAGACATGTTGGAATCCTAACTCCTAGTACTTCACAATGTGGCCTTATTTGGAAATAGGGTCTTGTAGACTTAAGCAAGTTAAGATGACGTCATTAGGGCGAGCCCTAATCTAACACGACTGGTGTCCTTATAAGAAGGGGAAATTTGGACACAGAGACAAGCATAGAGGGAAGACAGTGTGAAGATATGGAAGGAGGAAGCTGTGTGAAGACGGAGGCAGAGATTGGAGTGATGCGGCCACAAGCCAAGGATACCTAGAGCCCCCAGAAGCTGGAAGAAACAAAAACTTCCTCCCCTAGGGCCTTCAGAGGGAGCATGACTCTGCCAACACCTTGATTTCAGACTTCAGGCCTCCAGAGCTATAAGAGAAGAAATTCCTGTTGTTTAATGCCAACCAGTTTGAGGTACTTTGCTATGGCAGCTCAGGACATTCATCCAGCTGGTAAAAGCGCACCTGAAGTAGCTGAACTTTCAGGTCTCCCTGTGCAGCCCCCTCCCATCTGGGGTGCAACACTGACTCTCGATGGCACCCCCAGTCCAGGGCCTGCCCCAGGGGACTCCAGATATGTCTGTTCCTCCCACTTCCCACGCTGAGATCTGCCCATTTGTTTCATCAGGGCATTTTAACACATGGCTTCATCACAACGTGAACTCTAACACCAGAAACAGATTACGAAGAGACCCTGGCTATTTTGTCCATTTTCACTCAGAAATCCTGGGGTTTTTTCCTCACTAAAAGGTATGCCCAAATTAAGTGTTTTCCCTTTATACGTTTTCTGTTGGTTCCAGGCTCTTATAAAGTATGTGAGATAAAAAGAAAGAATCTCTCCCTAGTTTCTCTGCAATAGTTTGGCGTGGACCTTTCCTGATATGTGAATGTATCTTTATGAACACTCATGCATGCATACACACACACACACACATACACATGTGCGCGTGCATGCACCCAAAACTGTCACTCATTCAACCACACTCATTCATTTCATATGTAGAAAATTGATCCAAAGGTCCCTGCTCTGGTGGGGTTTACCTTCTAGTGAGGGGACAAAGCCAAGACACGATAAACACAATAAATAAGTTATATAGTATATCAGAAAGGAATAAGCACAGGCATACCTTGGAGATATTGTGGGTTTGGTTCCAGACCACTGCAATAAAGCAAATATCGCAATAAAGCGAGTCACAGAAATTTTTTGGTCTTCCAGTGCATATAAAATTATGTTTACACTATACTGTAGTCTATTAAGAGTGTAATACCGTGATGCCTAAAAAACAATGTACATACCTTAATTTAAAAATATTTTATTGCTAAAAAATGCCCACCATCATCTGAGCCTTCAGTGAGTCATAGTAGTAAAGTCAAAGATCACTGATCACAGATCCGCATAACAAATATAATAATGATGAAAAAGTTTGATGGACTTCCCTGGTGGCGCAGTGGTTAAGAATCCGCCTGCCAACGCAGGGGACGCAGGTTTGATCCCTGGTCCGGGAAGATCTCACGTGCTGTGGAGCAGCTAAGCCCGTGTGCCACAACTACTGAGCCCACGTGCTGCAACTACTGAAGCCCGGGCGCCTAGAGCCCATGCTCCACAGCAAGAGAAGCCAGCGCAATGAGAAGCCCACGCACCATAATGAAGAGTAGCCCCTGCTCGCCGCAACTAGAGAGAGCCCACGTGCAGCAACAAAGACCCAACACAGCCAAAAAATATTTTAAAAAAGGAAAGAAAAAGTTTGAAATATTTCGAGAATTACCAAAATGTGACAGAGACACGAAGTGAGCAAATGCTGTTGGAAAAATGGCGCCGATAGACTTGCTTGATGCAGAGTTGCTGCAAACCTTCGACTTGTGAAAAACACAGTATCTTTGAAGCACAATGAAATGAGGTATTCCTGCATAGCTGTCCCTCAGTATCCATGGGGTATTGGTTCCAGGACCCCCCTGCAGATACCAATAGCTGCAGATGCTCAAGTTCCTTATATAGAATTGTGTAGTACAGTGAGCCCTCTGTACTGGTGGGCTCCACATCCTCAGATACAGAGAACTAACTATATTATGAAAAAGTGAAAAAACAAAAACAAAAAACAACAACAACTGAGAAGGTTAGGAGGGTGTGGAGATCAAGGGGTCAGAACAGCAATCGTACCTCTTACTGAGGAGGTGGTGAGGAGTTTTGCCATGGGAGTATCCAGGTGAAGTATATTACAGGCAGAGGGAACAGCCAGTGCAAAGGCCCTGGGGCAAGAGTGCTCTGGCCAGACCAGGAGCCTACAGGGGGTTTGGAGCAGAAAAGTGAGGGCTATGCCATTTGTTTTCATTGTTTGGCGTGGTATCACCCAGAGTTGGCAAACTACGGCCCCCAGGCCAAATCCAGCCTGCAGCCTGTTTTTATAAATAAAGTTTTATTGGCACAAGGCCATGCTCATTCATTTACATATCGTCTGTGGCTGCTTTCATTCTCCAGTGACAGAGTTGAGTTGTTGTGAATTTCCTGTATTAAACCCCTTTCTGTTAAAAGATCTCAAGTGGCTTCTGTTTCCCACCTTGTTCCCTGACCGATACACTATGTTATGACACATAATAAATTGTGATACGTCAGTAGAACTAGACACAATTTCAGCCACCCTCAAGGATGAATGTGGTAGGCTGAATAATGTCCTCCCCCCCTCCCAAAGATATTTGTGTCCTTAACCTCAAAACCTGTAAATATCATGGTCATGACAAAAAGGACTTTGCAGATGTGATTATGTTAAAGATCTTGAGACGATAGTGAGATTATTCTGCATTTGCAGGCGTGTCCTAAATGTAGTCACAAGCAAGTGTCTTTATGAGAGGGAGGCAGAGCAGAAGGCAGTCTCACACAGAAATAGGAGATGTGGCAACAGAAGCAAGAGGTGGGTGCCATCCCGGAAAGGGTCACTCGACAAGGAACTCAGGCAGCCTAAGGTGCCTGGAAAGTCAAGGGCAAAGATTCTCCCCTTGAGGAACTTCCCTGGTGGTCCAGGGGCTGACTCCGCGCTCCCAATGCTGGGGGCCAGTGTTCGATCCCCGGTCAGGGAACTAGATCCCACATGCCGCAACTGAAGACCCCAACTACCAAAAAAAAAAAAAAAAAAAAAAAAAAATCCTGCATGCCGCAACGAAGATCCCACACACAGCAACAAAGATCCCACGTGCCGCAACTAAGACCTGGCGCAGCCAAATAAATATTTAAAAAAAAAGATTCTCCCTTTGAGCTTCCAGAAGGAACTAGCCCTGCTGACACCTTAACTTAGCCTGAGGACACTGGTTTCAGACTGCTGGCCTCCAGAACTGTAAGAGAATAAGTGTATGTTGTTTTAAGCCACCAGGCTGGTGGTAATTTGTTACAGCAGCTGTAGGAATACAGACTGTTTTGCAGATTGTTCTTTCGTTGAACAATATGTCATATATCTTTCTGTGTCAGCATACGTAGCTCTCCTTTGCTCTTTTTATCAACTCCCTGATATCTCATTGTGGGGAAGTAACCTTATTTACTTAGCCATTCTCCCTTCTGATGGACATTTAAGCTGTCTCCAAGGTTTTACAAAGTTGCCCATCCAACTTCTGGAAGTTTCATCACAGCATGGTATGCGAGCCTTCATTAACTGCATTTGGTCTCTTTTCTTTGATTGATTAAAAATGACGCATGTGTGTTCCTGATGAAAAGCGCCCTTGAGATTATCTGCCCCGCATCCCACACTCCGCTCCCTCCACGACCCTGGCCTGGGACCAGTTCCCAAACAGCTCACTCAGCAGATGTCTGATGATTTCAGAAAGCGAAAGTGTCGAGGGTCATGTCCGTCAACTCTCTGCAGAGCCCTCTAGGGCCATGCCCGCGACGTTGCCCATCAAAGCCAAGTTCAGAGTCTTGACCACACCGTGACCACAAGGGTTTCCATCTTTATTATCCCTTCCATCACTTCCACAGTGGGCTGGCTCAACTTACAAACCAAACAAAGATTTTCCTGCTGGCAACACACTTGCCCCGCGGAGAGCTAGAAGCTCCTGGCCTTCGGGGCCAGAGCTGACCTGGCCACGGGCCAGCGATTTGTGCAGTCACACGGCGGTGTCTGCATCAGCCTCCCTGAGCTGTCTTGAGGGGCCCGGGAACACGAGGCCGTTGGGATCAACGTGCACAGATTTGGTGTCAGGGACAAACAGGGAGGGGGGCAGATCTGCGGAGTTGCAAGGCGGGCCCAGGCAATGGCTGAGCCAAAGCAATTTGCAATTATTCTGCAATTATGAAGCAGAACAAGACATGTCTTGAAGAATTCTGAAGATATTTTATGCAAAATGACTTGTGAAATTACATGATGACCCTCGAACAGACAAACATTTATGAGCTATACTTTCTAACTGCCTGTGATCTAATCACTACCTGTAATCTAGTCTCACAGGGGAAACGTGATTTGGGGTGCATCCCGCTCTTTGTGAGCTCTTTCCTGTAACCCTTTTTAACCCCCGTCCCATGCAATGTCTTTGCATCTCCTGTCTCCCTGCGTCTCCTTTGACAGCTGGAGACCCAAAGACCCTATTTCCAATTGAGAGCACATTCACAAGTTCCAGGGCAAGAAGTAGGACTAAGGATATAATTTTTTGCCAGGGGATACCTTTCAACTCACTTACAGGGGTCAAGCTCTTTTTCTCCTTCAATTCTAACAGCACTTACTTTTTTACTGACAAAATTTTCCTAACAGCAAATTAATCTCAATCCTATGAAACAAATCATTTGTGGATTAACGGTAAATAAGAGATTTTTCTCTTCGAGACTTGTATCTTAATGGAAATAGTGTAGATTTAAGTTGGGAACTCAGTTCTATTGGGTTGGCCAAAAAGTTCGTTCGGGGTTTCCCATAACGTCAAAACCCGAACGGACTTTTTGGCCAGCCCAACACTATTCTGGTATAGTAAATGATCAGCAGAGTTGATCAAACTATGATATGCAATGCAGAGTTTAGTCCATGCACTAATACCAGCAGAGGATGCTAAAATTTTTTTTTAAGATGCTCAGGGATTTGTTCAATATATCTGACTGAAAAACAGCTCCTTGTTGATCTTTTTTTTTTTTTTTCAATGAGAACATTTAAGTTGGGGCCAAGTTCTCTGCCTGGTGCCTAGTCTCCAGGCTGCCATCCCAGGGAACCCTTGTAGGTGCAGGAGGCTGCAGGGCTCCACCCCCCAAGGAAGGAATGGGCCACGCAAAGGCTGCTGGGAACAGCCTTCCAGACTGAGTGCCCAGAGCAGGGTGCAGGAGGGAAGCACCTGGCTGGGGAACGTGGGCGAGGGAGAGAGGAGGGCGGTGAGATTCTGGGACAGCCACCGTCTCCCGGATGCAGCCTCCTCACGTGAGGACTGCAGACAACAGTCATCCGTACTCGAGGTGGTTATGAGAAAAAGGCAAAAAGAAAAATGACGTGATTCATACCCAGTACGTGGTGTATGATGAACCACAATCATAAAGGCCAACTATTATTATTATTGATGCTATTATTGTTGTTGACGGTCTCTTTCACATCAGGGACTTTGTGGGGCCCTTTGCAGTCCTCAGCAGAACCATGGTTGGTTTTCTTCACCAACTTTGATAAGCTGTGAAGGGTGCCTCAGGAAGGAACCTGGGAAACATCATGCTGAGTGAGCTAAGCCAGGCCCCAAAGTCCACACGTTGTATGATTCGGTTTACATGAAATCTTCAAAGCAGGCAAATGTATAGAGACGGCAGATTAGTGGTTGCCAGGAGCTGCAGGGGGATTAGAGAGTGACTGCTAATGGGGACGGGTGTCTCCCTTTTGGGGTGATGGAAATGTCCTAGAATAGGTTATGGTGATGGTTGTACAACTCTGTAAAATACTAAAAACTGTTGAATTGTACAGTTTAAATGGGTTAACCTTCTTATTTTTAAAAAATTTTATTTATTTATTTTTATTCAAGTTTAGTTGATTTAGAAGGTCGTGTTAGTTTCAGGTGTACAGCAAAGTGATTCAGTTATACATACATATATATCTTTTCTTTTTTCAGATTCTTTTCCCTTACAGGTTATTACAAAATACTGAGTATAGTTCTCTGTGCTATACAGTAGGTCCTTGTTGGTTATTTTATATACAGTAGTGTGCATATGTTAATCCCAAACTCCTAATTTATCCCTCCTCCCCTTTCCCCTTTGGTACCTGTAAGTTTGTTTTCTATGTCTGTGGATCTATTTGTTTTGTATATGAGTTCACTTGTATCATTTTTTTTTAGATTCCACATATAAGCGATATCATATATTTGTCTTTCTCTGTCTCGCTTATTTCACTTAGTATGATAATCTCTAGATCCATCCATGTTGCTGCAAATGGCATTATCTCATTCTTTTTCATGACTGAGTAATATTCCACTGTATAAATATACCACATCTTCTTTATCCATTCATCTGTCGATGGACGTTTAAGTTGCTTCCATGTCTTGGCTATTGTAAATAGTGCTGCAGTGAACATTGGGGTGCATGTATCTTTTCGAATTAGGGTTTTCCCCGGATATATGCCAGGAGTGGGATTGCATGATCATGCGGTAGCTCTATTTTTGTTTTTTTAAGGAACCACCATACTGTTCTCCATAGTGGCTGCACCAATTTACATTCCCACCAACAGTGTAGGGGGGTTCCTTTTTCTCCACACCCTCTCCAGCATATATTATCTGTAGACTTTTTGATGATGGTCACTCTGACCTATGTAAGGTGATACCTCATTGTAGTTTTGATTTGCATTTCTCTAATAATTAGCACATCTTTTCATGTGCCTACTGGCCATCTGTATGTCTTCTTTGGAGAAAATTCTATTTAGATTTTCTGCCCATATGTTTAAAAAATTATTTTCATTTATTTATTTCTTTTATTTTTGGCTGCATTGAGTCTTCGTTGCTACACGTGGGCTTTCTTTAGTTGTGGCAAGTGGGGGTTATTCTTCGTTGTGGTGCATGGGCTCCTCATTGCAGTGGATTCTCTTGTTGTGGAGCATGGGCTCTAGGTGCACGGGCTTCAGTAGTTGTGGCACGTGGGCTCAGTAGCTGTGCCTCGCGGGGTCTAGAGCGCAGGCTCAGTAGTTGTGGCACACTGGCTTAGTTGATCCACGGCATGTGGGATCTTCCCGGACCAGGGCTCGAACCCGTGTCCCCTGCATTGGCAGGTGGATTCTTAACCACTGTGCCACCAGGAAAGCCCTTTCTGCTCATTTTTTGATTGGGTTGTTTGTTTTTTTGATATTGAGCTGTATGAGCTGTTTGTATGTTTTGGAGATTAATTTCTTGTTTGGTTGCATCATTTGCAAATATTTTTTCCCATTCTCTAGATTGTCTTTTTGTCTTTTTTTTTTTTTTTGGTCTTGTTTATAGTTTCCTTTGCCTTGCAAATCTTTCACGTTTAATTAGTCCCATTTGCTTATTTTTATTTCCATTATTCTAGGAGAAAGATCCAGAGACACATTGCCGTGATTTATGTCAAAGAGTGTTCTGCCTATGTTTTCCTCTAGGAGTTTTATAGTATCAGGTCTTACATTTAGGTCTTTAATCCACTTTGAGTTTTTTTTTGTGTGTGGTGTTAGATAATGTTCTCATTTTATTCTTTACATGTAGCTATCCAGTTGGGTGAACTGTCTAGGAAGTGAATTATATCTCCATATAGAGGTAGGAGAGGGGTGAGGCCTGTCCCCAGAGCTGAAGCCCATAGGAGATGTGGCAGGTGAGGAGGGATGAGCTGGGGGAGGTAGGCATGAGCCCTTCTGGCTCACAGAGCAGCAGGAGGCCGAGTGCGGGGTGGGGGTGGGGGGCGGGGGCGGGGCATGGGCTTGGGGAGCCAGGATGATGAGGGAGCCTTGGAAGGTTTGCACGAAGGAGCTGTGAACTGTCTCCTCCTGCAAAGCAGCTGCCTTGGGAGCTGGTCTGTCTTGCTCCCGGGCTGCCTGGTCCCTGTGTCACACCTGGGAGGCCACCCACGTGCGCCGTGGGAAGAGTTGTCCTCTACGGACCATGGGCTTGGGGCTGGCTTTATATCCCAGGTTTCGGTCCCCACTGATGCCCTGGGATGTGAGTCTTGCTGTCAGAGGTTCTGGAACTCACCTGTTAGAATTGATCTTCCTAAATATTGTGTATTGCTGAGGGCTGGGCCAGCCTGGTCCACCTTTGAGCATGTGGTTCACTGGCCTTGTGGGTGGTTTCCATAGTACTCGATGAGGGAAGGGGAGAAGGGGAAGAAGTAGTCACCTCACCTGGGAGCTATCTACACCTGCCCACCACACCTGGGGGATTATCTACCCCTGTCCACCTCACCTGGGGGGCTGTCTACACTTGCCCACATCACCTGGGAGCTGTCTACACCTACCTACCTCATCCGGGGGGTGGGTCTGTCCCTGGCCCCCTGCAAGTGGGTCAGCGGTACTGTTGGCCCAGTGGCCATCTCAGGCCCTGCCCGCTATTGACCCAGTCTCCTGCAGAGTCAGGTGAGTCCACCCACAGAGCAGAGGGTGCTTGGAGATGCTGGTGGCCTAGTGGCTCTTCAGTTCTCTCCTGACCCAGGGCGTGTCCAGAACATTCCTGGCACTGAGCTGGCATCTTCCCCAGGACAGAAACAGCCTGACTGGCAGAGCCAGAGCGCTCACTGTGGCACTTTTATTTCCAGTCTGTTTGCCCAGAAGGCAGAGCCAGCCAGGATGCCCATGTGGGCCTGAATTGTCCGGCTCTCGATTTTCTCCTCCATCAGATCTCAGAACTGGCGTGCCATCTGAGGCAGGTTCCTGCTCTCTCACCTGTCGGGAGACTCCAAGAATGAATGATCGAGGCCAGGTTGAAGCCCAAGGGACAGACAAAGGTGCCGACCCCACACACACGGGTGCCTGGAGGTGTCTGACTCTGAGAAGGGCCTCAGTTGGCACTCTCAACTCCTCCCAGGACAGATGCATGGCACTCTGCCTGAAGGTTTATGGCCCTGGGTGATGTAGATGGTGTAGACAGCCCCCAGGTCAGGTGGGCGGGTGCAGACAGCCCCCAGGTCAGGTGGGCGGGTGCAGACGGCACATATTATGGGGACTCGCTCTGAGGCACAGCCACCCAGCTGAGGGAGCACCCCAGGAGGGGCTTCACAATGAGGAAGCACCGGACAGGACCTGAAAGCTGAGAAGGAGCCGCAGGGGTATAGAGGGTGCATCTCTGAGTGTTCCCCCAAGGGTAGCCTGCAGGGGATGCCTGGGGTCTGTCCCAGCGACAACGTGGCTGTTTGGGGGTCCCAAGGGAGACAAGCTGACCAGCGGTCTGGGGTCTGATGATCACGGAGGGTGTGTCTTTTGCCCTGAAGGAGAAAACCCAGCAGACTGGGGTTTCAGGGAAGTGATTCTGGGGACATCCTATCAGACGTTTCTGCCGTCAAGTGTGGAATAGCAAGGCTGGTGCATGCGCTTAGAAGTGCAGGCAAGGCACCTGCAGGCCTTCAGGGCCACGCTGACACTGCCCCGGGGCCCGTATCTGACCTGAGAACTGACGGGCTGGATGTGGCTGGCCCGGGGACCGCCTGCCCATCACTGCCCTCGCTGGGCTTGTGTGAACTCCCAGCCCCGAGGAGATGGGATGGGCCCCATGGGGCCAAGAGAGGAGCCTGGCTTGATCTCTGGGTACCCCCATTCCACGACTCACCGTTCCCCCCTTCCCTGTGCTCCTCGGAACAGCCACGAGCTCCTTCCTGTCGACAGGGCACTATGTGACATCGCTGTGTTCAGAGGGGCATCTGGGGACTGCTGGCTTCTCCCAGACCCAGGCAGGGCAGAGTCCAAGAGTACGTTTCAGACCCATTTGTCCCACTCGGCAGAGTTCTCAGATGTCTCCCCCTCCTTGGAAGTCTTGGTCCTGTGTCCCATTCTCCTGCATCTCCACTGTTTTAAAAAAAATGTAGGGGAATATGGCCAGTATTTTGTAGTAAGTGTAAACAGAGTGTGACCTTTAAAAATTTATTAGAGAAGCAGCTGCGTCATCACATTACTGGGCTGGGCGGCCGCCCGCGGAAACTTGAAATGGATGATGGGTTGCTGGCAGGTGGTGGGGCTGGGGTCGGAGGCTATGGCGCCAGATCCCGAGCGTACCGGCTGGGCTGTGGAAGAGGAGCCGGGGCCCCTCGAGAAAGGTTTGTTCGAAGACGAAGATTCATGCAGTGATTGTAGCAATCATGATAAACCAGGCACTAGTTTACCAAGTTTTGCGCCAGAAAGTCAACTTCTGTTCTATGAGTGATTCAGCGCTTATCAAGATTACAATTTAACTGACTGCAAGGCCTCTGAGGTAAAAGAATTCACAGCTGAGTTCTTAGAGAAGGTCCTTGAACATCTGGATGGCGGGCAGTCTGGCACGCTAATGTGTTTGAGGTGCTGGCTACAGTCACAGATGTGGACTTTACAGCCTTGAAGGCAGTGGGGAGGCTTACTGTCCTGGACCTGTACCTCTGTGAATCTCAAGTGAGCACTTTTACTTTGGAGTGTATGAAAGAGCTCCTTGATCTGAAGGAACACTGGTTGCAGGAGCTGTGGATGGTGTTTGATGGTTCTGGAGTATTTGACCAGACAGCACTTGCAACTGAGCATATCAGGTTTTTCTATCAGAACATTTGGAGGAGTTTGGCTGGAGAAGAGGATGAGTATGATTATTTTATTAGATGTGCTGAACCTCGACTGAGATTGCATTATGACATTCTTGAAGACTAAGTTCCTTCAGGACTTATTGTTGACTATCAAAATCTGTTGACTCAGTGTGAGGAGAGTGACAGGAAATTTTTAAATCTGAGAAGCTGTTTGTCACATTGTAACTCTGATTCTGAGCAGAAAAACTCTGATTCTGAGCAGGAAAACATCTGGAAGGGTTAAAATTCTATTCAGAGATCGAACAGTTGAAACGAAAGCTAAAACTCATAGAGAATCCTTTGTTGAGATATGCGTTTGGTTATCAGAAGAATTCTAATATACAAGCAAAGGGCATCCGTCCAAATGGCCAGAAGGTCACCCATGTGGTCTCCTCCACCATGACGACTGGTCTGCTGTAGTCCCTGCTCAGGGATAAGCTTTGTCCAGAGCCTTGTACGGAAGAAATAGAAATTCAGTTCCATAGTGATCCATTGTCTGCTATAAATGCCTGCTAGGAGGGCGACACTGTTATTGTTTGTCCTGGCCGTTACGTGATACATGGTGCATTCTCCATTACCGACTCCATTGAGTTGGAAGGGTATGGTCTACCAGATGATATTGTGATAGAAAAGGGAGGCAAAGGAGACAATTTTTTGTGGATTGTACGGGTGCGGATATTAAAATCTCAAGCATAAAATTTGTTCAGCATGATGCCGTGGAAGGAATCTTAATTATTCACCGTGGCAAGACTACATTGGAAAACTATGTACTGCAGTGTGAAACTACAGGGGTCACAGTATGAACGTCAGCAGAATTTTTAATGAAGAACTCAGATTTATAGGGTGCCAAGGGTGCAGGTATAGAAATATATCCTGGGAGTAAGTGCACCCTGAGTGACAATCAGATCCATCACTGCAAAGAAGGGATCCTCATCAAGGACTTCTTAGATGCACATTATGACATTCCCAAAACATCCATGGTGAATAATGTCATACAGAATAACGAAGGTTATGGTGTTGTCTTGGTGAAACCTACAATTTTCTCTGACCTGCAAGAAAATGCCCAAGATGAAACTGAAGAAAATAAAGTTCAGACAAGTGGAGAGACAGATGTAGCTGAAAGAGTGGATCTAGAAGAGCTGATTCAACGTGCAACTGGTAAAATGGAGCTTTATGTGAGAGTGACCTTTCTGAGCAAGTGGAAAGCAATCGCGAAATTGTAAATGAACTAGTTGCTGCCTCCACACAAAAAGGCCAGATGAAGAAGAAAAGGTTGAGTGAACTGGGGATCACGCAAGCTGATGACAACTTAATGTCACAGGAGATGTTTGTTTCAATTGTGGGGAACCAGTTCGAGTGGAATGGGAAAGGGAGTTTCGGCACAATTTTGTTCTGACCACTGTGACGTAAATAGATAGCAAAAGATTGGATTTTGCACCTGCTGCCCCCAAGAATCACAGCTGCTATCTTACTTTGCTTCATGTCTATATTTTGTATCTGATATATTCGATTGGGTTTGAGGGAAACCTAGATTTATTTCTGTCTGCAGGTGTTGCACATGAAACACTCTTTATAAAGAAGGTCATAAAAACATAAAATAGAAAATATTTGGAGATTTCTTATCTAGAAAGTCTTGCTTTTTCAAACACACAGTTCTCATATGAAGTCTACTAGTAACTTTCTAGTATAAATACACTTTAGCACTTCAAAGAGGAGGAAGAAAGGCAGGGAATGCAAGATGAGTGCACAAAAACGCAATAGGCCTCAATGTGCAGTATTCTATTTTTTTTTTTTCTTTTTTTGCGGTACGCGGGCCTCTCACTGTTGTGGCCTCTCCTGTTGTGGAGCACAGGCTCCGGACGCGCAGGCTCAGCAGCCATGGCACACGGGCCCAGCCGCTCCGCGGCATGTGGGATCTTCCCGGACCGGGGCACGAACCCGTGTCCCCTGCATCGGCAGGCGGACTCTCAACCACTGCGCCACCAGGGAAGCCCTATAATTGTCTTTTTAATCCCAATTATAGTGAGTCCGATATCCATACTTTATTTGCATAATACTTGTCTTAAAAGCTTTTATGATTGGGAGGTTATCTGCCTTATCAGGCTTATTACTGAGAATCTGAGTGGGAATGCCTTTTTATGTTGAACTATGTAATCATCAAAACAGTAATAGCATAGCAAGTTTGAAACAGAAATGAAACGTGTTATTCAGAACCAGTGCATACACAGAGCATTTTCACTGTTGCTGAATATGAATGATTATAAGAAAGTGCTTTTCTTTCACCATAACAGTATTCGGATCAGATTTCTTACACAGTCAAAATGATTACCTATACAACTTGTATCAGCTCTGTGTTCTTGATATCATATTGTAAAATACAGCTTTTAAAAGTCTTTATATTTTTAAAAAGTATATGTGACATTAAAATTCCTACTGATTAAAATTGTAATGATGAAATCAAAAACATTTATTAAAAAATTAAACAAAAACCCAAACAAAAAATGGAACAGCAACAAATAAAATTACGTGCACTCTAAGCATCGGAAAAGTATGTTTTTTATAAACAGATTGATTGAGATATAGCTGACATACAATAAACTGCACATATGTATTCAACTGGCTAAGTTTTGACACATGTACCCACCTGTGAAACCACCACTGCAATTGAGAGAGTGGACACAACCGTCACCCCCCCAAAAGTCCCTCAGGACCTAAAAGAAAACTGTTTGCTGTCTTCTACCCACAGAACTTCTGACACCAAACGTGTGGGTTTTCCACACCAAGGAATTCTGACACTAGCCCGCCTGGAGTTAGCGCAAACCCCACACGTGGAGTGCTCAGGTGAACTGCTCAGTCCCACAAGACTGGCCCCATTTCCAGTGCCAGTCGCAAGGCTAGGCCTCCAGGATTTCTGAAAGACCAGTTATACATCATGGGTTCCAAAGACCCCCTTCTTGGGTTCAACAATTTGCTAGAATGTCTCACAGAACTCAGGAAAACACTTTACAATTACTTTTTTGTTGCTGTTGTTTGTTTTTTTTAAATAAAGGATACGACTCAGGAACAACCTGATGGAGGAGATGCACAGGACAAGGTATGTGGGAAGGAGCACGGAACTTCCGTGCCATTTCTGGACAATGTCACCCTCCCAGCTCCTCCAACGTGTTCACCAACTCAGAAGCTCTCTGACCCCACCCTTTTGGGTTTCTATGGAGGCTTCACAACATAGGCACAACTGATTAAATCACTGGTTATTAGTGATTCAGTATCAACCTCCAGCCCCTCTGCTCTCCCCGGAGATCGGTGGGTAGAACTGACAGGTCCAACCCTCTAATTGTGTGGTTCGTTCCCCGGGCAACCAGCCCTCATCCTTCGGTGATTTCTGGAAGTCACAGTACCAGAAGCTCAGGTGTGGTTGAAAGTGGCTTGTTATGAACAACAAAAGACACTCCTATTTCAGAAACTGGGGATGGAAACCAAATATTTTAACAAAAGTTGCTCCTGTTGCCCTTGTCACTTAGGAAATGACAGGGGTTTTAGGAGCTCTGTGCCAGGAGCTGGGGATGAAGAACAGATATAGATTTCTTGTTACATCCCAATAACAAGACAATAACAGGACACTTCCTAATCCCTCCCACCTGCCGCTCCCCTTCTTTCTCAAGCATCCACTTTGGGTCACTCTAGATTAGTATACACGTTCTAGAATTTTCTATAAGTGCAACTGTACAGTAAGTACTCTTTGTCTTCTCTCAATTAGCATCATTTTGAGATCTGTCCATATCGTTGCACGTGTCAGTATTTCTTTCCTTTTCATTGCTTCATGGATTGTGTTCCATTGGATGGACATGATTCCTTTCTATCAAGTGCTTTTTATACGCCAGGCACTGTCCCAGTAGTTGAATCTCCAAACTGAGTTTTTAAAAAAATTTTTTTAATTAATTAATTAATTTATTTTTGGCTGCGTTGGGTCTTCATTGCTGCACATGGGCTTTCTCTAGTTGTGGCGAGCGGGGGGCTACTCTTCATGGTGGTGCGCGGGCTTCTCATTGTGGTGGCTTCTCTTGTGTGGAGCATGGGCTCTAGGCGCGTGGGCTTCAGTAATTGTGGTGCATGGGCTTAGTTGCTCCGCGGCATGTGGGATCCTCCCGGACCAGTGTCCCCTACATTGGCAAGTGGATTCTTAACCACTGTGTCACCAGGGAAGTCCCTCCAAATTGAGTTTTAATCCCCAAACTGGTCTGCAAGGAAGTGTTTTGATCTCCCCTTGACAGCCGAGGCAATTAGAGGGCTTGACTTCTTACAGGTCACACAGCTGGTAAATGCAAGAGTCAGAATTTTTTTTTTTTTTTTTTTCCAGTACGCGAGCCTCTCTCACTGTTGTGGCCTCTCCCGTTGCGGAGCACAGGCTCCGGACGTGCAGGCTCAGCGGCCATGACTCACGGCCCAGCCGCTCCGCGGCATGTGGGATCTTCCCGGACCGGAACACGAACCCGTGTCCCCTGCATCGCCAGGCGGACTCTCAACCACTGCGCCACCAGGGAAGCCCAAGAGTCAGAATTTGAACTTACATCTGGCTCCAAAATTCACTTGCTCCACTGGATGGCTGCCCTATACAGGGGTCTGTTATCAATAAACAATCTATAATAAGAATAGAAAAGAGTTTTATTTGAGCCAAACTAAGGACTAGCCTGGAAGCCATCTTCCCAACTTACTCTGAGAAGCTGCTCTGTAGCAGCAGCATTTTCAGCACGGTTTTCTATCTTGTCAGAACAAAGAACGTTAAACAAGTCAGGGTTACATTTCTTCAGTGGTTCAAAAAAAAGAACAGACCAGCACATACCCAGCAAGTTAGCATGGCCTTGCACCTGGGAAGGGAGTCTTATCATCAAAGGAGGACCAGCGTTGGCATCCCAGGAAGAGGGGCATTTAATCTTTTTTTTTTTTGCGATACCCGGGCCTCTCACTGTTGTGGCCTCTCCCGTTGTGGAGCACAGGCTCCGGACGCGCAGGCTCAGCGGCCATGGCTCACGGGCCCAGCCGCTCCGCGGCATGTGGGATCTTCCCGGACTGGTGCACGAACCCGTGTCCCCTGCATCGGCAGGTGGACTCTCAACCACTGCGCCACCAGGGAAGCCCCTTAATCTTTATTTTTAACGTGGACACTCTTTACTTCTGGTCAATTGTCCCCTTTTCTTAAATAATTAAAGCAGATGTACAACGTATGTATGATAGGCCACAAACAGGCTATTTTAGTTAGCATAAAATTCAAGTTAACTCTTGTATAAGCCAGAATGACTTCCCTATATTTCAATAGGTGAAAATTTCTTTTATTAGGTCCCTCTGAGATCCTGGCCACCCTGGGTTCCTCAGCAGCAAGATGGATTTTTTCCTTTACTTTTCTTCTCTTTTCTTTTTCTTTTATGGGGGTGAGATTCACATACCAGAAGAGTAACCATTTTAAAGGGAACAACTCAGTGGCATTTAGTATATTCAAGATGTTGTGCAACTCTCACCTCTGTCTAGTTCTAGAACATTTTTTCACCCCCCTAAGAAACCCCATCCCCGTTAGCAGTTACTTCCCTTGAATCCTGAAAGCAGCCAGTAGTCAAATTTCCAATATGACCTCGCCACATCTGTCCCTGTTGCAGAGGTCAATGTGCGCCCACCTGCCCCCCTCCCCTCACCCCCCCCCCCCAGCTGCCCTGCAGTGCACGTAGGAAAAGGTGACCAGGCTCTGTGTGTAGAGGTCCCACACCCCCTGCCCCATGCATGACCAGAGGTAGAGAGGAAATCCCAGCTCCTGCCCTGGGGTTTCCACTTCTGAGTGGTCCCCTGTGTCTGCGGAGCCGTGCTGGCCTGGAGCCAGCTCTCCTGCTTGGCACAGACCAGAACCGTCCCCTGTGACCTATCCAGGTTCATATGACGCTGAATCTCAGCATATTTTCCCCCTGAGCCAAGCAGAAGCTGTCACTCCTGCAACAGCACCACGGAGAAAAACCTTGGCATCCCAGGGACAGGGGCGGAGGCCTGAGGCAGGGAAGCCGTTCTCAGCACAGGGACCCGGAGCCAGGATGGACTTCTAGATCCAAATTTCCAAAGCAAATTAACCAGCTCCCTCTCGGGCTTCAGGTTGCTGCCCAAGAGGCACATAGGGCCTGGCTGTGGCCGGCAGTGCCAGACCCTCCCTGCCAGCCGTGCTCCCGCCAAAGAGCCGTGCGTGGGGTTTCTTTCTCTTGAATCACAGCTTTAGTGAGATACAATTCACATCCCATACAATTCACCCATTTTAAAGGGTGCAATTTAATGGTTTTTAGTATATCCCCAGAGCTGGGCAACTACCACCACAGTCCATTTTAGAACATTTCCATCACCCCAAAAAGAGACCTCATCCCCATGAACACTCATTCCCTGTCCCCTGCTGAAGCACACCCCCCGCACTGCCAAACCACTAATCTGCCTTCCGTCTCTGGATATTTCACATAAATGGAGTCATACACTCTCTGTCCATTTGTGTCTGGCTCCTTTCTTTCAGCACGATGTTTTTAGATTTCACCCATATAGTAGCATGTGTCAGTGCTTCATTCCTTTTTATGGCTGAGTAATACCCCATCGTATGAATGGACCACATTTTGTTTACCCTTTCATCCACTGATGGACATTTGGGCTGCTTCCACCTTTTGGCAGTTGTGACTAGTGCTGTGGATGTGCGTGTACCTGTCTGAGTCCCTGTTTTCAGATCTCTCAGGTATCTACCTATGAGCAGAATTGCTGGATCATATGCTAATTCCATAGTTATCTTATTGAGGAATTGCCAGGCTGTTTTCCCTAGCTACCACACGATTTTATTTTATTTTTTTTTATTTTTTATTTTTATTTTAAATTTTGAATTTTATTTTATTTATTTTTTTATACAGCAAGTTCTTATTAGTTATCCCTTTTTAGTGAACATATATTAGTGAATATATGTCAATCACAATCTCCAGATTCATCACACACACACACACACACACACACACCCCGGCACTTTTCTCCCTTGGTGTCCATACGTTTGTTCTCGAAATCTGTGTCTCTGTGACATCTGTGACATCTGTCTTGAAGAATCCTTGCATCCCTGGGATAAATCCCACTTGATCATGGTGTACGATCCTTTTAATGTGTTGTTGGATTCTGTTTGCCAGTATTTTGTTGAGGATTTTTGCATCTATATTCATGAATGATACTGGTCTGTAATTTTCTTTTCTTGTAGTATCTTTGTCTGGTTTTGGTATCAGGGTGATGGTGGCCTCATACAATGAGTTTGGGAGTGTTCCTTCCTCTGCAATATTTTGGAAGAGTTTGAGAAGAATGGGTGTTAGATCTTCTCTAAATGTTTGATAGAATTCACCTGTGAAGCCATCTGGTCCTGGACTTTCGTTTATTGGAATATTTTTAATCACAGTTTCAATTTCATTACTTGTGATTGGTCTGTTCATATTTTCTATTTCTTCCTGGTTCAGTGTTGGAAGGTTGTACCTTTCTAAGAATTTGTCCAGTTCTTCCAGGTTGTCCATGTTATTGGCATAGAGTTGCTTGTAGTATTCACTTAGGATGCTTTGTATTTCTTCAGTGTCCGTTGTAACTTCTCCTTTTTCATTTCTAATTTTATTGATTTGAGTCCTCGCCTTCTTTTTCTTGATGAGTCTGGCTAATGGTTTATCAATTTTGTTTATCTTCTCAAAGAAGAGCTTTAAGTTTTATTGATCTTTGCTATTGTTTTCTTTGTTTCTATTTCATTTATTTCTGCTCTGATCTTTATGATTTCTTTCCTTCTGCTAACTTTGGGTTTTGTTTGTTCTTCTTTCTCTAGTTCCTTTAGGTATGAGGTTAGATTGTTTATTTGAGATATTGCTTGTTTCTTGAGGTAGGGTTGTATAGCTATAAACTTCCCTCTTAGAACTGCTTTTGCTGCATCCCATAGGTTTTGGATCATTGTGTTTTCATTGTCATTGTCTCTAGGTATTTACTGATTTCCTCTTTGATTTCTTCAGTAATCTCTTGGTTATTTAGTAATGTATTGTTTAGCCTCCATGTGTTTGTGTTTATACGTTTTTTTCCCTGTCATTGATTTCTGATCTCATAATGTTGTGATCAGAAAAGATGCTTGATATGATTTCAATTTTCTTAAATTTACTGAAGCTTGATTTGTGACCCAATATGTGATCTATCCTGGAGAATGTTCCATGCACAGTTGAGAAGAAAGTGTAATCTGCTGTTTTTGGATGGAATGTCCTATAAATATCAATTAAATCTATCTGGTCTATTGTGTCATTTAAAGCTTCTGTTTCCTTATTAATTTTCTGTTTAGGTGATCTGTCCGTTGGTGTAAGTGAGGTGTTAAAGTCCCCCACTATTACTGTGTTACTTTTGCTTTCTTCTTTTATAGCTGTTAGCAGTTGCCTTAGTATTGAGGTGCTCCTATGTTGGGTACATATATATTTATAATTGTTATATCTTTTTCTTGGATTGATCCCTTGATCATTATGTGGTGTCCTTCTTTGTCTCTTGTAACATTCTTTATTTTAAAGTCTATTTTATCTGATATGAGTATTACTCCAGCTTTCTTTTGATTTCCATTTGCATGGAATATCTTTTTCCATCTCTTCACTTTCAGTCTGTATGTGTCCCTAGGTCTGAAGTGGGTCTCTTGTAGACAGCATATATATGGATCTTGTTTTTGTATCCATTCAGCCAGTGTGTGTGTTTTGGTTGGAGCATTTAATCCATTCACGTTTAGGGTAATTATCGATATGTATGTTCCTATGACCATTTTCTTAATTGTTTTGGGTTTGTTTTTGTAGGTCCTTTTCTCCTCTTGTGTTTCCCACTTAGAGAAGGTCCTTTAGCATTTGTTGTAGGGCTGGTTTGGTGGTGCTGAATTCTCTTAGCTTTTGCTTGTCTGTAAATCTTTTGATTTCTCTGTCGATCTGAATGAGATCCTTGCTGGGTAATCTTGGTTGTAGGTTCTTCCCTTTTATCACTTTAAATATGTCACGCCACTCCCTTCTGGCTTGTAGAGTTTCTGCTGAGAAATCAGCTGTTAACCTTTTGGGAGTTCCCTTGTATGTTATTTGTCATTTTTCCCTTCCTGATTTCAATAACTTTTCTTTGTCTTTAATTTTTGCCAATGTGATTACTGTGTGTCTTGGCGTGTTTCTCCTTGGGTTTATCCTGTATGGGACTCTCTGTGCTTCCTGGAGTTGGGCGGCTATTTCCTTTCCCATGTTAGGGAAGTTTTCTACTATAAACTCTTCAGATATTTTCTCGGGTCTTTTCTCTCTCTCTGCTCCTTCTGGGACCCCTATAATGTGAATGTTGTTGCGTTTAATGTCCCAGAGGTCTCTTAGGCTGTCTTCATTTCTTTTCATTCTTTTTTCTTTATTCTGTTCCGCAGCTGTGAATTCCACCATTCTGTCTTCCAGGTCACTTATCCGTTCTTCTGCCTCAGTTATTCTGCTATTGATTCCTTCTAGTGTATTTTTCATTTCAGTTATTGTATTGTTCATCTCTGTTTGTTTGTTCTTTAATTCTTCTAGGTCTTTGTTAAACATTTCTGTCATCTTCTCAATCTTTGCCTCCATTCTTTTTCCGAGGTCCTGGATCATCTTTACTATCATTATGCTGAATTCTTTTTCTGGAAGGTTGCCTATCTCCACCTCATTTAGTTGTTTTTCTGGTGTTTTAACTTGTTCCTTCATCTGGTATATAGACCTCTGCCTTTTCATCTTGTCTCTCTTTCTGTGAATGTGGTTTTTGTTCCACAGGCTGCAGGATTGTCCCACACAATTTTAAATTCCTACCAGCAGTGCACGAGGGTTCCAATTTCCCCACATCCTCATGGACACTTGTTAGTTTCTGTTGCTTTGATAGTAGCCATCCTGATGAGTGGGAGGTGGTATCTCCTTGTGGTTCTGGTTTTCATTTCCCTGATGACTAGGGATTTTGAGCAACTTCTCACGTGCTTATTGGCCATTTGTGTATCATCTTTGGTGAAATGTCTATTCAAGTACTTTGCCCATTTTTAAATTAGGTTGCTTGTCCTTTTTTGTTGTTATTGTTGAGTTATAAGAGTTCTTCATATATTCTGGGTACGAATCCCTTATCGGCTATATGGTCTGCAAATATTTTGTCCCATTTTGTGCACTGTCTTTTCACTTTCTTGATAGTCTTTTGATGCACAAACGTTTTACATTTCGATAGAGTCCAATTAATCTATTTTTCCTTTGTTGCGTGTGCTTTTAGTGTCCTATCTAAAATAAAACAGAAGGACAGTGAATCTTCCAAGTGGGGTCCTGGGGCTGAGGAGTCTCTGGGGACTGATGGCTCAGGAGGGGGTGGGGCAGGGGCTCCTGGCTCAGGTTGGATTCTGGAATGTAACACGACTGATGGGCAGTGGACCAGGTCCGACCACCTCTTTCCCCACGTCCATTGCTGTCGAGCTGATCTTTGATGGTGGGCAGGAGAGGGTGATTGCTCCAGCACAGGCGAGAGGGAGAAAGACCAGGAGAGTGACTTTGACTTTCTTTCTTCCTTTTCTTCTTCCCTCTCTCCCCCTCCCTCTCTTTTAAAATAATTTTAAAAGAATATGCTATTCTGTAGGATCATGTAATTGTGGATATATGACCTCTTGCGTTTGTGAAAACCCATGGAATGTACAACACCCTAATGTAAACTGTGGCCTTAAGTTAATTGTAATGTATCAATATTCATTCATCGATTGTAACAAATACACCATCCCAGTGCAAAATGTTAATAATAGGGGAAACTGTTGCAAGGGGAACTCTGTACTTTACAGTTTAGATTTCTGTAAACTTAAAACTGCTAAAAAAAAATCTATTAATTAAAAAAAAAAATAAATGCAATACAGTAGTGATTACATTGCAATGATTGCAAATATATGTGAAAAATGAAAGAAAGAAAAAGTTATATTAATATTAATTATATTAATATATTTGATAAATGTTATTAAAATACTTTTAATAAAGAAAAATAAAAATGTAAATGATTTAAAAACTTAAAATAATTAAATAAAAATTTAAATCATTTTCATAATTTCTTCTGAAATAATTTCAGACTTGCAGAAACATGGCAAGAACCATCCAAAGAACCCCCTTTCACTTGGATTCCCCGAAGGTGGAATTTTATCATGTTTGCCCCCTGCTCCTTGTTCTCTACAGCTCCACTCATCATAGCGATTTTTCTTTCTGAATCATCCCAGAGCAATTGGCAGACATGCTGCCCTATCACCCTGACGCTATCCCCCAAACAAGGACACTCTCCTACAAAACCTGCTTGCCACTGCATGAATCCAACACCACCACTAGGGCGGCACCACTGGGCAGTCTCCAGCCTCCATTTGGACTCCAGCTGCCCCTTTAGCCTAGAGCATTTCTCAATCTTTCCCTGGCCTTCACGGCTCTGATGGTTTTAAATAGAGATTTAATAGAGATGGAAGAGAGATGAGTGGTTGCTTAGGCCTGGTGGGAGGATGGAGGGCTGGTATGATAGCTAAAGAGTATGAGGTTGCTTTTTGAAGTGATGAAAATATTCTGCAATATATTTTTTAAAATTTTTATTTAATTTTTTATTTGGCTGTGTTGGGTCTTAGTTGTGGCAGGTGGGATCTTTGTTGTGGCACGTGGGCTTCTCTCTAGTTGTGATGCATGGGCTCTAGAGCATGCCAGCTTAGTTGCCCTGCGGCACGTGGGATCTTAGTTCCCTGACCAGGGATTGAACCCATGTCTCCTGCATTGGAAGGTGGATTCTTAACCACTGGACCACCAGGGCAGCCCCCTACTTTTCTTTTTTTTTTTTCTTTTTTTAAAATTGAAGTATAGTTGATTTACATTGCTGTGCCAATCATTTTTTATACAACACTTAAAAAAATTTTTATTTCCTTAATTGAAGTATAGTTGATTTACAATGTTGAGCCAATCGAAAATGTTCTGCAATTGATTGTGATGATGGTCACACATACATGTGTATATACTGAAAACACCCTTGAATTGGACCCTTTCGTATGGTGTGTGAATTATATCTCAATAAAGCTGTTGGGAAAAAAGAATACAGACTTTTCATTCTGTAGGTGACCTTCAATCTGGAGCTATCAGTATATCCTTATGCCCAGGGTCAGGCCCTACATTCCTGGCAGAACTACAGAATCAGTGATGTACTCTTCTCAGGACACCACATCAGGAGGCCCCCCCTGCCATCTGATCCCTCCACTGGGTGTTATCTTGTGTGTAGTAAAGAATTGAACCTGATTCAAAGAGAGTCTGGCCTTTGCCGTTGACTCTTTGGAGGTACCTTCTAAACTTCTGGGATGTCCTGCCTAAGAAGAGTATCTTTGTTTACCTGGAACCTTGGGCCACACCAAATAGTCTAATTTATGATGGGGGCCTCAGGCCATATGGTCTCAGCTTGACCTCCAGATGGTCTGGAGACTAAAGGTCAGCCACATGGACAGTTGACCTTGGACCCCTCAATAAAAACTCTGGACACTGAGTCTTGGGTGAGCCTCCCCGGTTGGCAGTACACCATGTGGGTTGTCACACATCATTGCCAGGAAAATAACTCTTTCCTGACTGCACTGTGTGGGGAGGGGGGCACTTCTGGAAACCCATGCCTGGATTTCTCCTAGACTTTTCTCTTGGCTGTTTTGAACTTATATCCTTTCACTGTCATAAACTTTATCTGTGAGTATAACAATTTTCAGTGGGTTCTGTGAATCCTTCTAGAAAATTATGGAACCTGAGGGTGGTCTTAGGACTCCTAAACTTGCAGTTGGTGTCAGAAGTGAAGGTGGTCTTGGGACTTTCCTGGTGGCACAGTGCTTAAGACTCCACGCTCCCAATGCAGGGGGCCTGGGTTTGATCCCTGGTCCGGGAACTAGATCCCACATGCATGCTGCAACTAAGAGTTTGCATGCCACAGCTAAGGAGCTGGCAAGCTGCAACTAAGGAGCTCACCTGCTGCAACTAAAGAGCCCACATGCCGCAACTAAGACTGGACACAACCAAATAAATAAATATGAAAAAAAAAGAAGTGAGGGTGGTCTTGTGTCCCCCAATTTCACGCCTTGACAACAAGGGTCTCCACCATGAGGCTCCGTTTTTCCTTTTGTCACTGGTAGCTATTTTGCGAGCAGATCCTTTGTGTCTACACCAATCACCTGTTCTTTCCACCCCTTCTATCATCAACCTTAGTGTCTATTATGATCCTGCCTGAACCAGCTACCTTCCTGGTGGTTGACAAAGGGCATTTCTATATTCCCATCACTTGTCTCAGTTTATTCGTTGATAGTCTATCCTGTTGACTCTCCTGGTGGCTGACAGCTGATAAAAATGGGCTGTGAATCATTACTTGAAAGAACCCATAGTGCGATGGCATCTTTCCAAACATGGCTTTCTTAGGGGGTGGGTATTGTGTGCAAAAACCAAGGATTTGGTTTGCAAAGTGAGAAGCTTGGGATCCTCTAAACCAGTGTGGTTCTCAACCAGGGGTGGCTTTACTGGCATCTACTGGGTCTGCTCAGCATCTCATAAAGCACAGACAGCCCCCCATGGCAAAGAATGATCTGGCCCCAAACGTCAGCAGTGCCAAGGCAGAGAAGCCCTGGAATAATGCTGGGGGGAAGGGCCCATCAGGCAGTGGACACAGCCTGGGCAAAGTCCAGGAGGTGGGACCAGGCCTGGTGTGTGGGAGGGAGGTTGGAGGGGCAGGAGCTCACCTTGAACTTGGCTTTGGTCCTGGTTGGGGGGGCTTCATCACATCCTTGTTAAGGCAAGGCCCACTTAAGCCTGTCCTGCTCTGTTTTTGCCAACTTGCTCCTCTGTGCTTCCCCTCACGGAGCCCCAGACTGCTCGTCTGTGAAATGGGGGAACTTATAGAGCACACCGGGTCAAGGGGGTTAAAATGCTTAAGATACGTAATGCGATAATGTGAGGACCTTAGGACCTTTGGAAGCAGGCAGTGAGAGGACAGAGAAATGGTCCTAGATACACTTGCCAGGGTGCCACGGGCATACACAGAACAGACAAAATCCATCCCCAGTTCGGATGGACTCTAGAACCTAACAGGGGAGCACAGGGCAGCCCAGGGAACCGAGATGGGGAGGGGGGAAGCCTTCTCAGGCCACAAGGTTCAGTGGGACCCTGTTCTCTGCAGGAATCCTCATTGAATCCCAGAGCCCTCTTGGGTTGCAGCTCATGACTGACCCACAACATTACCTATCAGTTGTGGGAGCCCAGTATGAGATGCTGCTGGCAGCACAAGAGGCCCACATTCTCCAGATTCCGGATTTTGGAAGGAGACCCAGGAAGTGGAGGCATGGGAAAGGAGCCCAGAACCAGCTCTGGTTTCCTGGGTGCCGCTCCTGGGCCAGGCCCAGAGTCGAACTCTCTGCACGCACCCGTTGCCTTGTTTAGTCCTAGTGGCATGTAGGACGGTGGGGTTATGACTATCCCTATGTGATGGACAAGGAAAACGAAGTCCAGATTGCTTGGCACTGCCCCAGATGTGAAGCTGGGTTGGGACCCCTAAGCCTGGCTCCAAGCCCCCACCCACACCCAGCCCTTCACTTGCTGTGGTCTGTAATCTGAGGCTATGAGAATGTCACAGTGGGGCAAACCTAACTTAGGCCAAGGAAGTGACAAATTGGACTTATGCACAGACTTCAACTTATACAGATATTACTCCCTTCCTGGGAAGGGCCTAAGAAATCACTTAAGATTATTTGCTGAAAGGTCCCTGTGCTAGCATGAATAGGATCCCCCTAAAATTCATGTCCACCCAGAATCTCAGAATATGATCCTGTTTGGAGCACAAGTCCAAATGGGTTTGGGTCTTTGCAAATGTAATCGGTTATTACAATGAGATCAGGGACTTCCCTGGTGGCGCAGTGGTTAAGAATCCGCCTGCCAATGCAGGGGACGCAGGTTCAAGGCCTGGTCCGGGAAGATCTCACATGCCGCAGAGCAACTAAGCCCGTGCGCCATAGCTCCTGAGCCTGCGCTCTAGCCACAACTACTGAAGCCCATGCTCCTGGAGCCTATGCTCTGCAACAAAAGCCACCGCAATGAGAAGCCCATGCACCGTAATCAAGAGTGGCCCCTGCTCGCCACAACTAGAGAAAGCCCGGGCGCAGCAATAAAGACCCAACACAGCCAAAAATAAATAAATTTAATTTAAAAATAATAATAACATTAAAAAAATGAAAAAAAATAAAAGAGGCCATATTGGATTAGGGCGGGCCCTCAATCCAATAGGACTGGTGTCCTTATAAGAAGAGGGAAGTTTGGACACACACACACACACAGGAGGACAGAAAGCCACGTGATGGAGGCAGAGATTGTGAGATGAACTGGGACCTGGGACCCTTTACTGCATGCGTGTGCCTGGACAAAGTTCTCCTGGAGCAAAAGAATACAAAGAAACTATAAGGGACTAAAAAATAACTGCATGCATGTGCAGTAGAGGCAATTATAAACAGTAAGATATCAAAAGGCCACAGACCAACCGCCAGTTCTGACGTGCCAGGAGCAAAAACAGGGTACTGCCCATGATCCCTGCACAGAGTACCACCAAGGGAGTGGGCAGACTACCTAAACTACACCTCCTGCCCAACCCCCTGATCTGCCCGACCCCCCTCACCCCATGTAAGGAAGCCCTTAACCCCCAGCTCAGGGAGTGAGCAAAGGCACCTGTTTCTTGTTCCCGCTCCCTCTAAAGCCTTGCCTGAATTTCTCTTTTTTTTTTTTTTTTTTTTCAGTACGCGGGCCTCTCACTGTTGTGGCCTCTCCCGTTGTGGAGCACAGGCTCTGACGCGCAGGCTCAGCGGCCATGGCTCACGGGCCCAGCCGCTCCGCGGCATGTGGGATCCTCCCGGACCAGGGAACGAACCCGTGTCCCCTGCCTCGGCAGGCGGACTCTCAACCACTGCGCCACCAGGGAAGCCCTTGCCTGAATTTCTCATCTGGCCTCTTATCAATTTCTATTGATTAAAGAGTCCAAGGACCCTAGTCAGTAACCATGGGAGCAACGTATCAATTAGCCAAGGTAAGCCAAAGACTTCCAGAGGCCACCGAAAGCTGGGAGAGAGGCATGGAATAGATCCGCCCTCACAGTCTGCAGAAGGAACCAACCCTGCCAAACCTTGATTTTGGATTTCAGGCTCCCAGAACCATGAGGGAAGAAATTCTGTTGCTTTAAGTCACTCAGTCTGTGGTCCTACATTATAGCAGCTACAGGACACTAACAGACCCCAGAAATGGTGTTGCATCTGCAAACAGCATTCACTCCGCCGTGGACTGCAACCGCAGATAACAACTGGAAAGCCCTCTGCCCAAGTGCGTCTGCCCTCTACCCGGCTGCAAAATTCCTTGGACATTTTCATGGTGCAAAAGAGTAGGACACACCATGCACAGAAGCAGCATCACATGGAGCTGGCTTTAGGGAATCTGCGTGGCAGAGCTCACGTCATTAGCTTTTCCCTTGACCTCTGCTGAGCCCTGGGCTGGGCACCTCCAGGTGAGGTGTGTGAAATCCACCTTCTCATTACTGATCTTTATTAATTCAACTGCAAGTGGAATTGAGCTGTTCGGGGCTTCCGTGAGATGCTGGAAATACAGAGCCAGAGAGGGAGGGAGCAAAAGGAAGCAAAGATCTGTCAGTGTGGGCATTCCCAAAGCACATTGTTTGCTTGTTCAGAAATATATATGCAAACAACTATATTTGCATGTGTTTCCATATGCCATTTTTTGCTCTATTGAGATATCATTGACATGCCATCAAATTTACCTGTTTTCAGTGTACAAATCAATGATTCCTCATAAATTTACAAGATCTTACAACATCATGACAATCTAGTTTTAGAATATTTCCGTCACCCCCAAAATATCCCTTGTGTCATTTTATCATTAATCTTTGTTCACAGCCAACCAACACCTCTATCTAGTTCCAGAATATTTTCATCACCCCATAAAGAAGCCCCCTACCCATTAGCAGTCACTCTCCACTCTTCATCCACCTCAATCTGTTGCTGGCAACCACCAATCTGCTGTCTGTTTTGCACATTTCATCCAAACTGAATCATGCGCTATGTGGTCTTTGGGGTCTAGCTTCTTTCACTGAGCAGAATGGATAATGGTTTCAAGGTTCGTCACATTGTAGCCATGTCAGTGCTTCATTCCTTTCTATGGCTGAATAATATTCCATTGTGTGGATGAACCACATTTTGTTTATCCATTCATCTATTGATGGGCATTTGGGTCATTTCCACCTTTTGGCTACTGCGAAGAGTGCTGCTATGACGTGTGTGTACAATTTGTTTGAACACCTATTTTCAAGTCTTCAGGTCTACACCTAGGGGTGGAATTGCTGGGTCATATGCAAACTCTATGTTTAACTTTTGGAGGAATCATTCCCTTCTTTTCTGAGATTACTTTAAAGATAATAATGAAGATTATCTCTCTGTCCTCACCCAGTTAGAAATGTCACATAGAGCATAAGACACCCTGTCGAATGTGAATCCCACATAAGAAACAAATAAAATTTATCAGTGTAAGCATGTCCCAAATATTGCGTGGGCTACGCTTATGCTAAAAATTTTTGTTGTTGTTGTTTATCTGAGTCAAATTTAATTGTATTTTTCTTTGCTAATTCTGGCAAACCTGCACCTAATTCATGCCTTATCTTGGGTGAAAACATTGCTATTTAGCCCCACTGCTTATTTACAATCTCTCTGTCTTTGGGTATATATCCCAGAGTGGAAACTGGTGGAGTATATGGTAATTCTGTTTAACTTTTTGAGGAACTACCAGACTTTTTCCCGCATGGCCGCATCATTTTACATTCCCGTGAGAAATACACAAGGGTTTCAATTTCTCCACATCCTCACCAACACTTGTTATTGTCTTTTTTCAAAAAAAATACTATCATTGTAATAGGTGTGAAGTAGGAGCTCATTGTGGTTTTGGTTTACATTTCCCTACTGATTAGTAATGTTGAACATCTTTTCACGTACTTGTGGACCATTTATATATCTTCTTTGGAGGAGCCTTTCTCAAAGTCCAGCCTGGGAAGGGGGATCACGCTGGTTGTGTGGAAAAGCCTCTGCTCTTCACATGCTGCGGGCATAAAGGACACAGGGTGAAAGTGATCACACAGGTGCAGGAAGATCCCCCCAGTCATCCTTCCCTCCTCTCCAGGTTCCTGCTCCCCAGGCAGCAGGAGGTGAAAGTGCTTGGGTCTTGTTGAAATCGCCTTCCTGCATCCCTCTCTCTGGCTCCTCTTCTCTCCCCAAGCCCCATACCCCACCTTCCCTGATTTGTGGGAATCACACAGGGCACATACTTCCTTTATCTGTTTGTCCCTTGTCCCATGGATGGACACACAGTCTGCTTCTGTCTATTCACCACCGTTGAATGACGCAGCTGTGAAAGCTCTTGGCTGGGTCACCTTGGACGCATTCATGTCCTTGCAGCAGGGTCAGAGGTCACATGCAGTTTCAGCTTCATTCATATCACTGGCCACTCCCCAAGTGACAAACTGGCTGTTTCCTCCTGAGCAGCAAACATCATTCACCACAGCCACTCCTGCACATGGCATGCCCTGTTCCCCCTCTGGCTCTGGGGTCCTGGCCATGCCGTGTTCAGCTCCCACCTCCTGCCGGTGGTGGGGCTGCTCATCTGTCATCCCCTGCCACATCCTGACTGCCGGGTGCTCAGCGAGCCCAGGACCAGGCTGGCTCCCTGGAAGAACAAAATGCTTCTCACAGTTGAACTGTCTTCCTCGTCCTCCCACCCAGACTGCTATGCCATTCATCACTGGTGACCGAGGAGATATTTAGCAAACTCTTCCTGGGGGGTAAAAGCAGCCAGTTCTTCCCTGACATATTCTTGAAAATGACTATGTTCTTCACACCAACCACAGGGCTCATGGAAAAAAGGAGTCAGGACACCACACTCAAAAACTGTGTCAAGGGCTTCCCTGGTGGCGCAGTGGTTAAGAATCTGCCTGCCAGTGCAGGGGACACGGGTTCGAGCCCTGGTATGGGAAAATCTCACATGCCGCGGAGGAGCTAAGCCCGTGAGCCACAACTACTGAAGCCTGTGCACCTACAGCCCATGCTCTGCAACAAGAGAAGCCACTGCAATGAGAAGCCCGCGCACCGCAACGAAGTATAGCCCCCGCTTGCCACAACCAGAGAAAGCCCACGCCCAGCAATGAAGACCCAATGTAGCCAAAAATAAATAAATAAAATAAGTAAATTAAAAAAAAACTGTGTCAGTAACACATTTTAAAAAGATAGGCATTTACTAAAAACTGATAGCACGATTATACACACGTTAAACCCTAAGAATGACACGAATACTATAGCACATGTGGCACTTGACCTTGGAAAAGACCTGAGGTTCATGCGTGGATGTGGTGTGGGAAGGCTGTAGCCTTCGTGTCTCTGAGAGGTACCAGGAGGAGGTTTGCTGAAATGAGATGCGACATGGTCATCCCAGACAGGGGAGGGCAGGGTGGCTCCTAGCAGCTCAGGGAGTGTAGATGTTGAGGGTGTGTGTGTGTGTGTGTGTGTGTGTGTGTGTGTGTGTGTGTGTGGCACAGGTTGTATATTCCCATGTGGCTCTGGTCAGTGGGGTGCTACTTCCTGCATTCACTCCGTGTTTCTTGCAGACCAAATCCTGCATAAGCAATACCACATTCCATCAAATTACGCTCAAATCCTTCCCTTATGTATCCATCATGTTGGAACAAATTTTTGTTTTCAAAACTAGTGTTAGAGCAGAATTGACTGTACTCCCTCCATGGCCAGTTTCAAGCTGCCAGCAGGAAGTCACTACATGGGAAGAGATGTGTATCATTACAGAGTCTTTTTACCATCAGATACAAAGGTCAGGGATACTCTCAAGAGCACAGAGAAGAGTATGATGTAGTGAAATAATGAGGAACTGATAACTTTTGCACACTTATTGTTTTTGTTTTTAATATTATATACTAAATTGAAAGTTGATGTAACAATTTCTAATAATGGCTCTGTTAACCAGGGACTCACACAAGTGCTGGAAATGTATCAAATGTGGGACTCTCCCCCAGTTCCCCACTGCAGCTCAGGGGACCAGGGAGGATGTCACATGTACTGTGACACTTCAAAGCAGGGGCCCGGCATCCAGTAGCAAATGGCGCTCCTGCCCCAGGGGAGACAGACAGGAAGTAGATTCACTGGGATAATAAGATCATGGCCTCTACCGTACTGGGCACCATGGAGTGAGTTAAATTGGGTGATGAGAGCACGGTGGTGTTCTATTTGCCTCTTATTCACCCCATTAGGGAAGGAAGGATCCCTCATGCTAAATAGTACAAGATAGCCAAACACACAATACCCAACACTGAACGGGTGGGGTAGAGTGGTCTGTTAGTTACATATATTCACAACCCCGGGCGGGGTGGGGGGAAGACACAGCTGGCCATGCAGGACCACATGAGGGTTGCACTTAGGAGCGGGGTGGACAGCCAGAGGCTGTGGGAGGCAGGCTTCGTAGTAACAAGAGGGTGGGGTGCCCCTGCTTCCCTCGGGAGGACGTGATGGGCTTACTTGAATAACAAGAAGTGAGGGAATTCCCTGGTGGTCCAGTGGTTAGGACTGGTTGGGGAACAGATCTTGCAAGCCGTGGGGCTCAGCCAAAACCAAAAACCAAAAAACCAAGAAAATGAAATCTATTAGCTTAGGACTGGGTGGAGTGCAGCTGGTTTGACCGACAGGGGAACTAGCCAGGTGGGGTTCAGCCTCTCCTGCTAAGTGGGGGCAGACCTGGCGAGAGCAGGGAACTCAGGCTTTGGGGGACCTGAAATCTGAGGCTTTGTCTTACAGGTAGTCAGGCAAGAAGGGAGGGTAGAGCTAGTCCTGAAGGTAGAAGGGGGTCAGCCTTGGGATGCCAGGAGGAGGAGTAGCCCAGGCAGAGGGGCCAGCTGGCACCTCGGCTGGAGGAGGTGGTGGTGGTAGTGAGTCGGGATCCACGGAACCCTGGAGGCCTGTGTAGCCAGAGCTCAGCGGATGAGGGAGAAAACAGAGGGGCAGGAGGCTGGCCTCGCGAGACTGGAGAGTGGAGCCTGGTTTACGGAGGAGCAGGGGGAGGCACGCAGGGGCTGGGCAGACGTGAATTATGAGGATTACACTAGACCACCCTGCTTGGTGCCAGTGTGGCTGGGACTGGAGGCTGGCAACTCCTCCTGGTCTCTCAGCACTGCAGCTGCTCCCCAGTCCACTCCGGCCCCTGCACAGCCCCCTCCGCCATCTATGACAGCAGATCCTGTCTGTCCTGAAGTCCCCACTGCCTGCTCAGGGCTTGGTGCTCACTGGGTGGCCAGGGCTTGGCCAAAAGCCCTTAGAGAGGGTTGATGGGAGAGGCTGCCTGGAGGACCCACGATGCCCGTAGGGCAGGGAGGGCGCAAGGGAGGTTTCTGGAAGAAGCAGGAGTTAGCCAGGCCAAGGAGGAGGGCAGAGGGGCAGAGTTTGAGCAAAGGCTGGCAGTGGGGATCGGCACAGGGTGGCACAGGGCATCTAGAAACTAGGATGAGGTGGGAGCCACCAGGGCAGCCTCAGGGCAGCCCGGTGTTTGGACTTGGCCTGGATAAATAGAGACCCGGGAGGATTTGGGGCAGGAGGGCCATATGGTCAGCTCTAGAGTTTTAGAAGTAAGACCCTTGTCCCTGCAGGGGTCCTCACTAGAGGGACCACCTGGGACAGTTGGGGGGTAACTAGAGGAGGGACAGGACTTGGACATGACATAAAAAGTTGGTGCCCCCTTCCAGAGGGACCTAAAACAGTGAGGCCATCACTGAGTTGGGCACACTGGGAGGGGCAGGAGGGGGCACCCTGCTCTCCGAGAGGGAAAGTGAGGCCCAGAGAGGGAGGGGCCTGGCCTAGGGGATTTGTGGATGGAGGAGGTGGGGAGAGGGAAGAAGCGAGGAGCGGCAGTCAGGCGCCTGGGGGAAGCTGCGGGTCTGAAGTTTCATCCCTTGGCCAGCCTCCGTTTCCCCAAAGGGCTCAGCTCCTCCTGTGAGTGCACTGCACAGGTCGCCGGGTCCAGGCTGGGGCAGGTGGGGGGTGCCGACAAGGTGCGGGGTGAAGGCGGCGCGGAGACCGAGCGGCCCCCGCGTGGGGCGGGGCGGGGCGGGGCCGGGCTGGTCCGCGGGGTGGGGGCGGCGGGGAGGCGGCCAGGCAGGGAGCTCGGAAGGGGGCAGTTCGGGGCGGGGGCGGGTCCGGAGAGGATGCGGGGCCGGGTTGCGGGGGGCGAAGAGTGGGATGGGTCGGGTCCGACGAAGGGGAAGGGAATGGGTCAGGTCTGGGGGTGCGTCCGGGCTGAGGGCGGGGCGGGTCCCAGGAGATATTGGGGGAGAGTCGGTTTTGAGGGGGGGGATGAGTCCCGGGAAGGGAGCGGGGGGAGGGGGCGGGACGAGGTCCGGAGAGTGGGCGGGGCGGGAGGCCGGGAGGGGGTGAGCGGGGCGGGTCCGGGTGGGGGCGGGCCCGGGGACAAGGCGGGTCCGGGGAGGGGGCTGGTCCCCCGCTGCCCCAGCCTAGCCGGGCGCGGAGTTGGGCGCATGGCGCCGGGCGCACTGCGCGGGGGCTGCGAACAAAGGGCCCCCTACCCGGGCGCGGCAGCCCCGCGGAGCCGGAAAATGTGGGTCGCCCTGCTCTGGCCGCTGCTCCGGCTCCTGCTGCTGCTGCTGTCGCCGCGGGACGGCGTGCGCGCTGTGCAGCCCCAGGCCCCGTGAGTAGCCCCGGGCGACGGAGGAGGCTGGCCGCCTTCTCGGGGTGGGGGTCGCGGGGTCTGGTTCAGAGACGCAGCGACCTGTCCAAAGCCACACAGCCTCCGGGCTGGGCGGGACCTAGAATCTTGACCCCCTAGCCGCCACGAGTCGGACTGGGAAGAGGGTAGCCTGAGGCTTCAGAAGTGGCCCCGTGGGGGTACAAGGACTCCTCAGAGCTAAGGCGGCGAGGCCCTCCCCCCATCCCACCTCGCTCCCTTGGTGTGACCAGGGCTGTCTTCTTGGGTGGCGATTTCCAGTTGTCCGTGGCTTGAAGGTAAGAGGTGCGTGTCTTGGCTGAGAAATGGAAGGAGAGACCTGTCGTTCCGTTTTCCTTGGGAGGGCGTGGGGGGGGGCGGAGGAAGTGTTTATTTTGCTTCCACATTTTTCTTGAAGTTTGCTTACAGAGCTTCTGGTGAGTTGACACAGTGAGGAGGTGAATTAACTAGCTGCTAAGGAGAATTTCCCATGAGTTGGCTCCACAGGGACTATTCGCAGACCTGCCAAGTTTGGGTGAGCCCTGCAGGGTTGTGGGCTGGGAGGGGGCCTGCCTGCAGCTGCTCAAGCTCAGCCGTTTCGTGCAGACCGGCCTTTCTGAGCCTTGTTCAAGCAGCCCTTGTACAGGAGTTCCCAGAAAACAGGTCAGCAGTGAGACTAGGTGAGCGGAGGCACCTCCCGTGCTGCTCCTTTGGATTACAAGTTTGAAAAGTAAGACACCATGCTGCAGTTGGAACCATGGGGTTTACCTCCCCTGGGCCTTGTGAAATTGGAGCCCAGCAAACTTTTGACCTGATGCTTTCAAAGCTGGTATCCCTCAGGATAGCAGTTTTCAGCCAAGGGGCGACTTTTGTCTCCCTGGGGTCATTCAGCAATGTCCGGAGGCATGTTTGGTGGTCACGTCTAGGGGGAGGCCATGCGGCTGGAATCTACTGAGTGGAGGCCAGGGATGCTGCAACACATCCTGCCATGCACAGGACAGTCCCCAGCACGAAGCATGACCCTGCCCTCCATGAGAGACCCCGCCTTATAAGGACCAAGTTCAGAGTCCCTGTGTTGCAGAGTTTTAAACAGTTCTCAGGAGTATTTGCCTCTGACTAAAGTTGCCCTGGGATCTTACCTACTGTTGAGTCAAATGGAACTCCCGTGCTGGGAGACACACAGTGACCAACCAGGGGTCCAGATTAGCCGACCTCTAAGCCAGAGCCATGGCGCATCAGCCCGAAGGGTCCCGTTTTAGGAATAGCCCCGGATACCCACTTCTATGATCCATCTGATTGTATTGTGAGGAATGCCTGATGCCAGAAAGCCCCATGGATTTGCACACTGTTATGAGACCAATACTGTCTACACTTTACCAAATACCACCCTTCCCAGGATGGGACCTTCCAAGACCAAAGGATGAGAAGCCAGTGTCAGCCCAGATGGCAGGGGTGTATCAGGTAGACAGTGATTGGCTGGCGAGCCCTCCAACAGCTGTAATTCCTGAGTCGCAGGGAAAGTTAATTTGGTTCCATCAGGTTCTCTGGGCCTTTGAGTGAAGACCCTAACTCAGATCTGGATAAGGGCTTTAGAAGTGCCCAAGGAAAGTGAACACGTGGGTTGTGTATTTCCCCCAGTACTCTTCCACACTCAGCAGGTGCTATGTGGGAGGCCCTGGGGGTCATCTGGGAGCTGGGCAGAAAGTTTCTGTCCTGAAGGTGGCCGTATTCCCGTGCTGCAGTGGGGCAGGACACACAGGAACCGAGGGTCATTGCCCGTGCAGGTCGGTGTTAGAGTTCAGATAGTACACATCACGTACGTGGGGGTGACTGTGTGCTCCAGACAGTACAGTTACGTACCCAGGATCATTGCGTGCTCTGTGCACCGCTGAGGCCAGACACTGCACAGGTGACCCCAGGGTCATTGCACCCTCTGGTCAGTGCTGGAGCTGGATGGTGCACATCACACATGAAGCAAAGGTCTTCCCATGCTTGAGGCAGTACATGTCTGTCCCAGTGTCACTGAATGCTGTGTTTGATGCTGGAGTGGGACAGAACATATAGGACGCAGGGTCAGTACACATTGTGGTCAGTGCTGGGTCTGGACAGAACATCCATGAAACCCAGGGTCGTTGCATGCTCCGGCTGGTGCAGGTACATACCCAGGATCAATGTATGCTCTGTGCATGGCCAAGGCCTGACACTGCACAGAGGAGCCCTGTCATTGCAGGCGCTTGTCGGTGCTGGAGTCAGAACATCGGACCCCAGGGTTACCGGGTCCAGTCACTGCTGGGCAGTGCACCTACGAAACTAGGGTCTTTGCACACTCTTATCAGTGCTGGAGTGATATAGTACATGGCATGTCTCGAAGGTCCTCTTCGTGTATGGTGTGTGGTAAGGGTCTAAATTCATCTCTTTGTGTGTGGACCTGGGGTTGTCCCAGAGAGGATGTTGAGAAATAAAAAAACCTCTCCTGATCTCAGCGTTTGCCCAGTGTTTTCCCTCTCTCCTGTTTCCTCCTGATGCCTGTAGTTCTGCACCGTTGGAATCGTGCTGCCTTTGCTGCCAGGCTCCTGGCACTTGCCATTGCACTGTGAGTGGGTCACGTGGTTACGGATGAGCCTTTGTGATCTTCTACCTAAGGCTGCAAAATAACGGGGAAGCAGGAGCTCAGGTGGGGAGGACCTAGGCCTCCAGGTCCGGTGCCATAAGGGGACCCCAGGGCCCTCTCCTGCCTAGGCTGTGTGATCTGGTGCACGTTCCTCCTCCTTCTGCAAGGTCAGCCTTCCTGTCTGGAAAACAGGATAATAACACCTCTCTTCCAGAAATGTCTTCCCAGTCAAGCTGAGTCTTTTGAGAAAGAAAGAGCTGTTTTGACTCCATTGTTCACAGTGCTTTTCCTGTTTCAGGCCATTTAGTTTGTCTTTAGGGTCTTATTCTTAAAATTAATGCTGCAGGTAGTTCCTTGCTTCTTTCCACTGGGGTCCAGACTCTGGCTGCCTGGGTTTGTAGCCTAATCTCTCACTGACTCGGGCACGTGAATTGGCTGCTCTGGGGCTTAATTTCTGACTCTGGAAATGGGAGATGTTAGCACGTCTCACGGGTGGCTTTGAGGATGAAGTGGGATCCTACCAGTAACTCAGTCTACAGGGGAGAGTATTTTAGTTTGTGGGTGTGGCATGTGCAAAGGTCCTGTGGCAGAAGGAGCTGCGAAAAAAGTCCAGAGGCCATAATGCCGAGATCGAAGGGGGTGTGGTTCCGGGTAGATCCAGAGAAGCCAGATTCTTGCTTACTCGGGGCGAGGGGAGGAATTCAGAGGTGAACAAGCCTCAAGGAGCTCACAGGTTGGTAGGGGACACGGACACATAAAGTGACAGTGCCATTGGAGTGTGTGGTCAGGCATAGGTGGGAGTCCACCTAGGGTGCACCCTGATTCAGCCAGGTGACAGTGAGGCTAGGGATGAGTCAGAACCTTTGGCCTTCACTGCGGTTCTCCTCTTCTGCAGGGGCTATTTGATCGCTGCACCCTCCGTCTTCCGCTCAGGAGTGGAGGAAGTCATCAGTGTGACCATCTTTAACTCCCCGAGGGAAGTCATGGTCCAGGCTCAGCTGGTGGCCCAGGGCGAGGCGGTGGCACAGAGCCAGGGAGCCATCCTGGGTAGGTCCCTGGGGTGCCTGACCAGGCCTTTCCCTCCCTTTGCAAAGTGGTCTTTAGGGCTCAGGCAGTATCGGCATTGCTTTGCTTCCTTCTCACCTCACCTCCAGAACCCTGGCAGGAGTAGGAGGACAGGTTGCATTCTCCTCACTTTACAGATGGAGAGAGTAAGGCCCAGCAGGGGAAGCCACCTGCCCAGTCTGGGAAATCAGAGTTCCTTGTTCCTCAGCAGCTCAGGTTCAGTGGGTGCAGATCTGGATAGATTTGGGCACCCTTTCGTGCCAGTTTTGGCTAGACGTGGGAAGGGGGCCCAGAGGGAACCTTGTGACCTTTTCAGATCCTTTGTTGAGCTTCTAGCACCCCTGTGGTGTTAGACCCGGAGCTGGGCTCACAGCCAGCCTGCCACTGAGTTGAGCTCAGGCCCTCAGCCAGCCTCTCCCTGGCTCTCCTTCGTAAACTGCAGACAACAGCAGCGTTGGCCTCTTGGACAAAGTGTGGAGACCAGGCCCTGCCTTAGGGCCTGTAGTCCAGCAGGGCAGGTAACTCATTCATCATGCAGGGTGTGGTGTGGCCACAGGAGACACCGAGAGATGATGTCAGGTCTCCCAAGGCCAACAAGGCAGCCTCTGTCCCCTGGGAGAGGGAGACCTGGGTAGGCTGGAGAAGTGCAGGCAGTCCCGAATCCACTGGCCAGTCCTGAAACCCAAATCAGGTTGGCTTCAGCAACAGAGAGTTTATGGGCTCTTATAACTGGAAAAGTCCCCTGGCATCACTGGCCCAGTCTCCCAGCTCCACTCTGGATGTGCCTGTGTCTCTCCAAAGCAGGGAGGGACTGGCAGTTACAGGACCTTTGGGCAAAGTCCCAGGATTAACTCTGATTGGCTCGTGTTGGGTCATGTGCTCAATCCTGAGCCAATCCCCGTGACCAGAGGGAAGGCCTATGCTGATTGGCCCATGTGGGTCATGTGCTCAACTCTGAACCAAGTCCTGTGACCAGGTGGACGGCCCATGCTGATTGGCCCATTTTAGGACATGTGCTCAACTCTGAACCAATCACTGTGTCTAGGAGGAAGGCCTATGTAGATCTGCACAGAGCCCCAGGGAAGATGGGCAGAACCCACTAAACCTTAAGAATTAGGAGTTGGGTAGGTGGGCTCCTCCAAGAAAATCAGCAGGAAATGGGGGAAATGGACACTGGGAGGCAGAAACAGTAGATGCCTAATTAAGTCCTGGAGGCCAAAGAGCCTGGAGAAGTGTCAGATGACAGATGACTCAGTTTGGGTGGAAGAGAGAGGTAGATGGAAGACTAGTTAGATCCATTGGAGTGAGGTCCACTGGGGACCTCAGGCTCCTCTTTTTTCTCTCCACCTTTCTCCTTGTTCCTCTCCCGTGGAGTTTTCTCTTTGCTCCCCTCACAGCTTACCTTGGGCAGGGGCCAGGGGTGAAGTGAATAAAGTATGCAGGCTGGCCAACCTTCCCCTGAATAGCTCGGCTTTGTCCATGTCCTCCGGTCTTCAGTACTCTCCAGCTTGGAGGAAACCTCTCACTTCCGCCCATCCCAGCCCAGGCCAGACCAGCATGACCCAGGGTGTGTGTTTGTCCACAGAAAATCCCTCTGGGTTGAGAAAGCCCCTGTTTGTAAGGCTGCAGCTCAAGGAGGCAGGCAAACACAGCTCCTGATTTAACCGTTTTCATTTTATTTTCATTTTTTAGATAAAGGGACGATCAAACTCAAGGTAAGCTATGAATTTTTAAAATCAGAAACCCTACCTTGGAAATAAAGAATTGAACTGGAATGGAACAAGAGAAGTTGCATGTGTTGTGAAAAGAATCATTAATGGTGATGTTAAAAAAAAAAAAAGAATAATGAAGGAAAAAACAGTTTACAAAAGGAGAAAGCTCAAAGCTCACCCATAATCCCATCCCTCATACTTTTCACTTTTTCATGTTTCCCATAAATCCTTGTCCACATAAAGACATTTTCTTTCATAGTTGCAGTTAAAGGGTATATTGTTGTCTGTCATGCCATTTTCTCTTCACACGTTGCGTAAACATACTTCCGTGTTTCCAAGTCTATAATTGCATCCTATTGTAAATAACATCCCACTGCATCTCTTTCATATACTAATTTACTAACACCTCCCCCTCACACACACATCGCTTGTACATAGTTAGATTTCTTTCTTGTTTTCAGGGTTTTGATAATGTAATCCAAAAGTTGAGAGCATCTTTGTGCGTAAAGCTGTTAACGTACTGGATGCCTGCCTTAGACTGAACACCCTGAAAGAAGAGCTACCAAATTAGGATCCAAGGCTCTTGCTGTGTCCTGTTTTGTCTTGGAAGACACAGCAGTGCACGTGCATGGTACCACCAGCTATACGTTAGAGACCAAATTGCCCTCAGCCTTGTTGGCATTGAATATTATTATTTTAAAATTATTTTACATACCAAACTACAGGTAGGTCATTCTCTGACATGGGTTTTTTAACTGGAGTCCTTGGATTTCAAGGCAGTCGTAAGCCCTGAAATTGTCGGCTTTTTCTGGGTTAGCTAGTCCTTAACGCTTACCAGATGCTCAAAGGAGTCCCTGAAAGGATGGGCTAAGTAGAGAATCATTCCAAATTGTAATGTGCTCTCTCCCAGTGATTAGAATGAAGTCCGGGGCGGTTCCTCTTCCATGGGATGGGATGCATCATTAGTGTCTCATTGCTGTGGGGCAGTGGTCTTCCTGCCCTCTTGTCAATGTTAGAATTCTTTCTCTAGAGTTCTCTCCCGGGGGTGAGGTTTGCAGGGTCTGGAGACAGTTCTGGTTGCCACAGCTTGGGGGGCAGGGTTGGAGGTTGCTACTGGCTTCTAGTGGGTAGAGACCGAGGATGGTGCTCAAGTCCTATAATACACAGGACAGCCCCTCCGCGGAGAATGAGCCAGCCCCAGATGTCAGCATTTGGAAAACCCTGGATCAATAGGCTAGAGTCGCCCTTGCCGGCTTCCTGTGAGCAGATCTGCTTTCTTGTGAATCAGAATGCAGGGCTGCCCTGTCCACTGACAGATGAACTACTTAGGAAAAAAGAAAGCCTCGTGTATTTTATTTAGAGAAGTACTTTTACTAAAGCATATTACTTACCAGAAAGAAAAAAAAAGAAAGAAAGAAACCAGGGCTGCCCCAGCGGGGTGAAGATTATGCTCTGTCCCTAGCCACCGCACATAAGAAGGCACTCTTCACAGGCGAGATGCTGTGGATTTGTATAAGAAACCAGTAAAGGGCCATATAACTTTGGGAGAAGGGTCGGGGATCCCTGGACTGGAGACTGTCAAAAGGGTCTTGGGATCCTCAGCATTTAGAAGAGCTCTGGATGAGCCTTTCTCAACTTGGGGGGTGGGGAAGGATGCTCCCCTCCCCCGCCGGGGGACAATGGCAGTGTCTGGAGATATTTCTGGTTATGGTAGCTGGGGGTGAGGGTGCTACTGCCATCTAGTGGGTGGAGGCCAGGGATGCTGCTCAACACCCTACAGGGACAGGACGCCCCCGTCCCCGTCACCGTCACCGCAGAGGATGATTCAGCCCTAAACATCAGTAGTGCCGAGGTTGAGTTAAGAAACTCTGCTCTGTGGAACCATGATGTGGGCCTCAGACAAGAGAAAAGCTGCTCTTGTGGCTGTAGGACTCCCCTGCCCATTACCCCACCCACTCCCCAGCCGTGCCTGCCTTGGGGACCTGAGTGCTTCCGGGTACAGGGTTTGGAAACCCGTGTTGTGGGGACCTAGTGTTGCCACTGACTGCCACGGGCAGGCTCTACCCGGTCTGTGTCTCGCCTCGTCCTTCTCATCTGTGCAGCAGCGAGGATGCCGGTAAGAGGCCCTTGATGGAACTTTCAAGAAAGCGTACCTAAAACCTCGTGATATTTGTTTTATTCCGATTTTTTAGACTTAACCCGTGCATCTGTGTAACAAATGCCTTAAGCATCTATTCAGTTTCAAGCAGGAAGTTGGCCACATTCCCTGCTCTCAGCCACCAGCCTTATTGGTGATGGGCAAAGGGGTGGGTCAGACAGTAACCCCCCAATTACATAAACATGATCACCTCAGAGAGTAGCAAGTGTCCTATTTTAGGACACTAAATGTTAATCAGATTCTAACATTTTGTTTTAAAATGTGTCAGAGAAAGAGAATGCTGAGGAGTGGGGGGTAGAGTCCCATTTTATATGGCAGCAGGGTCCCTCTGAGCTGAAACCAGGAGGAACCGACATGCAGGAATCTGGGGGCAGGGCATTCCAGGCAGAGGGAACCACCGGTGCAAAAGCCCTGGGGCAGGAAAGAGGCCAAAAGAGGCAGCCAGTGGCCTGGAGTGGAGCCAGCCAGGAGCTCCCATGAATAGTGGGAGGGAGATTTCCAATCTGTGGAATCAGCCTTCACCTGAATCCCTCTGCTTCGGATGGTTTCCATTTAGGAGTAGAATCGTGATACCTGTCGCCACCAACCATGGGTGTCTACTGTGTGCCATGCCTTTAAGTCCTGATCACCCATCTGCACAACAATGTGTCGGAAACTCAGGGTCTAGTGAGTCTGGTGGCTTCTCTCTCGGGTATGTTTGGTGGATGCCTACGGAGTCCGGTAATCTGGGACCCCCACCCAGAGCCCCAGGGGCCTCTCCTGCGTGGAGGGGCGGGGAGCTGGGCGTTCATCAGGGCGGTGGATCGGCCTGCCGTAGGACTGGCCCCTCCACACAGCCTTCCCCAGAGGACAGCCAGCCTCTTTCCTTAGCTGGGCCCCAAGCCCCCCACCTTTGTACTCAGCTGCCAGCTACACCAACTTTGCCTGGCCGCCTCCCTTGCTTGGATCTCGGCCCCCCGAGTCCTTGGCTGTCACTGATGCTAAAGGAGCAAATGTGGATCACTGAGGTCAGGGGTGGGGATGGGGGTCAGCTCAGTCCAGAACCTTCCGGCAAGACCTCTGAGGGCTGGCAGGTGCAGGACCAGGTAGGAACGCCACTTTGAGCTGAGACTTGATTGGAAACGGCAGCTCTGCAGCTTTCAAGACCCGGGGCGGGTCACTTCATGTCCCCAAAGGTCACATCTGATCCTTTCTGTTCTCAGGGGCAACTTCTTGGTCCCAGCACCCACGACACCCCGCTGGCACACAGCCCCTCCCCCCCTCCCGCCAGCTACTTCCTACCTGTCCATGCCTGCTCCCCTGAGTGGCCTGGGTTTTTTTCCTCCTTGCATGGAGGTCTTTGGCTGGTGCTGAGTGGTTTCCAGAAACAAAGGCAGGTAAAGATTTGGGGGTCAAAGTAAGGGGATTATCCTCAAGTTCGTCCTAAAGGTTCTCAAGGTTAACTGCAGTTAGGAGGGACCCCAGAGTCCTGAGACGCCCCATCCCGAGGGTGGCAGGTGGGCAGGCAGGCAGGCAGGGTCCCTCTGATGCTGTTCAGAGCAGACAAGAGAGGCAGCCAGAGACAGGTGCTGGAAGGATGGAGAAGGTCCTGGCATGCCCCGACCTCATCCATAAAATGGGCACACTGGTGTGAGGACCGGTCAGATAATTCACCAGGATACTTAGCATGGTTGATTGCTGTGATGGTGACGAGGACTTTTTCACCCCTTGAGCAATCACACAGGTGGATGCTGACAAAAAACTGGGAGAAGAACACCCTCGCATTTGGATGGTCTTAGGAGCAGGTGGTGCTGTAGCTCCCAGTGTGAACTGATGACCACGTAATGTCCACCCGCCAGGCACCCAGGGATGGCCACGAGCATCGCATTCATGGCACATGGTCACATCCAGAGTCGTGACTTTTGTTTGCTTTAGTCACAAAAGGAGTTTCTGTAGGTTATGACTCACATGCATGGGTATTCTGCTCATAACTTAAAAAGGAAAAAATGAGGGAATTATGTAGGGTAGTTTCCATTCCCTAAATGTTGGAAATTTTGCCCTAGAAGAATTTGAACTCCAGTGTGAATCCTTAAGACTGCAGTGGGTATTATTATTTTTTTTTAATCCACCTAGGTGGCCAAAAAAATCCTCTTTTTTTTTTTACCACTTTCACCATTTTAAAGTGGACAGTTCAGTGGCATTTAGAACATTCTCACTATTGTGCAACCACCACCCCTGTCTAGTTGCAGAACATTTTCATTACCCAGGAAGGAAAGCCCATCCCCATTAGCTGTCACTCCCCATTCCCCATCTCCCTCCAGCTCCTGGTGCCCAATAATCTGCTTTCTGTCTCTGTGGATTTGCCTGTTGTGGACATTTCATATAAATGGGATTGTATAATGTGTGTGCAGTGTTTACAGAGAGACAAAGCACAGAGGCACATGCACTCTATACATATATGAAATATGAAAATATACATACATAGGCATACATGTATTCATATGTATATATGTATATGAAGGGACTAGGGTCTCCGTACCTCCCAGCTTACCAGCTATGACTGCATTTGGGTAAGATGGGAGATAATTCTTGTAGCTCTACAGGGATGAGAATATCTTTGCAAGCTTGCAGTGTCAGGAGAGGAGAAGGCTCTGTCTTGTCAAGCTACACCAGTGTTTCTCATTCTCAGCGCTGCTGACAGCCGTCCTGTGCATCACAGGGTCTTGAACAGCATCCCTGGCCTCCACCCACCAGATGCCCAGTAGCGCCTGCTCCCCGGAGCTGTGACACCCCAAAAATCTCCTGAAACTGTTGAGTGTCCCCTGGGTGCACAGTTGCCCCTGGGTGTGCTCCCCTGCCCTAGACCTCCATGCTGCTTTCACAATACCTGGGTACCTTCCAGGGTGACACCCCCTGCCCAAAGCTCTGTGCTCTGCCTGCAGGTGCCCACGGGCCTCTGGGGCCAGGCCCTCCTGAAGGTGTGGGGCCGTGGTTGGTGGGCAGAGGAGGGCCCCTTCTTCCACAACCAGACTTCAGTGACTGTGGACAGCCGGGGAGCCTCCGTGTTCATCCAGACCGACAAGCCGGTGTACAGGCCCCAACACCGAGGTGGGTGGCCAGTGCGCGCCGGGGGGGGGGGGGGAGGGCCAGCCATGGCCTGGAGCTGCCACACGCCTATGTCCTTTCTTCCAGTGCTCGTCAGCATCTTCACTGTCACTCCAGACCTGAGGCCCGTCAGCGAGAAGGTGAGATTGGCTTCTAAAACCGTGGGCCCGGAACATACCCACCTGGGTTCGGCCTGGCCAGGGCCACCATCCACAACTGGCCTTTCCCCCTGCCTCTTCCAATTTCTACCTCCATTCTCGGTTTCTTCCCGGGGCTCCACGTCCCTTGGGGGACCCAGGGGAAGTTCTATGTGACAAGAGTGCTTGTGGGCATGCTTCCTCCGCAAGGGGCACCAGTGGTCCCCGCAGTGGCCAGTACCCCTCTGTGCGGGGTCGGGGCCGTGGCCCATCATTTAAAATCTTAATAGCCCTGCATTTATTTAACGTTTATTAGAAACAAAATATAATTGCCACTTAAAACCCACCGTTTCTCCTTCAAAGTAAATACACTCACATAAAAAAGACATTGATTTTCTCTTAATTTTTATTTGGAAATAACTTCAAATGTACAGAAAAGTTGGAAGAAAGTCACAGAGAACTTCCCATAGGCCCTTCATGGAGCCCAGGGGTGGGCAAACTTCCTGTAAAGGGCCAGGTGGTAAGTATGTTCGGGTCTGCCAGTCAGAGGGATTCTGTCACAACTTGAATGGACTCAGCTACAGATAGCACGTGAATGAATGGCTGTGCCTGGGTGCCAATAAAGCTTTATTTACACAAACAGCCAGAGGGACGGATTTAGCCCAAGGGTCATAGTTGGCCAAGCTCTGATCAGGAACAGAGGTTCTCAAACTGGAGTGTGCAGCAGAACCACCTGGAGGGCTTGTTCACATACAAGTTATTGGGCCCTCGCCAGAATTTCTTTTTTTTTTTGTGATACGCGGGCCTCTCACTGTTGTGCCTCTCCCGTTGCGGAGCACAGGCTCCGGACGCGCAGGCTCAGCGGCCATGGCTTACGGGCCCAGCCCCTCTGCGGCATGTGGGATCTTCCCGGACCGGGGCACGAACCCGTGTCCCCTGCATTGGCAGGCGGACTCCCAACCACTGCGCCACCAGGGAAGCCCTCCCCAGAATTTTTGATTCAGCAGCTTCCTGGATGGGCCCCAAGGATCTGTATTTCTAACAAGTTCCTGGTTTCTGCTGCTGCTCTGGGGAACCCACTTTGAGAACCATGTATCTAGATTCACCAATTACAAAACATTTTATTATATTTATGTGCTTTCAGTGTGTGTATATACATATATGTACATATACATGTATTGTATGTATATGTACACACATAGTTTTAAAATTATTTTAATGATAAATCATTTGAGAATAATTTGCAGATATCACATCTCTTTGTCCCCGAACACCTCCTGTATCCTTTAAGAACAAGAACATTCTTTCATACAACTAAAGTACAATCATTACATTTAGGAATTTTGACATCGGTACAATAATATTATCTAATACAGAGTCCATATTGTTCCAATAATGTCCTTTATAGCATGTTTCTTTGCTGGTCCAGGACCTAGTCTCTGACGACGTGTCGAATTTAGTCGTCATGTCTCTCGCATCCTTTACTCTGAATCAGCTCCTCAGCCTTTGCCTGTGTTTCACGGCGTTGACATTTTTGGAGACTCCAGGCAGTTGTTTTGAATGGTGTTCCCCAGTGGGCTGGTCTGCCGGCTTGTTCTCTGCGATCAGGTTCAAGTTGTGCGTCATGGGGGAGGAGCCACAGGAGCCGTGCTGGTCCTCCCCAGTGTGTCATATCCTGAGGTACCTGACGGTAGTTCAGATAGAGTCTGCCTGGTTTCTCCCTGCAAAAGTCACTGTTTCCCCTTTGTAATCAGTAAGTCATCTGTGGGGGACACTTGAGACTGTGTGGACACCCTGTTGCCAGTCACCATGATCACCCGCTAGTTCTAGCCTCCACAGATGAGTTCAGAATTACATGAATCAAAACTTGCTATGATGCTTGCAAAGTGGTGATTTTTCCAACTCTGTTGCTTCTTCTGTATTTATGAGTTGGCATTCTGCTGCAAAGAGGCGCTTTCAGAAGGAAAGAGATCGTAAAGGAAGAGATTTAAGCAAACTGTACATATCCAGAGCAAAGATGGGAACGCAGTCTGGGGTGACTCCAGTTGAGGGATCCCCGAGGGGTCACGTGTATGGTGGTTACTGCATGCCAGGCGCCGTTCTAACACTTGGGGCACATGATTGAGCAGAGCGGACCCAGACCCCACCCCAGGGGGCTGGAAAATAATCCTGCAAAGTTCCCCAGTGGGCCCCAGCTTAGAAGCACAGTTCCATCGGGTGCACGCAGCTTTTTCTTAACTTTCACCAGCCCGAGTTTCCACATTACTTTTTTCATTGGATCTTTGAATGCACTTGCCCACGTTTTTGACACAGCCTTGCAAACTCACCTCAGTGCCTGAGGTCCTTCTGCCAAAGGAAGGCTTCATACCCAGCTGCCCCCTCCTGGTGGACATTTGCTTGTTTCCAGGTTTTGGTCATTGTCAGAAATGCTGCCACGATTGTTTTTATGCTCAAACCTTCTTTTTCACTGGTGTGTCCTTCCTTAGGCTCAGTTGGACCCCAGGAGTGGGATACCGAGGTCCACGGCCAGGGAGGTTTTGAAGGTCCCAAACGTGTATGTTTCTGAGCGGATGGTGCTGAGTCCCTGTGCCCAGTTGTTTTAGGGGGTCGTCTGCCCACAGCCTTCCCCGGAGAGGGGGCAAGTTGTGCAAGCAGTTGACCTTCACCGGAGTCAGTGTTGACTGTTCAGTGTGACGTTGATGGAGCTAGAAGCCAGGCTCCAGGCAGGTGCTGGGGGTTCAGGGATGAAAGCGTGCATTCCAGACCTTCAAAGAACCTGGCATGATCCCTTGAAAAAACAACCCAGCTGCAACCTGGGAGGGCTGCCTGGAGGAGCTGTCCTTGGTTGGGGCGTGTGGGAGTCTGGAGAGGAGGGCAGGGCTGTGATGGGGAGCCAGGAACACAGAGGTCCTGGATGGGGCTCGGCCACCCTCATTGCCAGTGGCCACTGTATGAGTTTGCTCAATGATTTAAAGGGCAGAAATGTATTCTTTCCCAGTTCTGGAGGCCAGAAGTCTAAGATCAAGGTGGGGGCAGAATTGGTTCCTTCCAGGGACCGTGAAGGAGGGATTTGTTCCGGGCCTCCCTCCTTGGCTTGTAGCTGGCCATCTTCTCTCTGTGTCTTCATATTGTCTTCCCTCTATGTGCATCTGTGTCCAAATTTCCCCTTCTTATGACACCAGTCCTATTGGACTGGGACCTATGCTAGGGACCTTATTTTAACTAATCACCACTATCAAGACCCGTCTCCAAATAGTCACATTCTGAGACCCTGAGCGTGAGGACATCAACGTGTGAATTTTGGGAGGAGGGGGACACCATTAAACCCATTACAGAACCTGTGCCTGTCCCGAGGGATGAACACTTAGCATGCACGGAGGGCTCGGGTCTTATGGGAGGGTTTGCTCACTGCCTCTGTCTGTCTCTGTTGCAGCTGGAAGCTTATGTCCTGGTGAGTGGCCTGCCCCTCTGCAGCTGGCTCAGAGACAGTTAGCCCGCTCTCTGCAAGACCTGGTCTGTTTTTGCCTAACATCCACCCTCTGGGTTGATCCCTGCCTGCCTCGGCACCCCATAGACTGGGACCTGGTCCATCCCGATCCCTGGGTCCACCCTGGAATAAGCTGAGCGTGTGTCTGTCCATCTCTTTGTAGATTTGCATGCAGCTCCCTAAATGAGGAGGCAGGCCAGCCCTTTCCGCCACCTTGTCCTCAGACAAGTCCCTTCTATGCCCCGAGCTTCTGTTTGCCCCGAGCTCTCTGTTCTGCCTAGAGGGCAGGCTTGGAAGGTCCGCATGCACACCGGGCACGCACAGGCTGCCTTGAGTTTACTGTGCATCCGTCCCCCTGCAGGACCCCCGGGGCTCACGGATGATGGAGTGGAGACACTTGCAGCCCTTATGCTGCGGTAAGCCTCTCTTCTCATCCTCTCTCCTAATTCCTTCTGTGGTTTGGGGGCTGCACCTTTGGGTGGCAGATGTGATAAACCTTCCAGGAAAATAGAATGTGCTCTGTCTGGGCACCTGCCGCTCCTTCCCTGCAGCGTTGGGACCCTCCGCCCACATTTCTGTGTGCCTGGGATCCCAGCTGGGGATCCTCCTGTAACTTGAGATCTTTCTGGAATATCAGGGCCTTGTTTGTGGGCACCCCCCACCTTCCTCCTGCTGCAGATCTTCTTTGTCCTCATCCCCAACGCAACAGGAGACAGTTCTTTTCCAGCTGGGAGTCAGAAGGCTTTGCTTTGCCTGAGGAGTTGGCATTTTTTTCTTTCTCTGTGACAATAAGGGCCATGTAATTGACATCTCCCTTTGTGCTTCGGCCCTAAGGGAAGTGGAGTCCTGGGAGAGGGGAGCCGTAGGTGGGGCTTGGGGAGACTGAGGACAGCTGTGCACCCTCGACCTGGGAAATGCACAGACATGACAGACCCCTGAGTCCTGCTCGGGGGCTCCTGGCCCCCGCATGCCTCTGTGAACCAGACACAGAGAATGGGGTCTCTAGCCGCCGTGTGGGCTGTGCAGGTCTCCTGGCCTGGCCTTGACCCCTCTCCACGTCCATTTCGCTCTTCCTGATTCTGAGATGCCTAGAGAGGGCTGCCAAGTAGGGACAGGGCTTGTGTGATTCTCTGTCACCAAGGGAACGACTTGTGCGGGGAGCAGAGCTGCCTGCGCCTGGCCTTGGCCTCAGGGGTCCCCCAGGAACGCAAGGTGCAGTGTCTCGCTGCTTCCCCTTCAGACTGCAGAGGTGCTTGTTCTGCGCAAATCCCCGCCAGCCTCGGGTGGCTTCTGGCTTCCCCGAGGGACTGCTCGGCCGGGGGGAGGCGCAGGGCCCCGGGGCGCCTCTGCCCTGACCTCACCACCAGATGCCAGGCCCTCTGCACACTCACTTGCCCCAGGATGAGGGGGGGCGTCTCTCTTCACACAGGCATCACCAACGTGACCTTCCCCTTGTCTGACCAGCCGGTACTGGGAGAATGGTTCGTTTTTGTCGAAATGCAAGGCCACGTGTACAACAAGTCCTTTGAAGTTCAGAAGTATGGTAAGTCGGAGCATCTTAGGACCCTAGGATTTCAGATCTGGGAGAAACCACAGCCCTAGTGACGACACACACGACAAGGGGGAAGATGGCCGGAGCCTCATTCACTGAGCGCTCAGTAGGGCCAGGCACGATATGGAAGGCTGGGCCTTTGTCATGTCCTTTAAAAAAAATTGTAAAATATATGACTTCATACGAGTAGAATCATAAGGTATTTGTCTTTTTGTGAGTAGCTTATTTCACGGAGCATAATGTCCTCAAGGTTCATCCGTGTTGCAGCATGTGTCCGAATGTCCTTCCTTTTTAAGGTTGTCACTTCCTTTTGTTCTTTCATCCTCGTCCTGAACCTATGAGGCATCTCCATTTTACAGATGGGGAAACTGAGGCTGAGAGAGCTGTTAAGGAAACTGCTTAAGTACTAAGAGCTGGGGAATGAACCTGGGCCAGAGCCACATACTCTGCTTCTGTGCTAAAATTCTCCCTGATGGGGTCGAGGATTTCTCTTCCTTTCACGAGGCAGGTCTTGGAAGGAAAATCCTTAGAGGTCAGGGTTATGGGTTGCAAGCAACAGAAGCCTGGTGCAGACCCAGTAAGCAGAAGGAAAGGGTTATAGGCTCGTGTAACAAGCTCTCAGGACCAGAGTCTTCATGTGTCCTCCGTTCTGCTCCTTGGTGTCCATCTCTCCGTGGGCTGTGCAGGGGGACGAGCTGGCTGGATGTGCCCAGGGCGGCAAAGAGTGACCTTTCCAGCTGCAGGCACCCTCAGGATGCCCCTGACGGGTCCAGAAGCCTGGCTACTTGTGCACCCCTGGGATGGGCTGCAATTGGCTGCACTCAGTTCAGCTGGCCTAAAACTGATGATACATGGCCCCCTGAGAAAAACGAAGTGCTGGTCCCCCAAAGATAGGACATAGATGCGGCCGGCAAAACCCCCAGAGAGCTGCCCGTGCTCAGCAACGGGTGGTGTGGATTCCTATGGTGTCAGCAGCACAGAAACCCCAGAGGTGGCTTTGTGTTCCTCCCTCCCACATCTCCAGTACCCTTCTGGGGCCGCCCCAGTGGTGGAAGCCATCCTGCCTCCCTCCTCTCTGCTCTCTCCCTTCAGTGTTGCCGAAGTTTGAGCTCCTTATTGACCCGCCCCGATATATCCAGGACCTGGACACTTGTGAGACCGGCACTGTGCGGGCCAGGTGAGAAAGAGGCGGCCACTGTCGGTGAGCCCTTCCCACTGTGGGCACGCCCCTCCCCTAGGACCCACCCCTTCCCAGCAATGCTCCTCCCCTAGGACACGCCCCTCCTCCAGAGCACACCCATTCCCCTTAGGACTTGCTCCTCCCCTAGTACTTGCCCCTGCCCAGGGAAGCCCCTGCCCCTAGGACATGTCCCACCCCTAGGGCATGCCCTTCCCCAGGGCACACCTCCCAGGCCATGCCCCTTACCCTGTGGGCGGCATCCGCAGCCAGTGGGCTGACCTACAGCCAGTGGGCTGACCCGCCTAATGACCAGGCTGTTGACGGAGCCCGATGTGAGGGTCGACCAGAGGGAGTCAAGAGGCTCTGTCCCTTTCTGGGGCCCCTGGGGGAGCCCTACATGGCCCGTGTCCACGCCCCATCTCTGCCACCTGCCGGAGGTTGTGGCTGAGACTTCTCCCTCGTGTGTCTCCCCTGGCTGCGTGTGTTTTAAAATCCAGGGACGTGGTGGATACACACATTTTTTTTTTAACATCTCTATTGGAGTATAATAGCTTTATATTGTCGTGTTAGTTTCTGCTGTATAACAAAGTGAATCAGCCATGCGTATACATATATCCCCATATCTCCTCCCTCTTGCGTCTCCCTCCCACTATCCCTTTCCCACCCCTCTAGGTGGTCACAAAGCACCGAGCTGATCTCCCTGTGCTATGTGGCTGCTTCCCACTAGCTATCTATTCTACACTTGGTAGTGTATATATGTCCACGCCCCTCTCTCACTTCGTCCCAGCTTAGCCTTCCCCCTCCCCGTGCATGTCCTCAAGTCCATTCTCTACATCTGTGTCTTTATTCCTGTCCTGCCCCTAGGGTCATCAGAACCTTTTTTTTTTTTTTAAGATTCCATATATATGTGTTAGCATACGGTATTTGTTTTTCTCTTTCTGACTTATTTCACTCCGTATGACAGGCTCTAGGTCCATCCACCTCACTACAAATAACTCAATTTCGTTTCATCTTATGGCTGAGTAATATTCCATTGTATATATGTGCCACATCTTCTTTATCCATGCATCTGTTGATGGACACTTAGGTTGCTTCCATGTCCTGGTTACTGTAAATAGAGCTGCTGGATACACACATTTTATAGTCCAGAAAATACTATCAAAATTCTGGGTGTTATTTTTTAAATTTTGCTCCAATTTTGCCCCTGTGTCCCAGTAAGCAGGTGTCTCCACTGCATCAGGCATGATATACATACATTGAAGTATTTTACCAACATCCCTGAGACGATGGTTTTATTCTCATTCTCCCGGTGAGGAAACCAAAGCTCAGAGAGGTCAGATCTCTGGTTCAAAGTTGAACTCCCTGGGCACTTAAGCCCAGCCAGGCCTTCCTGTTGTCCATGGTTGCTCGATCCTCTGGGCTGCCTTGCTCCAATGTGTGGCCAACCTCAGTGGTTGTTTCATATACCCTGCTGCTTTGCTCCAGAGTTCTTCTCTGACCCTTGGTCTCTTTTTCTGTCCAACATGAGGCTTGGTGCAGAGGAACACAGGGCCCTGACATGATCTGTCCTTACTCAGGGCTACAGGGAGGGCTGTAAGGGTGGAATGTAGGATGGGAAGCATCCCTGGATTAGCCACTGTACCACTGATCACATCTTGCTGTGCCTGGCCTTCCTGAAACTGACCCCTCCCCCACTGTCCCCTGGGCATCTCCTGCTTGTGAAACTTACTACCCTTTGTCCTTTTGTTCCAGGTATACCTTTGGGAAACCTGTCTCGGGGACTTTAACCATCAACATGACTGTAAATGGCGTGGGGTACTACAGCCAGGAGGTGGGGCGCCCCATCCTTAGGACCACCAAGGTGAGGAGCAGGAACCCCGACCCACTCGGTGGGTCCCTTCCCACCAGCTTCAGCTCTGTGATCGTCCGTTTTATTTTGCTTCCCAAAACAGTTTAGATGGTGGGGATATTCCGATGATAATATTCCTGCAGGCTGAACATAGAGGCTAGAACATATAAAGAAGAAGTAATAAAGTCGACTTGTCCTCTGATAGGCAGACACAGCCACTATTGGTATTTTGATGTGTTTCCTCTTAGGATGTTGTGTGTAAAGTTAAAAAAAAGTTTTCTTGAGACATAATTCACATATCATGTAATTCAAATCCCCATATAGAATGTACGAATCGGTAGTTTTTAGTATATTACAGAGTTATACAACCACCACCATACAGTTTTAGAATATTTCTGCTAACCGTCCCCCCACCCCCGCCAATCTCTCACATCCTTTTGCAGTTAAGCCCTGTTTGCATCTCCAGCCCCTGGCAACCACTTACTTACATGCTTTGTCTCTATGTATTTCTGGACATTTCATATAAATGGAATCATGCACCATGTGACCTTTTGTGTCTGGTTTCTTTCACTCAGCCTGATGTTTTCAAGGTTCATCCACATTGTACTGTGTGTAGGTACTTCATCCTTTTTTATGGCTGAGTAATATTCCGCCGCGTGGTTGGACCACATTTTGTTTATCTGTTCGTTAGCTGACGGACATTTGAGTTGTTTCTGCTTTTCGGCTATTACGGATGATGCTGTGAACATTCACGTACAAGTTTTTGTGTGGCCAGATGTTCTCATTTCTCTTGCATTTGGAATCCCTGGGTTGTATGGTGTGCAATTAAATGAAGACCACCCAAACAAGAACAAGCAAAGGCTATTTATTCGAAGCTTGCAGCAAGGGAGCCAGCCACCGTCACCTGTGTTTGGCAGAGACTCAAAGGCAGGTGGAGAAGTGGGAAGGCTTTATAGTGAAAGAAAGGGAAGGCTTCCAGTGTGCCGTGATGGGAGGCTATTGGTGTGCAGAAAGTCATGGGCGGGTAGCTAGAAGCAGGCATCCAAAGTGATTGATGAGGGGGTGCATATTGGGCTCTTTCCAATTGGTCCTAAGATGGAAGTGGGAGCTAAAATCAGAAAAAATGTCAGTTATGAATCTGGTCCTGGCCATTTGGGGCTTGTTGTGACGGGGGTTATGGTTTGGTTGCTATTGAGATAGGGGTCTGACTTCTTACAAGTCTGACTTATAGATACAGTTGGCCCTCCCATGTCTGAGGCTTCTGCATCCCAGGATCCCAGATTGAAACTCTTTGAAGTTGGTTGAATCCGCAAATGCGGAACCGCGAATACGGAGAGCCGACTGTAATGGGTTGGCTTCCTTGCTGGTGCCTGCAGAGTGTGGGTCCGAGTTCTCTTTTTTTCTGTATTATCTGGCCCTGGTCCATTTGTATATTCAGTCTCTCAGTGGTGTCTCTCTGTTTAGTTGTTTGAAGAACTCCCAGACTCTTTTCCAAGGTGGCTGCATGATTTCACGTTCCCGTGCGTGTAAAGTTTTATAACCTGGCTTTTGTTTTTCTTTTTCAACCTAACATTAAGTTGTGAGTGTGCTACTATGTAACATCCACACACATCTTGGAGATTCTGTGCCCCTGCAGGCATTAAACCTGTCAGCGCCACCTCCTTCCCATTTCCACCCGAGGCTACTTCTTCATCCATTTGCCGCCTGGGATGCGTCCCCCCTCTCTGTCCCTGAGGCTTCTCTTCTGTGGAGTAGACACCCTGGCCCCTCACCTCTTTCGTGCCTGGTGTTGGTGCCCTCGGTGTCCTAGCCGTTGTCCCTGGAGGCTGCCCCTGGTGGCTCTTGCCTTAATTTTCTCCTTTGCTGAGTAATTCACTCCACAGCTGTTTGTGGATGTGGATTATTTGCCAGCCTCTGCCCCCAGGTCCTGAGATAGGGGTTGATCGAGGGGGTTCTGTACCCCGGGCGTGGGAGGTGAGCCCGTGCTCTAGAGTGTGGCTGACCAGGTTCAAGTCCCTGCCTGCAGTCTGGCCCGAGGGGTTGTCTCACCTTCTGCCCAAGGAGCTGACTCCCTTCCTCCTGGGACATAATGCACGTCCAGCCAGGGATTCAGTCCCCACGCAGTGACTCACGGCATAGGTCGGGGGGGTCACCGAGTGTCCCCCTGGCCCTCCAAGCCACCAGAGCCACCTACTTTTTTTTTTTTTTAATATTTATTTATTTGGCTGTGCCTGGTCTTAGTTGCGGCACGCGGGATCTTTGTTGGCGGCATGTGGGATCTGGTTCTCTGACCAGGGATCGAACCTGGGCCCCCCAGATTGGGAGCGTGCAGTCTTAACCGTTGGACCGCCAGGGAAGTCCCCAGAGTCACCTACTTGAGCTCTGTGCTTGCGAGTCGTCTCTCAAAGCCACTCCAGCTCCCGGCGAGCACGACCTGTGTGTTTCCCGCCTCCAGATCCACGGCTCCCAGGACTTCAACATCTGCGTGAAGGACATGATCCTGGCCGATGTCCCTGAGCACTTCCGGGGCACCGTCAGCATCTGGGCCATGGTGACCAGCACGGACGGGAGCCAACAGGTGGCTTTTGATGACTCCACCCCCGTCCAGAGACAGCTGGTGGATGTCCGGTACTCCAAGGACACCAGGAAGCAGTTCAAGCCGGGTCTGTCCTATGTGGGGAAGGTAAGCCCTGGGCGTGGTGCCCAGCAGGGGCCATCAAGGTCACAGGCTCTGCGCTGCCTCCCAGCCCAGCTCCTGCCCAAGGACCGCTGTGTAACCACTGCAGTGCATGCCGCGGGCCCCACAGCCGTGACTTGGCCGAATACTACATCGTTTGATTGTGCCAACAGAACTTTTGCCCTCTCGGGATCAAGGGACTGCTTTGCTGAGTGCGATGAGAGCTGGTACCCAGGGCAGGGGACACTGGACATTCTGCTCCACCTAAAAGCATGGTTTCCTTTAATCCACATAGTTAGACATTCCCGTACCTAGAGCGTTAAACCATGATGCTACGTATCCACTTATTATTATTTTTTTAACATCTTTATTGGAGTATAATTGCTTTACAGTTGTGTGTTAGTTTCTGCCTTATAACAAAGTGAGTCAGCTATACACATACATATATCCCCATATCTCCTCCCTCTTGCATCTCCCTTCCATATACACTACCAAACGTATCCACTTATTAAATCACCTTCCTTAACTGGGTTGACGTTACCTCTGGATGACTTAATAGCTAAGTCCCTAAAAGGCAGATCCCCATCCCTGAGACAGACTGATTCAGATCCCCTGTGGGGAACAGCATTTTGAACAAGCCCCCATCTCCCTCCCACCCACCACACCATTTTTTCTACACAGTAAAGTTTGAGGTGGCTAGAAATTCGAGATCCTTTTGCTGAACTGGGGTATCTGTGTTTCAATTGCAGCTGAGGGAGTCAAGGCCAGTGGAGCCTAGCATCACCTCAGGGGGAAGCTGGCCATGCCCTCTAACCCCTGCCTCTGCCCAGCACCCACACCCGTGTCCCCTTTTATGTTCCATGGGTCACCCACAGGATCCTAGCGGTCTGTCCTCATGCTGTGTCCTGCTTCTCCTGCTCTGCTCTGGGACCTCTCTTTTCTCCTCCATGATGAGATCTCAGCTCCCACTGTCCCACACACAGAGACACGGCTTGTGTGCCCCTGGCTTTGAGGGTACCAGCTTGAGTAGAAGCTAAGGCACCATGTGCAGGGTCAGATGGTGTATGAAGAAGGGGCTTGGAGCTGTCCATTCAGTGAAAGGGGAGCATTTCACCTACACGTGAGAAATTTTCTACTGTCTGCCTTAAAGAACGGAGCTGAAGCTGGTCACCCCATCACCAGATAACCTACACAGTTGAGGGGTGCTCCAGGGTCCTTCAGGAACCACTGACCGTATTTCTTCACAATATCTGAACCCCTCATTCTGACTGCCTTTTCTACCTGCCTGAATGAGTGAGGTCTGAGAGTCACGTGGCACTGTCCGTGGCGTTGCCCGCCCCATTCCTACCTGGCTGTGGCACCAGGAGAATGGCTGGCATGGGGTGATTTGTGCCTTGTGACTTCTTTGCCAAGTCTAAGGTCATACAAGTTTTCCCCTACGTTATCTTCGAAGTGTTTTGTAGTTCTAGCCATTACATTTAGGTCTCTGATCCATTTGGAGTTAATTCTGGTATATGGTGTGAGGTAGGGGTTCAGCTGCATTCTTCTGCATGTGGAGATCCAGTTGTCCCAGAACCACTTATTGAAGGGATTGTTCTTTCCCCATTGAATGGTCTTGGCACCCTTGTCATAAATCAATTGACTATAGTCTTTTTCTTTTCTTTTTTTTTGCTGTGCCACTCGGCATGCAGGATCTTAGTTCCCTGAGCAGGAATTGAACCCATGCCCCCTGCAGTGGAAGCGTGGAGTCCTAACCACTGGAGTGCCAGAGAATTCCCCCTCACCATATTTTAATCTTATTTTTTGAATCAATTGACTATAAATGGGTGGATTTATATCTGGACTCTCAGCTCTTCTACTCTACTGGTCTGCATGTCTGTCCTTATACCAGTACCACGTGTCTTGATTACTGTACCTTTGTAGTTAAGTTTTGAAATTGGGATGTGTGAGTTCTTGGTTCTTTTTCAGGACTGCTTTGGCTGTTTGGGGCCACTTGTAATTCCGTATGAATTTTAGCATTAGATTGTTGATTGCTGCAAGGAAGCTGGCTGGGAGCCTGCTGGGGGATTGGGTTGAATCTATAGATCCGTTTGGGAAGTGTTGCCACCCTAACCACGTTGAATCATTGGTGACTCCTTCCAGGTGGAGCTGTCCTACCCAGACGGCAGCCCGGCTGAGGGGGTGACGGTCCAGATCAGGGCAGAGCTGACGCCGAAGGACAACATATACACCACCGAGTCTGTGTCCCGGGGTGGGCTGGTAGGGTTCGAAATCCCCTCCATCCCTGTGTCAGCCCAGCATGTGTGGCTGGAGGTGGGTGAGTCACCTAGACCCTTGTCATTCAGCCAGCAGGCATGGATTTGGCCCCTCCTCCAGGCCATGCTCAGGCGCTGGGTCAGTGGACCTGGGTCCTGCCCCTGCCCTGAGGGAGTTCAAAGTCTGACGGGGGAGGCTGATAGTGAGTCAGATAACCCGACCACCCCAGAGTGAGGCGGGCGGCTGAGAAGAGATGAGGGTGCCTGGCTCCTGTGAAGGGATCTTCCCAGGTGGACTCCTGACGAGGGGGAGGTTCAGCCAGGCTGCTTCCAGGAAGGTGGAACAGCATATGCACAGCCCCAGAGGCCCACAGTCCTAGTGTAATGGGATCCTGCAAATGCCCAGCCAGCCAAGCCATTTCAAGAAGATATGGAGGAGGGAGCCAGTGGGGCTTCCCCTCACCTCACAGGGGTGCTCAGGGCTTACCCAGAAGGCAGTCTGTCACTCCAGTGCCCATAGTGGGGGAAGTCTGGGCGGGGCCACAGGTGGGCAGACGGGAGGTGATGATGGAGAGGACACTGAGCCTGGAGCTGTGGAGGTAGAATTGGCAGGACCTGGTGTCTCCTTGTCAGGGGAGGGAGGAGCAGGTGTGGTAAAGAGGATGTCCCAGCCCTCACCTCTCTAGCTGGTGGTAGGCGTGGTGGCCCCACGGACACTGGGATGGTGGGGACAGGAGGTAGCTGGGAATAAATGTGTGGGTGGGAGCCGAGGACACTTGTGGTCACTATGTCCCCTGTGGGCGACATGTCCTTCAAGACTTTTTTTTTTTTTTTTGCGGTACGCGGGCCTCTCACTGCTGTGGCCTCTCCCGTTGCGGAGCACAGGCTCCGGACGCGCAGGCTCAGCGGCCATGGCTCAGGGGCCCAGTCGCTCCGCGGCATGTGGGATCTTCCCGGACCGGGGCACGAACCCGTGTCCCCTGCATCGGCAGGCGGACTCTCAGCTACTGCGCCACCAGGGAAGCCCTCCTTAAAGATTTTTAACAGCCAGGGATCCCCAGGCCACCAACACTTTTTACCACCTGGCTACAAATTTGGAGGTTCCTGCTACCCCACTACCTTACAATTACAGCACCTGTGGACGTGTAACATTATATTTATTTCAGGTGTTCAACATAATGACTTAACATATGTATATATTGTGAAATGACATCACAATATGTCCAGTTACCATACACAGTTACACTTTTTTTTTCTTGTGATGAGAACCTCTAAGATCTATTCTTTTAGCAACTTTCTCGAATGTACAAAATGATATGATTAACTATAGACACCATGCTGTACATTACATACCCAGGACCGAATTTATAACTGGAAGTTTGTATTTTTTGCAATTACAGTTTTATCATAGCAAAATGATACAACTTAGGACCAACCAAAGAGAGAGACACACATGCATAGGACGAGAGCTGGGAGGGTCCCAAATTTGTAGCTTCGTGTGCTGTCCCCATGGAGTTGGGACACGTCACCCTCCTGACACTACACAGAGCACTGCCAATAGGGATGCTCACTCCCACTTTGGTGTCCACAGTTTTCATTGGGGTTTCACTACATAGGCTTGATTGATTAATCATTGGCCCCAGGACTGAACTCAGTCTCTAGCCGCCTCCCCTCCCTAGAGGTCAAGTGGACACCACATCCCGTGGCTCAAAGCCCCAACCCTCTAATCCCATGATTGGTCTTTCTGGTATGATTGTCCCCATCCCGAATTATCTCATTAGCTCATATGATCAGGACCCACCATGAATAACAAAGACACCCGCATCACTTGGGAAATTTTAGGGGTTCAGAGGCTATCTGCCAGTAACTGAGATAAAGGTGGGCCAGCTTCTTTTCTCTAGTTGTGGTGAGCGGGGGCTACTCTTCGTTGAGGTGTGGGCTTCTCACTGCGGTGGCTTCTCTTGTTGCGGAGCACGGGCTCTAGGCATACGGGCTTCAGTAGTTGTGGCTCGCGGGCTCTAGAGCGCAGGCTCAGTAGTTGTGGCGCACGGGCTTAGTTGCTCCGCAGCATGTGGGATCTTCCCAGACCAGGGCTCGAACCCGTGTCCCCTGCATTGGCAGGTGGATTCTTAACCACTGCGCCACCAGGGAAGTCCCTAGCTTCTTTATTCCTTATCACACAGAGGTCTTAGACTACTCCCTTCCTGCCCCCACTTCTGGCATCTCTCTTGTGTTAGCCACACTTTTCCAGCAGCAAGTGAAGACAGCAGGTTCAAACTTCCAAAGGAGCAAAAGTCATATAACTGCCAGTCCCTGGGGCATGAAGGGGGAGGATGGAGAACTCCAGGGGGAGCAGTGTCCAGAGCTCTGGGGATGCTGCCCAGCGCGGCTTCTCCCTCTTCTGACCACCATCTCCCCTGTGCTCACTTCCCAAGGAGGTTTTACCCTCCGAGGAACCACCGAAGGTGCTGGCAAGCCCAGGACATGGGCTTCCCTAATATGCCTATGATGGAACTGTCTCTCAGTGGCCACGTGGGCCACCTACCATTGCCTGAGCCAACCCCCAACACCCTGTGGCCAGCCTTGGACACTTGCTTCCCGTGGAGCTGGGGAAGAACAAGCTAGCCACACTGGACCCCATACTCTGAGAATTGGGGAAGAGGTTCTCCAAAGGGAAATTGGAGCATGAGAAGATCTTGCTGCAGGGCAGGGCAGGGCAGGCAGAAGCGTGGAGTCGGGACACATCACCCTCCTGATACTACACACAGAGCACAGCCAATAGGGATGCTCACGCCCACCTCAGTGTCCACGGTTTTTATTGGGGTTTCATTACATAGGCTTGATTAAGACCCCCTTCCTACACCAAGCATCCAAGCCTTGATCAAATACCCTCTCTTCTTTAGACCAAGGTGACAGCCCTCGGTGGAAAGCTCGTGGGGGCCCAGTACCTGCCCAGCTACCTCTCCCTCAGCAGCTGGTACTCCCCAAGCCAGTGCTACCTGCAGCTGCAGCCGCCCTCCCTCCCCCTGCAGGTAAGGCTTTCAGGTGTGCCCTTCTCGAGCAGGACGGGGCCCAAGAAGCAGCATGCACGTGCCTCCAGGGAGCCTGCACATGCCCCAGCAGGGTTAATGCTGATGCTGACACAGGAGCCCCATCCCTCCAGCAAGGGGAGTATTGCATGGAATGAATTCCTGTAATTTATTTATGATGGACATTTAGGCCAAGGCCAGGGTTTACTGTGATGTCACCTGCCCTCAGGGTCCTGTTGGCCCTGGTTCCCCACTGTCTGGAGTTTCTTGTGCAAAGGCACCGGAAGTCACCCACCAGACACTTGCAGACACACCGAGTGCAAAGATGAGACGAACTCAGAGCTGGATCTCACGTTAGTTCTTCCCAAGTCTGTTATTCCATGATCCAAATTAAGTAAGATGCGTGAAGATGTGTGTGGAAATAGGGATCTGAAAACACTGAGCAGAAAATATGGAGACTTCCCATACACCCACTTCCCCTGCACGCAGTTTCCCTGATTATTACCATCTGTTAAAATTGATGAGCTGCTATTAATATGAGATTATGCACTGAAGTCCCCAGTGTATGTCAGGGTTCCCTCTTGGTGGTGCACGTTTTATGACAAATGCACAATGTCATGTATCCACCGTTACAACGTCATACAGGATCGTTTCACTTCCCGAAAAATCCACTGTGCTCTACCTATTCCTCCCTCCCTCCCTCCAACCCCTGGCAAACGCTGAGCTTTTCACTGTCTTTATACTTTTTCCTTTTCCGGAATGTCATAGAGCCAGAATTATACAGTGCGTGTCCTTTTCAGATTGTCTTCTTCTTTTTTAAAAAATATTTATTTATTTATTTGGCTGCAGTGGGTCTTTTTTTTTTTTTTTTTGGCTGTGTTGGGTTCGTTGCTGCACGAGGGCTTTCTCTAGTTGTAACGAGCGGGGGCTACTCTTCATTGCGGTGCGCGTGCTTCTCATTGCGGTGGCTTCTCTTGTTGTGGAGCACGGGCTCTAGGCACGTGGGCTTCAATAGTTGTGGCACGTGGGCTCAGTAGTTGTGGCGCATAGGCTTAATTGCTCTGCGGCATGTGGGATCTTCCTGGACCTGGGATTGAACCCGTGTCCCCTGCATTGGCAGGCGGATTCTTAACCATTGCGCCACCAGGAGAGTCCTGTGCCGGGTCTTAGTTGCAGCACGTGGGATCTTTGTTGCCACTTGCGGGATCTTCGTTGTGGTACGTGGGATCTTTTTTAGTTGCGACATGTGGGACCTAGTTCCCTGACCAGGGATTGAACCCAGGCCCCCTGCATTGGAAGTGCGGAGTCTTAGCCGCTGGACCACCAGGGAAGTCCCCAGATTGGCTTCTTTCATTTAGCAATTTGCATCGAACTACGTCCGACTCTTTTTCTGACTTGAGAGGGCCTTTCATTTTCGTGGCGAATTATATTGCATCATATGGTTTGGATCAACTGCGGTTTGTTTGTCCCCTCACCTGTTAAACGATATATACGTATATGTATGTTTTATAAAGCACTCCGTCAATTCCCCTAATTGATGCTCTGAGGGCTGAGCCCGGCTGCCGTGGGTGGTGGCAGGCTTGCCAGCATTGCCTCTAATGGAAACCACTTGCCAATGGGACTCCCGGGCCCTACCAGTCCTGTAAACCTCTGAGATCCCCTCTCCGAGGGTGCTGCCCAGTCCTGAGGGGCCCCTGGGACGCATCTTGGAGGAACTGAGGTGGCAGGGCTGCCTACTCCCTGGGCTTAATGGCCCTCTGTGGGGGTTATGAGAATGAGAAACTCCAGTGAGGTCGTGCCCAGCTAGGCTGCACACGCTGTTCTTGTTTTAATACTGTTTAACCATCTGTGCAGCGTAGGGGTGCTGGGGTTGGCCACCTTCTTGTGGGGGTGGGAAGGAGTCCCGTGTCATGTCTGCTGGGACGACTGTTCCCGTAGGCGAGGACTTGGCTGGGCCGCTCAGAATTTCTTCTTGGAGGGACACCTCTGTCCTGCCTCAGTCAGGTCAGCAGGCGCCAGCTCTCCCCGTCCCAGACTGTCATCGAGGGGCCCTGAGTGTGACCTCGGGGCATTGAGGCAAGAGTGACCATGCCTGGTGCAGTCCCAGCTCTGTGTTGGGGCCCTTTCTTCTTCCTCCAGCACCAAGGGATGTGCAGGGAGGAGCTGCTCTGTAAATGGGGCTGTCACCCCAATATTTTAGGGTTGCTCTGATGCCATGGGGTTATTTCGTGAGAAGAAGAAAAAGATTTGCACTCTTTCCTTTTTTTCCCCAACATCTCAAACAGAAAGAGACTTTTGTTTGGGTGTTGTTATAAGGAGGATATTTGCAAATTTAAAGAGAAATAAAAAAAGTATAATAAATAACCATACGCTTTTCACCTAGATTTATGAATTAATATTTTGCCTCCATCCATCTACCCACCCATCTACCCACCCACCCACTCACCTACCTACCCATCCATCTACCCATCCACCCATCCATCCACTCATCTATTTATCTCTCCATCCACCCATCCACCCACCCATCTACCCACCCCCCCACCGATCCACCCACATCCATCCATCCTCCCATCTACCCACCTATGCACCCATCATCCACCTACCACCCATTCCTCCACGCATCTACCCATCCATCCATCCACTCACCTATTTATCCATCTGTTTCTTTCCACCTTATTTATTTATTTATTTTTTCGCGGTACGCGGGCCTCTCACTGTTGTGGCCTCTCCCGTTGTGGAGTGCAGGCTCCGGACGCGCAGGCTCAGTGGCCATGGCTCACGGGCCCAGCCGCTCCGCGGCACGTGGGATCTTCCCGGACCGGGGTAGGAACCCGTGTCCCCTGCATCGGCAGGCGGACTCTCAACCACTGCGCCACCAGGGAAGCCCTGCCCCTTTTTTGACTGCAATATTTGAAAGGAAATTACAGATATGATGCTTCACTCTTAAATACTTGAGCATAATGTGTCTTAAAAATAGGGACGTTCTTCAACATGACCGCAAGGTCATTGTTATATCTGAGAAAATTATATTAACTCAATCATATTGTCTAATTCACAGGCAATATTCAGATTCTCAAAGGTGTCCTCGAGATACAGTTTATATATAGTGTGTGTGCACACCTATGCATGCCTGCACATATGTGTGAGTGTGCATGTCTTGCAGATGTATGCTTGTGCATGTGCACATGTGTGTGTGCTCACCTGTGTGTGCGTGTGTGTATGCGTGCCTGCATTTTACTCAGGATCAATTTAAAAGTTGCATTTGGCTCTTCTGTGTCCGTAATCGTTCTTGATCTAGAACAGTCTCCCTGCCTTTTCATTGCCATGACTTTTGTAAAGAATTCAAGCCTGTGATCTTGTAGATTATCCCACATTATGAGTGAGATTCAGGTTAAAACATGGTTCTGGCGAAACTACCATGTACGTACTCCTTTTGTTGAGCGCCATCAGGAGGCACAGATTTGGGCAGCCCCACCCTTGCTGAAGCTGGGTCTGGTTCCTACCAGCTCTTTCCCTCTGCAGGTGAAGCTAATAAATAATCTGGGTGACACTCTGAGGTCCCTGCCACAGTGTCCTGAGCCCCAGCAACCTTTCACCAAATGCCTTTGGCATCTTTGATGATTCTTGCTGTAATCAGTTATCACATTGGCTTTATGATGGATACTGTGATTTCTGCACTTATGATGATTCTGACATTCCTTCTAAATTTATTAGCTGGTAAAAAAAGAACTTGCCCCGCTATTATTTTTGCTGTATTATGGTTGTTTTCAGTGTGCCTATGGACTTGTGAACTTCTAAAAGATGATTCAAGGTGTTATAATTTGTGACCACCATGCTTCCTTTTTTCATTTCAGATTTTGGAATAACTTTAGACTTACAGAAGAGTTGCTCATGTAGTGCAGAGAGTTCCTGCATATCCTTCATCCAGCTTTCTTTCCCTAGTGTTTTAAATTGTTTGTCTTTTTGTTTCTGTGAGGGTACTTTATATATTTTGGACATTAGACCCTTATCAGATATATGACTTGGAAGTCTTTTCTGCCATTCTGTGGGTTGTCCTTTCACTTTCCTGATAGTGTCCTTTGATGCAACAAAGGTTTTTAATTTTGGTGAAATCCAATTTATCTATTATTTTTCTTTTGTTGTTTGTGCTTTTGGTGCCGTATCTCAAAGAAACCATTGCCAAATCCAAGGTCATGAAGGTTTACCCCTATGTTTTCTCCTAACAGTTTATGGTTTTAGCTCTTACATTTAAGTCTTTGAACCATTTTGAGTAAACTTCTGTATATGGTGTGAGGTAGGGTCCAACTTCATTCTTTTGAATGTGGAGATCCAGTTGTTCCAGAATCATCTGTTGAAAAGACTGTTCTTTCCCCTTCAAAAGGTCTTGGCATCCTTGATGAGAAGCAGTTTGCCATAGATGTTTACTTCTGGACTCTGAGTTCTATCCTATTGATCTATATGTCTGTCCTTATACCAATACCACACTGTTTTGATACTGTAGCTTTGTAGTAAGTTTTGAAATTGGCAAGCGTGAGTCCTACAACTTTGTTCTTTGTCGAGATTGTTTTGGTTATCCTGGATCCTTTGCATTTCCGTGTGAATTTTAGGATCAGCTTTTGCACTTGGACAAAAAAGGCCACTGGCGCTTCATTAGGCTTCCCCCTAATGTTACCATCTTCTGAGACCATGACACATTCGTCAAAACTAAGACATCAGCACTGGACATAACTAAACCCCAGGCTTTATTTGCATTTCCCTAGTTTTTCCAGGCACCTGCTTTTTTCAGTCCAGGATCCCATGCAGGATCTCACACTGCATTTCGTGTCCTCCAGTCTGATGGTTTCTTGGTCTTTCCTTGTCTTTCATGACCTTGACACTCTTGAAGAGTTCATTCTTCTTTCTGCTACTCCAGTTTCCCAGATTTGGCTGTGGGAGTGAGTACCTTTGGGTCAGCTCCTTTAACGGGTGGGTTCTTGTCTTCAGTGGGAAGTAGAATGACATTTATTAACCACCCACAGTGAACAGGTGTGATGTTGAGAATGATACGTTCATCATTCATTGGATCCTCAGGACCTTCTGTCCAGGAGATATAACCTTATTTTACAAATGGGGAAACTGAGGATCAGAGAGGTGAAATGACTTGCCCAAGGACCCACAGGGCCTCCCTGTGGCCCCACAGTGGCCTTCTCCCTAGGGTAGGCTGTGGCATTGGTGCTGGGCTGTGGATGTCAGGCATGGCTCCCCATGCTACGTGTCTCCCACAGGTCGGGGAGGATGCCCATTTCCCAGTGAAGTCCACGTGTCCCTGCAATTTCACTCTGTACTATGAGGTGGCTGCGAGGGGCAACATTGTGCTCTCGGGCCAGCAGCCTGCCCACATCACCCAGCAGAGAAGCAAGCGGGCAGCCCCGGAGAAGCCCATCCGCTTAACGCACCTTTCCGAGACAGGTGAGCTAGGCCACGGGCTGGAGGTTCCTATATTCCTTCTGAACCATTGAGACTGGGGTGGGCGCCCCAGCAAGGAGGAGTAGGCAGGGTGCAGCCAGGAGGGGGGGGCCTGCCTCAGGGTGGAGGGCACACGTCCCAGGCAAGACCGGGTTGGGGCCAGGAGGTTGGGCAGTGACCAGCTGTTGGAGGCATCGCTTCTTGAGGCTGCCGTGGGCTGGGCCCCTGCACAGGCCCACGCTGTGCCAGGTTGCCATCTGCCAGGCCCCTTCCGCCTTTGCCCAGACTGATTCCCCATGTAGGGGTCCTTCTTTTCCACATGTTCCTCACAAGACCCACCTCCTCCCCTGGGTCTCCCCAGCCTCGTCCTCTTCACAGCCCTTCTGCCTCAAGCAGGATCCCCTAACTAGGGACTGTGGACACTTGCAGGATATTCTTTGTTATGGGGCCTGTGCTGTGCACTGTAGGCTGCTGAGCAACATCCCTGGTCTCCCCCCACTAGATGCCAGTGGCAACCCCCCTACACACAGTATGACAACCTAAAATGTCTCCAGATATCACCAGTGTCTCTAGGGGGAAAAGTGACGCCTGGGTGTGAATCACTGAGATAGATAGATAGATAGATAGATAGATAGGGAGACAGATTCATAGATAGAATTATCAATAGATAAGTTGATGGATGGATAGAGTCATGGATAGGTGGGTCGATAAAGAGATGGCTTTATAAATAGAATCAATAGATAAATTGATAGATGGATGGTTAGATAGAGTCATAGATGGATGGATGGGTGGATAATTGGATGGATGGATGGATGGATGATGGATAAGAAGGCGGGCAGACAGGCAGACAGGACGTCAGACAGGGTCTCTCTCATCCACGTCAGTTTCTCATCCTCCACACTACTGATGTTTGGGGCCGGATTATTCTCTGTGGGGCTGTCCTGTGCATTGTAGGGTGTTGGATAGCATCCCTGGCCTCCACCCACTAGATGCCAGTAACACCCCCAAGTTGCGACAACCAAAATTACCAAATGCCCCCTGGGGAGTAGCATTGCCATGGTTGAGAACCACTGGCCTGAATGGTGCTTTGGACATTGTGCGTCCACATCCTCTTGGGTTTATCTTCCCTTCTGGGTGAAATAACAGGGGGTGTGAGTATACATGGAGTAGTTGCCCTGGGCCAGCCCTGGGCTGCCATCTCTTCGCGCCACCCCCTATGTAACCCCCAGAGCAACTGGTGCATCGGTGGTTCTACTGTGGGATGCTGAGCTTTCATGTTTCTCCCCACCTTTGACTTGTCTAAGAGCCCTCTCCAGCCCCAGCAGCAGAGGTCAATGTGTGCGTGACCTCTCTCCGGCTGACCGTGACCCCCAGCATGGTCCCCCTCGGCCGCCTGCTGGCCTTCTACGTCAGGGAGAATGGAGAAGGGGTGGCTGACAGCCTCCAGTTTGCTGTTGAGACCTTCTTTGAAAACCAGGTAGAGAATCGGGTACCAAACTGGGGGAGGGAGAGGCGATGTGCAAGAGTCATCAGGGCTGAGGGCTCCAGGGTGTCGGGGCTGGGGTAGACTGCACACAGCTGCCACTCAGACTTCACATAGTATGACAGGCAGGACTTTTAAGGGTTGCCCTACCTTCAGGATCCTAAGTTGCGTCTTTACTGGAGATCCTCCAAAACTCACCCAGATGGGGATTCATTACACACAGGAAAAGTGGTCAGCTGTTCTCTGTCCCTGCTGGGCTCCACTCACGTCCCCCCAAACGGGCTCCGCCCCCCACGTCCTCTCCCTGCGCCCTCCAAAACTGGCTGCAACATGTCCTCTGTCACCGCCCCTCTCCCCACCTCTCTTCTCCCCTCCCATCTTCTGCACAGAATGTACCAGTTGCGCCAGCCTAGTTCCCGTCATTCAGCCTCCCATCCTTTTCCTCATCTGGGCAGCAAAGCCAGGGTCCCAGCTGAGCTGGCGAGGACCGACTCTTCTCGGAGGGCAGAGAGGGTGGGTGGGTGGGTGGGTCTGGAGAGTTTGGTCAAGCTCCCGAGTTTTCTGCTGTGTTTGGGTCCAGGTTTCACTGACATATTCAGCAAATGAGACCCAACCCGGGGAAGTCATCGATCTGCGGGTCAGGGCTGCAAGGGGCAGTTGCGTGTGTGTAGCTGCGGTTGACAAGAGCATCTACTTGCTCAGGTCTGGGTTTCGGCTGACTCCCACCCAGGTGAGCGGGGGCCCTTGGGCACTGGGCTCCAGCATCTTCACGGACGTCTCTTCCTTTCCAATAACTGAAAAGCCCCGTATAAATCCAGATTGTCTCTCTTCACTGGGTTCATTCTCAGCAAACCCCATCCTTGTCGCTGTTTGGGTGCAGTTAAAAGATCTTGGAGTCAAATCCAATGTCACGTTGTCCGGGTCCCACCTCTTCAGCCCCACGCTTCCCATCTTAAAAATGGGTTAATGCCACCGACTCCGGTCTCCTAAGATTGGTTCCAAGTGATACATTGAGAGGAGGTTGAGATGGGAGCATGCCAGGCCAGTTTGGGTTGAAAAGAAACCCTCAGTTGACCAGTTCCTGCTCCCCTTTGTTTGTAGGTTTTCCGGGAATTGGAAGATTACGATGTTTCTGATGCTTTTGGGGTGTCCAGGGAGGATGGACCCTTCTGGTGGGCTGGGCTGATGGCCCGACGACGCCGGCGCTCCTCCATCTTCCTGTGGCCCTGGGGTGTCACCAAGGACTCCGGGTTTGCCTTTGCCGTAAGGAGAGGTGGTCTTGGACCCCACCGCCCCCTTCTGAGCTCCTTTTCCTTTGAAACAAAGGGTCTCGGGGTACAGAGATGGGTTGGGGTGGAAGTTTCCAAACTTTTAGCATTGCAGAATCTTTTTTGATTGTCCCCAGTGGAAGCTCATATGTGGACCCTCCAATTTGCAAAACGGACGAGAGCAGAATGAGTATCCATTGATAACTTGAACTTGTTCTGGAGCAATGATGATGAAAGTGCTTTGGTGGAAGGAAAACCTACACTATGGGTGCAGGTGCCGTGTTCTCAGGTCCCTTGCTGACATTTATAGCTCAAATCTGTCCCCTTCCTTCCTGGCTCCGGGGACCAGGGCGCTGCTGGAGACACAATACACACAAATGTCATTCTAGCCCACTTTAGCATGCTGGCGGTCTCCACTCAAATGCATGAGAGCACTTTTCATCCTAGGTTTTAAATCATTTAAAAGGCATCCTTGGGAATCCTCTGGTGGTCCAGTGGTTAGGACTCTGTGCTTTCACTGCTGGTGCCTGGGTTCAATCCCTGGTCGGGGAACTAAGATCCTGCAAGCCCTGCGGCATGGCCAAAACAAATTAAAATAAATAAAAGGCATCCTTTTCCTCCCATTTTTATTATGGAACATTTTCAAACATATAGAAACGTTGAACAAATTAGCGAACACCTGTAGATCCACCACTTGGATCCCACAGTTAACATTTTGCTGTATCAAATATATATACCAATATATATACATATATATCATTTTTTTATTAAAGAATTTTTTTGATGTGGACCATTGTTTTAAAGTCTTTATTGAATTTGTTACAACTGCTTCTGTTTTATGTGTTTTGGTCGTGAGGCACGTGGGATCTTACCTCCCCGACCAGGGATCAAACCCGCACCCCCTACACTGGAAGGTGAAGTCTTAACCACTGGACCAGCAGGGAAGTCCCTGTATTATAACAGTAATAACTGCAGCCCACAGTCATTGGCTCTTGGTCCGGATTAGGCACTGCACCAATTGATTTGTTTTAAATAGAGGTGAAATTCGCATAGCAGAAAATTAACCCATTTTAAAGTGAACAATTCAGTGGCATTTAGTACATTCACAGTGCTGTGCAAACCAGCACCTCTGTCTAGTTCCAGAACATTTCCATCACCCCAAAAGGAGACCTGTCACCATTAGCAGTCACTCCACACCCACCCTCCCCCAGCACCTGGCAACCATTGATCTCCCTGTGGTTTTGGACGTCTCATATAAATGGAATCATACAAGATGTGGCCTTTTGTGCCTAGACCACAAACGTGCTGGCCTCCCCTCTGCTCTGCCCTGGATGGTTACTGGGTCCCATGACCCCCTTAGTCCGTGTCACCAAGCCTGGAGAGAGGACTGACTCCCTCAGGGCTACGCAGCAGTGATGTTGGGGCAGTGACCTCTGGGACTACAATGTCCACTTCCCCACTGTGGGTCTGGGCATTATCTGTTGCCTAGGAAACAGGACTGGTGGTGATGACAGACCTGGTGAGCCTGAACCACCGGCAAGACGGCGGCCTGTACACTGATGAGGCTGTCCCTGCCTTCCAGCCCCACACAGGGAGCCTGATGGCAGCAGTGTCCTCCAGACAACCCCCCAGGTAATTGTCACTGCCTCGAGTAGGGTTGTCTAAACTCATACTGTTGACATTTGGGGCTGGATCATTTTCTGCAGTGAGGCTGCCCCACGCACTATAGGGTGTTGAGTGGCATCCCTGGTCTCCACCAACCAGATGCCAGTAACCCCCCACCCCTACCCCCAGTTGTGACAACCAAAAATGTCTTCAGACATTGCCCAGTGTCTCCTTGGGGCCAGACTCACCAATGGCCTAGTGTGCTGGGGCACTGAGCACTTTGGCTCTGCTCCCCCTAGTCCTTGGACCCATCCAAGTGCATGGAATTGGGGGTTGGGGGTGCAGAAGAGAAGGAAGGTGTAACAGGGGAGCAGATCTGCCTAGGGACAGACAAATTGGGGCAGGGTGGGAAACTGTGGCTTGATCCTCCCACTCCCAGAGACTCTGCTTAGAAAATTCTCTCTATTACCCTTTCTCCTTCCTCCCACCATTTCCTCCTTCCTTCTGTTCCTGTCTCTTCCCCTTTCCCCTTCAACTCTTTACCTTTTGGAGTTAGACACCAAGTAATTACTTTTCAGTCTTTCTTATTTTAAATCAAATGTTTAAGCCTCAGAGTGTTGCTTTGGCTGCACCCAAGTTGTGCTATGAAGTGTTTCCATTATTGCTGGCTTCCAAATAGATTCTTACTAGTGGAAAAATTGATTTGCCCAGATGTGGCAAGTGACTTACCCAGAGGTGTTTTCAATTTTCAAGTGATTTTTAAAATTATTATAATTTTATGTGTTTTATAAATTTGTGTCAGATGTGCATCATGGCCAGAGAACATGGTCTGTATGATATCCACTATGGTCAACAAACATAGTCTGTATGATACCCATCATCTGTTTTTTATTTTGGAGACTGGCTATGTGGTATATGGTCTGTTTTTGTAAATGCTCATATCTACTTGAAAAGAATGTCCAAGCTCCTGTCATTGGGTATAGGATTCTCTATGAGTACTTTTGGTCAAGTCTATGGTAGATGGTGCCCAAACCCTCCATATCCTTGCTCATTTTGTTTCTTTGTTTGTTTGCTAACTTATCAATTACTGAGAGAGAGGAGTTCACATCTCCCCCTTAGATTTGTGGCTTTGTCCCTGGTCTCATGGAAACCTTTGTTTCACAGGAGGTAGTGTTTCCTGTTCTCTCCTGTCTTTCCCTTTGTTCCCTCCCTTCTGCTCCCCCATCCCCCACCTGTCTTCTTTCCCACCTTCTTCATTCTCTGCCTCTCCCACTAACTCCTCAACTCCAGCCAGCTTGGGGAGGGGTAGGGTGTTTTGAAGACCTTGCCTTTTCACTCTCTCTGAATTTAGGGGTGTGTAGGCTGGGAAAGGGGAGGCAGGCCTTGGATGTACCCTTTCCTGCCAACTCATTAAATGAGAAGCACAGAACCAAGTGGGCCAGGGATGGGGTCAGTGTGGTCAGCAGTGCCCCAGCATCTGGGTCTCTTTGGAGACCTTGAGGGTGGCACCCAGACTCCTTAGCCCTTGTTCTGAGCCAGATGTGGCCCAGAGGATGTCCCACCCTGGCAGGCCTGTCCATGAAAACCCTCTTCTTCTTTCAAGCCCTCTCTGCCCAGATTGGGAACCTTCCCAGTCCCCCCAGTCTCCTCTGCAGTGGTTTCTGGATACCTGGATCCCCTAGGTTCTTCCTGCCCAAGTCACACATTTAACAGGCCCACAGGGGTCCTCGTTTCCAAACTCCACATCAGGGCATAGGCAGACCAGGCTCCCCCTGTGGTACTTTGGACGCACACGAAGGCACTTCTGAGATGTGGTTGAGTGAGGAGGTGGAATATTGGCCCCTGAGCATCCTTCAGCCAGACACTACTCTGGAAGCCTGGAGCCTCCCACGTGCGTGCCTCCTCAGAGCTTGGCCTGAAGTGGATATGCAAGCAGCCTCGAAACCCAAAACCTCAAAGGGAATTGTAAATCCCAATGCAGAAAGGCACAAGAAATGCCTTAAAAAGCAAGTGTTTGTGCCTTTTTGTCATTGGATAATGCATCCTTATTCTGAAGGACATTTTTCTTAACCATATGCATGTGGTTAAATTATTTTTCAAAGAGTATGAAAGGGTATATAATGAAATGGAAGTCTCCCTCCCACCTCCAGATCCTCCGCTCCCTTCTAAGAGGCAATAATGGTCAATAATTCCTTAGATATCCTTCTAGAAATTTTCTGTGTATACACAAGGATTTAAAAAAAAAAAAACGCAGTGGGAGAATACTATAATACTGTTCTGTGCCTTCCTTTTTAAAGTCAGCGATAAACCTTAGAGGCCATTTCATACCAGTACATAGATACTTACCTCACCCTTTTTCACTGACACGTAATATTCCACGGTGTGAATGTACTGTCATTTGATTAACCAAACGATGTTTGTTATTTCTCACAGTGCTGCAGTGAGCCACACCATAGTCTGTCTTTGCACATGTGTCTGTGGTTAATTTCAGGGTTCATCCCTGGGAGAGGTAACCTCAGGTTGAAAGAGATGTGAGCATTTCTAATCTTGAGAAGTTTTGCCAGATGTCAAGTAGGGCTTATTAATATTATTTTTTAAAGAATAGGACAGTCCCTGGACTTCCTTGGCAGTCCAGTGGTTAAGACTTTGCCTTCCACTGAAGGGGGTGCAGGTTCAATCCCTGGTTGGGGAGCTAAGATCCTACCTGCCTCGGGGCCCAAAAACCAAAACATAAAACAGAAGCAATATTGTAACAAATTCAATAAAGACTAAAAAGGAAAAGAAAAAAAAAAAAGAATAGGACAGCCCCTGAGGAAGGTGGGCTATGAGGCTTCTGGGGATAAACCAAGAATGAAAGCACATGAAAGAATGTATATACATATAACTGAATCACTTTGCTGTACTTCAGAAACTAAACTAACACAATGTCGTAAGTCAACTATACTTCAATTAAAAAAAACTGAAAAAAAAAAATGAAAGCACAGAGGAAGGGGGAGAGGGGATAGGAGAGCTCTATGTAATGATGCAGAAAAACATGGCAAACCCAGGGAGGGAAATTAACAAAGGAGAGGACATGGGATGGTCCCTGTGGCCCTTCTTACCTTCTAAATTCAGGATGCGAGGCACCACTGTCATTTTAAGAAGCCTCTGTGAAGCCTTTGATGCCTCGCTTGTACTAGTCCTAATCAAGTAGAATGTTAACCCTGCCAGGTGAAAGAATTAACACATTGTGTCCTATTAGAGTAGAATACTAACCTTTCCAGGTCAGAGAATTAAAACGTGTAGAAAATGAAGCTGCTGGGTGAGAGAATTAACATATTATAGGCTAATCAAGTAGAATGTTAACCTGCCAGGTAACAATTAAGTTATGTCCGTGAAACTTTAATCATTTCTTTTTTAAAAAAAATATTTTCGTAGAGCAGAGAAGAAGAAAAGGACCTACTTCCCTGAAACATGGATTTGGCACTGTCTCAACATCAGGTAAGTATGATTTCTTTCCTTTGCTGCCTTTGTGGGCTGACTCAGAGGCACTCATGAAAGATGGTTCCCAGTCGGTTTGCCTGGAGATCTGACACCAACATCTGAGTAAGACATTGGGCATCCTTTTCTAACACATAAAACTCAAAGCTATGAAGTCAGCCCCAAATCCCTCTGTAGCCTCAGACATCTGCCTATGAAATATGAAATTTGAGGGCTTCATGCTTCTTAACAACTCCCTCTTGGGGTAACTCTATCCGCTCTGTTTATATAACGAGCTCATTAAAATGATTACAGTTCCCTGGAACATGAACTCAATTCCACCCACCCACCCCCTCCTCGCTCCTCAGGGGACTCAGGCTCCTGCCCGCAAAACAGGCTGCTTCTCTCAGCACATTTCCTTTCTACATTGTTTTCTCTTTTAGTTCGCCTTGAAGCAGCAGTGCTGTGCTAAATTCTTGCCAGATGCAGTTGGCTTTTTTCTTTCAATGCTTAGTGTCAGAAGGTAGTGGTGACTTGCCCTGGGAAACCAGTTAGGCATGAAAGTTCAGACCCTGGGGCTAGTGGATTGGCCAGCGGGTGGACCGACTGCTGAGCTGGGGTCCCCTTCTTGGCATGAGATGCCGTGGCACATGCTCAGCACAGAGCCAAGCACTCAGCTGGGGGTTCCTCAGGCCGCTTTCACGGATGTGCTTGTCCTCATTATGGGCAGTCTTCCCTGCTGGTCAGAACAGAAGCTGATTACTGCATTTTGTTCTGGGAGTCCAGATTTAAGATGGGCTGTCAGTCCATCATCAGAGATGTACGGAGAGTAAAAATGTATCTATTTTCTGTGTACTGGGTGATGTTTTGGGTGCTGGGTAGTGTTTTTGGTGCCAGGGATGGCACCTTGATCAAGGCAGATAGGGTCCCCTCACGCGTAGAATTTATGTTTTATGCCTCCAAGGGCTTCATGCTTCAGTAGGGCCAGTGTTCTCATGGAGGGCTTGGGAGGAAGTAGAGGGACCCTTTGGGGAAGCTAGAAAGACTCCCAGGGCAGGTGGAGCCCAAGCTGGGTCCCACAGGATAAATAAACAAGAAGGGGGGAAGGGGATCCAGGAGGCAGGACCAGCATGGGCAAGAGTTGGGGCTTGGAAGAGGCTGGTGATTTTCACATGGTTGGGATGAGGCAGGCCAAGAGGACGAGGCAGGGAGTGTGACGGCCGTGTGGTCTGTGGTGGGGGTGTGGAGAGCCACAGAGGGTTGCTGGGAGGCATTTGGGATTTGAGACGGTCTCTCTCCCTCTGTTGGCTGGAGCAAGGATGAGTCAGAGAGTACAGATCTGAGACCAAGGAGGAGGTTCTTGCTGGGCCCAGGCAAGGACTCGTCAGCTCTTTTTTTTTTTCTTTTCTAATTTTTAAAATTGGTAAAATACACGTAACATAAAATTGACCACCTTAACTATTTTTAGGTGTACGGTTCAGTGGTAATAAGTGCATTCGTATTGTTGTGCTGCCATCACCACCCTCCGTCTCCAAAACTCCTTTCCTCTTGCAAAACTGAAACTATGTCCCCATTAAATACTAACTCCCCAATCCTCCCTCCCCTCAGCCCCCTAGCGTCCACTCTTCTACTTTTTGTCTCTATGAATCTTACTGCTCTAAGGACCTCATGTAAGTGGAATCATATAGTATTTGTCCTTTTGTGACTGGCTCATTTCACTTAGCATGGTGTCCTCATGGTTCATCCTTGTTGTGGCATGTATCAAAATTTGCTTTCTTTTTAAGCCTGAATAGCATTCCGTTGTATGGGTGGACCACATTTCGTGTATCCATTCGTCCTTTGGTGGACACTTAGGTTGCTTCCACCTTTTGGTTATTATGAATAACCCTTCTATGAATATGGATGTGCAAATATCACTTCGAGACTCTGCTTTCAATTCTTTTGGGTATATACCCAGAAGTGGAGTTGCTGGATCATATGGTAATTCTGTGTTTAATTTTTTGAGAATTCACCATATTGTTTTCCACAGTGGTTGCACCATTTTACATTCCCACCAACAGTGCACAAGGGTTCTTCTTTAAATGTTGGATAGAATTTACCAGCGAAGCCATCACATCCAGAGCTTCTCTTTTTGGGAAGATTTTGATTGCTGATTCAATCTCCTTACTTGTTAGAGATTTATTCAGATTTGTTATTTCCTTGTGATTCAGTCTTGGTAGGTTTTGTGTTTCTAAGAATTTGTCCATTCATCTAGATTATCCAAGTTGTTGGTGTACAGTAGTTCATAGTAGTCTCTTAAAATCGTTTTTTATTTCCGTGGAATCAGTAGTAATGTCCCCACTTTCATTTTGGATTTTAGTAATTTAAGTCTTTTCTCTTTTTTCTTAGATCATCTAGCTAAAGGTTTGTTAATTTTATTAATCTTTTCAAAGAACCAACTTTGGGTTTCATTGATTTTCTCTATTATTTTTCTTTTTTTAAAAAAAATTAATTAATTAATTAGTTAATTTATTTGGCTATGCCATGTCTTAGTTGTGGTATGCGAGATCTTCATTGCACCATGTGGGATCCTTTCAGTTGCAGCATGCGGGATCTAGTTCCCTGACAAGGGATCGAACCTGGACCCCCTGCATTGGGAGCGCAGAGTCCTAACCACTGGACCACGAGGAAAGTCCCTCTCTATTATTTTTGTATTCTTTGTTTTGTTTATTTCTGCTATAATCTTTATTATTTCTGCTTTATTATTAGATCTCTGTTTTCGTTTTTCAAGTTCTTTAAGTTACAAAGTTAGGCTGTTTATTTGAGATCTTATTTTTTAATGTAAGCATTTACAGCTATGAATATCCCCCTTAATACTGCTTTTGATGCATCCTGTGAGTTTTGGTGTGTTGTGCTTTTGTTTTCATTCATCTCTAAGTCCTTTTTTTCTTTTTCTTTTTGCAGAGATTTAAAAAAATTTCTTTCAAATCCAGAGATAATTTGAATAGCAAAGTAAACAGTTAATTTTTGACATATCATTTATCTTTGCAAAAACATTTCTTTTTCTTTTTGAATTTTATTTTATTTATTTTATACAGCAGGTTCTTACTAGCTATCTATTTTATATATATTAGTGTATATATGTCAATCCCAATATCCCAATTCATCCCACCACCACCACCACCCACCCTGTTTTCCCCACTTGGTGTCCATACGTTTGTTCTCTACATCTGTGTCTCAATTTCTGCCTTGCAAACTGGTTCATCTGTGCCATTTTTCTAGATTCCACATATATGCATTAATATGCAGTATTTGTTTTTCTCTCTCTGACTTACTTCACTCTGTATGACAGTCTCTAGGTCCATCCACGTCTCTACAAATGACCCAATTTCGTTCCTTTTTATGGCTGAGTAATATTCCATTGTATATACGTACCACACCTTCTTTATCCATTTGTCTGTCGATGGGCATTTAGGTTGCTTCCATGACCTGGCTATTGTAAATAGTGCTGCAATGAACATTGGAGTGCATATGTCTTTCTGAATAATGGTTTTCTCTGGGTATATGCCCAGTAGTGGGATTGCTGGTTCATATGGTAATTCTAGGTTTAGTTTTTTTAAGGAACCCCCATACTGTTCTCCATAGTGGCTGTATCAATTTACATTCCCACCAGCAGTGCAAGAGGGTTCCCTTTTCTCCACACCCTTTCCAGCATTTATTGTTTGTAGATTTTTTGATGATGACCATTCTGACCGGTGTGAGGTGATACCTCATTGTAGTTTCGATTTGCATTTCTCTAATGATTAATGATGTTGAGCATCCTTTCATGTGTTTGTTGGCAATCTGTATATCTTCTTTGGAGAAATGTTTATTTAGGTCTTCTGCCCATTTTTGGATTGGGTTGTTTCTTTTTTTGATATTGAGCTGCATTGGCTGTAAATTTTGGAGATTAATCCTTTGTCAGTTGCTTCATTTGCAAATATTTTCTCCCATTCTGAGGGTTGTCTTTTGGTCTTGTTTATGGTTTCCTTTGCTGTGCAAAAGCTTTTAAGTTTCATTAGGTCCCATTTGTTTATTTTTGTTTTTCTATTACTCTAGGAGGTGGGTCAAAAAGGATCTTGCTGTGATTTATGTCATAGCGTATTCTGCCTATGTTTTCCTCTAAGAGTTTTATAGTGTCTGGTCTTACAGCTAGGCCTTTAATCCGTTTTGAGTTTATTTTTATGTATGGTGTTAGGGAGTGTTCTAATTTCATTCTCTTACACGTAGCTGTCCAGATTTCCCAGAACCACTTATTGAAGAGGCTGTCTTTTCTCCATTGTATATTCTTGCCTCCTTTATCAAACATAAGGTGACCATAGGTGCATGGGTTTATCTCTGGGCTTTCTATCCTGTTTCATTGATCTATATTTCTGTTTTTGTGCTAGTACCATGTTGTCTTGATTACTGTAGCTTTGTAGTATAGTCTGAAGTCAGGGAGTCTGATTCATCCAGCACGGTTTTTTTCCCTCAAGATTGCTTTGGCTCTTCGGGGTCTTTTGCGTCTCCATACAAATTTTAAGATTTTTTGTTCTAGTTCTGTAAAAAATGCCATTGGTAATTTGATAGGGATTGCATTGAATCTGTAGATTGCTTTGGGTAGTATAGTCATTTTCACAAAATTGATTCCTCCAATCCAAGAACATGGTCTATCTCTCCATCTGTTTGTGTCATCTTTGATTTCTTTCATCAGTGTCTGATAGTTTTCTGAGTACAGGTCTTTTACCTCCTTAGGTTTATTCCTACATATTTTATTCTTTTTGTTGCAATGGTGAATGAGATTGTTTCCTTAATTTCTCTTTCTGATCTTTCATTGTTAGTGTATAGGAATGCAAGAGATTTCTGTGCATTAATTTTGTATCCTGCAACTTTACCAAATTCATTGATTAGCTCTAGTAGTTTTCTGGTGGCATCTTTAGGATTCTCTATGTATAGTATCATGTCATCTGCAAACAGTGACAGTTTTACTTCTTCTTTTCCAATTTGGATTCCTTTTTTTTCTTTTTCTTCTCTGATGGCCATGGCTAGGACTTCCAAAATTATGTTGAATAATAGTGGCGAGAGTGGAAATCCTTGTCTTGTTCCTGATTTTACAGGAAATGCTTTCAGTTTTTCACTATTGAGAATGATGTTTGCTGTGGGTTTGTCATATATGGCCTTTATTATGTTGAGGTAAGTTCCCTCTATGCCCACTTTCTGGAGAGTTTTTATCATAAATGGGTGTTGAATTTTGTCAAAAGCTTTTTCTGCATCTATTGAGATGATCATATGGTTTTTATTCTTCAGTCTGTTAATATGGTGTATCACATTGATTGATTTGCGTATATTGAGGAATCCTTGCATCCTTGGGATAAATCCCACTTGGTCATGGTGTATGATCCTTTTAATGTGTTGTTGGATTCTGTTTGCTAGTATTTTGTTGAGGATTTTTGCATCTATATTCATCAGTGATATTGGTCTGTAATTTTCTTTTTTTGTAGTCTCTTTGTCTGGTTTTGGTATCAGGGTGATGGTGGCCTCATAGAATGAGTTTGGAAGTGTTCCTTCCTCTGCAATATTTTGGAAGAGTTTGAGAAGAATGGGTGTTAGCTCTTCTCTAAATGTTTGATAGAATTCACCTGTGAAGCCATCTGGTCCTGGGCTTTTGTTTGTTGGAATATTTTTAATCCCAGTTTCAATTTCATTATGTGTGATTGGTCTGGTCGTATTTTCTATTTCTTCCTGGTTCAATCTTGGAAGCTTATACCTTTCTAAGAATTTGTCCATTTTTTCCAGGTTGTCCATTTTATTGGCATAGAGTTGCTTGTAGTAGTCTCTTAGGATGCTTTGTATTTCTGTGGTGTCCATTGTAACTTCTCCTTTTTCATTTCTAATATTATTGATTTGAGTCCTCTCCCTGTTTATCTTGATGAGTCTGGCTAAAGGTTTATCAATCTTGTTTATCTTCTCAAAGAACCAACTTTTAGTTTTATTGATCTTTGCTATTGTTTTCTTTGTTTCTATTTCATTTATTTCTGCTCTGATCTTTATGATTTCTTTCCTTCTACTGACTTTGGGGTTTTGTTTGTTGTTCTTCCTCTAGTTCCTTTAGGTGTAAGTTTAGCCTGTTTATTTGAGATTTTTTGTTTTTTCTTGAGGTAGGATTGTATTGCTATAAACTTCCCACTTAGAACTGCTTTTGCTGCATCCCATAGGTTTTGGATCATCGTGTTTTCATTGTCATTTGTCTCTAGGTATTTTTTGATTTCCTCTTTGATTTCTTCAGTGATCTCTTGGGTATTTAGTAACGTATTGTTTAGCCTCCATGTGTTTGTGGTTTTTTACATTTTTTCCCTGTAATTGATTTCTAATCTCATAGTGTTGTGGTCAGAAATGATGCTTGATATGATTTCAATTTTCTTAACTTTACCAAGGCTTGATTTGTGACCCAAGATGTGATCTGTCCTGGAGAATGTTCCGTGTGCACTTGAGAAGAAAATGTAATCTTCTGTATTTGGGTGGAATGTCCTATAAATATCAATTAAATCTATCTGGTCTACTGTGTCATTTAAAGCTTGTGTTTCCTTATTAATTTTCTGTCTGGATGATCTGTCCATTGGTGTAAGTGCGGTGTTAAACTCCCCCACTATTATTGGGTTACTGTCGATTTCCTCTTTTATAGCTCTTAGCATTTGCCTTATGTATTGAGGTGCTCCTATATATTTATAATTGTTATATCTTCTTCTTGGATTGATCCCTTGATCATTATGTAGTGCCCTTCCTTGTCTCTTGTTACATTCTTTTTTTTTTTTTTTTTTTTTGCGGTACGTGGGCCTCTCACTGTTGTGGCCTCTCCCGTTGCGGAGCACAGGCTCCGGACGCGCAGGCTCAGCGGCCATGGCTCACAGGCCCAGCCACTCCGCGGCACGTGGGATCTTCCCGGACCGGGGCACGAACCCGTGTCCCCTGCATCGGCAGGCGGACTCTCAACCACTGCACCACCAGGGAAGCCCCAACATTCTTTATTTTAAAGTCTGTTTTATCTGATATGAGTATTGCTGCTCCAGCTTTCTTTTGATTTCCATTTGTGTGGAATATCTTTTTCCATCCCCTCACTTTCGGTCTGTATGTGTCCCTAGGTCTGAAGTGGGTCTCTTGTAGACAGCATGTGTATGGGTCTTGTTTTTGTATTCATTCAGTGAACCTGTGTCTTGTGGTTGGAGCATTTAATCCATTCACGTTTAAGGTAATTATCGACATGTATGTTCCTATTTCCATTTTCTTAATTGTTATGGGTTTGTTTTTCTAGGTCCTTTTCTTCTCTTGTGTTTCCCACTTAGAGAAGTTCCTTTAGCATTTGTCGTAGAGCTGGTTTGGTGGTGCTGAGTGCTCTTATCTTTTGTTTGTCTGTAAAGCTTTTGATTTCTCTGTCAAACCTGAATGAGATCTTTGCCGGGTAGAGTAGTCTTGGTTGTAGTTTCTTCCCTTTCATCACTTTAAATATATTGTGCCACTCCCTTCTGGCTTGTAGAGTTTCTGCTGAGAAATCAGCTGTTAACCTTATGGAGTTCCCTTGTATGTTATTTGTCATTTTTCCCTTGTTGCTTTTAATAATTTTCCTTTGTCCTTAATTTTTCTCAGTTTGATTACTATGTGTCTCGGCGTGTTTCTCCTTGGGTTTATCCTGCCTGGGACTCTCTGCACTTCCTGGACCTGGGTGGCTATTTCCTTTCCCGTGTTAGGGAAGTTTTTGACTATAATCTCTTCAAATATTTTCTCGGGTCCTTTGTCTGTCTCTTCTCCTTCTGGGACCCCTATAATGTGAATGTTGTCCCAGAGGTGTCTTAGGCTGTCTTCATTTCTTTTCATTCTTTTTTCTTTAGTCTGTTCCACAGCAGTGAATTCCACCATTCTGTCTTCCAGGTCACTTATCCGTTCTTCTGCCTCAGTTATTCTGCTATTGATTCCTTCTAGGGTAGTTTTCATTTCAGTTATTGTATTGTTCATCTCTGTTTGTTTGTTCTTTAATTTTTCTAGGTCTTTGTTAAACATTTCTTTCATCTTCTCGATCTTTGCCTCCATTCTTTTTCCGAGGTCCTGGATCATCTTCACTGTCATTGTTCTGAATTCTTTTTCTGGAAGGTTGACTATCTCCACTTCTTTTAGTTGTTTTTCTGGGGTTTTATCTTGTTCCTTCATCTGGGACATAATCCTCTGCCTTTTCATCTTGTCTATCTTTCTGTGATTGTGGTTTTCCTTCCACAGGCTGCAGGATTGTAGTTCTTCTTGTGTCTGCTGTCTGCCCTCTGGTGGTTGAAGCTATCTAAGAGGCTCGTGCAGGCTTCCTGATGGGAGGGACTGGTGATGGGTAGAGCCAGGTGTTGCTCTGGTGGGCAGAGCTCAGTAAAACTTTAATCCACTTGTCTGCTGATGGGTGGGGCTGTGTTCCCTCGCTGTTGGTTGTTTGGCCTGAGGCGACCCAGCACTGGAGCCTACAGGTTCTTTGGTGGGGCTGATGGAGGACCCCGGGAGGGCTCACACCAATGAGTACTTCCCATAACTTCTGCTGCCAGTGTCCTTGTCCCGCGGTGAGCCACAGCCGCCCACCCCCTCCTCTGCAGAAGACCCTTCAACACTAGCGGGTAGGTCTGGTTCAGTCTCCTATGGGGTCACTGCTCCTTCCCCCTGGGTCCTAATGCACACACTTTGTATGTGCCCTTCAAGAGTGGAGTCGCTGTTTCGCCCAGTCCTGTTGAAGTTCTGCAATCAAATCCTGCTAGCCTTCGAAGTCTGATTCTCTGGGAATTCCTGTTGCTGGACCCCAGGTTGGGAAGCCTGATGTGGTGCTCAGGACCTTCACTCCAGTGGGTGGGCTTCTGTGGTATAAGTGTTCTCCAGTTTGTGAGTCGTCCACCCAGCAGTTAGGGGATTTGATTTTATTGTGATTGCAGCCGTCCTACCGTCTCATTGCAGCCTCTCCTTTGTCTTAGGATGTGGGGTATCTTTTTTAGTGAGTTCCAGTGTCTTCCTGTCCATGATTGTTCAGCAGTTAGTTGTGATTCCAGTGCTCTAGCAAGAGGGAGTTCTAAGTACTTTTTAATTTCCTTTGTGATCTCTTCTTTGATCCTTTGCTGTTTAAGAATGTGTTAATTTCCACACATTTGTAAATTTTCCAGCTTTCCTTCTCTTGTTGATTTCTAACTTCATTCATCTTATTGTGGTCAGAGAAGGGACTTTGTATGCTCGCTCTCTTTTTAAGCCCACTGAGGCTTAGTTTGTAGCTTAACGTATGGGTCTGTCCTGGAAAATACCCCAAGTGCACTTCAGAAGAATGTGTGTTCCATTGTCGTTGTTGGGTAGAGTGTTCTGTGTATGTCTCCCCCTGTTCTGTTCCCCACAGAATGGCCCACTGTCAGGTGGATCCGCCAAGACATAGGGGTCATCTCACTTGGAGGGAGCCCTGAACAAGAGGCTCCAGCAGCTTTATGGACCATGGGGTGGGGTTGGGGGTGGACAGGGGAGAGAATTAGGAGTGGGAAAGTACTCCAACTGGGGAGGGATGTCTTCAGTGTTTCCTTCTGACCATAAAGAGGCCTTGGCAGAGGTGTCTGAAGAAAACCTCTGCCCATGGTCCCTTATGCTAAAGAGACCTGGGAATGGAAATTCTGGGCCGGGAATGTAAACATGAAAAGAGCAGGGCCAGCCAGGGGCCCTGAGTCCTTGGCTGCAGCTCCCCTCAGAGACCCCAGTGCACACGCACCCCTCACCTCCCTACCCTACTCCCACCCCGTGAGACCTGCAGGCCTGTGGGCAGGCCTGAAAAATCACACATATGCCCTTAATAGGGAGCTGGACTCCGCAGGAGTGTATGGGACAAGGATGCCAGGCCAGGAAGTGTGGGTGTCCCCCACAGGCAGGCATTCCTTGGCTTGTGGCTGCATCACTCCAGTCTCTGCCTCCATCTTCGCCTGGCCTTCTTCTCTCTGTGTCTGAATTTCCCTCCTCTTCTAAGGACACCTGTCATTGGATTAGGGCCCACTCTACTCCAGTGTGGCTTCATCTTAACTAGTGGCGTCTGCAAAGACCCTATTTCCAAATAATGTCCCATTCACAGGTTACCAGGGGTTAGGGCTTGGACATGTCTTTCTGGGAGACACACAAGCATGCTCTAAGTGACCAGTCCCCTTGATTCAGTGTCTTTCTCCCCTAAACTGGGCAGAGCACACACTGCCAGAGTTTGCCTCTCTGAACCCATGTTGTGAATGGTCCTGTGATCACAGCTGTCGTGAGAGACACTCATGTTTCCGATTAGGGCGAGTCAGGGCCGAGGGATGACTTTCTCCTGTCACACGCTGTGGGGTGCCTTGAATGCTTATTTCCAAGCTGCCGGGGCAGTTGCGGGGGGCGCCACCCTGGGGCCCAAGGCCGTACGGCTGGACTCCTCTGTTCCCGCCTGGCCGCTTGCGGCACGGCCGTGGAGAAGAGCACACGCTTGTCCATCTTTCCGCAGTGATCCATCAGGCGAGGACACACTCAGCGTGCAGGTTCCCGACTCCATCACCAGCTGGGTGGGTGAGGCAGTGGGTCTGTCTGCCGAGAGGGGCCTGGGCATTGCGGAGCCCACTCTGCTGAAGACCTTCAAGCCCTTCTTTGTCGACTTCACCCTGCCCCCCAACGTGGTCCGCGGGGAGCAGGCCAAGATCCCGCTCAGCATCTACAACTACATGGACACCTGCGTCGAGGTACCGAACCCGCCCTCCATACACGGCCTTTCCCATTATGGGGGAGAGGGGTGGCATCCCTAATGGCAGGAAGCAGAGGGAGGTGGGGTCCTCCTGGGGGGAGGGGTTGGAGGGGCACAGCACCTGGGATGTGGGGCAGGCAGGGCGGCATGGGGTCATCCTGGAGGGCCGTGGGGGACAGCATCTGAGATATTAGTGAGGCAGAGGCTGGATGAGTCAGCTTCTCCTTCACCAGCTGTCTACACCCGGGCAGGTTGGGGGTGGGAGTGTGTGCATGGCGGGGTTAGAGGGTGACGGATGTGACGAAGTCGTTGACTCCTGACCCTGCAGGGGTGTGGGAGGGTGAGTATCATATAGAACGGCATGGAGTCAGGTGATCTCGGAGAGACACCAGCAAGCGGTCTTGAAGCAGGGTCTTAGTTCTCTGCCCAGGAATTGGACCTGGGTAGCCTGGATGAAAACCAGGAATCCTAGCCACTAGACCACCAGGGGCCAGAGGCTAGAAGCAAAGTTCCCCTGGCTCTTGCTCTGTTTGAAAAATGAATTTCTCAAAGAGGCAAAACCTGCATAAACAGGTGAAGTTTATGATGAGAGACACAGCACAGCAAGTGGGAGAACACACAGAGAGACTGTTGTTTATTTAAGACAGAAGCAAGGCAGAAGTACACACCCAGAAAGGAAGGGTGTGGGCATCCTCCCTAATGAGAAGGAGCGCAGTAGAGGGGCGGTTAAATCATTTCTACAGGGCAGTTCTTCCCGGCCTTTGTTTACCTTTGGCCAGTCGTCAGCACCTTCTCTTCCCACATCTGACCTGCCCTAGGACCCGCTTCAACATGCTTGCGTATCTTTTTGCCAAGACGGATTCTAGCACAGAGGCTTGTGGGAGGTTTGGCATCACCTATTGTGGGGTGGCACCCCCTCCTTTTTGACCCCCTAGGAGCCTTTCTGCGCATGTGTAGTCAGGGAGGTCTCCTTGGTCTCAGGAGTGGTCATCTTAGCTCTTTACTCCAGCAGAGCTCAGCTCCTGCCATTAACTTTGGCCTTGGAGTGTCTAGGGAAAAAAAGCTCCAGTTTTACTCCACTTGGCAAACACCAGCTGTCCAGCCCAGGGGCCCCTCTGCCTCCTACCTCAAATCCCCCCTGAGAGACGTGAACCCCAAGAAATCTTTACTGGGAGGATAAAGGGCGACAGTCTGTCTTCTGTAGCTTCTTCAGGCTGGCAAGGGGCTGGTAGACCCGACCTAGCTGGGGTCACAGAGCTGTCGCCTTATCTCATCAAGGGGCCGCAGGGTGACTTCTCTTGTTATCTCTGTGTCCAAATTTCCTCTGAGAAGAGTCCCTGTTTTATTGGATTAGGGTCTACCCTGATGACCTCATTGGAACTTGATGACGTCTGCAGAGACCGTAGTTCCAAATGAGGTCACATTTATAGGTACGGGGTGGGGGATGGGGGTAGGATTTCAACATATCTTCCTGGGAGACACAATTCAACCGGTAACAGCTACCCCAAGGAGGTGGGCTTGGGGATTTCAGACCCTCATGAGGAGGAGGGATGGCAGGCAATGTGGAGGGAGCCGCGAGGACCAGGGTCAGGTGGGGGCAGGATAGGGAAGGGGTGTTTGGGGCCTGAGCACCAGTGCGGCTGCAGGAGGGCAGGGGCACCCTCCTCCCCTGCCTTTGTAATCCTTTTGCGTCATCTCAGCCTGGATGTCAGCTGGGGGGTGGCAGGAAGAGAGAGGAGGTGGGATCCCAGAGTTAGGGGCAGCCCTCAGGAGTGGGAGTTGGGAGCCGAGGCTGCAAATGGAGGAGTGAGTGGGGTGCAGGGCCAGGGGTTTGGCTGGGAGCAAGCCTGCTTTCCACAGCTTGGCCTGGAGGTCAGGCTACAGGTCTCAGCCTCACCCCAGCCAGCCGGGGGGAGCCTGCTAACCTTGTCCTGGCCCTGCCCATGTGTGTGCACCCGCCCCCCTCAAGGCTGCCGGCACATTCCCCACCAAGGGCAGAGATGGGAGGGGCAGCCCCAGGCCAAAGACACTGGAAACCAAGAGATCTTATCCACCCCCTGCCCAGATTTCTGGCTTTTCTTGAAAAACAAGGCCTTCTGGCCAGGGAGTGATTGGAATTTGCCACCTGAAGGGCAGCGAGGCTGCTGGGGGTGGAGGTCCTGAGTGGAGGTGGCGGATCCCCCGCGGCACAGCTGTAGTCCCAGCGCATACCTGTCTCAGCATCCCCCAGACGACCCTTTGGACTTCAGCTTGCTGTTTCCATTCACCAGCCCACTTTGTCTCAGTTTCCTTATCTGGGTGTGAGAGATCTACCCTCACCCCCTGCCCCCTCGGCTATGTCTGTGATCATTTCTGAGCCTGGCCCAGAGTGGAGACAGCAGTGTTCCGAGTCTCTGAGTCTCAGCTCAGAGGCTGACCTTGAGCTTCCATGAAATCATTTACTCCCTTTTTCCTTTGCAAATTCTATACCTCTGCCGACTGATTACATCTACCCAAGAATGTGTTGTTCAGAATGCCGTATGCTGGCCCTGAGGCCAGTAAAGGACCCCTCCCATTGCCTTCTGCCTGGCACAGTCCGGGTTTGAGGCTGGTATTTGCATTTGACTCCCCGATGCTTATTTGAGCCACACGTAATGTACTGTCACACAGGAACTTCTGTCTTGGGTCTTTAATGAAAAGAAAATTCCAAGTGAAACAAAAAGGGGTCAGTGCAGTCTGGAATAGAAATGAAACACCCAGAGGCCACCAGAAAGGAATTCCTGTGTGCAAGATGTGAGTGATTCGAATTCATTCACTCAAAAGCTATCGCCCGATACCTGATGCGTGCCAGGCTCTGTGGGAATCTGAAGACCCCAATGCTCAGGACGTGGGGTCTGCCTAAGCTCACCTGGAGCTCTGATGCCACTAACTCGGTGTTCTGGGGCACGCATCTCTGTGCCCAGTGCCGCGTGGATGATTTTAACTGTATCATTAGCAAGTGCCCACGTGGGCTGAGGAAGGAGGGGCTGTGATGGAATCATTCCCGCTTGGGAAGCTCAGAGAAGCATCATCGTATGTTCAAGGTCCCCCAGGGAGTGAGGGGCAGACCTGTGTTAGAATTAGGTGTCGGGAATTGCCCAGCCGTCCAGTGGTTAGGATTCTGCGCTTCCACTGCAGGGGGCAGAGGTTTCATTCCTGGTTGGGGAGCTAAGATCCCGCAAGCCGTGCCACACAGTGCGGCCAGAAAAAAAAAAAAAAGAATTAAGTGTCTACAGGAAGCCAGGGAGGCCCTGAGGAGGGGTGGCTTCTCTGAACGCCGAAGTCTTTGGGCGATGCTTAAGCTGGGCACCAGCCCTGGAAGGGCATTCCTGGAAGAGGGAATAGTATATGCAAGGGACAGGCAGGAGGCAGCTTGGCCTGTCCCAGAAACTGACCGTGACACAATCTGGCTGGGCTTTAGGGTCTGGTTGGAAAAGCAGGAGAGAAGGGGGACGCTTGTGCAGTAATCTGAGTGAGAGCCACTGAGTGAGAACCACGGCAGTGGCCACGCGGTGGCCTGGAGGGGGCCAAGGAGGACATGTGAGGGGCTCAGGGCAGTCAGCTGGGATAAAGGTGCCCCCAAACCCAGAACCTTTATCATTCATGCTTTTTATGTAGTTTATGCCTAGGAGGAATAGGACCCTAGTTTCAGAAAGCCAGAATAAATGTAGGGTGGTCCCTAATCACAGGGTGGCCCCCAAGGGAGGCTCCCTCCTGAACTGCAGGCAGGCCCCCCAGGTGCCCATTTCAGCTCCTAGCAAGCACTGGTGGTTGGCTTGTCAGCGGGAAGAAGGAAGCCCTGCCGGGCAGCAGGTGTGTCCAGGGATCACCACACATCAATTTCAGGAACCGCTCTCCCCGCCCCCCGGCCCCCCACCTCCATGTGCTCTTCCTGAGGTTCCAGGAAAACAGGCACATCCAGACCCCTCAGCCTGGACAACGGGTTCCATCCAGCACCTGGAAAATGTATCTCACCGATGCTTGACGCTTGAATTTCTTCTTTCCTCCCTGGAAGAACTTTCTAGAAGAATGCTGTCTCGAGGGGAATGGGGGAGTCCCCAAAGCACCCTGCACCAACCGTTCTCATTCAGGTTCTACTGGGCCTGCCCTTGGGCAGGATTCAGACTCTGTCACACTTGCCACTGTAAAGCTTCCTTGCACACACCTGCGTGTGTGTGTGACTCAGGCCCGTCGAGCCTCTGAGGCCCAGGGGTCGCTCTTGTCTGTTCAGATCTGTTTCTTGAGCTCCTAGCAGGGCTCCTGAACCCACCAGGTGCTGCATATGTGCTGGTTGGACAAATGCATGGGGAGCAAAGAGCCTGTTGTAGATGGAGGGTTATAAACACACACACGTACACAACATGCACGTGGAGACATGGTGTGTACAAGCACACATGTGTAGAGAGCCATGCTTGCACATGTGTGCAGAGACACTTGCCTTCACTCGCGTGCACTCACACATCGTGTAATGCTACGCCTACACACATAGGTGTGCACACAGAGACGCATGCATGCACAGCACACACATGACACACACGTGTGCACACCAAACTCTATTATGACTCGGTGGACCTCAGTGGTTGGAAAGAGGGTCCGATGAAGTTCCCTGCGGGGCCTGCATGTGGAGTGGCCCCTCTTCCCCATGCTTGGCCAGAGAGACAGCCCTTGAATTGACCTTGGTCCCAAGGGAGAGCTGGACCAGTGAGCGTTCAGGGTGCTGAGGGAAGGAGGGGGCTCCCAGCAGGACAATGGTAAGTAGTTTGTTCTGATCAGAAATGGAAAGAGAGCCTCCCAAAGAGAGCGTGGCTTTGGGGGAAAGGCTGCCAGGGTGGACGGAGTGCAGTGGGCAGTGGGGTGTGCTGGGAGGGCACACGGATTCCGGGCACCATGGTTCTTGCCACACTCTCCAGGTCTACGTGAAGATCTCAGTTCCCAAGGGCATCCAATTTGTCGGACATCCTGGCAAACGCCATCTGACCAAGAAGACGTGTGTGGTCCCCGGGGAGATGGAACCCTCCTGGGTGGTTCTGTCCTTTGGCGACCTGGGCCTCAGCAACATCACAGGTGAGGGTCATGTGCTTCTTTGGGCAACTCCACTCTCCAGGCCGCCAAGGGGTTCAGGTGCAGAGTCCAGGCACGGGTGAAGGGTCAGCGGGGCAGAAGGTGAGATCAAGGGGCAAGACAGCTGCTGGGGATGCAGGCCAGAGGGAATGATCAGGAGGTAGGGGGCCTCATCTGGGGGAAGCCAGTCTCTTAAGATGCCAAACCGAGGTAGCACACACATGCACGCACACTTGCACACATGCGTACATATGCCTGCATACACATCCAGCCTACACCGTGCACACACGCGCATATGCACATACACACACGTATGTGTGCATGCACACCTGGGAAGCCTGGGACAAGGGTGGGGTATAGAACAGCGCCGGATAGGGACCTGTTCTGAGAGCCAGCACCGAGTACTCAAATCTCCGCAGCCAAAGCCCTGGCTTACAGAGAAACGAGCTGCTGCCGGGATGGGAAGTCGATCAGAACCCCGGAGGAGAATTACGCTGACAGGAGGGTCCCCATTGGGAGGGATCACATCCGGCGCGGTGTGATGGTTGAGGTAAGCCTATGTCCTCACTCGAGGCACTTGGCCTGATTACCTCAACAGTGAGGTTGGGGCCGGAGAGTGTGGTCCCTTCCCAAGCCAGGGCCAGGGCAGCCCCCATGAGTCCTGCTTTGGGGCTTGGGGCAGGTGACGGGGCTGCCTTGCTGGAGGACTGCGGCATCCATCTCCTCTCCAAGGAGCAGAGCAGGCTTTGGTGAAGTGATTTGGGACTCACACGGGCTGCAGGGAAGTGTCCTCCTGACCCCCGGCTTGATCACCCTGGAGGGTGGTGTGCCTCTGTCTCCTGGCTGTCCGTTTGTCAACAGGCAATTGTAGGGACTGTGACCCATCATTCAGAGGGTTGTCCTTGGAATGGCGGTGTGGGAAGGACACGGAGCCTCCAGCAGGGGCGCCCAGACCACCGCGCCCACCCCCACCCCCCTGCCCTCCACCCCCACCTCCGCCCCCCGACCCATCCCCGAGCTGTGAATCTGGGATCTGCCACTTACGCATGGGGCTCAGCGAGTGTCTTGTTATTCCGACTCTGCTCTGTAAGACTGGGATGCTCACGCTCACCCCATAGCATGGGGAAGGTTGGAGAATGCACACGGCGCTTCACAGTGCTGGGCTTGTAGCAGCAGCAATGCCCCATCTTTTTTGGGCTGCTCAGATGTATCAGAGCCCAGAGCCGTGGAGAGACTCCTGTTTAGTGCTGCATGGAGAGCACACAGCAGCCCCACTGAATCTCCTCACAGTGGCCCCGAGTCTCTGCCCCTTCCCAGTAGCCCAGCTGCAAACAGCTGCCCTCCCTCCCGGCTGCAGTCCTGGCGGAGCTGAGCACAAATGGTTCCCATCAGCGCCTGGAGTCACACACGCGCTGGGCGGAACTCCTGGAGGTGGATGGGTTACTGCTGCCGCTTTGTTGACACGACGTGATGGAGTCCTCCGAGTGTGTCGTCAGATGAGGCACGCGATCTCTGTGAGCCAGCAGGATAGGATGGCCTCAACAGGAAATGCAGAGACCCCTGGTGACCCTTTGCACAGCCTGAGCACGCTCCCTGGACCACAGCCTTGCCCTACCTCAGTCCAAGGAGGCAGCGAGTCCCCCAGTGCAGCCAGCCTGATCTGGAGGCCTGGAGCTCTTGTCTTCTTCCTCTGCAGGAGGAATTTCTAGATGCACAGAGAAGGATTCTCTTATCCTCAAGCCTTTCCTCCCTTTCATGCTGTTCAGCAGTGTCCTATGTCTGCAGCATCCACTGGTCCAGCTCTGTACAGACAGCACTGGAGGACAGGAGGTATGAGTTAGGCATCGGAAGACTTGAAATGTCAATGCAAAAAAATGAAGCATGAATTAGAAAAATGGATTTATGAAATAGGAGGCACTGGGTGCACGGCTTCTCCCATCTCATCCCACCACAGAGCTCTGAGCGCATGGGTCGCTCGCTCCATCAGTTATACGATGGACCCTCCCAAGACACCACGTGCCACCTGCCGGGCAGGAGTCTGAATACAACAGAAAGGCCATTCCTGAGAGACACGTGGTGGGGAAGCAGGTGATGGCCGAGCTGTTGTGGGTGTGTATCAGGAGGAGGGGCGGCGAACGCCATCCCTCCTGGATCCCCAGCTGGCCCAGGGGATTGTGACCTTTTGCATTTCTGCTGGAAGGCTGAGAGCCTTCCATCACCCCACCGTGTCTCAGTGGAGTTCACAGGATCAAAGAGGAGGCCGACATAATTCAGACCCATGAGGGGAGCCTGGCGGGCATCACGCGAGTGAGCGGAAGTCTGCCTTCTTGGCTTGGGGTGGGCTCTGGAGTGAGAGCCCTGGATTCAAACGTGAAACTGCTGGACGGTTAAATGAGAGTGTGTGGAAGACATCTCTTGATGCCTGGCCTGAGTGCTAAAGAAAAGTGGTCATCCAGGCACTTATAATGGTCAACTGGGGGAACCTGGACATAAACCAGGGACGCTCTTTCCGTTTTAGGATATGTCCATCAGCTGATGAATGGATAAATGTGGTGCGAGGGGATCCAGTTACCCAATACCAAGGACTATTACTCAGTCATAAAAAGGAATGACGCGCTGATTCATGCTACAGTGTAGATAAACCTTGAGAATGTTACGCTGAGTGAAAGAAGCCAGACGCACAAGGCCACGTAGAGTATGATCCTGTTTATGTGAAATGTCCGGAATAGATCAATCCATAGAACAGAGAAGAGTGAAGCCCCGATCTGTGCTACAAGGTTGTAGAAAAGTCTTGCCAGAGGTAATGATGACATCAGGCAGTGACCATGTTTTGGAACCTGGTCAGGAGCTGCCTTGAGCACAGAGGCGAAGGAGATTGGAACCCAGGATCAGCTAAAAGCCAGGGCAGCGTGGAGGAGAGAGGCTGGCACCAGGGTCCCCTCTGAGTTGAGCCAGAGAAGAAGACAGGGTGGCGTGGCCACGAGCGGCCCCACTGGCTGCTCCAGAGGCTATGCTGGGGGTGGGGGTGTGTCCAGGAGGCCCTGGATGGTCAGCCGGAGCCAGAGAAATGCTCAGCAGCAGCAGAAGGGCTCAGATTCTGTCTCTGGGTTTGCTTGTTCTGGACATTTCAGATAAATGGAACCATACACTCTGTGGCCTTTCCTGTCTGGCTTCTTTCACTCAGCATGATGTTTTTGAGGTCCATTTACATTGTAGCACGTGTCAGTGCTTCATCCCTTTTCACAGTTGTATAATGTTCCGTTGTATGCATGGGCCACATTTTGTTTATCCATTCATCCATTGATAGACACCTGAGTCAGGAATCATTTTTATGATTGTATAGCTATCATGGGCTTACAATGGCCAGGCCCTGTCCAGTGACTCAGCCCCTTTTCCAACAAGGGGCTGAGCTGATAGACCGGTGAGGGGGTTGCTGAAGTCCAAGCAAAATCTCGGGGGCTCACCCTGGAGCCTGTGGCTGAGCAGATGGCCTGTGGGCTCCACGTCACGCCTTCTGGGCGTGAGATGACAATCCGGCTGCTGGACAGCTCAGCATCAACCACGGGTTTTGCTAAAGGTTTGCTAGCGAGGTGTGCAGTGTGGGTGTCAGGTTGTGGCTTGCGTGGGTGAGGCAGGACCCCGGTGCAGGCCCCTGGGCATGGCCCCGGGATGATAGCAGGAAGTGGACATGATCCAGACAGGTGCTTCCCGGACTCATCAGTACAGACCCAGGATGGATGACGCCCATCTTTGCCAGCTTCAACAGAGGACTGGGGGCGGGGGTGGGGGGGAAGAGGGGGATGAGAAACGCTAACAAGAGCTGACTGTTGAGTAGCACTGAAAAGATGCCAGGCTCTGTCTGAAATACACCTAACCCTCACGTCGCGGTGAGGTCGGCGCCTTCATCACCCCCATCTTAGAGATGACAAATAGAGGTCCAGAGAGGTTAAGTGAGTGGCCCTCGGTCACCCAGCAAGGAGTGGGTGTATTAGTCAGGGTGCTGCGGATAAACAGAGCCAATAGGACATTTACGTTTCTCTAGGAAGAGATTTATTATTAGCAATTGGCTTACACGATCATGGAGGCTGAGAAGTCCCCGTGGAGGCTGAGAAGTCTGCCATCTGTGAGTCTGAAGGTCAGAAGCATCGAGGGCAGAGAAGATTGATGCCCCAACTCAAGCAGTCTGGCAGAGAGAGAATTCATCCTTCCTCTGCCTGTTGTTGTATTTGGGCCCTCAATGGAGTGTTTGGGGGCCACCACGTTGGGGAGGGCCATCTACATCACTGCCCACCAATTCAAATGCTGACTCCTTTAAGACAAGTCCTCACAGGTATGCCCAGAAGTAACATTTGGCCAGATGTTTAGGCATGCCCTGGCTTACACAAGTTGGCAGATAAAATGATCCTCACAGTAGGGGGAGCTGGGACCCCAGGAGGCTGCCTGGCTGCAGTGGCCAAGCATTAACCGTCTGAGGTCTGACCTCAGGTGGCCCCAGCTCACCGATTTGCTGATGGCGCTAAAAGAGATCTGGAAAAGCGAGAGCCCCACAGGGGCCGTTCCGGTCAGACGAAAGCCCACAAGGTGTATCGGGTTAAATTCCCAGTGCTCCCTTTTAAGAGAACAAGCCAGGACTTCCCTGGCAGTACAGTGGTTAAGACTCCACGCTTCCGCTGCAGGGGGCACAGGTTCGATCCCTGGTCAGGGGAAGTTCCTCATGCCGCGCGGTGTGGCCAAAAATAGATAAATTTTAAAAATAAATAAGAGAACAAGCCAGCTGCCTTCTATTATTTGGGGGACGTTGTGGAAGGGGTGGAAGCAGGAGCATGATGGACAGGAGACAAGGGATGCATAGGACAGTGGGACAGAGACCCCGTCCTTGACAGACCTGTGTGCCCCCTTCTCAGTGCTCTTGGACATTGGATGGGGCCTCAGATCCTGGCAGCCTTCGAGTCATAGTGTTCTCTGCCCACAGGGAGCAGCTGGGCTTGGAGCTGGGCCAAAGGGGTGGCTGGGAGGGTAGGATGGGGGTGTGAGAAGCATGATAAGTCTAGGAGCGGTTGGTGAGTTTGTTTGACTAGAGCCCAGAGAAGGGGAAGTGAGCCTCAGTTTCCCTATCTGGGCATGGGAGGTAGGTGACCTGGTCCATCTCTGTGCACCTGTGGTCGTGGTATCACCCTGCGGGATCCACACTCAGAGCTGCTGCCATGGGAGGGCGGCTTCGCCCTTGCACTGGCTGCCGTCCCCCATTTCTCAGTTCTCCCCGTTTCTCTGTTTCAGCCTGAAGGAGCCCCCCGGTCATACACCTACAGCGCTTTCTTCTGTCCCAATGGTGAGTTCCCGTGCCCACCCTGCCAAGGACTTTGGCCCTTACCCCTGCACTTTGGCAGCTTTTCTGCTGCTGAGTGGACACCCACCATCCCTGGGAGCTGGGGACGTAGCAGCAAAGCACTGATATGTCCCAGTTGGGGGCACCTGTAAGCCAGAGTGAGGACTGGGCATCTGCCACGCAGGAAGTGAGCACATACGATGGTAGACTGCAGGCACCAATGAGAAGAGACTGCCGTCAGGGGTAGGGCTGTCCTTGGGCCCTGGGCTCCTCACCCAGGGTCTGGGGAAAGGAGGTCTTAGAGTCACATCATGGGAAAGCTGTGGGAATGAGGGTGACCCAGAACCCAGGGATAGCAAAGGAGGATGCGGGAAATTAAGGTGGGTTCCAGAAAGTGTGAGATCTGGGGTCCATCTTGATCCCCTGAAATTGACATTATACCTGCCCATGACCTGTGAACAGGAAATGGGCACAGAGTGCCCAGTGGGTGGAGTGGCCAAAGGCCTGTCCACACCTCTGCCTTGTGGGGTCAGGGCAGTGCTGGGAGGAACATGAGTCTGAGCTGCCTATGGGAGGGTCTGCCCCTTCCCCATCCAGTCCCTCCCCAAAGAGCCCTCCAGCTTGGAGGTTGGGCTGGGCCTGGCACTGGGCACTCACCTGGCAGGTTTTGCCAAGAGGCACAGCAGAGGATCTGAAGTGGAGTCCCCTGGTGATGCCTACCTTCTAGGTGTACCACCTCCTTGTTCCCAAAGCATTCAGCACAACAGGTCCCCTGACCCACAGCACACTCTGGACACAGGCTTCCTTTAACATCCCCCCCTCCCTTTTTTCAGTAAATAGCAATACATAACATATGTGCTCAAATGAGTTTTGACAATGGTGCACAAGCAATTCAATGGAGGATGGAGAACCTTCTCAACAAATGATGCTAGAGCAATTGGACATCCATTGGCAAAAACATGAAATTCGACTGAAAGATCATACCTTATATAAGAATGAACTCAAAACGGAGCACGAACTTACATGTAAAACTGTACAACTTCTAGAAAAAAAAACATGGGAGGAATCTTTGGGATCTAGGGCTAGGTAAAGAATTCTTAGACATATTACCAAAAGAATGAATGACAAAAGGAAACATTGATAAATGGACCTCATCAAAATGAAAAACGTTTGCTCTGTGAAAGATGCTGTTAATGCGGGGAAATTCAAGTTACTGACTGGAAGAAAATATTTCCAAACCCAGAACTGACAAAGGACTAGGATCTAGAATATATAAAGAGCTCTCAAAATTTAACAGTAAATAAAACAAACAATCCAATTAGAAAATGGGCAAAAGAAATAAACAGTTCACCGAAGAAGATGTACAGATGGCAAATAAACACATGAAAAGGTGCTCAACGTTGTTAACCATTACAGAAATGCACATTGAAATGCAGTGAGTTATCAGTACACACCTACCAGAATGACTAAATAAAAAGTAGAGATAGCACCAAAAGATGGCCAGGATGTGGAGACACTGGATCTCTCACACATTGTAAAGTGGTACAGTCACTGCTGGTGGTTTCTTAAAACAGTTTGATGGTTTCTTAAAAGACAGCATGCCATCAGCATACCCACCAGTAACTACACTCTTAGGCATTTATCCCAGAGAAATGAAGACTTATGTTCACACAAAAACCTGTATACAACTGTTCATATCAGCTTTATCTGCAATAGCCTCAAACTGAAAACAGTCTAGATGTCCTTCAGTGGGTGAATGGTTAAAAAGTTGTGGTCCATCCATATCTTAGAATACTATCCAGAGTAAAAAGGAAGAAACTATTGATAACATGCAGCAACTAGGATGAAGTGGATTGAGTAAAAAAAAAATCGTAAAAGGGTACATAAAAGATTCTGTTTATATGACATTTTCGAAATGACAAAATTTTAGAGATGGTTGTTAGGGCAAGGAGAAAGGGTGTGGGACTGATGATAAAATGGCAACATTTATTTTTCTCCCATAAAATAAAATTGGAGAAATCTGAATGAGGATTGTAACAGTGCCAATATCCCGTTAGTGATACTATACTAGAATTTTGTGAGATGTTACCATTGGGGAAACTGGGTCAAGAGTACACAGATTTCTCTGTGTTATTTCTTAGAGTCACATATAAATCTATAATTATCCCAGTAAAATTTAAATTAAAAACGTTTTAAAAAGCAATGCATGTGTACAAATACCATATGATTCCACTTATATGAGCTCCCTAGAGTAGTCAAAACTATAGGGTCAGAAAGTAGAGTGGTGGTTGCCAGGGGCTGGGGGGAGGGGAAAATGGGGGTTTATTGTTTAATGAGTATAGAGCTTCAGTTTTACAAGATGAAAAGAGTTCTTGAGGTGGGTGGTGGTGGTGTTTGCACAATGTGAATGTATTTAATGCCACTGAACTGTACACTTAAAGATGGTTAAGATGGCAAATTTTACATTGTGTGTATTTTACCATAAGTTTAAAAATTGGGAAAGGAAAAAGCAATACCTGTGTATTAGAGAAAATTTAGAAAGAGAGAAAGATAGAAACTATCTCCTCTGGTTCATACCCAAAGATGACTTCTTTTGACATTTTGTTATATTCACTTTCATAGGATTGATTATTGTTTGTTTTAGCATAGTTGTGACTCATGAGCTATGTAATTTTATATCTTGCCTTTCTCACTTAACACATCCTGAGAACTTTTCCTCGTTATGTTAAAGTCGTTATAAACAGCATTTCAAAACAGCTTCAGTATGCTCCATCAAAGGACTGCTCCAAAATTTGATCATTATGGAACATTTTGAAACATTATTGGACATTTATATATTGTTTGTACTTCTTATATCATAATCAACACTAGGCCAAATGTATTTGTATTCAAAGTAAGGTCAGTAACATTTTAACATGTTTATTGAGGTATAACTGACATACAATAAATTAGACATATTTTTAAGGGTAGTTTGATAAATGTTGACATGTGTGTACATCTGTGAAGCCATCACCACAATTAAGATAATGAAGATTTCCATTAACCCTAAAGTCACATCCCTTTGAACTCTCTCACCCTGTCCACTCTTGCCACTAGGGAACCACTGATCTGCTTCCTTTCTCTATAGATTACTTTGCACCTTCTAGAATTTTACATAAATGGGATCATACGGAATGTCCTCTTTTTGTCTGGCCTCTTTCACTCAGCATAATAATTTTGAGATTCAACCATACTGTGTGTGTCAATAATTCAGTCATTTTAAGGCTGAGTAGGAGCCCATTGCATGGATGTGTCACACTTTGTTTATCCATTCACTTTTTGAATGTTATTTTTTCAAGTTATTTCCCGTTTGGGGCTATTTCATATAAAGCTGCTATGAACATTCATGCACAAGTCTTTGTATGGGTGATGTGTTTTCTTTCTCTTGAGTCAATGTCTAGGAGTGGAATAGCTAACTCATGTAGTAGGTATGTGTTTAACTTTTTAAGAAACTGTCAGTTGTTTCCCAAAGTGGTAGTACTATTTTGCATTCCCACCAGCACTGGATAAGCCAGTTCTGCCCCATTCTTATCAACACTTAGTATTGTCTGTTTAATTTTAGCCATTCTAATAGGTGTCTAGTGGTATGTCATTGTGGTTTTAATTTGCATTTCCATCATGACTAATGATGTTAAGCGTCTTTTCATATGCTTATCTGCTATTAGTCTATCTTTTTTTGTGAAGTGTCTTTTAACCTTTTTAAAATTGAGTTGTTGGGAGTTCCCAGGTGGTACAGTGGTTGGGATTCAGTGCTTTCACTGCCGTAGTCTGGGTTCAATCCCTGGTTGGGGAACTAAGGTCTAATAAGCCGCATGGTGCAGCCAAAGTGAAATAAAATAAAATAAAATTGAGTTGTTTATTTATAATGAGTTTTGAGAGATTTAAAAAATGTGTTCTGGATACAAGTCTTTTATCAGATAAATGCTTTGCAAAGGTATTTCTCCCAGTCTGTGGCTTGTCTTTTCATTCTCTTAACAGTGTCTTTTTTTTTTTTTTTTTTTACCGACACACCCTTTTTTTTTTTTAACATCTTTATTGGAATATAATTGCTTTACAATGGTGTGTTAGTTTCTGCTTTATAACAAAGTGAATCAGTTATACATATACATATGTTCCCATATCTCTTCCCTCTTGCGTCTCCCTCCTTCCCACCCTCCCCATCCCACCCTTCTAGGTGGTCACAAAGCACCAAGCTGATCTCCCTGTGCTATGCGGCTACTTCCCACTAGCTATCTATTTTATGTTTGGTAGTGTATATATGTCCACGCCACTCTCTCACTTTGTCCCAGCTTACCCTTCCCCCTCCCCATATCCTCAAGTCCATTCTCTAGTAGGTCTGTGTCTTTATTCCCATCTTACCCCTAGGTTTTCATGACCATTTTTTTTCTTAGATTCCATATATATGTGTTAGCATACGATATTTGTTTTTCTCTTTCTAACTTATTTCACTCTGTATGACAGACTCTAGGTCCATCCACCTCACTACAAATAACTCAATTTCGTTTCTTTTTATGGCTGAGTAATATTCCATTGTATATATGTGCCACATCTTCTTTATCCATTCATCCGATAATGGACGCTTAGAAAGCCCAGAGATAAACCCACGCACATATGGTCACCTTATCTTTGATAAAGGAGGCAGGAATGTACAGTGGAGAAAGGACAGCCTCTTCAATAAGTGGTGCTGGGAAAACTGGACAGGTACATGTAAAAGTATAAGATTAGAACACTCCCTAACACCATACAAAAAAATAAGCTCAAAATGGATTAAAGACCTAAATGTAAGGCCAGAAACTATCAAACTCTTAGAGGAAAACATAGGCAGAACACTCTATGACATAAATCACAGCAAGATCCTTTTTGACCCCCCTCCTAGAGAAATGGAAATAAAAACAAAAATAAACAAATGGGACCTAATGAAACTTAAAAGCTTTTTCACAGCAAAGGAAACCATAAACAAGACCAAAAGACAACCCTCAGAATGGGAGAAAATATTTGCAAATGAAGCAACTGACAAAGGATTAATCTCCAAAATTTACAAGCAGCTCATGCAGCTCAATAACAAAAAAACAAACAGCCCAATCCAAAAATGGGCAGAAGACCTAAATAGACATTTCTCCAAAGAAGATATACAGATTGCCAAGAAACACATGAAAGAATGCTCAACATCACTAATCATTAGAGAAATGCAAATCAAAACTACAATGAGATATCATCCCACACAGGGCAGAATGGCCATCATCAAAAAATCTAGAAACAATAAATGCTGGAGAGGGTGTGGAGAAAAGGGAACCCTCTTGCACTGCTGGTGGGAATGTGAATTGGTTCAGCCACTATGGAGAACAGTATGGAAGTTCCTTAAAAAACTACAAATAGAACTACCATATGACCCAGCAATCCCACTACTGGGCATATACCCTGAGAAAACCATAATTCAAAAAGAGTCATGTACCAAAATGTTCATTGCAGCTCTATTTACAATAGCCAGGAGATGGAAGCAACCTAAGTGTCCATCATCGGATGAATGGATAAAGAAGATGTGGCACATATATACAATGGAATATTACTCAGCCATAAAAAGAAACGAAATTGAGCTATTTGTAATGAGGTGGATAGACCTAGAGTCTGTCATACAGAGTGAAGTAAGTCAGAAAGAAAAAGACAAATACTGTATGCTAACACATATATATGGAATTTAAGGAAAAAAATGTCATGAAGAACCTAGGGGTAAGACAGGAATAAAGACGCAGATCTACTGGAGAACAGACTTGAGGTTATGGGGAGGGGGAAGGGTGAGCTGTGACAGGGCGAGAGAGAGTCATGGACATATACACACTAACAAACATAGTAAGGTAGATAGCTAGTGGGAAGCAGCCGCATGGCACAGGGATATTGGCTCGGTGCTTTGTGACAGCCTGGAGGGGTGGGATAGGGAGGGTGGGAAGGAGGGAGACGCAAGAGGGAAGACATATGGGGACATATGTATATGTATAACTGATTCACTTTGTTATAAAGCAGAAACTAACACACCATTGTAAAGCAATTATACCCCAATAAAGATGTTAAAAAAAAAATCTAGAAACAATAAGTGCTGGAGAGGGTGTGGAGAAAAGGGAATACTCTTGCACTGCTGGTGGGAATGTAAATTGAAACAGCCACTATGGAGAACAGTATGGAGGTTCCTTAAAAAACTACAAATAGAACTACCATACGACCCAGCAATCCCACTACTGGGCATATACCCTGAGAAAACCATAATTCAAAAAGAATCATGTACCAAAATGTTCATTGCAGTTCTATTTTCAATAGCCAGGATATGGAAGCAACCTAAGTGTCCATCATTGGATGAATAGTGTCTTTTAAAGAACAGAAGGTTTTCATTTTAATGAAGCCCGGCTTATCACTTTTTCCTTTTATGGATTATTTTTTGTTGTTTTATCTAAGAAATCCTACATTTTCTTCTCAAAGTATTATAGTTTTAGGTTTTACATTCATAAAATGGCTATGATCTGTTTCGAGTTACTTCTTGGAGCCCATGCAAGGTATGGATCAGTGTTCCTTTTTATGCATCTGGAGGCCCAGTTGTCCTGGCATCATTTGTTGAAAAGACTTTTGCTATTGAATTGCTTTTGCACCTTCGTTGAAAATCAGTCGCTCATACATGTGTGGGTCCATTTCTGGACTCCCTGTTCTGTCCCGTTGAGCATTTGTCTGTGTTGACACCAGTGCTACACTCTTGTGATTGCTCTAGCTTTAGAGTACGTCTCAGTGTCAGAGGGTGTGAGTAAACTTGGTTCTTGTTTATCAAAGTTGCTTTGGCTCTTCTAGATCCTTTGAGTTTCCATATAAATTCTGGAATCAGCTTGGCAGTTTCTTCAAAAGACTCTGCTGAGATTTTGATTGGGATTGGATCGAATCTATAAATCAGTTTGGGGAATAATTAACATCTTTGCAGTATTATCTTCTGACCCACGAACATGATCTAGCTCTCCATTGTGTCTCTAGTTTCAGCAGCATTTTGCAGTTCCCAGCTTATGGGTCTTGCACGTCTTTTGTAGGATTTATCTGTGTGAGCATTTCATCTTTTGTGTGCTATTGACAAAATGGTCATTAAGCCAGCTCCGTTCCACCATGCTTCCTGCAGCTTCATGGGGAGGCACAGTGAGGCTGGCCCCCTGAGGTCCCGATGCTCAGCTCTGGGCATGGGCGGGGGGTGGGGGTAGGATGATTCGGTGCCCCCTCAACACCCCTTCTCCTTCCCTCCATCCAGAGAGAGTCCACATCTCCACACCCAACAAGTACGAGTTCCAGTATGTGCAGCGGCCGCTGCGCCTCACCCATTTTGATGTGGCCGTGCGAGCCCACAACGATGCCCGCGTGGCCTTGTCCCCAGGACCCCAGGACACGGCAGGCATGATCGAGATCGTTCTGGGAGGGCACCAGAACACCAGGTCCTGGATCTCCACCAGCAAGATGGGCGAGCCCGTGGCCAGCACACACACAGCCAAGATCCTCTCCTGGGATGAATTCAGAACATTCTGGATCAGCTGGCACAGCGGGCTCATCCAGGCATGGCTGGGCTTGCCTGGGGTGGGCACGGGAACCTCCTGGCCCTCTGGCATTGTTGCTTCCTGATACATGTGGTAGGGGTGGGGAGGGGAGAGGGGAAACACAAGGCAGCTCTCAAGTTGCTCACAGTCTGCCTGGAGTTACGTACAAAAAACAGGTGGTGAGAGCTGTGGCGGAGGAAGTGCCCAGGGATCTGGGAGCTGAAGGGTGGTGGGTGGTCAGGGAGAAAGAAAGTGGATAGAACAGGTAAAATGGGGACCGTGGGCTCTTTCTGGGCCAAGCAAAGGAGACATAGAAAGAAGCAGCTGACACAGCTTCCTAGAGGAGGGATATAGCCAAGTGGGGTTTTGAAGTACAAATAGAGGAGTTTGCCAGGCATATGCTAAGATCCAGAGGTACTTTGGAACCTGCAGATGCCACACTTGTGCCTCTGTTGGGTGTTTCATGAACAGTGTGGTCTCTAGTTTCTCTCATCTCTGACCCCTTGAGAACCCCGCCCCAACCTATGAGCGTGGCCAAGGCCTCTGACCATGTCTGAGCACGGCTTCACGCTTCCTGCCAGCATCCAGCAGCATTGGCCTCTTTTTCCAGGTTGGCCATGGTCCAGAGCCATCCAATGACTCTGTCATCATGGCCTGGACCCTCCCCAAGACACCAGAGGTCCAGTTCATCGGTTTCTCCACTGGCTGGGGTTCTGTGGGCGAGTTCCGCATCTGGAGGAAGGTGGAAGTAGATGAGAGCTACAGCGAAGCCTTCACTCTGGGGGTCCCGCACAGCGCCATCCCTGGGTCTGAGCGTGCAGCCGCCGCCATCATAGGTGCGTCTGCCCTGCAGCCTGATTTGGGGAAGACAGGAGCAAGAACCCAGGCCAAGGGACAAGTGTCTACTCTGGGCTCAGTCTCATACCAGGCTTTGCTGGGGACCTGTGCCCCGGGGCCTCCAACCACACACCCACTCACCTGACAAGCAGCTTCTAGTGCCTTCTCCATGATGGGTGCTGGGGCCAGACTCAGAGATGACCTCAAACCTGACCTTCAGGGCTTCCTAATCTGGCTGAGAAGGCAGGTCCTTGCCCTGTGTGGGGCAACCGGGAGGGTGGTGGTGAACTCCATGAGGGCAGTGGGTCTGGGGTGATATACAAGAAGGCTGAAAGGCCAGGTGAAGTTAACCAGGTATGGGGTGGAGGGCGGGGCTTCTGGGTGTCCAGCTGAGTGGGCAGGACCATTTCAAATGCTTAGAGCATTTACTGAGCAGGGGTAAGAGGCTGTGGCCAGGGATCTCTTGGGCTGTGGATTGTCTCCCATAGCCCAGGCATAGAAGTGGAAAGTGGGGACTGTGTGATCCATCTAGTGCTGGGAATTGGAAGGGTGAGACGCCAGGAGGAGGTGGACAGGCCTGAAGGAGGGGGTCTTGGGTCTCTCTGACATCAGAGGATGGAAGCCCTGGGGCCTGGGCAGGGTGGTGGTTGTGACCAGATCAGAGGATATTGGAGTTTATGACTTCTGAAGCATGAGATAAACTCAAATGTGGCCTTGGGGATGAGTGGCACAGATGGAGGTGAGGGATGTAGGGGAGAAGGCAGATGGACAACAGTGGAGAGGACGTGAAGGCAGGGACTTGTGTGCCAGTCAGTGTCATCAGCACAGTGGGATGGAAGGTTGGAGAAGAAGCTGGAAAACCCAGAGAAGGGTGATGAGAAAGTAACCAGGTACGCCCTGCCACAAGAGGAGGCTGCAAGAGCAGTGGCAGCCTCAGTGGGGCAGGAGGAAAGGCCGAGGAAGGAAGGGAGGTGCAATCAGGGGACAGTGGGGATTCCGGAGGGCCCATCAGCAATGTTTGGGGCATAGAGGCCAGGGAGAGGAAGACAGGGTACTGAAGGGATGAGAACACAGTAGGTCAGAAATAAGAGAAAAAAAGAACTTTTAAAAACACACCAACAATACCACACATGTAGGAAGAGTTTTATAAAAAATCTAAATACGGTTAGAGAGAAAATCACATTTCATATTGGAAGTTAGAAAAAATATTTAGAATGGAATCGCATGGCTGGATTGACATCTTAACGTCTGTGGGATGCAGCCAAAATTGTACTAAGAGGGAAATGTATAGCCTTAATTGCACCTGTTTAAAAAGCCAGAAAGGAAAGAGCATTTAACATAATGAAAAGGTAGAGAAAGAACACCTGAGTTAAAACTAAAGAACACAGAGGGAGGTATGGAGGAAAGGGCCAGTGGGTGTTCACCAAAGCCAGGAGACCAAGCAGGCTGACTGGGCAAGGGTGCAGCCCAGTTTCAAAGGGCAGCACTGGCAATCAGAGGATGGGTTGCTGGTGTTAGGCCACAAGTGAGCTCTCTCTAAGGAAAGCTGTCCGTAGGACAGCCAGGGCACTGGGTGAGGCCAGTCCCCAGCCCATCCTTTTTCTTCCCACCAGGAGATGTCATGGGGCCAACTCTGAACCATCTCAGCAACCACCTGCGCCTGCCCTTTGGCTGCGGAGAGCAAAACATGATCCACTTTGCACCCAACGTCTTTGTCCTGAAGTATCTCCAGAAAACCCGACAGCTCAGCCCTGAGGTGGAAAGGGAGACCACTGATTACCTGGTGCAAGGTACTGGGGGACACTGCCTGGGTGGAGGGCGTGGGACTGCAGGTAGCCTCGACCATGCTGGGGGGCAGCTCACATGCCAAGTGCGGTGGATGTAGAAGAAGGCAAAGAAGTGGGTGAAAGAGGCCGCTCTGGGTGGCCTGATGGGGTCCCTGTTAATAGGAACCTGGTGTCTGCACCTGTTAGGAAAAGGCTCTGAATGCTGGTAATCACCCATGGGGAGAGGAGTAGCATCTTTTAAAAATGTAGATATTTTGAACAACCAGAGCAGTATAATAGCATTATAAAAAACATCTGGAAAGGGAAAAAAATCCCCATAACCTCCCTGTCTTGCTGGCTCTGGGTTTACTCCTCTGCCCTCCAGGAGCAAAGATTAGCTTTGCCACTCTTGGTGTCTCATAACATGGCATCCTATGGCGTGCCCTCCACCCCCAACCCCGCACTGTGTGCATAAGATTCGTCCACTGGGCTGTGGGGACCTGTGGTCTGTTCACCTCCATTGCTGTGTGGGGAGACCATAGTCAGTGTGTCTGTTGATGGGCTTTGGAGCAGCTTCCAACTCAAGGCTTTTAGAATGGTGCTGCCATTAATCACCCTCTTAGTGTACTTAGTGACAACACGTCCAAATTTCTGTGGGGTGAAATCGCTGGGTCTCAAGATGTGTTCCGTTCATAATCACTTTGGAGACTACACTATTTCTTCATCACGTGCATTTATGGAGCACAACATACTGAACTATGCTTTTGGACATACTGGGGTTATTTCCAGTTTTTTTTTCTAAATAATGCAGCACTGAACATCTTCAGAAATAAACCACCAGCACTGAACTTCTTCAGAAATAAACAAAGCAGCATTGAACTTCAGATATAAATAACACAGCACTGAACATCTTCCATTGCCATGACTCAGGTCCTTAGGATAGGGAACAGCCTTATGGCGGAGGGGGCGGAGGCAGGGGGGCGGACAAGGCCTCTGAGGGCCCTGTCTTACCCACTTTGCACATCTAGGCCCCACAGGTAGGAGGAAGGGGGTGGGAGGCTGGAGGTGGGGTCTCACTTCTGTCATGGATTCCCACTCTGTGTCCTCGGGTAGGGCCTGCTTTTCTCAGTAACTTGGTTTCCTACCTGTGTAACAAGGGAGTTGTCAGTTGATCCCAAGGTCCTGGGGCCTCCTGGGCTCTGCTTCTAGCCTTGGGCTGGAGTTGAAGTGAAAGGAGCACGTGGAAGGGGCTGGACCCAGCTCTGAAGCTGGCATCCATCTTGTGCCAGGCAAGTACCGCTCCATCCACGCTGCCCTGAGTTGCCTTCCCGGCAGCCTCCACACTGATGGTCCCCATTTCCCAGATGAGCAAAGTGAAGGTCCTGGGAGTGAAGAGGTGCCCAAGACCTCATAGGGGCAAGTGGTGGGGGCGTCTCAGACTGCAGACTCCCCTGGACTGGGGCACGAGGGGCAACCAGGGCACTAGACCCAGCCAGAGGGAGATGAGAACCCACGGGCACAACCTTGGAAATTTCTGCCACCGAAAAGGACCCGCGGGTGCCTGGCTCAGACGATGCTGGCCCCTATCAGATGGGGAAACTGAGGCACGTGAAAATCTCGATTCCTAAGGCGAGTCTGGGGTCCCTGCCTCCTGGCCTGTTACGGTTCCCGCAGTTATTCTACTCCAAGGGCAGTCCTGATGATCTAGAACCATCTGTCCTTGTGGATGAGAAAATGAAAAAACTTACTATGAAGAACGTACAACTCTCAGATGAGAGAACTCAGGGGTTGCCATGGACTGAAGGTTTGGCTTCAAGAAGGCTGACCGCAGACTTCCCAGAACCCCAAGTCTGCTTGGTCCATTGTGGGGACGGGGGGCTCAGGTTCATGTGCTGTGAGGGTCTTGGAGGTAGATGGGCCCTGGCTTCCCAGGGCCAGGCATACCTCAGTGGACTCATCTGGGCTCAGGCCCTTGAATGCCACCCAGAGTGCAATGACCTGTATGGGTGAGTGGCAGCCTGGACCCGCCCCCCCCCGGGACAGCCAGACCTGAGGCTTATCAGCCAATTGGCCTTTCAGACTCAACAAGCCCCAGATTAACCCCCGACCCCCTGGTTTTCCGGCAAACCTTTGGTGTTAGTTTCCTGGGGCTGCCGTAACAAAGTACCACAAACTGGGTGGCTTAGAACAATAGGACTTTATTCCTTCATGGTTCTGGAAGCCAGAGGTCCAAAATGAAGGTGGCAACAGGGTTGATTCCGTCTGGAGGCTCCGAGGGAGCATCTGTCCCAGGCCTCTGTCCTGGCGGAATTCTGGTGACTCCAGGTGTTCTTTGGCTTGTGGACACATCACCACGCTCTCTGCCTCCGTCTCCACAAGCCCTTTTATATCTGTGTGTTTCCCTTTCTTTCCTCTGAGAAGGACACCAGTCATTGGATTTAGGGTCCAGCCTAATCCAGGAACATAATTCCATCTGCAAAGAACCTCACTCCCGATAAGGTCACATTTTGAGGTTCCAGGTGGACATTAATTTGGCGGGGCAGGGGACACTGTCCACCCAGTTCAGAGTTCCTCCTGCCTCTTTCCCCACGTCCATGGGCACAGCTCCATCCTTCCTGCCTTTCAGGCCGCAAACCTTGATGCCCTCGGCATCCTTCTTCTTTTCCTTCACATCTTATTCAGCTAAGGCAGCTCTGCCTATACCGCAGAACCCCTCCCTGCCTGTCCCCACCACCCGCTCCAAGCCCATGGTCATGCTCGCCTAGACAGTCCCCACCTGCCCAGTTTCTCTGCTTCCTCTCTGGACCCTACGATCCACCCACTACATTTGTCCCCTCACACCCCTCCCCTGCTCCCCTCACCCCCTCCACTCATGCCCCCTGCTGCCCTCACAATAAGACCAACCGCCCAGCTCAGCCTTGGAGGCCCCAGTAGCCCACCTGACCTCCCTCCCTCTTGTCCCTCCTTGCTCCCTTGCTCTGAGCAAACCAAGCTCGAGGGCGCCTGGAGATGGTGCATTTCACTGACCAACCCCTGCCCCAGGTATGACTGAGGGGCTGGTGTGTGACCAGGAGTCACAAAGGGGCGATATCAGGAAACAAAAGAAGAATAAAGTAGAGGTTTCAATCCCCCCAGCTGTGGGTGTGGGGCAGTTTCAAGGACCCCAGCTGTGGGCGTGGGGCAGTTTCAAGGACCCCAGCTGTGGGCGTGGGGTAGTCTCAGGAACCCTCGATGTGGGTGTGGCATTGTTTCTGGGTCCTGGGGTAAGACGTTGGCTGGCCAGCCATTCACCAGGGTGCTGTCCCCTCTTCTTGCCCCACAGGCTACCAGAGACAGTTGACCTACAAGCACCAAGATGGCTCCTATAGCGCTTTCGGGGAGCGGGACAAGTCGGGGAGTATGTGGTGAGTCCTCACTCCCCAGGCACGGCTGCTGAGTTTCTTCCACTTGAAGTCACATTCTCATGTCCAGCACAGCGTAGCCAGGAGCCTGCATGGGAAATGGAGATGGCCATGGTCTTAGCCCCTGGGGTTTACAGGTCTGGATTGTTGGGGTGGTGGGCGGGTTCTGCCTGGCCTGTGCATGGTGGAGCTGGCGGCGGTGACAGTTACTGTTACTCCTTCTGCTGTTGTTGCCACAGGGCCCAGGAACTGAACCCCTGCCCTCTGGCCCCTTGAGGATGGGTCCTGGCGCTCTGGTCCTCCTCAGAGCCCATGGGACCCAGGAATGGGGTGACCCTGAGCAGGAGGGGATGGGCTGGGAGAGGCCAGACCACTGCCTCAAAGCTGGCTTGTGGGGTTCTGGAGGCACGTCCTGGGGTCCGGTTTCCCTTGTGAGCGGCTCCCTCTGGCTTTCAGGGTCAACCAGAGCAGGGGGGGCCTGGGTGTACCTGGGTCTTATTCCCTGAGATCTTTGGGCCACAGCAGTTCTTGGCATCATCAGGGATTTGCCTCGTCCACTTTGGGGCTTACTGAGGAAGTGGGGCACCCGAACTTTCTGTCCCTAGTGAGGCCTCCTTCTCAGAGCAACACCCTGATGGCGCCTGCAGCAGCTATGGGCATGGACAGTATCCAGTCCTTAAATCGGCCCAGCGTCAGTGCCAGGGGCCGGGGGAACAGGGACACGGCTGGCTGAGCCCACGCTGCGGTGCAGTGTCACTCGCTTGGCTCCCGAGGGGCCCAGCCTTGATCACCTGCTCAGCCCCCCAGTCCCCAGAAGCCAATCGTCTGACCCAGTTCTGGTCCCAGGGCCTTGCCTTGCTGACAGCCCATGAGGCAAGGCCGCAGTCATGCACTAGCAAGCAGAGGCCCCCACCCTCTGCGGGATTGGCCAAAGCCACTGAGTCACTCTCTGAAAGCTGGCCAAGTCCTGGCAGCTCCCAGAGGCCTCCACCGGTCAGAAATAGTGAGCTGTGACCTTTGTATGCCCTCCCACAGTTCACACACACACACACACACACACACACACACACACACACACACTGAGCAGGAAAAGACCAGTTCTGCTGTGGTCATGGAAATGTGACACCCAGCAGCTTGCCTCTCCCCCTTAGCCTTGTGAAACTTCCCTGTAGGACAAAACTGCAGGATACACAGGACAATGGCAACAGCATCCACCCTGGGGCTGGGCAAACCCAGGCTCTGTCTCGTGTGGACTGTGGCAGCCTTAGACCAGATGCTCAACTTCTCTGAACCTGTTTCCTCACCACACATCCCTCTCTGGACTGGGATCGGGTAGGCAGTAGGATAAGGGTGCAGGCGTGCTCATTACAGTGCCAGGTACCCATTGGGATGGATACCCTGTTAGCACCTCTCCCTAAATATTTGGCCAGGGAGTCCAGGATCCAGTCCAACCTCTTCAACTTCCTTAAAACTCAGGATCTGTTATAGATAGGTTCCGGCGCATCCAGTGTTCATTCATTCATTCATTTGTTTGTTTATTCAAGTGTCTGCTATGTGTCAAGCTCTTTTCTTACTCCTGAGAGAACAAGAAAGACATGGTCCCTGCCTCCAGGAGTTCATTGCTCGAGAGAGAGAGACCCTGTACAAGATGTAATGGTTATCTACTGCTGTGTAACAAGTCACCCCAAAACATAGCCACTTAAAACAAACATTTAGTCACAGTTCTGTGGGTCAGGAATTCAGGAGCAGCTTAGCTAGCATTGCTGGCTCAGGATCTCTCCCAAGGTTGCAGTCAGGGTGTTGGCTGGGGCTGTCATCATCTGAAGACTTGACTGGGGCTGGAGCATTTGTTTCCAAGTTAGTTCTCTCACATGGCTATTGGCAGGAGGCCTCAGTTCCTCACTGAAGACTATCCCATAGGGCTGCTTGAGTGTCCTTACAACATGGCAGCTGACTTCCCTTTGAATAAAAACTCCAAGAGAGGAAACAAGGAGGATGCCACATGCCTTTTATCATCTGGTTTCCCAAGTCATACTGTCACCTCCACCACATTCTACTTTAAAAAAAAATATTTATTTATTTATTTTTGGTTGTGTTGGGTCTTCATTGCTGTGTGTGGGCTTTCTCTAGTTGCAGCAAGCAGGGGGCTACTCTCTTCGTTGTGGTGTGGGGGCTTCTCACTGTGGTGGCTTTTCTTGTTGCAGAGCACAGGCTCTAGGTGCGCAGGCTTCAGTAGTTGTGGCATGTAGGCTCAGTAGTTATGGCTCGCAGGCTCTAGAGAGCAGGCCCAGTAGTTGTGGCGCATGGGCTTAGTTGCTCAGCAGCATGTGGGATCTTCCTGGACCAGGGCTTGAACCTGTGTCCCCTGCATTGGCAGGCGGATTCTTAACCCCTGCGCCACCAAGAAGTCCCCACCACATTAACTTCTTTAGAAGCAAGTCACTATGTACAGCCTATACTCAAGAAGGGGGGAAACTGGGTTCTACTGCTTGAAAGGAAAAGAAGCAAGGCATTTGTGGATATATTTTAAAGCTACTACATCACCTATATAATTTCTCATATCTATGAAGCATGCTAAGGGGGTAGGGTATGATGAGGCACACAGTTACATGGGGTGGTCAGGAAAGGTGCCCTTGAAGAGGTCACCTGAAGAAGATGAGAGAGGAGCTGTATGAAAATCCAAGGGGAGAAGATTTCAGGCAGAGGGAACAGCCTGTGCAAAGGCCCTGAGGCAGAACTGAGCTTGACGAGTTTGAGCCACAGAAGGAGACCAGTGTGGCTGAAGCAGCACAGACGAGGAGGAGAGTGGCCCAACGTGAGGGAGGAGAGGGTGGCAGGGCCAGACTGAGCAGCGGGAAGAGTTTGGATTTTATTCCACATGGAGCAGGAGGGCTTAGAACAAAGCATGGCTGTAATCTGAGTCACGCTGGGCTGTGTGTGTTTAATTAATAGAGTTTATTTTTGTAGAACAGTTTTAGTTTCATAGAAAAATTAAGTAGGTAGAAGTGAGTTCCCATACACGCCCTCTCCCCTACACACAGTTTCCCCTGCTGTTAATGTCTTGCATTAGTGATATACATTTGTTATAAATGATGGACCAGTATTGCTACATTATTAACTGAGGTCCATAGTTTAGGGTTCATGTTGCATAGTCTATGGGTTTGGACAATTAAGGTGTCATAGAAAATAGTTTCACGGCCCTAAAAATCCCCTGTGCTCTGCACATTTGTCTCTCCCTCCCCCCAGCCCCTGGCAACCACTGAGACTTTTACTGTCTCTATAGTTTTGCCTTTTCCAGAATGTCATAGAGTTGGAATCATTCAGTATGCAGCCTTTTCAGATTTCTCCTTTCACTCTGTAATATGCATTTAAATTTCCTTCAGGTCATACCGTGGCTTGTTAGCTCTTTTTGTTGCTGAATAATATTCAGTTGTATGGACGTACCACAGTTTGTTTATCCCTGTTTGTATTGTAAGATGGAAAATTAAAGAGAACAGTGGGGGCTTCCCTGGTGGCGCAGTGGTTGGGGGTCCGCCTGCCGATGCAGGGGACACGGGTTCGTGCCCCGGTCCGGGAAGATCCACATGCCGCGGAGCGGCTGGGCCCGTGAGCCATGGCCGCTGAGCCTGCGCGTCTGGAGCCTGTGCTCCGCAACAGGAGAGGCCACAACAGTGAGAGGCCCGCGTACCGCAAAAAAAAAAAAAAAGAGAGAACAGTGTAGCAGAATGTGGAAATTCCACAGTTCCCAGCACAGGGGCAACTAAGTTCCATCTTGGCCCCCCAGTGTTTGGAATTTCCAAACTCTGCTGCATACAGAGTAGGTGATGGGGCAGGGCTGGGCTGGCGGAAGCAGTGGGAGCCATGGGGTGGCCTGGCTGACACAGGAGCCATGGGGGTAGAAGGAAGAAGATGGATTTGAGGTATCTTGGAAGGAGAGTGGCCAGGACGAGGTTAATAAGGTTAATAATTGTAAGGTTAAGTGTAAATAATTGTAAGGTTTTGGTGATTCACAGAAACAGAGCTTGGAGCCACTTGATTTTCTTGTTTTGTTTTTTTAACTGTAATAAATAACAGAAAATTTACTGTCTTAACTATTTTTAAGTATACAGTTCAGTGGTATTAAGTACATTCATACTGTTGAGCAGCCAACACCACCGTCCATCCCCATAACTCTTTTCATCTTGTAAATCTGAAACTCTATACTTATTAAATGCTAACTCCCCATTCTCCCTTCCCCCCAGCCCCTGGCAACCACCATTCTACTTTCTGTCTCTATGATTCTGACTACTCTTAAGTGCCTCATATAAGTGGAATCATACAGTGTCTTGTGTGATTGGCCTATTCCACTCAGCATAATGTCCTCAATGTTCGTCCATGTTATAGCACTTTGCGGAGTTTCTTTCCTTTTCAAGGCTGAATAATATTCCATTGTGTGGATATACTGGTGACGGCAGGTGAGAGGACCTTGGTCCTCGTCTTCTTTAGAGAGACAGTTCCACAAAGAGACTTTGTAAAGCAGAAATACACACCCAGAGAAGAGTGCGGGCATCCTCCCTAACGAGGAGTACACCAGAGAGATGATTTAAATCACTTATATGGGGGCAGTTTTTCCGGGTTTTTGTTTTCCTCTCACCAATCATCTTTCTTGGTTTTCCACATCTGACCTGACCCAGGGCCCTGCCTGATATGCGCATGCATCTTTTAGCCAAAATGTATTCCAGTGAGGGGGGGTCTCTGGGAGATTGACAGAACAGAGATTCTGGGTTAGTGCTCCCTCCATTTTTGATCCCCAAAGGAGCTTTTTTGTGCATGGGCAGTTGGGGAGGTCTCCTTGACCTCAAGAATGAAAGAGGTGGTCCTCTTCTCGTTTTACTCCAGCAGAGCTCAGCTCTCCTCTGCTCCTGCCATTAACTTTTCCGTTGAAATATCAGGGGAAACAAGCTTCAGTTTCCTCAGCTTGACAAACACCAGCCCAGGGGCCCATCTACGTCCTACCTCAATACCACATTTTGCTTGTCCATTCATCTGTCAGTGGACACTGGGTTGCTTCCATAGTTCGGCCATTGTGAATAATGCTGCTACAGATATGGGTGCACAGATATCTCTTTAAGACTCTGCTTTCATTTCTTTGGGGTATATACCCAGAAGTGGAATTGCTGGATCATATGATAATTCTGTGTTCAATTTTTTTAGGAACTGCCATGTTGTTTTCCATGGGGGCTGTACCATTGTCCGTTCCCACCAGCAGTGCACAAGGGTTCCAATTTCTCTGCATCTTCATCGACACGTGCTGTTTTCTGTGTCGTTTGGTTTTTGTTTTATAGTAGCCATCCTGATGCATGTCAGGTGGGGGAGCCACTTGATTTTGGAAAGGATGGATTACTCTTTCGTCCTGAGTTGGGGTGTTTCCCCTGCTGATAGTTCTGCTGTTTGTCCCTCTTGGCTCCCTGGTTTCCATCTGGTGGTTCTCCTGAATTCATTATTTTCATTCATTCATTCTCCAGCTTCATCGTCTCCCATTCAGGGTGCACTAGCAACAGTTGGGCTGGGGGATGGGGTGGACAAGGGGCAGGCTGCAGAGATACAGATAGAAAACAATGACACAGAGGGAGGGCCTGGGGGTCCAGAGGCAGCATGTCCATCACAGAGTGGAGGTGTCTGGGAGGCTTCCTCTGGGGAGGGACCCCTGGGTTGAACACTGAGAGACAAGTAATACTTCATCCTGTAAAGAAAGGAGGTAGGAGCATGGTGCATCCAGGGCCTGGGTGACTGAGTAACTGAAGCTAGTGGGTTGGTGGGATGTTTTCAGCTGCAAACAAAAGAAAACTGGCTGAAAAAGCAATTCTGAATATCTCCTCACACCATAGAGCTGGGGAGGCTCCAGGATTGGCCAGTCTGGCAGCCCCACAATCCATTGGGGTTCCTGGTTCTTTCCCTTGGTCCCTGTGGGCATCCTCGGCGCAGCAGCTGCTCTCCTCGTGGTGGCAAAATGGCTGCAGCTGCTCCCAGCATCACCTCATGTGCCCATTCCAAAGCCATTTGCAGGTCTGGGGACTGGAAGGCCCATGGCTGTGGCTGGCTAGGGCTATAGAGGAGCCCAAGTGTCCAGTGTACCTGGTTGCCGGTTTTTCCTGGGATCTCTCAGCAAGACCTGGGATCTCTTGCGGAGTGGTTATGGAGGAGCAACAAGGAAGGTCTTCTGCACATGGCGGGGGTGGGGGCTGGTGGTGGGACTGGACCAGCTCACAAAAAGGCCTTGAGTGCCAGGCAAGGAGCAGACCCGGGTGCTTCTGTGGGGGGAGGGAGTAAACGGGGAGGCTGGGCTCCATCATCAGGTCCTGCTGGGTGCCCACACACTTCCATCAAGTGCTCACAACAGCCCTACGAGGGCAGGCTGGACCCTCCTGTCTTGCAGAGTAGGAAGCAGAGTCTTGGATGATGTGGGGAGCGTGCCACAGTCCCTGGCGGGGCACACGGGAGGTGACTCTGTTTTGCAACTCCCCAGCCCATGGCTCTCCCAGCCCCCACCTCATCCTGTTTCAGGCTCACAGCCTTTGTCCTGAAGTCCTTCGCCCAGGCGCGCAGCTTTATCTTCATTGACCCTCAGGAGCTGGCAGCCGCCAAGGGCTGGATTGTCCAGCAGCAGCGGGCAGACGGCTCCTTCCCGGCGGTGGGCAGGATTCTGAACAAGGACATCCAGGTTGGCAGCCTCCCAGCTTCCTCCTGGGGTCTTGGCTTTGCCCTGGCTGCTCCCCGGTGTTGTCTGGGCCCAGTGGGGGCAGGGGGCTGTCCCCTCTGGCTTGGGATGAAACTACAAATCCTCTTACAGGGTGGGATCCACGGCACAGTCCCTCTGACAGCCTACGTGGTGGCAGCGCTCCTGGAGATGGGCCTGGCCTCGGAGGTAAGCGCAGGGGGCCCGGGAGGTGCCGGCTGGAGGAGCGAGCGGACAGTTTTGCCTTGCAGGCCAGGTTGGCCATCTTCTGGCCATCTTCAGCTTCTATTTATTCCTTGATGCCCCCCTTCTGCTCATTAGTGAGACTTTTTGATGCTTTTCAATGGTCACAGAACATCCAACTTCTTGTGGCCTGAGCAGAGGTGTGAGAGATTCCAGCAGTAATCACCGGGGACATGCCTGTGTAGGAGAGTGGGGTAGGCGTGGCTGTATCCTGAGTACGAGCCCTCCCAGGACTGTCCACAGCCCCCAGGCCCAATCGGAGAATCATTTGGGGCCCAATCAGGTTCCTGGCCAGCGACCCAGGGGCTGGCTTCAGGGAGCCCTACACAAAATGTGGGACTCATGAATGCTTTTGCGGGGAAGAGTCTAGAACCTTCAGGGACGGTACTAGACCCAGCAGGGCTTAGACGTCCCGAGGAACTCCAGGGCCATCGTCACTTCCGGGAGGCTGTCCCAGATGGGCGTGGCATGTCCCCTGCAGTGAGAGCTTAGACGGAGCTCAGCCGCTGGGGTCGGGACTCCACCATTCCTAACACCTGTGCCAATTCCAAATCCTCTGGTGATGAATTGTGAATTGTGGCACTTCTCAGAATTTCCCGATTTGACTGTGTCTAGGCTTTGGTGCGACCTAAGACCCTCCACGTCCCACACGCTTTGCCCAGAGAGCCCCTTGCTTGCCCTGTGTTAAGGGGCTGAATTGTGTCGATCCCAAAATTCATATCCTGAAATCCCAACCCCCATCTTAGCTCAGGCTGCCATCACAAAACACCGCAGAGTGAGGGACTTCAACAACAGACATTTATTTCTTATGGTTCTAGAGACTGGAAAGTCCAAGGTCAAGGTTCTGGTCGATTTAGTTCTTTTTTTTTTTTTTTCTGATTCAGTTCTTTTTTTTAAATTAAATTAATTAATTTATTTAATATTTTATTTTTGGCTGTGTTGGGTCTTCGTTTCTGTGCGAGGGCTTTCTCCAGTTGGCGGCGAGCGGGGGCCACTCTTCATCGCGGTGCGCGGGCCTCTCACTGCCGCGGCCTCTCCCGTTGCGGGGCACAGGCTCCAGACGCGCAGGCTCGGTAGTTGTGGCTCACGAGCCCAGCCGCTCCGCGGCATGTGGGATCTTCCCGGATCGGGGCACGATCCCGTGTCCCCTGCTTTGGCAGGCGGACTCCCAACCACTGCGCCACCAGGGAAGCCGCTCTGATTCAGTTCTTAATGAGGGGTCTCTTCCTGGCTTGTAGACAGCCATCTTCTTTCCATGTCCTCACGTGGCCTTTTCTTGGGGCGTGACCATGGAGAGAGGTGGGATGGGGTTGGGGGAGAGATTGAGAGAGAGATCACTCTGGTGTCTCTTTGTCTTCTTATAAGCAGCCTCATTGATTATAGAGGTTCCACCCTCTTGGCCTCATCTAAACCTAACCACCTCCCAAAGGCACCCCTTCCTAACACCATCATATTGGAGGTTAGGGCTTTAACATATACATTTGTGGGAGGGGGACGGGGAGGCACAGACATTCAGTACATAACAGCCCCAAGACTTCAGAATGTGATAGTATTTAGAGACAGGGCCTTTAAAGAGGTAGTCACGTTAAAATGTAGCCTTTAGAGTGGGTACTAATCCACTATGACTGGCATCCTTGGAAAAGGGGGACATTAGGACACAGAGACCAGCACAGAGGGAAGATGATGTGAAGATAAAGGGAGAAGATGGCTAGCTACAAGCCAAGAGAGAGACCTGGAACAGATCCTTTCCTCACGGCCCTCAGAAGGAACCAGCCCTGCTAACACCTCGATATTGGACTTCTGGCCTCCAGGTCCACGAGATAAGAAATTTCTACTTTTTTAAGCCACCCAATTTGTGGTACTTTGTTACGCAGCCCCAGCAGACTCATACACCCTGCCTCTAGGAAGACCAACCAACTTGGTTGGCCCGGGACCAAGGGATTCCGGGGATGCAGGCCTCGTGGGTGCCTCCTCCCTGCCTGCACCTGAGACTGAGGAACCCAGGCTCCTTGGCGTTCCCAAGGTGGGTCTCTCCTCCATCCCCTGGTTCTGCTTTTTGTTTTGGTAAAATCGACATTTAGGTCCTTCTGACCTTATCAGATTTTTCTAGAGCTGAACCAAGTGTTTCTTCCTGAACTCAAGAATATGAAGGCCCCTGTGCCTTAGGCTGAAAAAAGGCCCCCGGACTTGTGTCCTGTGGCATTTGTAACAAAGTACCACAAACAGTGGCTTTAAACAACGGGAGTTTATTCTCTTGCAGTTCTGGAGGCCAAGGTCTGAAGTCAGTGTGTGGGCGGGGCCATGGCTCCTCTGGAGGTCTAGGGGAGGATGCTTCCTAGCCTCTTTCACCTTCTGGGAACTCCCAACATTCCTTGGCTTGTGACTGCATCACTCCAATCTCTGCCTGTCTTTCCACGGCCTTCTCTCTGTGTCTCTTCGTCCTCTCTTCTTATAAGGACATCAGTGCTACCTCTGCAAAAGTGTCCAGCCACCCCCACCCCAGGCTCTGGGCTTATGTGGCTCAGGCTTGGGGATCCAGTTAATTTGCTCTGTCATCCCTGATACATGCCCCGGGAGGAAGATGGTACGTCTTAACGACATGCCGTAAGGGCGGTTGCCGTGCTTTATCCTGATCTAAAGATGGAAAGCTTTGGGAGAGCATTCCTTCTGCAATCTTAACAATCACCAAAGCAGAGTTATCTTAACTCCATGGCTCCACCAGTGCCCACAGGAGCACCATTGCTCATTTGCTAAATTCCCGAATGCTTTGAATCACTCCTTTTTCCATTTAGCCTATATTATTGGGCAGCTTCTCTGAACTAAGCCCATCACTGGACCATGAACTTGGTTTCTGTCCTTCACCCGCTCACACTGTGGTTCAGGAGCATGGTGAGGGTTGGTGGGCTTCCTGGAGGAGGTGACAATTGAAGCTAGGCCTGGAGGATGAGGTGGGCCTGAGCTGGGGGTCTTAGAAGCCAGCCTAGTGATAGAGTGGGATGGGGCGGGGCGGCCAGGGGTCTGCCTGCTTCCCCCAGAGTGTCTCTGAATTGATTTGTTGTGTTCAGACTTCACTTGGAAAACCTGGCACCAACATAAAAGAAAGGGAATGGGGCTTTGAAAGCTGAGGCTGCAGGCAGTGGGGCACCAGAAGGATACAAAGTGAGGGGCTGCAAGCCATCCAGTGCTTGCCCCAGGCATGTCCTGAGAACCTCTGGGAGTGTGGTGGGTGGGGTGAAGGCAGAGCAGCCTCCCAGGGCTCCAATTCCCACCCCCGCTGCACCCCACAGGAGGAAAGGGGTGCCATTGCCAAAGCCAGGCACTTCCTGGAGTCCAGCGCGCCCCTGGCTACGGACCCCTACAGCAGTGCCCTGACCGCCTACGCGCTGACCCTGCTCCGCAGCCCTGCAGCCCCCGCCGCTCTGCGAAAGCTCCGCAGCCTGGCCATCACCCAGGGTAGGTGCCCCTGCCTGCCACCCCAGCGGACACGGTGTGGGGCCAGCCCACTGCGGGCCCCAGTAAACAGCTCATGAACACGTGCATGGAATGAAGGAGGCATCCTTTGCTCACTCTGTTTTTTTTTTAATAAATTTATTTTTTTAATTATTTTATTTTTGGCTGCATTGGGTCTTCGTTACTGCACACGGGCTTTCTCTAGTTGTGGTGAGCGGGGGCTACTCTTCGTTGCGGGTCGCAGGCTTCTCATTGTGGTGGCTTCTCTTGTTGCAGAGCACGGGCTCTAGGTGCACGGGCCTCAGTAGTTGTGGCTCGCGGGCTCTAGAACGCAGGCTCAGTAGTTGTGGCGCACGGGCTTAGTTGCTCTGCAGCATGTGGGATCCTCCTGGACCAGGGATCGAACCCGTGTCCCCTTCATTGGCAGGCGGATTCTTAACCACTGGGCCACCAGGGAAGTCCCTCACTGTTTTTTTTTACTCATTTATTATTGTATCTACTAGTGGCTTCATTTGATGAAGTGGCTCGAGCTTGAGCATCATTTTCCTCCCCTGTGAAGTAGGGGATGCCACCCTGCCCCCACCAGGGAAAACAGTGCTCGGAGATCCCTGGTAGAGGATCCCCAGGCTTCCTGGAAACCATTCCTGGGCAGGGTGCTGGGAGGCAGGGGAGGGCTGCAGCCGGCTCCCACCCTGCCCCCCATCACTGGGTGAGTCTCGGAAAGCCTTTTCCATCTTGGAGTGTCAGTCTCCCGTCTACAAAATGACTCCTCATTGTGTTTGGGGAGCCCCAGTCACTGAGCTGTGACTTCTCAGAGGTCCCCAAACTCAGTCTCCTTCCCCCCAGCCCCTGGGCTTTCCCAGGAGCTGCGCTGGTATTCCATCCAGCTTCTCTGCTTAAGATGTCACCTGAAGAATTGCTTTCACTGCTTAAGAAGAAGAAGAAGAAAAAAAAACTTAAAAAGCAAAATTCTAAAACCATCCAGTTGGATGACGGTGTCAATTTAGGACTAACTGCTCAAGATCTGAGGCAGGGAGTGCTGATTTCTCAGTGGTTTGAGGGCTTTTTATACCACACATGAGCTCAGAATCTTTGGAGCCTTTGCCAGTACGGAGTGGCTTCCTGGTCCCCAAGTCGGGTAGACTGGGGCCTGCCTCAGGGCTCCAGCCAAGAGGGAGGCCATTGATTAGTGATGTCTGTCGGGGTAGAGTAAAGCAGCCAGGGATTGGTGATGTCTGCCAACGGTGCAGGAGGGGCTGGGTTTGTCGCTGTAGCTGCAGATCTGAGATGTAGCCCCAAGACCCTTCCTGTCCCAGCCATCTTCCCCTGGTATCCTCTTGCCCTGGGGCCCAGCCCCTGATGTCTATTCTTGAGCCCACATGCGCTGACACTCAGCATGGGTTGCCAGGCTGAGTGCCAACAGGGGTTGTGGCCCCTGACCTCTTCTGGCCTTACAGATGGGGTGACCCACTGGAGCCTGACGGGTTCCCGGGATGTGGACAAGGATGCGTTCCTGAGCTTCAGTGACGGGGTCTATCAGACAGGTACTGGCCACCCCACCTGCGGTGCCTGCTGTGGGCACCGGGTCCTGGGTCCCAGTGTCAAAAGGGCCCCAGCTGGCCTCTTCCGTTGCAGTGGTCTCGGCCGAGGTGGAAATGACAGCCTATGCCCTGCTGACCTACACCCTCCTGGGAGATGTGGCCACTGCCCTGCCTGTGGTGAAGTGGCTGTCCCAGCAGCGGAATGCCCTTGGGGGCTTCTCCTCCACTCAGGTGAGCCAGGAAGGCCAAAAGAGGGGCTCGGGTCTGAGCGGGGTTACTGTGGCCTAGGCTTGGGACTCAAGAGCCAGGTAGGAAGCCACTGGCTGCTTCAAGTCTCAGGACGGCTCCTTACCCGCAGCCCCTGGGGGCATGATGTCCAAGAGAGGGCAGGAGGATGGGGCTGAGGGACAGATGTGCCTGGCTCTGGGACAGGGACCCAGCCCCTGCCTCCATGGAGATGCTCCCCAGATGCCTGGGGCCCCCAGCCCTGTGGGTATCTACACCGGACACCCAGTGCTCTGTTCCGGCCTCACGGGTCGCTGGTATCCGGAGAGGACCCGTGGCACCCGCAGCGTGGGCCGGACCCGCTCCTGGGGCTGAGCCCAGCCTCCTGCTCTGTCCCCAGGACACCTGCGTGGCTCTGCAGGCCTTGGCAGAGTACGCCATCTTGTCTTACGCGGGCGGCATCAACCTCACCGTCTCCCTGGCCTCCACCAACTTGGACTACCAGGAGACCTTCGAGCTGCACAGGGCCAACCAGAAGCTTCTACAGATGGCGGCGGTGCGTGCTCCCGGGACCAGGGGTGGGGGGTGGGCAGCGACGGCGGCCCCTCCCTGCTGCCTGTCTGTCCACGTGGGTCTGCGGGGGAAACCACGGCATCTTCTCTCCCCAGATCCCCAGCCTCCCCACGGGGCTGTTTGTGAGCGCCAAGGGCGAAGGCTGCTGCCTGATGCAGGTGAGGCTGCGGGGAGAGGGGGCGCTTCCAGGGCACCCCTGGAGGGGCGGGCGGGAGGGAGCTCAGTGTTGGGCCAGGTTGAGTGGGGTGGATGTGGGTGTGAGAGCCACCCCAGGGCAGCCTGTCAGCCCCCTGAAATGCCATCCACTCTGCCCAAGGCAGGACCCAAGGCAGACGGCAATGTGTCCCCTTGAGGATGGAGTCGCCCCAGAAGCTCCATCTGATCCCCGTTCCGGTGGTCTCTGACCTTAAGCATACCCCTCCCTTCACCCCCCACGGTGGGACTTGTTATTCTCCCTGCCAAGGCCTGAATGGAGATGGCCAGCCTGGCGCTCCCCACGACCCCTCAGTCACCAGGCTCAGGATTTAGTCACACTCTGGGTGGAGACAGGCTGGCCTCCTAGGCTCTGGCCAGCGGTCTGAGGGCAAGTCTGCCAGGAGACCCTCGCATTCTCAGCTTCTGCATCTGGAAGGTGGGAGCCCAGACAACACAGTGGATAGGGGAGGGAGCCTGAGAGGCAGACAGACCTGGGCTTGAAATGTGGAAAAATGGGGTGATGGTCGTACCTACACCATCAGGGCGAAATGGAATGACCGTAGTGCCCAGAGCTGTTGTTGATGTCACCGTTGTCGTCGTTCTGGCTGTCCCCCACCTTGTCCTGCCCTTGCCTCTCCCCTCCCCACTCCCCTGTCCCCTCAGCCTCTGTCCTCCCACCCCCCCAGATCGATGTTACCTACAACGTGCCAGACCCAGTGGCCAAGCCGTCCTTCCAGCTGCTTGTCAACCTCCAGGAGCCCGAGGCCGAGCGGCGGCCCCCTGCGCCTGCCTCCGCGGCTGACGATGACGACCCAGCAGCTGACCAGCATCAGCAGGAGTACCCGGTGACACTGGAGGTGTGCACCAGGTAAGGCCTCCTGCCCCGCTGGCTGGCACCGCCACCGGACGGCATTTTATATAGTGACGCTCTCGACTAGGAACGCCTCGGGCATTCATCTGGGCCTGTACTACTTGTGGGAGCCCCACAGACATTTCACCAAAGTTGTGGCTGGACTAGCCCTCGTGGTCCTTAGTCTGATCGCAAGACACACGTCAGCAACACCCATCAGGGACCTTTGAAGAACAAGATTTCTTACTCACAGGTCCTGGAGGGCACATGACCCTCCCGAGGGTCACACAGCGAGGTCACAGGTAGAGAGACAGAGAGAAGGCACGGACCTGAGGTTCTGCCTATATTGGGGTCTGAGGGGGGGGTTTGCCTACATTTTTGTGGATTCACTCTTTATTGGCGAATTTAAAATATAAGAGCAGGAATTAGGGTGCTGGAAGGGGAAGGCAGGGTGACCCAAGAGGTCCATCATCTAGGTTACCCAGGGCTTCCTGAAAGAGGGACCTTTGTGGGTGGGGGCAGCCTGATTCCTCTTCTGGTTGTTTGGCTAGTAGTTGTGTCATACGGCCGCCAGTATCTTTATTCAAGATGGATGTCTTCGAAATGGATGCCTTTGCAATCAGAAGCTTACACTCCAAATGATTTTTGAAACGAAAGAAATGGAAGTGCTTCTGAATGGGTGCAGCAAACCCCAGTGACAGGTGGGGCTGGGTGGGATGGCTGTTTGTGGCCCCTGTGCGACCCACCAGCCCCAGGTGTGACCCTGGGACCAGGCCACAGAGGGTCCTCGGTGGTGGGCGCATGCAGCTGCCCACGAAGGCTGCTCATTACCATGGCAATGATGGGGGACCCCAAAGGTGGGTTGCAAGCTATGGCACCTGAAGCCCATCAGAGCTGCCCAGACACCTTCTTTAACCTTGACCCTCAGCCCTCACATGTCCAAGGCCCCCATCTTAGGAAGTTCTGAAGAACAAGCACAACTTGGTCCAAGCCCGGGAGCCCTGGGTGAGTGGCTTCCCAAACCTCCAGCTGTGTTTCCTGCTCCACAGTGAGACTCAGGATGGTTCCACTAAGCACGGCTGTGATCACCATCTAATCAGGCGGGGGAGCGAGAAGCAGCTGGACTGGCCCAACTGTCTGGTCCCGGCAGGCCTGCTGGGGCATCTCTGTTCCTCCCTCAGATGTGTTAAGAAAAAACCCCCACTGTGTGCCACCCGGATATAGCGTCTCTCAGGCCTCACCCCTGCAGGAAGCCTCCCCCGCCTGCCCCAGGAGCTGTGGCCACCCCGTCCCCTTGGGACACAGTCTGCAGGTTCCTCACTCAGTGTCAGCCTCCCTGTCACCAGCACCCAGCACAGGGAGGGCCTGGCACATAGCAAGCCCCAGAGGCCATATTTACCCACCCCCCCATGTCACAGAAGAGGAAACTGAGGGCTGGCACTGGAGAGTGACCGGGTCTCCCCCAGTGGCCTGGACTCCCTCGGCCCTGTGGAGCAGCTTCTCACACTGGGGGCACAGCATGGAGTTCGGGTCAGAACACAGCCCAGAGTTGATAGACCTGGGTCAGGCCCAGAACCCTCGGCAAGGCCTTTTCTTTATGGTCTCAGTGTCTTAGCTGTGAAATGGGCTGACCACCGACCCAGCCAAGGGTGTTTGTGCAGATGGGCTGCCAGCCAGGCAGGCTCGGGGGTTGTGGGGACAGAGGGGTCCATGAATTCCACTGCAGGGCTTGAGTTCAAGGGCCTCTCTCTCTCTCCCCTCATCGGAAGGTGGCTGCATGCAGGCTCCTCCAACATGGCGGTCCTGGAGGTGCCCCTGCTGTCAGGGTTCTGGGCGGACGTTGAGAGCCTGGAGCAGGTGAGGTAGCACTGGTGGGCAGGGCTCGGCTCAGGTCTCTGGCTGGTGGCCCTGCCCAGGTTGCAAATTCCCAGCCCTTCATAAAATGGGTTTTTGTTTTTGTTTTCTTGTCTTTCTGGGCAAAGTTGGTGTTTGGGGGCTGGCCATCTGCTGAGGGGCAGGTGGGGAGGGGTGGGAGCTTTCCCAGTAGGTGTCATTCAGTGGGCCACCCGTGCTGTTATCCATGTGGCAGAGGAAGGGTTCAACGAACCTGCCCGCACTTTGGGGATGATCTGGGATACCAGGGAGAGATTTGCCACCATCCTCAACTTAAAGAGAGACCGGCCCCCTTTTTTTGGGGGGGGAGGGGAAGAGGGTCACAAAATGGGCAGAGCAGCCTTACCTGAGGATGTCTGCAGTGTGGGGAGGGACAGGAAAGTAGGGCCTGTCCTGGGGGAGGGAGTTGGAATGGTGCAGGTGAGGCAGGAGCAGGTGGCAGGGCTCTGTGGGCGCCTAGGGGGCCACAGGGAGGCCCGGCCTGGGACTGAGGCTCGCTCAGGGGAGACTGCAGGCAGGGAAGGGGAAGCAGGCACTCGGGACAGTGGTAACCAGCCTTGAATGCCCTCTCCTGGGTGCTGACCTCCACCCCTGGCCTGGCCCACGGGGACTTGCTGGATGACCGTGGGCAAACTCCTCAGCCTCCGGGGCCTTGGGTCTTCACGGGTCCAGCCCACCTTGGGCCCTTGGAGATCGGGGAGGAAGAGAGCATTGGGGTCTGAAGGGCCGGGCAGACCCTGACCTCTGGCTTCCCTGCCAGCTGCTCCTCGACAAGCACGTGGCACTGAAGAGGTACGAGGTGGCTGGTCGCAGAGTACTCTTCTACTTTGATGAGGTACTGCTGGCCGGGGGTGGTGGGTGGAGGCCTCCACGGCAGCCACATTGGCGAGGGCACAGCTGCCATGGCCCGGTGTGGTTCCTGCAATGATCTCATACCAAGAAAAAGAAACTGGGAGAGGCAACTCAGGCGGAGTTGCCACGGCTGCCTGCCCTGTGCCCTAGCCAGCTTGCTTTGGTGCAGAAAGTTGGGAGGGGTATGGAATAGTATTCGGGCATCAAAAGGAATGAAGCAGTGATGGTTTGAACCTCAAAAACATGCAGAGTGAAGAGACAGAAAGCAGATTGGTGGTTGCCAGGAGTTGGGGGGATGGGGAGTGCAAATGGGGATAGGGTTTCCTTTTGAGGTGATGGAAATATTCTGCAGATGGATAGTGGTCGCACAAGTTTGTCAATGTCCACACACACACACACACACACACACACACACAAGGAGGGAGGGCACCTGCCATGGGGGGAGTGGGGGATGAAAGACCAGCTGAGATGTTTTTCCCAAGTGGGATGGAAGGACCCACAAAATTAAAATGGGATCACGTTTCTGTTTCACGCCTCCTGGGCATCCCGAAATCAGCCAGTTCTGGGCCCACATTTTGCGGCGTCACAGAGCACAGAGGCCGGAGCTCAGTCTCTGGCCCTAGTGGCCCCGGCCGAGCCTGAGCCTGCCCGCTGCCCCCGCAGATCCCCAGCGAGTGTTTGACGTGCGTGAGGTTCCGGGCGCTCCGCCAGCACGTCGTGGGCAGGACGTCGGCGCTGCCCATCTCCGTGTACGACTACTACGAGCCTGGTAGGTCCGCGCCCAACACCCACAACTCTAGCTCAGTCCCTCACCCTGTCATCCATCACTTGGTCACCCTTCTCCCCTGGTCCCGCAGCCTTCGAGGCCACTCGCTTCTACAACGTCAGCTCGCGCAGTCCCCTCGCCCGGGAGCTGTGCGCTGGGCCTGCGTGCAACGAGGTGGAGCGTTCCTTGGCCCAGGGCCCCGGTAAGTGCGCGGGGCCATTGCCCCTTCCGACCACCCGCCACCCCGACCCCACCCGCGGCAGAGGAGGGCGTGGTAAAGGCAGGAGGACCCGGCACGGTCAAGGGCGCGCTGCCTGACCGGAGGGGCTTGGGGTTGAGCAGAGTGGGCAGGCAGTGAGAAGGAGGCGGGGCTTAGCGGGGCGCGGGGGGTGGGCAGTGAGGAGGGGCGGGGCCTAGGAGGGTATGAGGGGGCGGGTGTAGAAGCGGGCGGCCCAAAGGAGAGCCCTTGCCTCCGCTTCCGCACAAGCCAAAGGGTGTTGGGACCCAGGCCGGGAGCCCCAATCGGCCACAGAGAAGGACGCAGGACGGGCTAGAGGGTCCCTCGGGACCTTTTTCTTTATTTTCCAGACTTCTTGAAATGAGTTTAGATTGCTTTTAAAAGTTTTCTTTTTCTTATTTATTTATTTATTAACATCTTTATTGGAGTATAGTTGCTTTACAATGGTGTGTTAGTTTCTGCTATATAATAAAATGAATCAGCTGTACGTATACATATATCCCCATGTCTCCTCCCTCTTGCATCTCCCTCCCACCCTCCCTAACCCACCCATCTAGGTGGTCACAAAGCACCGAGCTGATCTCCCTGTGCTATGTGGCTGCTTCCCACTAGTAATCCGTTTTACATTTGGTAGTGTATATATGTCCATGCCACTCTCTCACTTCGTCCCAGCTTACCCTTCCCCCTCCCCATATCCTCAAGTCCATTCTCTAGTAGGTCTGTGTTTTTATTCCTGTCCTGCCCCTAGGTTCTTCAGAATCAATTTTTTTTTTTTAGATTCCATATATATGTGTTAGCATATGGTATTTGTTCTTCTCTTTCTGACTTACGTCACTCTGTATGACAGACTCCAGATCCATCCACCTCACTATAGATAACTCAATTTCGTTTCTTTTTATGGCTGAGTAATATTCCATTGTATATATGTGCCACATCTTCTTTATTCATTCATCTGTCGATGGACACGTAGGTTGCTTCCATGCCCTGGCTATTGTAAGTAGAGCTGCAATGAACATAAAAGTTTTCTTTTTAAATTTTATTTTGGTAAACACTAGGCAAATACTTGCGTGAAATTCTACCAGGTCAGGGCTTCCTAGGAACTGTCTCCACGCTGTGGAGTGTGGTCCGGACCCCAGGGACTTCTCCCCAACCCCAGGCCCAGGTGGAGGCAGGGATCAAGTTGGGGGGTGGAGTTCCCGGGGCCTGCCCATTTCGCCTCGCCCGCCAGGCTGGTCCCCTGGCGAGGCAGGTCCCGCTGCCATCCCGGAGGAGGGGACGAAGATCACGCGCTGCGGCTGCGCGCGCGACTGCACCACCAGCAGGGACCCGGTATGTGGCTCCGACGGCGTCGTCTATGCCAGCACCTGCCACCTCCAGGAGGCTGCCTGCCGCGAACGTGTGAGATTGGAGCCCGCGCCCCCTGGCCGCTGTGCCCTTGGTGAGGATCCACCCACGCCCCGCCTCGGGGATCCCACCTTGTCCCAGAATGTATCGCTCCATCTTCTTCTTTTTGCATCTGGGTCCCTTTGCATCTCCTCAGTCTTGGTCAGTCTCTCCCCAGCCCCACCCCAACTTTGTGCTTTCCTGCATCTCCTCGTCTCTGATTTCTGTGTCCGCTTCCCCACCTTGTGACCTCACCTCCTATCTGTTGCTCTGGGCCACAGATCTCCTCCCCTCAGGCCCCCTGGGCTGTTGGTCATCCAGATCCTCTCCCTCCAGTGCCTTCCCTACCAACTCAGTCCTCCTTCCTTCCAGAGCAGCCGACACCAGCCTCTGCTTTGTACAGCTACGACTATAACCTGGGTCCCCTGGACGCGGGGCACGTGGCAGCCGGCCATGAGGTGGTGGACTTGGACGGGGAAGCAGAGGACAGGTGAGAGCTGGGCCCGCCCCCAACTTCCCTCCACTGGCCCTGGAACCTGGCAGGGAGTGGGAGTGACTGATGGAGGGGTCAGCCTGCTGTAGGGTTTCAGGGGATGAGGTGGGGGATCTGTTCTCCCTTGACCCCCATCCACCCAGGCACACATAGAAGAGCAGCCTGTATGTGTAGCGTGAGCTTAGTGAACCCTCCCAAGGACTGGACCCCAGGACAGACCTGTCCCTGAGACCCCCTGGGCCTGGGACCCCTGTTAAAGAAGAAATTATTCATGACGCAAGGAATATATTTTTCAAGGGGGAGCACTATGGAGTCTTGCAGTGGGGATAGAGATTGTAACTAACTCCTAATAATAAAAGAAGAAAAAGTGGGAATTTATAGCCAAGGAGTGGGGGGTGGCAGTCAGTGGATGGAAAGTTACTAGGAGGAAACATCAGGAGTGAAGGGCGGATATTCTAGCTAAACCGACTGCACCTGATTGTTGCTGAAGGTAGGCCAGGGTGATGAGAAATTACAGGGGGCAGGGGGTGGATGGTGGAGGACGAGGAACCCAATCAGATATCAAGGGTGATCAGTACGGTGGAGGGGGGGGTTTCTGGCTAAACTGACATATTAGCAGATTCTTGCTACAGTTGGGCAGTGCTGAGATGAACATGGAAGCCTAGAATTTGAGACCGAAGTGAAAAAGAGCTCAGAAGAGCCCGGGTGGAGTTTGGTTAGGTAGAGAATCTTTGTCTCCCCTGAAGGAAGGATGGAGGAAATGGTCAGGAGACCAGAGAGCCCTGTGGGGTGAGGCTGGGAAGGGGCTGCTGGGCAGACTTCCTGGACGAGGCAAATCTTTTGGGTTGAACAAACTCAACTCAAGAGGTTTAAACAACAGGTTGATCTATCAGCTCAGGTAAGTGCCAGGTCCTGGAGGCTGGCTGCACTGGCGGGCCTCAGAGCCCTGCCTTCCTGGGTGGCAAGGGTCTCTCCACCCCATGCTGGTGGCAAAGGCTGGTTTACACCCCCACTCAGCAAACCCAGTAGGAAAGTTTTTCCCAGCACCAACCAGAGTCCCAGAGATTTAGGGGTGCGTCATCTTGCACCAGGCACTGGGTTTAGTTCACATGCATATAATATAATTATCGATAGGGCTGGGTTTAGGGTTATTGTTGCACTAATTTTGTTTTGCCCCCCTGTGTTTCTCTTTCCATGCCCTCTTTTGAATATCTTTTAGAATTGCATTTTGATTCAGTTATTGTTGTTTTAGCATTATTTTTTTAGCGGTAACTCTGGGGATAAGACTATTCATCTTTAAATTTTTCACAGTCTACTTGGTGGGAGTATTGTAACCACCTTCAGCAAAATGTAGCAACTCTGAAGTCATTTCTGTCCATGTGTTGTCCCCTCCCATCTCTCATGCTAATAATTATCATATGTATAACTTTAAAGTCACCCAAGTGTTGCCCACCCTGTCCAGTGTCTTCTGAGAGAGGTCTGCTTTTATTTTCCTTTTGCAGGGGAAGATTTTTATTAAACTTCTAAATTTGAGGTACCATAGGTTCACACGCAGTTGGAAGAAATAACAGAAAGATCTTAGGTGCCCTTCATCCAGTTCCCCCCAGTGGTAACATCTCCCAGAACTCAAGTTACAGTGTAACACCAGGAAATTGACATCAATGCAATCTACCCGTCTTACTCCTATTTCACCACTTTTACATGCACTCATTTGCAATTGAGTCTGCAATTTTCCCCCACGTGTAGATTTGTGTAATCATGACCACAGTCAAGATACAGGACAGCCCATCACCTCAAGGATCCCTTTAGTTGCAGGTTTATAGCCACACCCACCTCGATTTCCGCCCCCCCCCCCCAACCATTCATTTGTTCTCCTGCTCTATACTTTTGCCATTTCAGGGATGCTTTGTAAACAGAATGGTGGGGTATGTAACCTTTTGAGATTGGCTTTTTCTCACTCAACAGAGTTCCCTTGCTGTCCATCCATGGTGTTGTATCAGCAGTTCCTCCCTTTTCATAGCTGATTGAGTTCCACAGATAAGTCTTCTATTTGGTCAGTGGTCCCTTGCATGCTGCGCTCATTCTTACCAGAAGTGAAGGCCCCATCCCATCACTGTGGCCTGGTGGGGATGGGCGGGGTCCTGAGGGGCCCTGCTGGACCGTGTCCCCCCAACCCCGGCTCCAGGTGGGGCGCTCATGTCTCAGTGGGCGGAGGCAGCCAGGCCGAGCCACTTGGAGGCGGGTTTAGGGAGTAGTCCGCAGTCCCGCCCCTGCCAGGCCTGGCAGCCCACAGGCATTTTTCGGCTTCTCTCCCCATCAGTCAGAGTGGCTTCTCTTCCTAAAGCTCCGAGCAGGAAGGCGTGATCTGGCTGTGATTTCGCCCCACCGGAAGAGGGTCGCTGACAGGAGACTTGACTGTCAGGGGGCCGCTGGACCCTGCCCGGGTGACCCCTGCTTCCAAACGAACCCGATAAACAGACCATCAGAGACGACGGTGGGCCTCCTGGGGGCCCAGTCCCCACCTCAACAGGAAGGATGGTCAGCGAGGTGGCTGGAGGTGCCCCCCTCCCCGCCAGCTGCAGCTGGAGCACAAGTCACCCCACCCTACAGCCTTGGGCTGGGTGGCCAGAGCAGCTCCCACAGCCTGACGTTCTGCTCCCCGGAGGGGGGACATTTCTGGGAAGGACTCGTAGCCAAAGACCTGTTTTCTGAGGGAGCACGACTCTGGCCAAATCAAGGACGTAGCGTCGGCAACTTAGAAACGAACAAGGCTGCTTTTCTGCATAATGACTGCCTGGGCTGCTGAACCCCCGGACCCAAACCCCAAATTGTCCCAGAACTGTCACAGTCCCTGCACCCCTGCCTCAACCCAGGGGTCCCTGAATGTTTAGCCTCGACAGCACCACCACTTTCTCTGCAGAGGAAGTCCTGGGCTCCAGACAGATGCCCCTTCATCTGCCCACTTCCTGACCTCGACCTGTGAACCCCTGATCTTCCAATGCCCCGCCTGGAAGATTGTCCCGCTCCTAGCAGCCTGGGAGGGTGTCCCAGCTCTGGACCTACCGAAGCCGTGTGCTCAGACCTGCCTCCCGGCTCTCCATGCCCCCTCCTGCATTCTCCTGTCTTCCGCCTCCACGGTGGTAATTTATTTCAGCCGACACTGCTCATCTCTGGACAGCACGGAGACCCTGAGGGGGCTGCCCAGCCTGTGGGTCCCCGTCGTGCAGCACCGGCCACTTTCCACGCTCCTGACCCCTGCCATCCTGCAAGGTTACTGCACCCTTGCCGAGGCCCTGTTGCCACTTGCCATAGAGGCTGCTGGTGTAATAAAAGCTCATTTCCATAGAGTCCCTGACAGACTTGGGCCTCCTGCGGGCAGGGGAGGCTGAGAGGCAGCTCTAAGCGCTGGAGCCCAGCTCCCTTCCGGCCCCTCACCTCCATTCCTTCGTCTACAGCCCAGCCTTTCAGAGCAGGGTGAGGCTTTGGAACACTTGCATCCCAGGGTAATCATAGATTCCCATGCACTTGTAAGAAATCAGACCAGTACAGAGAGGTCCTGGCTACCCTTTACCCAGCCTCCCCCAGTGGTAACACCTTGCAAGACTCTAGCACATCATCATACCAGGCTATTGACATGATATTCTTCATTGACTTTATTCACACAGCCCCAGGTTCACTTTTACGTGGGAGAGCGTGTGCGCGCGCGCTTGTGTGTGTGTGTGTGTGTGTCCGTCCTGGGGCTTCCGGCTCACTCTTCCCCAGACCAGAGACATATGAACTTGATGGGGAGCCCGGGAATGGCACCCATTCCCCTCTGCCTCTGGAGAGGGCTTGTGTACTCCCACAGCTGATGCCTCGGTGGCTCCGGACACTGTGCCCTGTGTTGCCTTCTGGGGTGGGGAGCGGCAGGGTGTGTGTGCGTCTGGGGCTACGGCGGCCCTTCCCCACGTGGCGCCCCCTGCCTTGACGCAGAGCAGCCTTCAGCTGGCTGGGGGTGGGTTCTGCGAAGCTGCAGCCCCCTGACCCTGGGTGTACACCCTGGGTGTACACTGTAAATCTTCACGTTGCTCCACCCACCCAGCCCATGGGGGAGTTACCTGAGAAGAGGGGTCAGACCAAGGGAAAGCAGGAGGAGGTGACATCTTGCAGCCAGGGTGACAGTAGGCGGCTGAGCCCTGTGGCTCCCAGTGATGGGTTGCACCAGGCTTTGGGGAGCAGAGTAGAGGTCTCCAGTGCTCAGGAGATGCCCCAGAACACTAAGGCCCATCCTGGGAACGAGGACCGCCAACGGGGCTCCCAGCCGCCTGGGCCACAAGCGGGGAGGGGGCCCGAGCCTCCTCCTGGGTGGGGTCCTGCTGCAGGTCCAAGGCAGCATCAGCTTTGCCTTGTCCACACCTTGGACACGGACGCAGGCGAGCTGGCTGGGCCTGGGAACCTGCACTTAATGCTCGTCTTAGTTTCCTGGGGCTGCTGTAGCCAAGTAGCACGTACCAGGTGGCTTAAAACAACAGAAATTTATTCTCTGACAGTTCTGGAGGCCAGAAGTCTGAGATAAAGGTGGGCAGGGTTGGCTCCTTTTGGGGGCTCTGAGGGAGCGTCTGTCCCAGGCTGGTCTCCTGGCTTCTTCTGGTGGCTGCCAGCAGTCTGTGGCATCCCTTGGCTTGTGGCCATATCACCCCATCTCTGCCTCCGTGGTCACATGGGCTTCCCTGTGTGTCTCTGTGTCCTCTTCTTATAAGGACACCAGTCACATCGGATTTTGGGCCCGCCCTACTCTAGTGTGACCTCATCCTAACTAATTACACCTGCAATGACCTTATTTCCAAATAAGCTCACTTTTGGAGGTTCTCGGTGGACACGAATTGGGAGGGGACCCTATTCAACCCAGTGCAACCCCCTTCCTGTTTGTCCGGCCTGTGGAGGGGCTGTCACACAAACGAGGAGGACCGGGTGCAGGTGGCCGGGCTGCACCCCTCCCTGGAAGCTGTTGCGGTACCGGGCGCCCGGCGAAGCACCACTTCCTGCACCTTGCTCCTGAACTCGGCCGACACGTAGTAGTAGATGAAGGGGTCTACACAGCTGTTGAGGGTGCTGAGCGCCAGGCTGGGCAGGTAGGCGGCGTACAGGTCCCCCCAGGCGTCAGGGTCCGGGTTTGAGTAGTGCAGGAGCAGCAGCACGTTGCTGGGCGCAAAGAGGGCCACGGCCGAGGTCAGCACCAGCGCGGTCAGCCTCAGCGCGTGGCTGTAACGCCGGCCGCCGGCCGCCAGCGTGCGCAGGGTGGCCCCGTAACTCAGCAGCATGGCCAGCAGCGGCAGGAAGCAGCCGAGCACCGCCAGGCAGAGGAAGGCAGGCCGCCAGTAGGAGGCCTGGGCACCGACGGGCAGCACGTCGTGGCAGAGCACGTGGTCCGAACGCGACAGCCGGAAGGTCTGCTGCTGCAGCGCCAGGGGCAGCGCCAGGGCGGCTGCCGCCAGCCAGGCTGTGACACAGAGCCCAATGGCCAGGCGCTGGCCTCGCAGGGTGCGGGCCCGCAGCGGGTGCACCACAGCCAGGTAGCGGTCCAGGCTGATGGCGGCCAGTAGCAGCACGGAGCCGTACATGTGACCATAGAGCGCGGCCGTGTCCAGGCGGCAGGCGGCCTCGCCGAAGGGCCAGCGCTGGCCCCGCAGGTGGTAGGTGATGCGTGGCGGCAGCGCCAGGGCCAGCAGCAGGTCAGCCGCCGCCAAGTTCATCAGCAGCACAGTGGATGGCAGTTGTGGCACCCGTGTGGCCAGCACCCACAGCGCCAGGCCATTGGCGGGCAGCCCCACTGCCAGGGCCAGCCCGTAGAGCGCGGGCACCAGTCTCGTGGGCACCCAGCCTAGCAGCAGTGCCCGAGAGCTGGCCGGGACCTCCAGAGTGTTGCTGTCATTGGCACAGGGCTGGCCAGGGAAGCTGCGCGGGTGGGGCCCCGGCGTGCTATCTGGGGAAGAGAGGCCCGGAGGGAAAGGGGATAGAAGCGCTGAGAGGCCAGGAGTCACCCCCCAACCCCTAGCCCCTCACTTGGTTCCCCAGCTGGATGGCGAGGCCCCTGAGAAAGTGTAGATCTAGCCCCCAGCTCTCAGGAGCCCCTGGGCTGGTGGGACAGAGCTGGACATGGAAACCCCCAGCCCTGTGGACTCAGGGCTGGGCTGGAGAAGCCCCAGCCCCGTTTCCTGTCTCCCCTTCACCGGCTCTGGGCACCCCCCCAGTCCCAAGGCAGGGCCCGAGGTCACTCACCATCACCTCTCTCCGTGCTGCCCCCATCGTCGTCGTAGATAATGGGGGTCTGAGTGTCATCCAGGCTGAATCCCAGTGCTAGGGGCCACAGCATCAGGAGAGCCCACATATTGCCGGTGCTGGGTGCCGGCTACTCTGGGCTGTGGCCGGCTGACCTCAGGCTTCCTGCCTGGCCGGACCCCCCTACCCCCTCCCCCAGCTTCCTGAGTGCCGGCGGAGGAGGGGACAAGGTCTGGTGAGATAAACCGGTCCCTGCCCCCATGAGCCCGTGGGAGGCCCAAAGCCTGGCCTGAGGAGGCCTGGCAGCTGGAGTTACTTGGGGTCTAGGTGCTGGGCCAGTAAGATGGGAGAGGAGGCGCCAGGCTGCAGCCCCCATCCAGCCTCTGTAGGCCAAGTAGCCACTTCTTGCTGGCCGATCACGTCTCGGCCCCATCCTCGTGACAGCCCAGCCCTCCGTGCCATGCTCCCCTCCATCCATCAGGAACGCTTGGCCCTTCCTGAAGCCCCCTCCTCTCAAACCCCACCCCCGGCTCTGGCAGGCAGGACCCCAAATCAGAGGCCAGAGCAGGTGAGCGGACCCCCCCAGGTGCCCCTGGCCCTCTGTGGAGGTTACCCTGCCGTATGCAGCCTCACCCACGCCCCAGCACAGGTCCCCCGGCAGGCGCAGAGAGGGGCAGGCCTTGTGAGCCTGCTGAGGAGGTCTTGGTTCTCAGCCAGAACCCCCGATGCTGAGCATGTGCTGTCCTGGGGGTCTTAGGGGAGCGTGGCTGCAGCCCCCTCTGGGGGGTGCCCAGTTCTCAAAGCCGCTTCTGCTCTGGTCCTGACCCCACGCTCAGCCTGGGGTCCCAGGTGTGACCAGGGGCCAGAGCCGTACATGAGCCAGAGGGGGTGGCCCAGCCAGCCCAGAGAGCCCCCTGAACCACCTTCCATTGTGGTCCTCACCCCTCAGACCTCTCCACGTCCCACCCAGAGGGGAGGGTACTCCTCCGTCCTGAATACGATCCCCCCTCCAGATCTCAGAGCAGCTACACCGTCCTACCCTGGGGGAGCCCTGCACTGGGGGTGCTCAGTCTCTGTGAGGTCAGGGCTGGGTCACAGTGGTGGGGGCAATGTCTGGGAGCAGATGGACCCCAAGGGGGCAGTGGGGGTCAGGGAAGAAGAAATGAACTAGGGGTGGGAGAGGGGGTCAGATGCAGCCGTGTCCTGGTATGGCGAACCCTAATCTAGCCACACACTCGGGGACACGGGAACCAGCCAGGAAATGACCGAGCAGTCCTGCACAGAGTCAGTGTAGCCAGAGGCCGAGATGCTGAGGTCCCTGCCCCCCCAGCCCCAGGGTTGGTCGGCAGGGATCGAGACCTGGAGAGCTCCAGTCAAGGCAGGGGTCTCAGCCAGGAACCTCTCCCTCATTTCTGAGCAGTTTCCACCAGCACCAATGACAAATTCATCCCACACCTACGCCTCACAGCACACGTGACCAGTGATGATGATGATATGCCCTCAGCGCACAGGAAAACGGGGATGGGGACCCCTTGCCGCCCTCCAGGAGAGAGCAGGGACTCTGCTCACGGGAAGCTGGGCCCGGCAGCTCTTCCCTGCCAGGGATAGGGCAGACTGGAGCGTGAGGCGGGTGGTTTGACTCAGGAATTCCGTGTCTAGGAATTTATGGTGGGTCTGTACAGGGAAACGCTCAGGAAGACGTCTGTATGGGGAAATTTCCGGCAGCGGGGCGGGGGGGGGGCCATAAACAACCCCCCCCACCCCTGCCGCCACGGAAACAGCCGTGGAGGTGCCGGGCCGCTGTTTCCAATCGGATGACAAGCCACGTGAATACCTCCTGGGGGACACTGGGGGCAGCTGCCTTCAGGGGGAGGGACATGGGCACCTACTCTTCTCTGTGAGCTTTTTTTGTGCTATTGGAATTTTCTATGCCGTGCGTCACTTTCCGTTAAAACTCATGTTTCAAAAAAGGCATAATAGTAGCTTTAAAAGGAAGGAAATTCTGACACAGGCTACAACATGGATGAACCTTGAAGACACTGTGCTGAGTGAAATAAGGCAGTCACCAAAGGACAAAGACTGTATGATTCCACTTATATGAAGTCCCTAGAGTGGCCACATGCACAGAGACTGAAAGAAGCAGAAGGGTGGTTGCCAGGGGCTAGGGGTGGGGAGTTAGTGTTTAGTTGAAGATAGAGTTTCGGTTTGGGAAGATGAACAGAGTCTGGAGATGCATGGTGGGCATGGTTATACAACCACGTGGATGTACTTTTTATTTATTTACTCATTTACTCATGGCTGCGCTGCAAAGCTTGTGCGATCCTAGTTCCCCAACCAGGGATCGAACCCACGCTGTCAGCAGCGAAAGCGCCGAGTCCTAACCACTGGACCACCAGGGAATTCCCAACGTGGGTGTACGTTATGTCACTGAACTGTACACTTAAAATGGTCATGTGGTAAATTGTGTTACGTGTATTTTACCACAATTTAAATAAGTGAAAGGGCTTCCCTGGTGGCGCAGCTGCCGATGCAGGGGACACGGGTTCGTGCCCCGGGAAGATCCCACATGCATGGCATGGCCATGGCCGCTGAGCCTGTGCTCCGCAACGGGAGAGGCCACAACAGTGAGAGGCCCGCGTACTGCAAAAAAATAAATAAAACAAATAAATAAATAAATAAGTGAAAAAAAACGGCAAACAGACCTAAGCCAGTGGCTAGTCCTGGGACTCCTCATCCTCCAGCCTCATCTGGACCCTCCAAGCCCCCTCCCCCAAGCCTGTCCTCCCTGGCTGCCCCTTCCTGCCTCACCGTCTCCACTAGAAGATGGAGGTCACTGATGACTCAGCCCCTCAAGTCCTTCCGAGGCAATGCTTCTCGGGATGGCCATCTTTGTGGAAATTGTGTTTTCTTTATGTTGTACTTTGAAGCCAGATGGGCACCTGCAAATGTGCCCGGATCTCCCCTCATTCCCGGGCTGGGCCTCGGCCTGCGGCCAGGGACATTAACCCTCGGACCAGAATGAGAGGTGGGTGCTGTGACCCCCGACTTGCCGGGCACCAAGGTTTGAGGTCCAGCCCTCCCAACCACAGAAGCCCTATGCTTCATCCCCGGAACTCCAAATCTGAGTCTGCTCACCTGTCCTGTGGGCTGGAGCTCCCGCACACAGGGCTGCATGGAGAAGGTTCTGGAGAGCCTCCGGCAGGGCTGGAGGTATGGCATGCTCATCACCCCCCATCCCTGCAGGCTCTTTCTGGGCACGTTGCATCCCCACCAGTCCCACCGCTACCAGTTCTACCCCCACACCCCCACGCCCGCCACGGACCTCCTGAGACTGATTTTAGGTCAACTTGCTTTTTAGAACAATCAGCTTCATTCTCAGCCAGGACATCAGGTGCATTGCGCTAGTTCTATTTTGCAAAGACCCAGCAAGGCAAACACCTCATTAGGAACAGAGTAAATGTTCTACCTGAGCCCCCCAACTCCACTGCTGCCCCAAGCACCACAGGCAACCCCCCCCCACCACCGTGCTAGGGAGGGGAGGGCAGCCCACCTGGTCCTGCAGCTCTGCACCACTTGAAGGAGGCCGGAAGGGGAGCTGCAGGGCCGTTAGGATGAGGGCTGCTTTATGTAGGCACAGGGCCCAGGTCCTCATCTGCATTTGCTGGGCCCCCTCTGCCACGTGGGGCTTCTGTCTTTCAGGCCAGCGGAGACCCTCCCTCCTGTCTCTTGTCCAGGAACCTCATCCCAGTCACAGGCACTGCCCACTCGAGGGGAGGCACTCTTCTGGAAGGTGTCCACTAGGGCTGGAATCCTGGGGCCAAGAAGAGTTCTGCCCGCCACAGAGGTCCCTGGGGACGCCTCTTGTCTGCTCTCCTGGGACCGGGTGTCCTTCCTGGGAGCTGCTGCAGCCACCATCTGCCTCCCAGGCCTGCCCTCCCAGGGCTTCCAACAAAAGCCAGTCTAGGAGCGCAGAGCGGGCCCTGGCCACGGCTGGATGTGAGCTTGCGGCAGGAGAAATCTAGGGCCGCACCAAGCCTCGGTCACAAACTCCCCAGGAGCTCTTACCCTCTGGGGAGTTGCGCACTTCCAGGGGCGTGTGGGGGGGGGGGTCCCTGGGAGGCAGCTGTGGCCCCTTGGGAAGGTTGGGGACAACTCTTGGGAGAGGACTTGCCAGGTGGGCAGGGTGGGCTGGGCAGAAGGCAGGGCCACCTGAGCTCAGGGACCCAATGGGTGAGGCCTGGCAGTGGGCACTGAGTGGGAGGGGAGGGGGTCGGCCAGTTGCGCTGCAAAAGCCTCGTGGGGTGGGGGGCAGCTAAGAGGACCCTAAGCAGAGCTGAGGGCTCCCTCTTACCTGGAAGCAGGTGTGGGGCTGGTAGGAGGGGGTCCTGGAGATGTTCAGGGGACCCAATGATGGTGAAGACACAGGAGGTGAGAGGAAAGGAGGGGGCAGGGGGGCAGCTGGGAGGGGGGACCAGAGAGCACGGAGGGTGGTTTTGTAGGGCTAGAGGAGGGAGAGACCCCGCATCCCCCGCCATCTGTGGGCTTCTGGACCTGGTGTCAGAAGCGGGTGGGCAGGCACAGAAAGCCCACAGCAAACGCTGCAGTCTTCAAATTGTTTTGCATGTGCAACACTGGAAGGAAACACTTCTCATTTCCAGCAAATACGAAAACTGAGCTGGGAATGAACACACCCAAGTCCCCTACATACGAACCTTCAAGTTGCGAACGTGGGTTCCATCAGCGTCAGGCGTGAGTGAAATTGCAGCTTGCCCTCCGTCTCCTATTGCTGACGATCCTTCAGCTCTACCGTCTCCCACCTCCTCTCCCTCCTCCAGTCAGTAACCCTTCTCACCTGTTCACTTGACGCCAGCCCTGTATGCCAGCTGTTGTACTGTACTACTGTCCTTTTCAAGGGACTGTACTGTAAGGTTCAAAATGTTTTATTGTTTTTTATGTATTATTTGTATGAAAAGTATTATAAACCTATTACAGTACAGTACCATATAGCCGATGGGGTTAGTTGGGTACCTAGGCTAACTTCGTTGGAACAAATTGGACTTGGCGAACGCGCTCTCGGAACAGAACTTGCTTGTATGTAGGGGACTTACGTATTCTAGAAAACACCCTGGAGGCGGGGCCATGCCCCGGGGGAAACAGGACCCTGTTGCGCAGCCACAGGGAAGCCACAGTGGGGGGGGGGTCCCCACATGGGGTTTGAGAACTCCCAGGCGCACCTGTGCAGACACTCCCTGCGGTCAGGCCAACCCTGGCAGTGAGAGGTCACCCCCAGATTTGCTCACAGGAAATGACTGACTGAACCTCACAGCTTTAGATCAATATTTAATTTTTAGCTTTAATGTGCAAATAAATAGAAAAGGAAAACTACATTCAAAACAGCTGCAAAGGAAGTACAAGCCCCAGAACAGAAATTCTTCAAAACCAGAAGAGATGCTCGCTAGAAGCATGCAGGATGGGGGGCTTGGTGGGGTACGGCCCGCACCCCGGGCCCAGGCAGAGGCACGGGAGGAGCTGCGGGCTCCCGAGGAGGACGGCTGCCGGGAGGGTCTGGTTCAGGAATTCTGGTAAGTTTCCTTCTTATAAAACAAGGATGCGTACAAAGTGCATGGATTACACGTGAGAAAACACGGGTGAGGAGACACCCAGGTGGGACAGGTTGGCCTTGGAATCGCCCAGGCCTGGAGTCACAGGCTTTGCAAACCTCGAGTTCCACAGGTAAACTTCTAGAAACACGTCTCCAATTCCCGGAACCTTGGGTGTTTGGCACAGCTCAGCTGCAGGAAGGCAAGGGCTGCGGCTGGCAGAGGCAGCTGCACGGGGGTTCTTCCAGGCCCACGGGTCAGTGGAGCCCACTCGCTGATGGTGTCAGGGGCCCGGCCAGAGCTTCTCGTGGTGCCGGAAGTTCAAAAGGCTGGTTCCTAGCCCAAACTGCTTGGCATTCTTGGCACAGAAGCTTTTGCCTCTCACACCATACCCGCCCCGGGGGGTGGCTGCCGGAATGGAGGCGTTGGGGTGGGTATGCAGAAGTCCACGAAGAGGGCTGTCACCCCCAGAGAGGCCGTGGGACTTGGCCGTTGTAGAACTTACAACCACTAAGAGAGCATAAAGGAATAAATATGTGTGCATATATATACTTCTAGAATGTCCATCTTAGGTACACAACCGCACCCCAGGGCCCTCCCAGGGTGGGACCACTCGAGCTCAGCGGGTGCGGCAGGCCAGGCCCCCTCCCCTCACGTGCTCAGAGTCCAGCTGTCGGATAAACATGGGGTTTGAGTCTCTTTTTTTCCAGAGCAGGGTCTCCTGGCCAGTTCTGGTGCCGCCTGCCCACTCTGTCTGGATGTCAAAGCAGGATCCCAACAGTCTGGCTGAAAGGGCTCTTCTCACTTTCGAAGTGACTGCGGACCCCAGGCAGGCACCTGCTGGGCCAAGCCGATGCCCGAACTGTCAGATGCAGGCTGTTGCCCAGCTTGGGAAATGTTTCTAGAAGCCTGGGAAGGACATGCTTTTCAAGCAGGTCCACCTGGGCCCGACTCCTCCGACGTCAGGGACCCTCAAACGCTGACCCCTCCTGAACGTGAGCCCTCGAACGTGAGCCCTCGCGCGGCTCTCCACCCACTTTCACCATACGCAGGAAAGGACCCATGGTGCCCAAGCCTGGGGATTTGGCATGTGTGACGGGAGTAGCCCAGCAGGCATGTGAACGCACTCACTTGTGCCTTGAGCGGTGCACTGCTTCTCCCCCTTCCAGTGGGGACTGAGCCCCTAGAGTTCAAGTGCGGGGAGTGCTTTACGTCTGGCACAGGACGGGCCCAAAGGAAGCGGGGAAGCCAAGAGGGATGGCAGCGTGGGGCCGAGAGCCGACACAACCCGCCCTTCTCTGGAGCTCACAGCCCATAGCAGCAAGGCTGGGGGACGCTCTGCTCCCCTCACACTGTTCATGAAAACGCCCGATGGGCACACAGGCCGAGGAAGCAACTGCACTAAGTGCGAGTCGTAGTGCCCGTGTGGGAGCGTCAGGGCGAGGCCGGGCGGCGGCTGTACTGCACTCGGTAGCGGGTCACCGGCAGCCCGTGCACGTGAGCTGTCTCGCAGAGCGTCTTGCAGGGCACCATGTCCTCGTCCTCCTCGCCCATCAGCCAGTCCTGCACCAGGCTGGCTGCCTCCACCGGCACGTTGTCCTCCAGCCAGCGGCTGTGCCACTCCTCGAAGTGCTGGTGGTGGCGCAGCAGGACCAGGGGCTGCACCTGCAGGGGGCGGGGGAGAGAAGAATCAGGATGGCCCAGGCACCCCAGACAGCTGTGGGCTGGCCCCCAGGTTCCCGGGACGTGGGCAGGGAGGGGCACCTGCTTGGCCCGGCCGAGCGTCCCACGGCGGTACATGTAGTCCTCGGAGTTCACGATGAACATCATCTTGTGGGTGCTGAGTTTGAAGCGGCAGTCCACGTTGCAGGCGCTCTCTACCCCGACCAGCCGCTTCCAGGAGCTCTTGGCCTCACCCCGCAGCGCGCGCACCTGCTCACACTGCCACCTGCGGAACTTCTTGAGGTTCCTGGGGGCGAGGAGGATTTGCAGACTAGAAGGTCCTCGTGGCCCAGCAACACTGGGAAGATGCCTGACCTCCCAGGGTTGGAGAAACGCAATCTGAAGCAATGAAAACCACCACCCAAACCCTTTGATCCCGTGAAAACTAATAAAACCCCGTCACGCTGGGTGCTGGCAACGGTGGGAGAGGCCCCCGGGCCCAAAGTCCTCTCACCTCTGCAGGAACACAGGCTTCAGGAGGAAGCCCTCGGTGGGCGAGCTGGACGCACCCTCGGTCCCCACGTACTGCTCCACGTACCGAGCCAGGTGCTTGGGGGACAGAGGGAGACGCAGCCCAGGTCATCAGAGGCTCCCGGGGACTTTGTCCCCACCCCTCCCGAAGCACTAGGATAACAGCTATCGAGAACCCTGAACTGTGATAGAGACCAGCAGACTGCAGCTCCCAATAAAGGGCTCCGCTGGAGCGGGACACGCACACCCAGGCCACTATTCAGATGATTTATGGCATTTCGTGCGTAAGTGGATAAATTCCTGCTGTGTAACGACTTTCCTGTATCCATCACGTGATAAGTTCACGTGGAACAGGAGGCCCCTGACACGGAGGAGAGCGGGCTCTGGGGGATGGGTGGGCAGGAACAGACAGCAGGTAGGAAGAGGGAGAGCACCGGCAGGAGTTGCGGCTGAGTAAAGGGGGGGCCCGGAGCGGTCACCAGGTCCAGGGCAGACATGGCCTGCAGCGTCCGAGGTATCCTTCAACTGCTCACCACCCTGTTAAAGCACGAGGCTCCTCCAGACTCAAGCGTAACAAAAGCACATTTGCTGGAAACTTCTGGAAGGGACCGGGTGTGCAGGCCCCTACCCTCCCTTGTTTTGGAGTGTTTCCAGCGAAGGGCGCTGTGAAGGGAGCCCCCGAGGCTGTGGTGGGTGGCGCCCCCGCTCTGTGAAGGCAGCTTGGGCTTCTGGGCCCTGCTCCCTGGCGTGCGCGCACCAAGCGGAATGTGCGCCTCAACGTGTGGGCCAGGTGGGTTTTCTCCTGGTGGTCAGGGGGCACCCAGAGCTCTGAGCTCCATGCACAGGGAGCGCCGCGGCCACATGCCACGGGGTCTGAGTGACTGGGCTGGCTATGGGCGGACGGCACAGTGTCGGCAGCAGGTGGCAGGAGCCGGGGTTTCCGCAACTCCCACCTCCTGATGCGTTTCCAAGGAGAGCGTTCAACCTGCACAGAGGCTTCTCTGGTGGACGTTTTGCGGCCTGTGCTCAGCCAGCATGTGCATGGGCTCCCGTGGTGGGAGCCCCACGATGCTGCCTGTGGCTGCCCCTGGCCCCCATGGTGTGTACAAGGCACAGAGCACAGGGCTGCGGTCCTCACCTGCACCTCTAGTGGGTCCTCTGTCTGGGCTTCCTCGGTGTCCAGGAGCTCAATGGTCATGATCACCTGCCCTTTGCGCTGGAGGAACATCACCTGGGGAAGGAGGGGGACAAACAGCCTGAAGCCACGAGAACAGCCCAGGCTGGCAAAGGATGAGGTCGAAAGGTCATCAATGATCCCTCTTCACCAGCCTCCAAGCCCCATCCTTCCTTGAGGGACCACGTGCCGGGCTCCCACCTCACAGGCCCTGTGGTGCCCTCCGGGGCCGGGGCCTGCGTCCAGAGGCCCAGCGAAAGCAGCACACAGTACTGGGCTCCTGTCGTGGGTGCCCGCCGTGCTCCCCCCAGCCTCGTGTGGGGCTGAGCGTGGCTGGCCTCTCACCTTAAAGCAGTTCTCGTCAGCCATGCACCGCTCGGCCTTCCACTGATAGCTGGTCTCCCTGGCGGCGCGGACACAGCGGGAGGACAGGTTCCCGCCGGCAGCGCCCCGCTTCTTCTCGTTCAGGTAGAGCTCCACCACCTTCAGACAGACATCGTCGCTCACGAGGTGGTGCAGCTGCCGGGGAGGGAGGGCCGGTGGGTGCCTGGCGTGTGCCCGCCAGGAGGGCTGAGGCACAGCCACCACTCCCACCTCCTGCTGGAGCCCCTACCTCACCCAGAGACGGGGTGGCAAAGTCCACGGGGTGGGGGTGAAGACCAGCGTCCAACGGGCCGTGCAGGGCGACTTCCATGCCACATGCAGACCAGAGCAAACTAGACCAGACTAAACCAGACCAGACTGGGGCAGACCAGGCCAGACTAAACCAGAGCAAACTAGCAAACCTGACCAGACCAAAAGCGAGACCAAACCAGACCAAACCAGACAAGAGCAAACCCGGGCCAACCAGAGCAGACCAGCAAACCCTGCCTGGGTGTGAGAAACGCACAGAAAAGATGCAAACGGAAGTGTGCCGAAATGGGGAGGGTAATCATAAAAGCAGTGATCGTCTTCCGCCAGCGTTCAGTCATAAACACAAGTGATTCCTTTAATACCTATGAGCATACTTAAAACCTTTAGGCCTAGGATGAGACAAGGATTGGAAAAGGCCGAGGCCGGCGTGAGTCGGCCCCTCTGCGTGTGAGCTGTGGCCCAGACAGGCTACTGCAGACTCAGGGCCTCAGGCTCCGCTCTGTGTGTCCCTCTGCTGAGTGCACACAGCGACGCGTGGACACACATGGGTCTCATATGGTGCCTGACATCCAGCACATTCCCAATCAACATTAGCTGCCGTTACTGAAAATAAGAAATGCTACTTTAAAAAATAAATAAATAAAAGGAAGGAAAGAGTGTGGATACGACGCTGCAGGTTACAGGTGTTGCGTGGAGGGGCCCTGTGAGCCACACGTGGGGGTCCTGCCCTCACTGTGGCTCCAACTAAACGGCTCCAATTTTATTGCTTCTTTTATCTTTTAAAACAGGTTTTACAGGAGACATTTGTGGAGAGAAGGAGTTTTTTTTAAAAAAAGGCATGAGTCAAAGTATATATGGTCCAATCCTCCCGGTGCTACAGATGGGGCCGCCTTCCCGAGAGCTGTGGCCTGTTGGGAGCCGACTCGCTCGGTCCAGGAGAGATGAGAGAGTCCTCCCCTCCCCGGCCCCCCGGGGCAGGACCAGAGTGGGCCAGGAATCTGGAAGCTTCCCCCCAAGGCTGGCTGTGTCTGCCTGCACCCCAGCCAGGGGAGCAGAGGTCATGCACACATACGGCCCACAGGGGATGCAAAGCGCTGCTCCAAGGGCCCAAATGGGAGCTCGTCCCTGGAATCCTTCCCAGGTGGACGACGAAGGAGCTAACGGGCATCTCAACAGACAGGAATCTCAGAGAATCACGCTGCCTGGACGCAGCCAGACGCTGAGTTTATGCAGCTTCAAAGCCAGGGACTCTACCCCAGTGTCAGAAATCAGCAGCGGGTGCCCGTGATGGGGGGGTGGCTGGAGTGGACACGGGTGGGGCGTCCATCTGTGAAGGCCCACCGAGCTGCACACTGAGGAGTCGGCACTTTTCTGTATGTTTTACTTCAATAAGAAATTCGTAAAACCTGGAAGGAACTGCCATTTTTAAAATGTTTCTAGTAACGGTACCTGGGTGGCAGAGTAACGACATTATTCCTTCCTCTGCTGCTTTTCCACTTTACGATGAACAGCCTCACTTGATAACCAGGAAATGAAAGTCAAGCTGAATAACAACTTGAGTGGTCACCAAGCAGGACCCACGTCCCGGGACCACACCCGACGTGTCTGGGGCTTTGCTGTTTATATACTTGTGACCAATTTCCTCTTGTTGACATTCAGCTGGGGGTGATGCTGATGCACGTCACGGATATTCCCCCGCCAGGAAAAGTGGGCCAGTTTCTTTACATGTTGCCAAACAACCCTCACGAAAGGTTTTTCAACAGGGGCTCAGACATATCCTCGCACACGCACATCCACAGCAGCACCGGTCGCCACCACCAAAAGGTGGAAACAACCCAAGTGTCCATCAACGGATGAACGGAAGAACAAAATGTGGTCCATCCACACAACGCAATGTTATGTGACCATAAAAATGGCTGACATACTGACACACGCTACATTGTGGGTGAACCTTATAAATGTTAGGCTGAGTGAAAGAAGCCAGACACAAAAGGCCACATAGTATGTGATTCTGTTTATGTGAAATACCCAGAACAGGCAAATCCAGAGAGACAGAAGAGGGCTGGGAGAGGAGGGCTGGGGAGTGACTGCTAATGGAGGCAGGGTTTCTCTGGGGGAAGATGGAAATTAGAACTAGTCAGAGATGATGGCTGCACAACACTGCAAATGTGCTAGATTCCACTGAAACGCTCACTTAAAACTGGCGAATATTACTTTACAAGAATTCTACCTTAATTGAAAAAAAAGGAAAGGTGCCAAGCACGGGATCAACCGCAGGCACAGGAGTGAAGGAAAGGCACTCGCAGGGAGGTGCTGCCCGCTTGCCCGCCCCACGCCTGCTCACCTGCCGGGCGATGCTCTGCACCAGCTTGTCCATGGTGAAGCCCACGTAGGCGTGGATGGTGAACATCTCGCGCAGGGTGTCCTCATACTGCGTGGGGTCGATGCTGCCCTCCAGGAGGCTCCGCACCATGTCCAGGAAGGCCGGGTAGTATTCCTCCAGCTCCACCTCACCTGAGGGGGCGGCACCATGGTCACGGAGGGCCCGGCTCCCACGCGGCCACCACCAGGAAGGATCTGGAGTCACCGCCTCCCACTGCAGGTGGCCCGTGGCTCTGGGGCAGCTGCTCAGCTGGCCCGCCTCCCCTCCCGGATCTCAGAGGCAAGCCCCCATGGTGTCACCCCTGGGCCCAGGGGCTCACTTGGCTGCTTCAGCCGCAGCTCCATGGCGGGGTCGTTGCCCTTCTCCCGGCGGCCCTCGCAGAGCAGTTTCTCCCTTTCCTTCTCCGTCCGGTACTCCAGGAGCTGCTTCTGTGCCTGGCGGTAGATCTTCAGAAGCCTGGAGCACAGGGTCTGATGGAGGCGCAGGAAGAAATACCAGTTGTTGTTGGCGAAGAAGAGGCTGTAGACGTCGTCCAGGGGCTTGTGCTGCGGCGGCTGCTGCTCTGTGGCCGGCGCCTCGCCCGAGGCCCCCTTCTCCTCCGGGGCGCTGCTCTGCGGTCCGGGCGCTGGCTTCTTCCGGTCACCAGGGTCTGCACCCTGCCCCTGGGGGCTCCCCCGGCCCTCATCGGCGGAGTCCTCGGACGCGCCCAGGTCCAGCTGCTGGGAGAAGAAGAGGCTGGGCACGAACTGGTGCACCAGCTGGTGGATGGTGCCCTGGTCCTCCTTCTGGATGGCCGGCTGCCGCTTCACGTAGTAGCTGATGAGGGCGGCTGCGTCCTCCAGGATCTGCCGGTCCTCGTATACGAAGATGAGGTGCGGCTCGCTGGAGGGGGCGCTGCGGCCCTCCGAGTGCTGCTCCTGGTGCTGGGGAGACAGGGCGGCTGTTAGACGGGAAGCGACCCACTGGGAGAACTCCAAGTAGGGGGTCCAGGGCCATGGGGCTCTGAGGGCATCACAATGGGTGGGGGCCCAGCTGAGCTCTGGAACCAAAACGAGGCCGAACTCCCACTACCAAGGCCTGCAGCAGCACTCAGAGGCTGGGGGAAACGAGGCGAGCAGCACCCTGATTATTCGAGTCCAGCTGACCCAGGCTGCCTTGGGGGTGAGGAAGGCTCAGGGAGGACCACGGGCTTCTGCCCACCATCATTCATTCACAGACACTTGGCTAGACCCCGGAAGATCTGCAACTGCTTGCACTCCGGCCCGGCCCCCTCAGCCCTGCACACCCGGTCCGTCACCATCCCGCAACATTCCCTGCCTCTGTCCTTTCCCCGCCTGCCACCAGCCCTTCCATGGTCCTGCCATCACCCGGTGCTGGCACAAGCCTCCCACCTACTCGCTCCCGTTCACCAGCCCACGCCAACCACTCCCCTCACTGAGTCCAGAGCCACACAGAAGCACGGTTGGCCCTAGTCGCCCCTCTCTGCTGACAATGGCAGGGTGGCCTCAATCTGCCTCCTGGGCCAGCCCTATGCTGGGTGCTACGGAAACACCCATCCTCACCCCTACGCAGCCCGGCGAGGGCAACAGAGGCACAGAGAGCTGGCCATCTGCTCGAGGCCAGGAGAGCCAGAGCTTGGGCCGGGCAGCCTGCCCCGACCCCGGCTGAGGAGGGCCTCACCTCGTCATAGACGCTCTCAATCTCATTGAGCAAGCTCTTGGAGCGAAGGGCCTTGGTGTCATTCTGCTTGAAGTTCACGGCCTGGTGGTCCAGGGACTTGAGGTATGCCTTCTCATACTGCTCCCGCCAGATCTTGTTGAAGCCCTGCTGGGCCTCCCGCCACTCCTCCTCTTTGGCCTTCAGCCTGCAGGGCCAGAGGGGCTCAGCACACAGACAGCCCGGGACACCCGCCCAAGTCATCCCTGTGCAGGGTCAGCCTGTCTTCCACCCACAGACCCACTGGACATGTTCCATACTCGGGACAGCCAGCTCCAGGCCTGTGCAGCGGGCTCTGTGCTGTATAAAGGAGGGAGGGGGTAACGGCCCTGTGGAACCTGCACAGCCAGTTTTAAGGTTTCTTGAACATCGCTGTCCTGGCCCACAGAACTGACTGCGCTCTATGCAGCTGCTGGCTCGACCGCCGGGCTCCCTTGCTCAACTGTGAACCCCGCAATGGAAGGGACTGTGTCGGGCTCGTTTGGCTCTGTAGCCCCAGGGCTGGGCACAGCACCTGGCTGAGGGCAGCCACTTAACCAATACCTGTTCCCTGGCACAGTGAGGGTCCCAAACATATGATTAAATAAAAGGCAAGCCGTGATATAGGATGGTCCCATTTGTGCTTTAGAATAGTTACTTTTCATGTTCATGTTGAGACATGATTATGTGCATGGCAGAAAGTTCTAGGAGGACACAAACAACTGTTGACAGTTGTGCTTTCCTCTCGGGAATGGAATGGGGAGATGAAGCAAGACTGGAAAACACTGTAACCAACCAGACTGAGACCCCAGGGACCCCCTCACGATTACACCCATGACAAACAGCACTAATGAGCTGCTGGGGGGCTCCCTGCAGCAGACAAGGTGGTCAGAAGCATGAGGACACCTTTTCAGGACGACGGGGACAGCGGTGACAGGGTTCTTCTTGAGGCTCTCAATGATCTCCGGAGCCTTGTCGCCGTAAATGCGGTGGATGGCGCGGCGCTGGATCACCTCCGACGTGCCCCCCAGACAGTCGTCCAGCCGGAACTTCTCCTGGTCTTCCGGCGCCATCCGGGAGAGCTTCTTCTGCACGCTTTCCAACACCCGGATCGTGGCCAGGTTGGTCTCCAGGACAACATCTAACTATGGACAGGAAAGCAGAAAGGGGTCAGCTGTCAGGGCGTCAGCGGGGCCCTAGGGACGGGCCTGGGCTGGCAGAAGGGATGTGCAGAACTGAAGAGGGGACGATAGACATCAGGGTGTGGTGGCCCTGATGTGGGTCTGGGGGACTGGAGGGAGCACAGCTGGTTACGGGGGTGTGGGGGCGGTCCAGACCTGGGCGATGATGGCATCACCTGGACCTCACCACTGGTGGACCCATCTGAGGAGGGGAATGGGTCCTAGGCTGACCCTTCCCACAGGCATCAAAAGCACGTTACACTCAGCAATGAAGAGGAAGGGACGCGTGGTACATACAGCCCCCGGGTGACTCCCCAGAACATGTGCTGGGGGTAGCCAATCCCCAAAAGTTATATACCACGTGACTGATTCCACTTAGGACAAAGTGAAGGAGGTGGAGGACAGGTTGATGGATGCTGGGAATTGGGGAGGGAGGTGGATGGGGATATAAAGGAACAGGGTGAGAGATCCTCCTGGTGGGGGAACTGTTCAGTATCTTGGCTGTGGTGCTGGATACATGGACCTCCACAGGTGAGAGAACCACACAGAGCTAACACACATGCACAGGCTTGTGCACAAGATACCCTGCCCCCCCACGCCCCCCACGAATACAAGTCCAACTAGGGAGACGTGAATAAGATCATGGCCGGGTCAATGTCCATATCCTGGCTGACACTGTGCCAGAGACTTACAAGCTGTTACCACTGGGGAAAGGGCACCCGGATCACTCTGTGTTATTTTTTAAGCTGCATGTGAATCTACAATGATCTCAGTAAAACTTTGTATTAAAAAAATTTACTTAAGTGAACCTAATTTTAGTTAATGAACACACACACACACACACACACACACACACACACACACACACACACACACACACACACACACACACACACACACAATGCCTAGCCAGCCTGGAGGCCAGCAAGGCAGAAAAGGGAGGCTTTCAGGAGCTGCCCCCTGCTGGAAAGTGCTGGAATCCCTGATACTCTAAAGGAGACGAGAGGTCTCAAGGAGGATCAGGATACATACATCCCAGGGTGAGCGAGGGCAGGGCCGTAGAGAAGGCGGGCCTGCACACACACCTCGAAACGCTCGTCCTCACAGCGGTGCAGCTGCTCCTCGTAGGGCGTCTTCTTGGAGCTGACGAAGGTAGAGTCCTCTGACCAGGAGGGGAAGGACACCCAGGTGTCGTTCAGTACCTGCACCAAGAGGAAATGCCGTGACCAGCGCGCCAGGCCTCCACTGCCAGAGTGGTTTACTGTGTTGTCCAGCGTAGAAGATACAAGGATAAGTAACAATAGTGATTTTACAGGAAATTACCTTATCATACAAATAGTAAAATTACTTTTAAAGTGGTTTTAAGAGAAAACGTGGCTTTGATCAAGTGAACAAATCTTACTATCAATACTTTGGGGTTGGCAAACTTTCTCTGTAAAGGGCCAGATAAATATTTTAGGTTTTGCAGGTCATTTGGTCTGTCAGGTCTACAGGGATACATCGTTTTATTGTGCTTCACAGATACTGCCTTTTTTTTTTTTTAAACAATGTGAAGGTTTGCAGCAACCCTGCATCGAGCAAGCTTATCGGTGCCATCTTTCCAACAGCACATGCTCACTTTGTGTCTCTGTGTCACACTTTGATGATTCTCACAATATTTCAAGCTTCTTCATTATTATTACATTTGTTATGGGGATCTGTGATCAGTGACTCGCTGAAGGCTCAGATGATGGTTAGCTTATTTTAGCAATAAAATATTTTAAATTAAGGCATATACATTGTTTTGTTCAGACATAACACTACTGCGCACTTAACAGGCTACGGTACAGTATAAACCTAACTTTTATATGCACTGGGAGACCAAAAAATTTGTGTGACTCGCTTTACTGCGATGTTTGCTTTATTGCAGTGCTCTGGAACCAAACCCACAATATCTCCAAGGCACGCCTGTACTCAACTCTGCTCTCGTCCTGGCAAAGCAGCCGCAGGCAGTATGTAAACAAATGGGCATGTCCGTGTGCCAATAAAACTTTACTTACAAACACAGGCAGTGGGCCGGATTTGGCTCATGGGCCATAGTCTGCTGACTCCCAGACTACATATCCTGGAATCCAGCAGGCACTCTTGAATTCTGGAAATGCAGTAAGCCTGTCTACTAACTCTGAAAAAGTGTTCAGTGGTCAAGCTAAACAGAAACATGCTGAGGGCAGTGAACCTGGAACAGAGCGGGCTCAAGGCAGAAATAAACCTCAGTCTAAATGACGGAGGAACAAGCCAAACCCTATGCTGGCGCCGTGCGCTCTGCGGCTTGCCAGAACCACCAGCAGGGTAAGAAACTGTCATCTCCACCCATGCATTTTGTTTTGGCACATCCCGGCACCATCCACCATTCACCATCGGGGGGATCAACACTCGGCCCTCCACGTGGAACACAGGAGGGGGTAAGGAGCATGCAGCACACAAGCTGACGTGAGCCCCGGGAAGCGCTACCTCCTTGCAGATGGCCGTCCTCCCGCTGCACTTGGGCTGCTGGTAGGTTTTGGGGAGCGCCCGGTAGCTGGATCCGATGCGCTTGCATGAGGCGTAGTCGATTTCCCGGCTTATTCCATCCCCGGATCTGTCACTCATGGGTGGGGCGAAGGACAGCTCTTTCACCCCCAGGAAGGACTTGAACTGTGCAAAGAGTTCTGGAAATTTCCTTCAGAAATAAAGACAAGTCGGAGGGAGGTGGGAGGGACAAATTAGGAGTTTGGGATTAGCAGATACACACTACTATATATAAAATAGATAAACAACAAGGTCCTACTGTATAGCACAGGGAACTATATTTGGTATCTTATAATAACCTATAATGGAATAGAATCTGAGAAAGAATAAATACATATATATATCTGAATCCCTTTGCTGTACACCAAAAACTAACACAACATTGTAAATCAACTATACTTCAATTTTTTTTTAAGTCTAAAAAAAAAAAAAGAAATAAAGACAAATGGTAAGTAGCATCCCGAGGGCCTCCTGAGAATGATCTAGAGATGTTAAAATGGCTTCATGTTGATGCCGGCAGTTAAAGATGGTCAGAATCAACATCAGAGAGGAGGGGCGAGAGGCAGAACGAGCATCCAACACGTGTGAAGTTGCCGCGTGTGTGAATCTGCCCTCCAGCCCTCTGTCACCAACCAGGCCCCACCACTTGCAGGAGGTCCTTGAACACGCCAAATAAAATGACCTGGACTGGCAGAAGCTGGGGTCAGCGATGTATGTTCCCTGACTGGAAGAGGCCGGGCATTAGGCCAAGGATCAGCAAACTAGTCAACCTCCCCACATCTGCCTGTAAACAGTCGGTCACATCCACTCCTTTAGTATTGCCTGTAGTATTGCTTGCGCATAATGCCAGAAGCTGGTTAGCAGTGACCCTTGGCCCTTGACAGATAAAATCTGCTTCCCAGCTCCAGGGCCTTCCTCCCTCATGAGGGAGACACCCTCCCTAGACAAATTCTCGTAATGTAATGGTCGTGCATGTCGATGGGAAGATTTTAACGCAACTGACCCCCAATGTCATCTGCATTAATGTTTAAATGAATATCAAATCCTACAGAAAGGGTGCAGATATTTTGACAGCTGGTGTGATGATCCTGCCATTACTAAGCCTGGCAGTCTCCCCTCATTAACTATGTGCCCCTAGGCGGCCCGCCTGTAAGGACCCCCGCCAACTCAGCTCACAAGGAAAACCCTCAAGCCAACGGAAATGCAGGGAAGGAAGACATCAACAACATGGGTGTAGAGGATGCCTGAGGTTACAGCAGGATAAACCACTCTTAAGTGGAGGCTTACCCCACTCCAGCCCCAACTCCAGCCATGCTGTCACCAGGTGGCAGCTCTCTGGGCCACTGCACTCAGCTGCCCGTGGGTGTACAAACCCAGAAAGAAGCTTGCTCATGCAAACAGAGGCCTCATGGTGGGGAGGGGGGTGGGCGTGAACCCAGCTGAAGATGAGCGAGCAGAAGCCGCTTCATTTCTCCACTTTGCTGCACATCCCCGTGGCCCTCTCCCCCGCCTGGAGTCTCTAACTGCTGCTCACATGTCGAAACGGGAATAGCTGACCCTGACCGAGCTCAGAGCACTGGATTCTGAGCTGCGCAGATGTACTTCGATGTGAGCGTGTCCAAATCCACGTAAAAAACCAGCCACGTTTTAGCCGAGACTGTGTGACGCCTGCCACCCTGCTCTGGGTGGTTTTTCAGAGCGTTAACAGACCTTTAGCAGTCCCAGAAAGTTAATCCAAGTGAAAAGGTCACCCTGATGTGTGTACACTCTTGGGACCACCAAGGAAGCACCTCCTGATGACCCTAACTCGACCTTTGAGTATCCCAGCCCAAGAGCATAATCTCAGCACGGATTACAGGGGGAAACTGGAGATAAACGTCCATTGTTGCAGACCCTGCCGAGAAAACCATGGTACATACACTGTGCAGTCGCTAAAAACGATCGGTTGGGTCTAAGAATTGCTGAGTTTAAAAAAGAAAAAAAGAGAAGACTACAGCCCAGCCTGACAGCGTGATGCCATTTATGTGAAACTCAACAGCCACACTCAGATCCCAAGAGCAGACGATGAGCGAAGGGTGGGCTTCCAGGCCTCATCCCCCTGAACTCGCCCATCACCGTGCAAAGCTCTCTTATGAGAGCTTATCCTGGACAGAGTGAGAGGTATCCGTTCTGGGCCTCAGTCTCCTCAGCTTAAAATGTATTGAGACACATCGAATGTGTTTAAATTCATGAGTTCATGTAACGCCAAAGAAATTGGTCCGTTTTTCAGTTCCTAATTGGCCTGATGAGACAGGATAGCGACTCATCACCCTGACACTGTAATAAAGGGAGAAATCAAGCATCTATCTTGGGTCACCAAAAGGTGATAAATACTGTTGAGATGCTCTCTTTTGCAACCTGCAGTGAATGAATAAACAAAGGAATAAACCACAGAAAGAACTCAGAGGATACCACTGCCTCCTGACAGAGGGATGTGGGGGAATGTGAAGGTGCATTTGGCAAAATGCACCCACGCCATGGGGATGCCAATGCAGACACGGTAAGGAATAAACTTGCAGAGGGAACCTAGAGATGAAGAGGGACGTACAAGACGTATTAGAAAACAAAACCCAGACCACGAGGTGAGACTGAGCCGTGTGTTTGGCGGTGTCCGCCTGGGTTGGCTGCACCGTAATTAGTGTAGGGAGGTGGTCACTCCCAAGCCAAGGGAGGGAGCATGACTGAAATGGCAGGTGGAGGGGCTTCTGGAGGTTGGCAAAGGTCCATTTGTGACCTGGGTGGTGGGCACAAGGGTGTCTGCCTAATAACGATTCACCAAGCCGTTCTTCTGTTATGTGGTTTCCTGGATCTGTGTTTTATTTTACATTAAAAAAAAAAGTTTAAAAAACTTTTTTAATCAATAGAAAGGGAATCAGTAGCTGCCCCCAGGGGCCGGCAGCCTCTGGGGTTGTCTTGGGGGCTAAACAGGACGCCGCACACGTCACGTATAATGCAAACTCACCGTGTTCGAGATGCTATTTTTTTTTTTTTTTTTTTTTTTTGTGGTACATGGGCCTCTCACTGTTGTGGCCTCTCCCGTTGCAGAGCACAGGCTCTGAATGACCGTGCCCCCTGCATCGGCAGCGGACTCTCAACCACTGCGCCACCAGGGAAGCCCCCTCGAGATGCTATTTTAAGGGTCTTCAGGCAGAGCCCATTTGAAACTTTCTGAAACCCTGCGCAGGTATATTTATGACCCCCTTTTGACAGAATGGAAACTGAGGCTCAGACGGGCTAGGAAACTCGCTGGGCATGACAGGGCTGGTGAGTGGGAAGCACACTGGGAGCCAGCAGACTCCCCTTCCCACAGCACAGGTGCATGACCTGCGGATGCACAGTCACCTCCCAGGACAGCTCCGCCCCCCTCAGAGGCTGCCGGGCCCTCGGGGGGCAGCTCACACAGGGCAGCAGGACGTGCTGGAAGCGGGTAACGGATCTGCTAACAGAGTTTCTCTCTGGGCAGCAGGGATGCTGTGTGGTCATTTCATTCTTCCCAGTAATTTCTGATTCTTAGAATTTTAAAAAGCATAATGAATCTCCAGGGAATTATGCTGGGTGAAAAAAGCTGATCCTGAATGGTTACAGAGTGTGATTCCATTTACATAATACTTTTGCTATATAAGCTTTAGAGAAGGAACACAGGTATTGGGGGTTGTCAGGGGCTTGGGCTGTGGGAGGGACCTGGGTGTGGGTATCAAAGGCCAACACAAGGATATTCGTGGTTCTGAAGCTGCTCGGTACCTGGACAGTGGTGGTGGACACACCAACCTTCACAGGTGATACAGCTGCACACACACACACACACACACACACACACACACACACACACACACACACACACACACACACACACACACACACACACACACACACGTAAAATGGGAAACCTGAAAAGATGGGTGGCTTGTGTGAATATCAACATACTGGCTATGACGCTGACTAGAGATGTTACCACGAGGGAACGCTGCCCAGGACCTCTCTGTGTTCTTTCTCACAACTGCTGGTGAATCTATAATGATCTCTGTAACAACTTCAACTTCAAGACAAGATCGAAAAAAACACATATACCATTTTCCAAAAACAATAGCCAAAAGAAGGGTGAAAGGAGTTTACGGAAACAAAACCCAAGCGGGGAGCCCCGAGAAGTGCTGCTCACCCTAGAAATGGGCTGACCAGCTGGAGGAGCTCAGAGCCGGACACAAGCTCCTGGTTGAAGAGCGCGATGCAGCGGAGGAAGTTCTCGTAGACCTCCTGGCTCTTCAGCACCCTGCGCACCTGTGGGGAGAGCGAGTCAGGGGGCCCCTACCGGGCCCAACTCCCGCTCCTGAGCACACCTGGCTCTGCTATCACCAGGTGCACACAGAGTCACCAACACAGGCATGTTCTAAGGGGGCCGGCTGTGGTCTGCAGCGGACTGCTCTCTGTGCAGTGATCTTTGGCTCAGACAGCATGTGCCTAGAGCCATCTCACTGGCTCTGCCCACTGACTCTGGACAGAAGCCCCAGGACCATCCCAGCTTTAGAGATGCCACACAGCTTCTGAGTGGCAGACATGTGCCCCCAAACTTAGTGTGGGCTCTGAGCTCTGCCTTTCCCACCTGTTTCGCTACCTCCCGCCCGCTGCCCACCACTGGCCGCCTGTCGCCTGCTCCCAACCCTGCCTGCTCAGATCTGAGCTGGGCGAGGCCAGCCTGGACGGGGCAAGGCCCAGAAGTCGTGGGTCCCACCGCTCACCTTGTCAAAGAAGGAGAACTCCTGCAGAGTCCCGTACTTCCCCACGGTGGCGATGGACAGGTCTTTGGTACCACGGAGTTTCATTTTCTTCTGTAGAGAGAAATTCCATGCCATGGATGCTGTGTGCCTCCCACGGGCAGCCCGTGTCCATCTTTATTAGAATCATAACATCACCAACACTGAGCTCTCCTGATGGGAATTGCCATCAGGTGCTGGATGAGGTCTGCCCAAGACCCCCGTGGATGAACCTCTCAGGACCACCCACCTCAGCCTCCATGACCTAGTGAAGGGTTAAAGGTCACACAACCACTCTGCCCACAATCTGGGATCTAACTTTCAGCAGTTTAGCTCTTTTGATGTCAGGAGGGATTGTCATAGAGTAAGAACAGCCAGGGAAACATGCCCCTAGATACTGTATCAGAAACCTCTTCCCCTGCCTGTTTCGTCCTGTGGGCCGTGATGGTGATGGGAAGGGGACCTGAACTTGGCCACTCTGCTGAGACATCAAGGGCTCTACAGAACCATCTCCCACATGCCTGAAGAATGATGGGGATGTGTCAAGAGGACACAGAGCCAGCCCAAAGGGCCCCACTGGCCAGATCTGGGACGGTTTAGGCATCAAGATAAACAGTGATAGTCACGGATTATAACCCGAGTCTATGAAGATACACATAATTAAATAAATGGAGATGAAAAAAAGCTCTTCCTTACAGTAGAAAGCCAACTAGTAAATGCATAAAGAATGATGGAATTAGAAAATCACCATCACAGGTGATGAGAACAACAGGAGCTGGACCTCAGTGCCTCTCACCCCCTAGCAGGGCACCTTGTGCAGTAACCGACCTGCACAACTGTACATAAGGGCCCTGCCTGTGAAAGAGCTGTGATGGTGAAAAGGAGCAGACTGAGCAGTACATCCGGTTTCTGCGAGAGGAGGTGACACTCCTTCTCACACAATCTTGTCAGCCAGGGGGCACAGGTGACCGGCCACCTCACAGGTGAGTCAACTTCTCAAGGTCCAACAGCCAGTGAATTTCAAGCTGGACTAGAGCCTGGACTCGGCCTCATGCCCCAGGTCTCTGCATATTGCTCCTCAAGTCATCTACAGAGAAGGCCAGGCTGCTGGGTGTCCACGCATGCACACACCTATGTGCACAGCTGACAGTTACCTTGGCTGGTGCAGACACGGGACGGAGGAGTGAGGGCCGAGAGCGCTTTTTGCTGTGTTCCAGATTCTTCTCGTGCTCACTCTTTTGGACACTGTTCATTTCGCATGGCCCATTTCCTGTGAACTAAGGACACAAACACAGGAGGTGGTCAGCGTTGGAGAGACACAGCCAGGCCCATCAGTGCTGGTTCTCAATGTAACCTAGTGCGTGGAACCACTTGCAGCTCAGCTCGTGGCCCCAGCAAGCACGGTCTGCCATGGGCCAGGGGCTCTGTCCCAGTGTGAGGTGACCCTGGCTCTCAAGATGCTCACGTTTACTGGAGGAAAGACCCGTGTACCCAGCTCACCACAGTCGCGCACTGTGAGGCTGGGAGAAGGCTCATGGAAGGCCTCGATGGGCGAGGGTCCTGACAGGTGAGGGAGGGCTCAGTGGGGAGACACTGAAGCTGGGCCTTGGCGTGTGGGGCTCACCCAGCAGACCACTGACAGGGTGTCTGCCTGTATGTTCGAGCGCACCACAGAAAGGAAAAGAATTTCAGGCTAGAGGACCAGCAATGTGCAAGGCCCTGGCAGCAAGAGGAAGAAGTTGACGGTGCCAGGTCACTGGGGCGGGGGAGGAGGGGTTCCAGTCAAGTTTGCAATCTTTCCTACGAATAAGAAAACGCATCTTGGGGACAATGTCATCACTTGGTGGGGTGCTCACTGCTAGTCCTCCCAGGCTCTATACCAAGCACTGATTAACAGGTCAGGGTGCTGGCAATATTTATGAAGAATGGTTCTGGAAGGATCTATTCGGCATTTGCATCTGTATGAAAGTCAGAGCAGGCAGGGGGGAAGGTGAACAGACCATGGCTTTTCTTCAGGGCTGGGCTGGAGAGGCACACGGCAATCAGCCCCACTACGTTCATGTTGCCTGCACCCGCTCCCACCACGGGGCCTATATGCAGAGACACTACGTGAAGGGTGTGCTGTCAGCCCAAAGCGTGGGCCGGGTGAACAAGTCGTGGTGCATCCAAACCAAACAGAGGCAACTGTCAGCTATGAGTTAGCTCTGTGTCTCTGTGTCCACTGTGTCACTGCTAGGGACAGGCATACGTGATACACTGTTATGACAAACAGAAAAAACCCTAGGGGCAGAACAAATGGGACGCCATCTTTTTTAAAAGGATAAACGTTTGTTTGCACATTCAGAGATTTCTGGAAGGACACATACTATGAGACACTTGTAAGTACTTAACCTTGAGGAAACTGAGAATAGGAAAAAGGGAAGCTAACTTTTCATACTTGATGCTCTCACGAATGCTTGACTTTTCTCATGAGCATGTACTATTTTTATACTCATAATTATAATAATAAAGACCTATTGTTTAACTACAGGCAAAACCTGTCCCTTAGAGGATTAAGCTCCTTTGGAGGGATTAGTTATCCGAAGACCCAAGGCTACTCCAAGAACCTAATATGGAATAATTCTCAACTGGTATTTGCTGTAGATCCCAGAACAGGTGCAAACACCAATTCCTAAAGGAGGGGGACAGGTGACGATATGACGCACTAAGTACGACTTGGGGGGGGCGGGGTTGAGAGGAAAGTGGGTAACCCACTGCTCGCCCAGCTAAGCTCACCCAGCTGGAAGGCAAGCTCAGTACCACTGATCTTCCCCTAACAGTTCAGGCAGTTCTTTGGTTTCAGTTAAATGTCCCAATGTGCAAATGCCTGAGGCAGAAGACCCCCAAAGACCATTCACATAGGGACTGGCACACAGCCATGCCCATTCGCTGACGTACGGGCCTGTGGCTGCTTTCCCGCTACCACGGCAGAGCTGAGTCTTTGCCACCCAGACTGTCTGGTGTGCAAAGCCTAAGATACTTACTGTCTGGCCCTTTATAGAAAAACTTTGCTAAGCCCTGATCTAGGCAAAGCAGTCGAGTTTAATTAGGACAATATCAAATTTCACCTCTGGTTTCTTTTTCCTGCAGTTTTAACAGAAATCTAAAAGTTAATGAAAAGATCATTCTATATGACAAATTATTTATGAGCGTTTTAGTAATTTTTAAAAGTTGATTAACTCTTTTAAAATGTACAAGACAGTTCTAATTACACAATATACACTTAAAAAAAACACTGCTGAATTGACAGCAAATGCCATTTAAAGAAACTCTGTGGGCAGGTGATTTTCTGAGAGAAATGCTTATTTTCTAGGGTGGGCTTTGTCAGTGTCCAACTTGGTAAATGCCAAGTTGTGTCCACCAGGGGGCACTGCAACCACAGCCCTCAGAGGACAAGAGGCTCTACTCACCCTCAACCCTGACCCATCAAGATGATAACTCAGGAACCAAGGCCTGCAAAACGTTCATGTGAGCTGTGCAGCAGCAAAAGCTGGCCAGGGACAGAGCCAGGGCTTTCTTCCCTGAGGCCATGAGGGCAGACTGCCCCTGGACCCTGAAGCATTGACAGCAATGACCCTGGGAAGGCCACCCAGGGATGCCACTGTGCACACATCTCTGCGGGGATGGGGTTCAGGGGAAAAGCTGCCAACGCCAGGGTCAGAGGTGAGATTTGAGGCCAAGACCCAAGAGGATGAGACCCAAAAACTATCCACCAACTGTACAAGGGAGCAACACAGGGCTTTACAGCAGGTGACAGCATGTCGCTTGGGCTCCCAGGGGCACAGAGGCCCAAGCACCCACAACCCTGGGCTAAGCCAACACAAGAAGGGTATGAGGTGGGAAGGAGGTGGTGAGAGCCCTCTGCTCCTCAGCCACGCGGCCCCCGGAGCCAGTTAGGAGAGTCTTTGACGAGCAGGAGCATACAGAGAAGGAAGATGGGACTGATGCTAGGACTGCCAAGGACAGCTATTTGGGAACAGGGAGAAAAAAACCAAGTAGGGATTCCGAAGTTCAGAGAGATCCGCGGGGCAGGTAATGGACTCAGAGGAGAAAGCTGGACTCGGGGATGGGGCCGTGAGGAGGCAGCTGGGCTGAGAGGCCCAGTGTAGAGGTGAGCTCCCTGCCCCCGGGGAGTCCAGACAAGGGCTTCCTTCAACCGCCCCCCGCCCCCCCCGGTATCCCCCAAGAGCCTCCAGCAGGCCAGGCAGCCGGCTGGTCCTGGAGATGCAGAGGGAGACCCTGGGAGGAGTGGATGAGACGACCAGACGGGATTCTAGGCCTACTTTCCCAGCACAACCGCAGCTGCTCTTTCCGGAACACTGAGCGCCAGCCAGGCCCCGCGAGAAGCACTTAAAGGACAACAGCTCAGTCCCCACCCGAGCAGGAGGGCCGGTCAGTCCCGTGTGAGAGAGAAGGCAACGAGGCCTGGGAGGTGACACGGCCAGCTCAAGCCTGCCTGTAGCACCCAGAGCCCGAGGAGGCCCCGGCTGTGTGCTCACGGGGCTCTGTCCAGGCCCCCAGGACACACAAGGCTCTGGGCGGGTGGGCAGGACTGGTTACAGCTCCTGGACTTGTTTTCAGCCCGAAGGATGGGCACAGAGCTTCTCTGACTCTGAGTCAGGAAGTGCTTCTGGGTGGAACCTCCTCTTAGGGATGGTGCTCTGTGTCCCAGAGACAGTAACACGGGGACAAGCCCCGACCCGCACACCGGAAGTCTGCCCAATCGACTAAGAGTCTTGAACAGCATCCAAACTCAGACCGCTATCACCCCCGAGCCCCTTCCTTCAAGACCCACTGCCCCCCAGCCCTGTGCCCCCACTGCATCTTCATTCAAGAAGCAGACCCGGGAGAGGAGGTGGTGACACAGGAAGGTGGGAAGGATGGACTCTTGTGTGCTCACACCCCAAGTTGTCGTCGAGGGCAAAGAGGAAGAATAAAAAGAGGAAAGAGAACACTCAACAACCTAAGAAGAGAAGGAGCTTCCTCAACTCGAGGGTGCTTACGGAAAACCCACAGCTCACATCACACTCAATGGTGCAAGATGGAAAGCTTTTCCTCTAAGATCAGGAGCAAGATGTGGATACTGACCCTCACCACTTCTACTCAACATAGTACTAGAAGTTCCATCAGAGCTATTAGGCCAAAACAGGAAATAAAAGGCATCCAAATTGGAAAGGAAGAAAGAAAACTATATTAGCGAATCCTAAGGAATCCACGAAAACTATCAAAGCTAATAAACTGGATACGGCAAAGTTGCAGGATACAAAATCAACACAAAAAAGCAGTGGGGTTTCTATACATGAGCAATGAATAATCCAAAAATGAAATTAAGAAAACAATTCCATTTACAACAACAAAAAGAACAAAATATTTGGAAATACATTTAACCAAGGGGGTGCAAGACTTACACAATGAAAAAAAAAACTTCGAAACACCGTTGAAAGAAACTAAAGACTTAAATAAATGGAAAAATGCTGTGTATTTGTGGATTAATCTTGTTAGGATGGCAATACTCCCCAAAACAGTTGAAAGATTCAATGCAATCATTTTCAAAATCCCAACAGCCTTTTTTGCTGGAGTGGAAAAGCCAATCTTTAAATTCATATGGAATTGCAAGGGGCCCTGACTAGCCAAAACAATCTTGAAAAAAAAAACAAAGTTGGGGGACTCACACTTCCTGATTTCAAACTTACTACAAAGCTACAGTAATCATGACAGTGTGGTGCTGGCCTAAGGGCAGACATGGAGATCAATGGATTAGAACTGAGTGCAGAAATAAACCCATAAAACTCTGGTCAATTGATTTTTGACAAGAGTGCCAAGACCATGCAATGATGGAAAGAGAACAGTTTCCTCAACAAACTGGATTGCCACATGTAGAGTGGACCCCTACCTCACCATATACAAACATTAACTCAAAATGGATCACCAACCTGAATAGAAGAGCTAACACTGTACAAGTATTAAAAGAAAACTTTAGGTAAACCTTCATGACCTCAGAACTAGCAATGGATTCTGAGATTTGACACTGAAAACATGAGCAACAAAAGAAAAAATAGGCAATTGGACTTGACCAAAATTTAAAACTGATGCGCACCAACACTAACAAGAAAGTGAAAAGACAACCTACAGAATAGAGGAAAATATTTGATAAAGGACTAATGTCAAGAACACACAAAGAACTCTTACAACCCAGCAAGAGAGACAAAGCAAAAAAGGTGCAAAGTACTTAAATAGACATTTCTCCAAAGAAGATAAACAGATGGCCAACGAGCACATGAAATGCCCAATGTCATTAGTCAGCAGGGAAATGCAAATCAAAACCATAATAAGACACCATTTCACACCAACTACAAAGGCTATACATTTTTTTTAAAAAGGAAAGCCTCAAGCATTGGTGATGATGTGGAAAATTGAAACCCTGGTATATTGCTAGTGAGAACGTAAAATGGTCCAGCCACCGTGGAAAACAGTGTGGCAGTTCCTCAAAAGTTTAACACAGTTACCACATGAGTCAGCAGCTCCACTCCTAGGCATAGACAGAAAATGACTGAAAGCAGGTGTTCAAACAAAAAATTGTACATGCATGTTCACAGCACGATTCACAATGACTGAAAGGTGGCAACAACCCAAGTGTCCACTGATGGATGAACAAAATGTGGTCCATCCACACAATGGAATTATTATTTAGCCATAGAAGGGATGAAGTTATGACACGTGCTACATCATGGATGAACCTTCAAATCATGATGCTGAGTGAAAGAAGCCAGACACCAACCCAAGGGCCACACGTTGCACGATTCCATCCACGTGAAACGTCCGACAGGTAAATCCACAGAGACAGAAAGCAGACTGGTGGTTGCAGAACCTAAGGAGCGGGGATGGGGAGTGACTGCTAATGGGGACAGGTCTCCTTTTGGGGTGATGGGAATGTTCTGAAACTAGAGAGGGGTGATGGCTGCACAACATTTTAAATATTCTAAATGCTATTGAAATGTACATTTTTAAATGGTGAGTTTTATGTTACGTGAATTTTCCTTCAATTTTTTTTTTTTAAAAGCCATAAGTTCATAGAAAAAAAAAAAGAGGAAATGGAAAGGGCAGATCAGCAGGCCTCAGTCCACAGCAAAGGCAGAAAGGCTGACAGTGCAGTCTGCGCCCCCAACCTCCCCATCGCAGGCCCCTCCTCCGCTATCAGCTCTCTGCACTCCCACCCCGAGTCACTGCCAAGCCTCCACCCAGTCCCTCCAGGGGGGTAGGCAGTGAGACTGACCCCTCCCGTACCCTGCCACAAGGACCTGGTTACAGGCAGGTCTCCATGGGAAGACACTCTGCCTCCCAACCAGCCCTCGTCACCTGGCTGCTGTCTGTCCAGAGAAGCCCTTTTGAGGATTTGCGCCAGCTCCCCGTGGAGGTGGAGCCTGCACTGGGGGCCCATGCATGTCTGCACTGGCTGTGGCTTCTGAGGGAACCCAGTGTGTCTGGGGAGTGGATAAACCTGGCCTGGCCTGGGGGCTGCACTGGCAGGGGGTTCTGGCCGATGAGAACGTGGCCCCAGACTGGCATCGGTGCTCTGTACTCACCAGGGACCGCTTGGCTTCGGGCAGGAACTGTCCAAACTCGGAGAGCAGGTCCTCCTGGCCGCGGAAGAGGTTGGCCACCTCGGTGAACACCTCCTCTTCAGACATGCCTCGGAACGGACGGCCCTTCGTGCTCAGCTGCTCCTTCTGCCGATTTTCAGGGGAGGGAAAACGAGTCGTTAGCCAAGGAACCAGGAGGCACCCTAGGCTGTGACATTCAGGCATCCCACTGTGGAGGAGACAGAGGGATGACTCACGAAAGAAAACTAGCTGGCAGAGCCCGTGACTGCTGCCACCAGGAGAGGGGGTCCAGCCCGCTGCCCTGCCGACACCTCCGGGTGTCCCCTAACCACTCCCCGCCCCCTTCCCCCAACCACTCCCCCCCTCCCCCACCCCCTGCTCTGGAGAACAGCCTGTGCGCTTGAGTCTTGACCCTGCCGCACGACGCGGCCTGAGCCCCGGCCATGGATGCGGCCTGTGCTGGGAGTGTGGAGGGGATGTGGGAGGGGACGGTCATGGAAGGACCTGACCCCAGCCCTCAAGCACCCTTGAGCAGAGGCTGGGGAAGTGCAAGGTCAGTGGCGAACCCACGGTCCTCCCAAGGTCAAGGGGACTCATTCTGCTGGGCAGGGGACTGAGGAGCTAGCTCTGGGTCTGGAAGGGGCAGAGGGTGAAGAAGGAAGGGAAGGGACTTAGAGGTCAAAGGACCTGTTCCCCCAGAGTCACTAAGACTCCGGAAGGAAGATGGCTTGACCTGGAGCTTAAAGCAACAAGATGAGGACCAGACAGGACCCAGGTCGGCAGGACAGAAAGCAGCGAACACAACTCAAGTCGGCCATCAGAAGTTAGTCCCTGTCAACTTTACACCCAGGAACATGACAGAGCATGAGGCGCTGGTGTCGGGCCTTCCCAGAGCGCCCAGCAGCAGGGCTTCGACATCCCCCCTCCACAGCCGCGAAGGGGGAAGAGACAAGGAATGGGGAGCCCTTTGCACGCCCTCCCCTCTCGGCCCTATGTACCCTGAGCAAAGTTACTTCCCAAGCCTGGTACACGGAGCACCCGTTTGGGGGGAGAAAAAACTGCCTCCACCCTCTCCTGACCAAAGTTACCGGGACAATTGAAGGCCAAAGAAGAAAACAAAGACCATTCAGCTCAGACAATAAATACAAATCATCCCTATACAGATGAAACAGTGATCAGACTCAGTGATGTTTGAAGAAATACAATTTAAAACAGCGTCGCAGCATTTTTGCTCATCAGATTGCATAAGGACTGGTGATTTCTGATGAGGGTGTGGGGAACTGGGCGCTCTCATTACAAGGCGGAAAGGAAGATTGGTGCCACCGGCAGAGGGAAGCCTGGCGCCATCTACGATCATGTGCTGAGCGCACATCCTCTGACCTAGGGACGCACTTCCTGGGAATTTTCCTGCAGAGAGAGTCAGTTCTGCTCTAACACCTGTTTTGAACACAGATCTGTTTGGGACACGGACTAGGGAATGATTTGAGCGTGGTATGGATTCTGCATTTGCTGAGGCAGGATTTTGTCCAGGAGCAACATGGGGTGAATGTGGAAAAGTGCACTCAGCTGAGCCAAGCCACCTGGTAATACACGACCCCCGACATACACACGCCCCCAACATCGCTCCCTCAGCTGATAGAGCCACTCTGCCTGACCCTCCTCTGGGGTGACAACCCATCCCATTTTAGGAAACCTGCTCCTGGTACCTCAGTGACCCGCAGGCTGCAACCTTTCCACACCCATGTCTACACATGACACTCAGGTCTTTCCCAAGGTCAAGTGCCGGACGTGCTGCAACATTCACAACATGCTTAGCCATTTAATGCGCGTACAACGGCGCTACCGGCTTCAAGTAGGTGCCTATCTTTTTTTAATGTGTTGCTGACACAGTTTTTGAGTCTCACGCTCTGATCCCGTTTTTCCATAAGACCTGTGGTTGGTGAGCATTTATTTGCAAAGCACGGTCATTTTGGGGGACATCAGGGCAGAACTGGCTGTGCTCATCCAGGCACACGACAGATGTTCGAAGTTGTATAAAGGGAACAGTTGCCCATGGCTGACCTGAGGTAAGCACTGTGCTTGCGTCAGTGACCTCGGTTAACCATATTTAACTGGGGTCAGCACCCACAGCGCTGTAGCCGTTTTATGGATTAGAACCCCGAGGTTCCGAGAGGTGAGGCAAAGGGCTCTGAGGGGGCAGGGGGCACAGCTAAGGTCTGACTTGAGGCCCAACAGAGATAAAAAACAGTAACGTATGGCCCTAGAGCTGCTGCTTTGGCCTCACAGTGTCTTTTAAAAATCCGCATCGATGTTCGAAAATCAGGAAGAACTCACACAGAGATACAGATTTCCAGCTCCTTTTGAAGAAACAGGCAACCTGAGAGTCGCCAGGGGGCTTGTTCAAAAAGCAGATGCTGGGCAGGACCTGGGGTAGCAACTCTGAGGGGAGGCCCAGGCAGCTTGCATTTCAACCAACTCCCTGTGGCTCTGACTGGGGAACACTGAGCCGTACTTCCTTCCTCACGCTTTCTCCAAATCAACCCGTGGCCCTTTGCTAGGACCTTGGATAAGTCACTTTCACTTCTCTACACGCCAACAAACCACTCCCCCCCCCCATTCCCATCAACACAACAGATACCTGCTGGCCTTCCCTCTAACGATCCTCCCAGCCCCTGAGATGTGGTGACCCCACGGAATCTGTGAAGAGCCCATAAACCCCCATGATCACAACATCACCCCTCCACACAGACTGATGTTCACAGCTGCCACTTGCAACCACTTATCTGTGAGAAGCAGGAAGTTCTCAATGCCGTACAAGGACCGTGCAGACACTGGACATGAGGCTGACAGGACCAAGCATGTCACTGGCACCACTGCCCACACACGTTTAGAGTATTGAAACAGTTCCAGTGCGTTTACAGGGAGCAAATGCTATCAATCTGATCCTAAACATTTATGCTAAAAAGAATCCCATGTTTTAATTTCACTTATCAAGGATGTGCAGAAGATTTCATTTTCAAAAGTGGGTTCTGCTGCTTAGAAAAATAAAAGGTATCAGAAACTCCATGTCTGGGTGAGGATGACATCCGAACTCCTTGCATGACACAGATGTCCCTTGCCACCCGCCTGCCTACACTTCCTGCTAAGTCCCCTGAAGCCAGCTGCCTGTTCTGGCCCCTGGGCCTTTGCACAGGCCAATCCCAGCACCGAGAGTCCACCTTTTGACTGACGGTTCTGACTGATTTGCCAAGATTCAACCTGAGTATCCTCTCCGTAACCCGCTATGGGGTCAGCAGCCCTCAACCCTGACACACCTGTCCTACACACAGTCCTTCCAGTCCACCCTAATCATTTCCAAGTTTCCTCCACGTCTAAACTGAACTCCTAAGCAACAGCAACCATTCATCCCTGCCGACCCAGCACCTGGCACAAAGCCCGGTTGTAATCAGCATAAATAAAGGGTAGTTTATTGTCTAAACAATAACTAAGCCATCTTATAAAAAGAAAACTATCTTCTTGGGTTCTTCTTTAATCCTCTAATGTGTGTTTCCTATTGAGGGTGCAGAGGGGCCTCAAGGGGCAAATTAAAATCAAACCTAAACAGAACTCCAACAGGTACACCCATGTTCACAGCAGCATTATTCACAATAGCCAGAATGTGGGAGCAACCCAAGTGTCTGCTGATGGATGAATGGATAAAGAAAATAAGGCGTAGCCGTACAATGGAATATTACTCAGCCTTAAAAAGAAGGCCATTCTGACACATGCTACGGTACAGATGGACCTTCAGGGCATTACGCTAAGTGAAACAAGCCAGGCACAGAGCACAAATACTGTACAATTCCACCCCTAGGAGGTCCCTATCGGAGTCAGATTCATAGAGACAGAAAGTACTGACAGAAGGGTGGGCGCCAGGAGCTGGGGGAAATGAGGAAGGGGCAGTTAGTGTTTCATGGGGACAGAGTTTCAGGTGAAGAAGATGAAGAAGTTCTGGAAATGGATGATGGTGATGGCTGTGCAACAACGTGAATGTACTTAATGCCACTGAATGGTACACTTAAAGTTGGTTAAGTTTTGTATTTATATATATTTTACCACGGTAAAAAAAAAAAAAAGATTAATGCTAAAAAAAAAGAGCTAATCAGAATTTTCCAGGATTTCATGAATTCAGATTAGAAAATCTGAATGTTTCCAATGCACCTGATACTGGATGATGCCACAAACACCCACAAAGAAGTGTGACCTACGGCTTCTTACCTGGTAAGTGTGCAGTATCTCCAGGAATGACCTGTAGATTTCTGGGTGATCTAGAAAGCGGGTCTTAATCTTGTTCACGTAGCTGATGGCGTTGTTGAATTCCACAGAATCTGACTCCAAGGGCACCTGCGGTTTGTCCTCCTTATATAGCATCTGCTGCTTGACGTTCTCTGTACAGTCGCTGTGGTTGTGTGAATTCTCCTGACAACAGTACAACAGTGAGTTACTGTTGGGCCCGGCACTGGGAACAGATTGTGAGAAACGCCAGACTGAGCCACAGTGTGCAAGAACAGGCAAAACTTAGCACAGAGCCAAGTTTTTTACGTCGACGCAGAAAAAGGTTACTTCTGGGGGCCTGAAGAGAGAGAAGCAGGGAGGGGGCCCCCAGAGACAGCCCCACCTCGGCGTTCTGAGTGCCTGAGCGCTCCTGGGAGAGTCTCACGAACTCATGTCTGCCTGATCCTTCCAACAGATTCAAAGAACATGAACCTGAGAGGCACACTCGATACACTTGGAGAAATTAGCATTCGGGAGAGATTTACAAAGAGTGGATTGTTTAATCCTTTTTGGAGCAGAGTAAAGTCTTCCCACACCTCTGGCCAGCCCATTTCAGCAAGACTGTTTTCAGGTGTGAAAGCACCAGCTGTCAGCAGGCATGAGACTGGGACCCTGCAGGTGAGGGGGGCCCACTGTCCAGGTTGCCCAGGGCTGCGGGACTTTTGGTGCTAGGCCTGGGGCGAGTCACTTGAGAGAAGAGAGATGGGCCCTGAGCAGTCATCAAGCATGCTCTCCACTGATGTGCTTTTCTGTCAGTACCAATAAAAATAAACAACAGACATACACCTCTCTCCTGGGAAGTCGGAATCTTAATGCACAGTGGGACAGGACCACCCCGCAAAGGAGGTGATCTTTATGCTTCTAAACTGGAATTTTGTGTGTGGTCCTGAGGGCGGCCTCCCTCTGCCACTGACCACGGCTGGGCATCCTGCAGGTCCCCAACTGGGTCTCGGGCAGGCTGGGATCCTTCGGGTTCAGCTTTAGGTCTTTGCTAACACACCACCTTTCAGCGAGTCTTCCAGAACCATCCTGCACCAAAATAAAATGACCCTTATCTCCCAGCACTCTGAGCCTCTTTCTTGCTCTGTTTTTCTCCACAGCACATATCACCTTCCTATAGGAAACATATTTTACTTATTTTATTCTCTCCCCAGCCCTGATCAGAAGGCAAACTCCAGGAGGGCAGGGATTCTATTTTGGTCAATGCTATATCCTCAGTGCCTGGAACAGTGCTTGGAACAGAGTGGGCTTCATCCACTGTTGGGGATGATCAGATGGACCGATGAAGGATAAAATCCCCTGTGGCGCCTGGCACCGCCTCTGGCACCCACAGCTGACCCTAGACTCCAGGGGACACCGGGCACACTGCTGCCCACTGCTGCAGAACTGTCATCACAACAGACACCTCCGCCAGGCACACCCACAGGTACCTGAGTGGGTCTACTAGCGTGCTGGGGCTGCCACAACAAATACCACAGACTGGGCAGCGTCAGTGACAGACGTTTATTTCCTTGAAGTTCTGGAGGCTGGAAGTCCAAGATCAAGGTGCCAGCAGGGTTGGTATCTCCTGAGGCCTCTTGGCTGGTAGACGGGTGTCTTCTCGCTGTGTCCTCACAGGGTCGTTCCTCTGTGCACACATATCCCTGGGATCTCTCCTTGTGTCCTAATTTCCTCTCCTTATAAGGACACCCGTCAGACTGGATTGAGGCCCATCCTAATGGCCTCATTTTGCCTAAATTATCTCTGTAAAGACCCCATCTCCAAATACAGTCACATTCTGAGATACTGAGGGTTAGAACTTCAAGATATGAATTTGGGGGTGGGGGCACAATTCAGCCCATGACAGCGGGTGTAGAGGCAACTCTAGGAAGTCTGAGCCGAGGAACACAGACACGAAAGATCCAGAGCAGTCACAACTCTAAGCACCGTTTCTCCCTGGCACTAGAATTTGTTCTATGACACTTCGGGGACGCTGCTCCTGATTACCTTTGCTTAAGCTCACAGAAGTCCGTGCTCATGTTCCTTCATGGTACACAGGCTTGGCGGCAGAAGGAGCTGGAAGGAGTTGGACAGGGGCAGGGGGAAGGGAGCAGCCCTTGAGCAGCCTCGGAGCCGAGGTTTGCTTCAGAGGAGGCTGTGGGGAGCTCCCTCCCCACCACTGCGAGGGGGCATTCTCAAGCACAATGTGCCTCTTCCAATTCCCTGGAGTGAGTCACGGTGACAAGATGGGAGAAGCACCCCTGGAGACCAGGGCTCGGCAAAAGGCCGGACAGTAATGGTGCAACTGCTGTGGCAAACAGTCTGGCGATTCTTTAGTAAGTTAAACATGGTCACTAGGTGACTGAGCAATTCTACTCCTAGGTATCCACCCACAGAACCAAAGACAGGTGTTCAAACAAATCCTTGTACATGCAGGTTCACAGCAGCAGTGTTCACAATCGCCGGAAGGTGGAAAAAACCTAGGTGTCTGTCCATCAGCTGATGAACAGATGACCAAAATGCGGTCCATACCTGCAGTGGAATATTATACAGCCTTAAAAAGGAATGATGCTCTGGTATAACATGGATGAACCTCGAAAACATGCTGAGAGAAGGAAGCCCAGACACGAAAGGACATATAGTATATGATTCCATTTATATTAAGTATCCTGAACAGGAAACTCTACAGAGACAGAAAGTGGATTAGTGGTTGCCAGGGGCTGGTTGGGTGGGGGCAGAATTGGGAAGTACCGTTTCTTTTTGGGGTCATAGAAATGTTCTGGGATTAGTAGTGGTGGTTGCATGGTATTGTGAATACACTAACAGCCACTGAATTGGACACTTTAAAATGGTCATAATGATGAATTTTATGTTACGTAAATATCACCACAATTTAAAAAAAATTTTTAAGTAATCTGAAAGATGTAAAAATGACCAGCCATACAAAAATAAGCTGGCTTTGTTCCCTGGGCCACAGTTTGCCAACCCTTGGTCTAAACTTTCTAGAACAATCCATGCTTTTGTCTTCTCTGCCTGCTGTGGGTGGCCTCAACCAGACACAGTTAGAAATGCCTCCTAGATACTGATAAGCGCCCTACATGGCCGACTTGTCCATCTGAGTGCCCATATACAGCTCCACCCAGATATTTAAGACATGCCTCAGATGGACTTTCCAAACACAGAACAGCCCCCCGGCCCACCCCCATGTCATCCCAGCAGGTGCTGCCTTCACCCAGAGACTCAGGCATCCCGGAATCACCCCTGGTGATCTCACTGATTTTTCTCGCTTTCACTGACACCCACCCCTGGCCCACATCACCGTCCACTCCAACTGGTTCCCACGCCCCTCCCTAGCCTCCCAGATCCGCTCTTGCCCCCTCAGTCCACTTCTGGCACAGCAGCCAGAGAAGCCTTTCCAGAACTTTCCCTTGGCTTCCCACGCACCTGGCTCTCTCTCCTACACTCTCTGCTTCGGGCTCTGACCGCACCAGCTTCCTGGCTGTCTCTCAGGCACACCCACTCGTTCCCACCTCAGGCCTCTATGTCCCCACCAGGAAGACTCCCCGGGGGGCCACAGGCATGGCTCCTGCTCCCCTCACTCAGCCTCTGCCCACGGGACCTCCCAAGGCCTGGCCCCTGCTGTCTGTCACCTGCAGCACTGGACTCCCTCCTGTACTTCACATCTGTCCATATGTGTCTCACGTGAGTCCCCACCTCAACCATGCAAGCGCCCTGAGAGCCAGGACTCTGAACAAACCTCAGCGCCTGGCACAGAGGAGGTGGCCTACACCTGCTCCATGGGTGACTAAGACAAACATGAGAGGCAACCTCCCAGGAACTGACTGAACTTCGAATGACCCTTCCCAAAGGGAAGACAGCCGGCTTCCCTTTGAACGTAAAGGGGTCACTAAATTACAAGCTGCACCTCAAGGTTTATCTCTTTACTTATCATCCAAGCAGCCGTCGTCCCAGCCAAGCACAAGAAGGCCGGCCCCAAGAGGCAGGGTCCACCCTGAACAAGACCCAGCAGCCAAGATTCATCACTTTCCCACCGACATCCAGTGTCCCGTCCCTCTGACGTCCCGGAACAGGGACAGTCGTGAACAAGACAGACGTAGCCCTCCTGTCTAATCTGGAGGACTCAGTCTGCCAGGGAAGGCAAACCAACAAGAAACAGTGGATTTTCTATTTCTTAGCTTTGCTATGTTATTTTGAAGTATATAAAACGGGGTGCTGTGAAAATGACTTGGGGATGGGAGTGGAGGACTCTCTGAGGAGGTGGCGTTACAACTAAGGCCAACCAGATCCTAAAAGATGTTGATTCAGGGGGACGTTCTTCCTGCCACGGTCCCCGGCCCCTCTCTGGCCACACTTCCCACATCATGGCACATGTCTATCTTCCCTTTAGATCAGTGTTCTCAACTGGGGCGATTCTGCCCCCCAGGGGACACGTGGCAATGTCTAGAGACATTTCAGGTTGTCATCCTGGGGGAGGGGGCGCTCCTGGTATCAGGTGGGTGGAGGCCAGGGATGCTGCTCAACACCCTACAGAGCACAAAATGCCCCCACAAGGAAGAACGATCTGGGCCCAGTGGCGACAGTGCCAAGGCTGAGAAACCCTGCACAAAAGGCTCCCCACAGGCTAGGACTTATTTATCTTCCTCAGCATCTAAGAACTATTCCTTCCTTGTCTATAGTTGACAGGATACATGATGAGATGAAAACTGGAAACACACACACACACACACACACACACACACACACACACACACACGGAGCTATACTTCAAAATAGTGAAGCCAGAAAAACCAATTTAAAAAAAATCACCAGGGCACTGGCGAGTAGGGAGCCCCATAAAGTTCTACTGTGGATTCGGAAGGACTCTAGGAAGGTGAGAAGACATTGCGTTTGCGCCTGGCGTGAAGCAGGGCTGGAAACGTGGCAGGTCCGTGGATGTGACTTAAACCACGTGGGTGGCACGTGTCCCGAGGGAACGAAGGACACGTACCTCTCCCCCTGAGGAAGGGGTCCTACATATGGCTGTTTCCAGGCTGCAGCGAGACCATAAAGCCCTGGTAGGCAGCTATCAAGGGAAAGTTCTCATCAAGCCCGTCTTCAAGTTAACAGACCTGCAGTCACAAAATCCCCTAGGGGCGGACAAGACTGGCCCGGTCTCCTTGTCTCTCCAATAGTCCTTGAAGCTGTGTGTGGAGCAGCAGGGGCCTTCTGGCTACTTAAGGGAAGGTGAGGCTCATGTGGAGATCCAGCCCCAAGAGCAGTTACTCCAACAGGGCTTGAGAAGGCGAATTCCACACGTGGAGTGCAATTTAGGCCTTGGATTCCAGCTCTTTCTTAACAAGTGATGGTAATGACACCCAGTGTTTACGCAGCGCTTCAGATTCAGCAAAGTGCTCCTGCACACGCTCCTGCAAACGAGCTTGCTTTTCTCCCCTAGCCGTGACTGTTCTGAAGATTAATCTCCGCTAAGGCTTTTATCATCTGGAGGAAGGAGCGCTACCTCTGGCTCCTGGGGCTCCATTTGCAAACATGAAATGGAAGCTTTTGGAATTCAGTAGCCGAAGGCTTCCAAGTTCCTTTTTAAAACTGAGGTGCACTCCTCGGCTTTAATGAGACAATGTTCTGACGGTGGAGGTTGCCTTGTGCAGAGAAAAGGCAGAATTTATGTGCCAGCCCCCCTCGGAGAGGGACCAGCCACTGCCACATTGCCTCTCACTGCTCTCTTTTCAAATCCTGACTCCCTAATTGATAGGAAACTACAGTCTCCTTTATCATCAGAGGAGAAACCTACAAAATGCATCCAGAGTAGATTTTTGCCTTCCCTGCAAAAACCCCTGGGGCAAGATGGAGGAGGTTGAAAGAGCTCATTCACTTACACCAGCACTTCTCAATGCTGTGATTTTTGCTCCCAGGAGACACTTGGCTATGTCTAGAGACATTTTTGGCTGTCTTGACTGGGTGAGGGCCTAGCGGGTGGAGGCCAGGGATGCGGCTGAACACCCCACAATGCCCTAGACAGCACCCCCGCAGCAAAGGGTTATGCCCTAAATGGCAACAGGGCCGAGGAGAGAAAAAGACAACCGTTACCTTATAAAAGTAAAGCTCAAACAGGCTTTCTTTTTCTCAGGGGATCTGGTGAGCAAACACAAGAAGGGACTGCATAGATAGAAGAGGCAGCAACCTGTCACTCGAGAAAGAAGGGACCAAAGCCACAAGCCTGAGCTCGGTCAGTGATCCTGCTGGCAGGTGAATGAAGCACAGCAACAATAAACGTGTCTAGTCACACATGCATCTCCACCGCTTTATTCTGTGGGTGGCACCGAGGGTGATCAGAGGGACCACAGGCCCAACTACAAGCGTGGCCTGCCTAGTGCGCTCGGGGGGAGAGCCTCAAACCAAGACCTCCGTGACTGTGGACGCAATTATTTTGACTGGACGTACAACTGTGTCAGGAGAATGCCTCCCTGACACACACAGACACATCCGCTCTTGATTTAAATACGCCAAAAGGATCAGTTTGGGATGCAGAGGTTGCCCATGTAGGCGTTTCAATCTATTCTGATTTCTGCTAGACGCATTTTAAGAAAAAGATCGGCTCTTCACCAGCTTTCCAGCTGTGAAATACACGAGCCACGCTGTCCGGCCTGCGTATCTGAGTACCACGGTGGGCTGTGCTAAGGCCAGATCACTCAAACCACTGCAGCGGCATACCTGGCTTGACAGAGGCGACTGTATGTTTAACTTGCCGTTCTTGGGAATGTCTATTCTGTACCCGAGAGGGAGGAAAGCGTTGAATCCAACAATCAGGTCAGGGTGTTCGTGGAAGAGCTGCGACACTCGTCGGATGACTCCAGGAGTATCGATGCTGGAACGAAGAATGAGAGTGGGCAGAAGCGTCTCGGGAAGCAAACTGAAAGCAGAATCGACTCCTCCCTTACCCGTGCCATGGCACGAGCTCCTCAACAGACAATGAAGCACCCTCAAATGTGACTGGCGTGATTCTGCCCACGGCGATCCACTGCCAAGGCAACCGGGCCTGGGCTCCCTGTGCCTTCCTGGCAAAACCCACAGAAGATGTACACAGCACGGCTCCCGAAACACTGCAAGCTCATGTGCTAGGTTCTGAAAATGTCAGGACAGCCAGCTGCAGGTCCTGGGTTCCATACAGTGACAGAAGGTTAAAGCCCTCTAAAGGGGAGACAGATTCATTTCACATGAATTAGGAGACCATGACACAGGAGTTGTTCCCAGCAAGTGACTATAATGTATAAATGTCAAAGGCCCTGCAAGTATGAAAGCTGCTAAGAATCTGAGGGGAGAGACAGGGTCTCCCTTAGGGCTTCAGTCAGGGCCAAGGTCTTAGCATCATGCTTGTGGAAGGAAACCAGGCGGGCCCTTCCGTATTTCCTCAGAGGGGGAAGCAGCACAGTGGGGATGTGACACTTTAGAATCTAAGTCAGAGGGACTGAGCTCTGGTCCTGTCTCTGCTCCTAAGGTGGATCTGGGCAAACCGCTGGCCCACTCTAAGCCTCAGTGAGCCCCTGTCAAACAAGCTCACTATCTATCGGGAGGTCCCCGGTCTATCTCTAACCCTCCTGATTCTGTGCCTATGAATACAGCTAATGTGTTTTAAAGGCCTTCTAAGTGCCAGGTTCCTTACTAAGCATTTTATGCGCATTATTTCCAAGCAGGCCTGGCACTGGGGTGAGGCAAGTGAGGCACTCACCTTGGGGATAAGATTTAAGAGAGTGCGACAATATTCGACAATCAAGATAAATAACATTTTCATGCAGTGCTTGAAAAAAAATCGAAAATAATTTTTAAAAATCCCCAACGAACAAAATTCTTTTAAAAAATCAACATTTTGAGTAAAGACAGGATCCGACTCTGTGCTTGCTCGACTGCCTCACTTGCCGCACCCCATCACTGCCCTCGTTCCTGGAATCCCCGCAACAGCTCCACAAGGGGGTACCTTTCCGTCTCGTTTTTTGGAAGAAGGAACTGAGGCTCCCAGAAGTTCGACAACCTGCACAAGGGGTCACCCTGTTGAGGGGCAGCCGGAGTTGGGGGCTCCCATCCCGCTCAGGGAGACTGAGGCCCAGGGTGGCCCTCCGGGACGGGTAGGGGCCCCGCTGGTACCTCTGGCTTTTGAACTCCTTCATGATCTCCAGGAAACCATTGTAAGTGGCAGGGTCGCTGCCGAAGCGGATCTTCACCTGGTCCAGGTAGGTGAGGGCGTCCTCCACCTGAGGGGAGGGGGGAGGGTCCAGCTGGGCCGCGGTCCGCGGAGGAGGGGACGGGAGCGGGGATCCCGGCGGGAGGGGGACGGGCCGGGCATCCGAGGGGCGGAGGTGGGGAGTCGGGGGTCCGGGGCCGCGCGGAGGGGAGGCCGAGGGCCGGGCGGGGCCCGGTGGGGGGCGCCGGCCTGCGGGGGCTGGACGACAGGGGTCTCCCAGCGAGGGCTGGCCCACCACTCACGTGCACCGGCAGCTTCTCGTGGCCCGCAGAGCCCGAGCGACCCCAGCGGGCGCCGCTCAGCCCCCGGCCCGCGGGGCCGCCGCCGCCGCCGCCGCCGCCGCCGCCGCCGCCGCCGCCAGCGTGCGCCATGTTGGAAGTCGGAGCCGCGGCCCGCCCCGCCCCCGCCCGAGGCCCGGCCGCGCATGCGCTGGCCCCGCCCTTGAGGGGCTTGGCCTGGTGACGCCAGGGAAGGCGGGGCTTCTTGAAGGTTCCCTGTAGGATCTTACCCTTAAAACTGAAATGCTACTAAAACGCTTTACATACCACGTGTGGGCAAAGCAAGACCTGCTGCCTGCTTTTGTCCGGCCCCACAAGCAAGCTCAGAATGGTTTTTACAATTTTAAAAGTTGGAAAAAATCGGAGAAGGCTATTCCGTGACACGTGAAAATTCTATGAAATGCAAATTTCGGTGTCTGTAAAATAAAGTTTTGCTGGAACACAGGCACGCCCACTCGTTTACCGGTCATTTCCGGCTATCTTTGTGCTACAACAGCAGGGTGAATAGCTGCGACAGATGCTAAGATCTACACGCCTGATATATTTACTAAAAAAGTGTTCTGGACCCCTGCTTTATAGGGTTGATGTAACAACGGGATATGGGCACACAGCACCCTAATACAGGGCCCTAGGGTGAACTTTTGCTAAATTGCTCTTGACTCAGTCCTGATCCTGTTATCTTCACTTCTCTAGTCCTGATCCCATCACTTCCCCACTGGATCAGTTCGGGAGTCTCTTAACCAGTTTTTCCAGTCCCAGTGCTATCAAGAACTGTGATCATTCAACAGCTGCTTCCAAATCTCCAAGATCTTCCTATTTCTTGTGAATGAAATCTAAGCACCTACATGGAGCATTGAAGGTAATAAAAACCTGGCCCTTAGAAACCTGTTCCTGCAGAATTTTCCACCCAAGCAAGCTGCCCTCTCTCTGTGCAGAACCTCCTGTCAATGTCTGCCTAGCTTGGCTGCTTCCTGGCCCCGTACATCAGCACATGTTATTTCCCTTGCCGAAAGCCCCGTTCTATCTCTTCATTACACAGAAAGCAGCCTACACATCCTGCAAACTACAACCCAAATGTCCTCTCTTTCAAGAAGCTACCCGACCTCTCCTCTGCCATCCACAGTCTCTTGCACATCATCTTTATTTGGTATCTCTTTTTATAGGTGAAGTGGTGCAGGAAAGCTGAGTTGGCCGCCCATTGGCGATGAGTGCATCATTTGCCAGGGGTCAGGAGTAGTATGGTGAACAAAACTGACAAGGCTTTTACCCTAACAGAGTCATCAGTCTTTCAAGAAGGATAGGAAGGCTTCCCTGGTGGCGCAGCGGTTGAGAGTCCGCCTGCCGATGCAGGGGACACGGGTTCGTACCCTGGTCCAGGAAGATCCCACATGCCGCGGAGCGGCTGGGCCCGTGAGCCATGGCCGCTGAGCCTGCGCGTCCGGAGCCTGTGCTCCGGAACGGGAGAGGCCACAACAGTGAGAGGCCCTGCCCTCCCAAATTCAAGAGAAGGGCCGACAGACTCCAGAATGTGGTGAGTGACCAGGTCCTGGAATAGCATGGAGGATAGGAAATATTGCCATGACCATTTTTGGAAAATACCTTCTGCCACCAGAGGGACTTAACCCAGACTAGCAGGGGATGAGAACAGCTTCCCAGAGGAAACTTTCCATTCTAGCTGAGTTCTGAAGGATATGTAGGTGTTCACCATGAAAGTCAGGGGGAATGGCTGTGCAGAGGCCCTGTGGTGGGGAAGAGTGTGGCACATTTGAAGAACTTAAAAAAAAAGGAAAAAAAAAAAAAAAAGACCAGTGTTGTTGGGCTGCAGATGAATGGGAGGAAGAAGGAGAGAAAGAGAGAGAGAGAGCAGAATAAGAATGGAAAGGACAGAGGGGGCAGGCTACTCATTCTTATGAGATGAGGTAAGGCTTTTGGTCTTGGTATTTAGTGCTGGTAGAAGCTGCGCATGGGTTCTGCACAAGGAACTGTTTGAGCAGCTTTGAAGTTGGAAGCAAGTACTCTGACTGTTCTGCAGGGAAGTGATTGGAGGAGAGCCAGGGAGGGTGCAGGGAGGCTGTTTCATCATTTAGGCAGGCAAAGGATCATGGTGGTTTAGACCAGGATGGGAGCAGAGGAGGTGGAGAGAAGGGGGTGGAAGGGAGGGATATTTAGAAGGTAAAGCAGAGAGGAAGTGGCGCTGGGTGGATGTGGGGGTGGGGGGGAAGGAAGCATTGAGGATTCATAGCTCCCAGCCCACAAAGGGATTCTGCTCAGTTTCACTGCATTCCTGTCTGAACAGCAGCTAAGGCGGCCTGAACCGCATTTGGAAGCCACCAGAGTCTGGACAGCCCTTTCCACACCAATACCCCCTGGCAACGGTCCCTATCCTGAGAATCAACGACACATGTTGGCTTCTGATACGCCCTAGGGTCCTCACACAAGGCCCCCCTTCCACGAGGATCACTGAGTTTTCCATTCTGTTACTAGGTCTCACAGGGTCAAAGGAAGCCCTCACTAATTTGGAGAATGGACAGCCAGAAGCCAATTCCACCTTGGGCGTGTGCGAGTTCTGAAGGATGCATGAATATGTGCGTGTTTGTGTGTATGAGTGAGTGTGTTCAACATGTGGGCAATAGTACACATACATCTTTTCATTCTCATTTTTATAAAGCATAAAAAGTTGCTAAGCTAATTTTTTTCTTTACTATTCTCATCTACATAGATTAAATTGAAAACGTTACAGATAAACAACAGGACCTATTGTATAGCACAGGAAACTATAGTCAATATCTTGTAATAACCTATAATGGAAAAGAATTTGAAAAAGAATATATATATATATATATATATATGAATCACTTTGATGTACACCTGAAACTAACACAACATTGTAAATCAACTATACATCAATTTAAAAAGTTAAAATGGTTTGTATAAAAATAAAAAATAATTTAAAAAAATTTTAAATAAAAATTAGAAAAAAATTGAAAACCTTAGAGTTGACAGTTTAGCTAGAGAGTTTAGATAAATTTGGAACACAAATGTCCTTACCATTTGTCTAATTTAATGGCATTAAGATAAGATTCTTAGGTGGATCTTTTGTTGGACAGTATTTTGGCAAAGTTAAGAAGATCAAAAAATCTTATTTTGAACTAACCTAAGTCTTCTCAGGTGACAAACATTAGGATCAAAATCTCTCAAGTCCAGAATCATGTGCTCTAGCAGAATTCGAAGGCTGCTGGAGATTCTCATGCCCTGGTGTGAGTGCCCTGCCCTGTCTCCCATCCTGGAGTGTGGGAGGGCCTGGGAACGTAATGGATGTCACGCTTACATTTAGATTATGCTACACAGCAAAGGTGAAGGGAATTTGCAGGTGTATTTAAGGTCCCAAATGAATTGATTTTTAATTCATCAGAAGACAGATTATGCTAGGTGGGCCTGACATAACCAGGGGCACCCTTTAAAAGAGTCTGGAATTCAGAGCCTTGAAGCAGCAGAGAGGTGTGATCCTGTTGGCCTTGAAGGAGGCACCAGCCATGTCATGATCTGCCTTTGGAAAGAGGCAGCTTCTGGGAGCTGAGAGCCACAGTCCTACAGTTGCAAGGAACTCAGTTATGAAGGAGCATGGACCAGGGCTCTGAGCCTGACTGTGAGATCCTAGCCCCTCTGACACCTTGTGAACCCTGAACAGAGAGCCCAGCCACACTGTTCCCAGACTCCTGATCCACAGACACTGTGAGAATAAATGGCTGCTCTTTTCAGCTGCTAACTTTGAGGTGATTTGTTATGCAGCAATAGCTAACTAATACTCCTATGAAGTAGTCACGTCAAACCGATGAAGTAGTCTTGTCAAAACTGTTTACCGGGCTTCTCTGGTGGCGCAGTGGTTGAGAGTCTGCCTGCCGATGCAGGGGACACGGGTTCGTGCCCCGGTCCGGGAGGATCCCACATGCCACGGAGCGGCTGGGCCCGTGAGCCATGGCCGCTGAGCCTGCGCATCCGGAGCCTGTGCTCCGCAACGGGAGAGGCCACAACAGTGAGAGGCCCGCGAACGGCCAAAAAAAAAAAAAAAAAAAATGTTTACCTTGTGATGATGAGGTGTCAATGTATGTTCTTCAAGTGTAACAAATGTATTGCTCTGGTGAGGGCTGTTGATAATGGGGGAAATTACACATGTGTAGGGGCAGGGGGTATATGAGAAATCTCTGTACCTTCCACTCAATTTTGCTGTGAACCTAAAACTACTCCCCAAAATAGTCTCTTAAAAAACATGTTTACCCTAAATCTAATCAAGCTTTTTAAGACCAGGATTGGCAGATTGCAAATATTTTATATTTTAAAGAAATAAATAAATAAAGGAATAAAGACACAGACGTAGAGAATGGACTTGAGGACACCGGGAGGGGGAAGGGTAAGCTGGGACGAAACGAGAGAGTGGCGTGGACATATATACACTACCAAATGTAAAATAGATAGCTAGTGGGAAGCAGCCACATAGCACAGGGAGATCAGCTCGGTGCTTTGTGACCTCCTAGAGGAGTGGGATAGGGAGGGTGGGAGGGAGACGCGAGAGGGAGAAGATATGGGGATATATGTATATGTATAGCTGATTCGCTGTGTTATAAAGCAGAAATTAACACACCATTGTAAAGCAATTATACTCCAATAAAGATGTTAAAAAATAAAAATTAAAAAAATAAATAAAAATAAAACTTTTTATATACACACACACACAAATATATAATAAAAATAATATTATAAATGTTATATATAATACAAATATGTATGCTTATTATACAACACTTATATACTATAAATACAATATTAATGTGTATAATATAGATAAATATAAAGGGCCAGATTATAAATATTTTTGGCTTTGAGGCCATACGTTCTCTGTCACTGTAGCATGAAAGCAGCTGTAGGCAATATGCGAATGAACGGGCATGGCTGTGTTCCAATAAAACTTTATTTACAAAAATAGGCATGCAGGGACTTCCCTGGTGGTCCAGTGGTTAAGTCTCCATGCTTCCAATGCAGGGGGCCCAGGTTTGATCCCTGGTCGGGGAACTAGATCCCACTTGCATGCCGCAGTTAAGAGTCAGCATGCGGCAACTAAGAAGCCCACATGCTGCAACTAAAAAAAAGCTCCTGCGTGACACAACTAAGACCCAGCACAGCCTAAATAAATAATAAATATTTTTTAAAAAACAGGCATGCAGGCTGTGGTTTGCTGACTCCTGCTCTAGAATATTAGAGACTAAATAGATAAAACAACCCAATGCAATGTAATGTTTGAAGAAATCTTGATTGGGTCCTAGTTTGAAAGAAACAGCTAATTAGGAATGTTTTCAGGCTAATTAGGAAAAGTAGGAATGTCTATTAAAAGATATTAAATAATGATTGTTAGTTTTGGTAGGTGAATGCAGCTATGTAGGAGAATGACCTTATTCCTTAAAGATGCCTCCTGACGTATTTAGGGACTGAAGTGACTTGATATCACCAGGGCCGGAATTAGGATGAGGAGAGTGAGGAAAGTTTGTGCCAAGTACAGGATCAGATCCTATTTTTATTTAAAATGTTGGTACTTTGTTCATCATGCATTTTTATTCATTTTGATTAAAAAGTTATGGTGGGCTTCCCTGGTGGCGCAGTGGTTGAGGGTCCGCCTGCCGATGCAGGGGACGCGGGTTCGTGTCCCGGTCCGGGAGGATCCCACATGCCGCGGAGCGGCTGGGCCCGTGAGCCATGGCCGCTGAGCCTGCGCGTCCGGAGCCTGTGCTCCGCCAACGGCAGAGGCCACAGCGATGAGAGGCCCGCGTACCGCCAAAAAAAATAAAAAATAAAAAAAAAAAAAGTTATGGTAACACAATGTTTATTTTGGTTGAATTTCTTTGGTGCCTCTTAAACTTTGTGTCTGAGTGCCCCACTCTCCTCACCCTAGTCCCAGCTGTCACTTTGAACTGGTTTAGCAGGAGATTGGCAGCGATAGGGCAATAGAGGAATCTCGAGAGTAACCAAATGAGTGTTCATTGTTCTCAATATTGCAACTTTGCTGTGGGTTTGAGCATTTTCTTTTTTTTTAAATAAATTTATTTATTTATGTTTGGCTGTGCTGGGTCTTCATTGCTGTGTGTGGGCTTTCTCTAGTTGGCGGCAAGCGGGGGCTACTCTTCAGTCCACTGAGCAGGCCTCTCATCGTGGTGGCTTGTCTCTATTGCAGAGCACAGGCTCTAGGCGTGTGGACTTCAGTAGTTGCAGCACGTGGGCTCAGTAGTTGTGGCTCAGGGGCTCTAGAGCGCAGGCTCATTAGTTGTGGCTCACGGGTTTAGTTGCCCTGCAGCCTGTGGGATCTTCCCGGACCAGGGCTCAAACTCGTGTCCCTGCATTGGCAGGCGGATTCTTAACCACTGTGCCACCAGGGAAGTCCCAAGCGTTTTCAAGTTAAGTAAATAAATTTAAAAATCTCTAGACTTTTAAAGTTAAAAATTTTTAATTAACTGAAAACCCCCCAGACTCATAGGTACAGAAAACAGATTGGTGGTTGCCAGAGGTAGGGGGTGGGTGTGGGTGAAATGGGTGAAGTTGGGTAAAAGGTACATCTCCAGGGAGAGGAATTGGGGAATTAAGAGCTGTTTGGGTGACCAGATGTCTTGATTTCCCAGGGACTGAAGGGTTATCAGGACATGGGCCTTTCACTTTTAACTGGGATAGTCCCCTATAAACAGGGTCACCATGATCACCCTACTTCTTATTTTTACCTTATGTCCTTCTTATTCCTCTGTTCTATTTGATTTGCTTACCATGAATATGTATTATTATTATTTACATAACTACCTAATAAAGAAACTGATTTCTCATCAAAAGAAAATTTATGATAAATAGTCCTGGAGACGTAATGTACAATATGGTGACTATAGTTAATAATACTGTACTGTATATTTGAAAGTTGCAGGAGAATACGTCTTAAAAGTTCTTATCAAAAAAAGAATGAAATAATGCCATTTGCAGCAACATGGTTGGACATAGAAATTATCAAACTAAGTGAAGTAAGCCAGACAGAGAAAGACAAATATTATATGATATTGCTTATATGTGGAATCTAAAAAAAACGATACAAATGAACTTATATACAAAACAGAATAGACCCACAGACATATAAAACAAACTTATGGGGGCTTCCCTGGTGGCGCAGTGGTTAAGAATCCGCCTGCCAATGCAGGGGACATGGGTTTGAGCCCTGGTCTGGGAAAGATCCCACATGCCATGGAGCAACTCAGCCCATGTGCTACAACTACTGAGCCTGCTCTCTGGAGCCTGCAAGCCACAGCTACTGAGCCCACACACCACAACTACTGAAGCCTGCATGCCTAGAGCCTGTGCTCCGCAACAAGAGAGGCCACTGCAATGAGAAGCCCATGCACCACAACGAAGAGTAGCCCCTACTCGCCGCAACTAGAGAAAGCCTGTGCATAACAATGAAGACCCAATGCAGCCAAAAAATAAAAATTAATTAATTAATTCAAAAAATAAGTAAATGAAACAAACTTACGGTTACCAAAGGGAAAAGGAGGGGGAGGGATAAATTAGGAGTTTGGGATTAACATGTACACACCGCTATATATAAAATAGATAACCAACAAGGACCTACTGTATAGCACAGGGAACTATACTCAATATTTTGTAATATTCTATAAGGGAAAATAATCTGAAAAAGTGTGTGTGTGTGTGTGTGTGTGTGTGTGTGTGTGCATACATACATATGAATCACTTTGCAGTACACCTGAAATTAACATAAGTAATGTATAAGTATAGTTGCAAATCAACTACACTTCAATTAAAAGCAAAGTTCTTATCACAAGAAAAAAATTGTAACTATGTGTAGTGATGGACATTAACTAGACTTACTGTGATCATTTCACAATATATACAAATATCAAATCATTATGTTGTACACCTGAGACTAATATAATGTTATATGTTACTTATACCTCACTTTTAAAAGGACTCTCTAGAATTTAATATAAATTAATTCCTGCTGCAACTAGAGGGGCTGTATATTCCAATTGCCTTGGGACAGTCCAGTTTATTGTAGTTGTCCTAGAGTACTTGTTAAGAGCATTCCTTTTCACTCTCTAGAGGTGTCCCAGTTTGGATAGTGTGTTAATATAGTCCTGTTCATACAATAACCACGCTCTCACTCTGGCTCCACCATGGCTGGGGGACTTCAAACAAGTCACTCTGCTGCAAAGCACAGTGCTTGTCAAACATTCATAGCAACCAAACGCCTTCTCAAATGAAAACTCGCTACAAAAGCCCCAACGTAAGCAACAATTTGGAGTAGCACTTTATTCATAAAAATTTCTTTCCTATGTTCAAATTAGTGTTTACGTACAAAGCAGTTGATTCTCACTGAGGCTGTTGAGATGGACACATACATTTCAAGCCAGGAGTTGTAGCTGAAATCTTAGTCACATCCACTTTATTTCCACATTGGGTAAACCCCGGATTCACAGAAGACGTGGTGGCAAAGAGTAGCTATTTTTCAAGGGCTCCTTTCACAATCTAAGTTAACTGGATATGGCAGGAGAATCCTACGTTAGTTATGTCCAACACCTTAAAAAACTGCTACCCAACATGTATTTTAAAATTACAGTTATAAAATATTTTTTAATGGAATTTGATGCTAAGTAACGTTCGCAGAACTGTCAAAGCCCTCATTGGAACACTCGTTTGAGAAACAACTGAATGAGAGTCAGGTCACATGCAGCTCAAAAGCTTCTGTTTCTAAGGTGGTTTTTTCTGAAACTCTTGTCTGGAATCCAATGGGGGGGGGGAAGGAAGGAATAGCACCTTGAAGGTTTGGACTCTACTATCCATATAGCAAAAGGCCCAGAAGCAAGTGGGGCTTTTAGAAGGCTGCAGGCAAAGAAGAAAGAGCCATTTAAGTGGAGCGCAAACAGTTGGACTGTTGAACTTGCACAAGGCAGAAGTGGTCCAAAAGCACAGCAGGGAGATGTCGGTAACTTTTTCCATCTGCTTCCAAGAGCCTCCAGTTTTTAAGATAAAAAGTATCATTATTCTTAAAGTGCGGGAGCCAGGGAGTAGAGATGGAAGAATGATAACAGGTTTACTGTTTTAATGCCAAGTTGGGTCATGAGTCAGCTCAGGAACTAGAGACATGGGCCAAATGTGCCTATAAGTGTAAATTTGAGCCAATTGCCAACTTTAAAAAACGAGAACGTTTCTCACAAAAGTTTGGATTTCTGGCTTTACTTATGACAACAGGAAGCTCTGGCACCAGTAGGCTGCTTTCCCCATGGTGATTCTGGGGTAGAGTCAAGGTACTTGTGTTTACCCAAGACACAGCAGTGCCCTCCATATTCCCATTGTCACTATCACTCTCTGCTGGTCACCCAGGTGCACAGCAATTGTCTAGATTACTCGTTGGCCCCTGTGGGCATTTGAATGTGCCACCCATGGAATTGATGTTTGTGCTTCTGAGTCTAAAATTAAAGTGAGGTGGTCCCAATAATAATTGGGACAGGAAGGCTCTGGGCTTTCATTTCTCAGAGTTCTTGCACCTCGGGCTCATGATTTTGAGCAAATCACAGTTACCTCTGCAAGGCTGTTTTTTCATCTCTGAAATGCATGCAGAAACTCCTGCCCTCCCTAACGTATGGGCTGTGATAAGGATCAGACTATAGCACCCGGTGCTTTATAATCTATAAAGCTCTGTGGTCCACATTTGTGTTTTAGTTGGTCTCACATCCATCCATCCCCGCTTGACCTGCTACAAGCACCCTAGTTTCCCTGGGGAATAGCCTCTCCCCTTCTCAGTCTACATGGTTAGGTGGTGTTGACTCCATCCTCAGCCTGGATGGGCATGGGGTCAGGCCCACCAATCAGAGTGTTGCATTCTTCCCAGAGATAGCTTTGTGTTCTGGGATGGGTGTATGAGCTAATTGGGGCCAATAGACTTAGAACCAGGACTTTGGTTCAAACTGTTGGAAAAGGGAAACTCTCTTTTCTACTGAACTTTGCTGTCATGTTGCTAACTTGGGGGTGTTGGGTCTGTAAATGGAGCTGACAAGGAGGAGAAAAAAACGGAAAGATGGTAGGAAGCAAGGTCTGGGTCACATAATCGGAGGCTTTGGGTCCAGATATACATCAACACATACAGTCTTTTTGCTTCAGGTTGAATGGGGCTAACTCACTGGAGACACGGGGGGGTTTACACTAGCAGGCAGACTTGTGAGCATTTGTTTGATTTAGATTCGTTTCCCTGGGCACTCCCTGATCTTGAGTCCTGGAGTGCTCCTGCAGCAGCAATCAGCTCTTCTCTCTGCCTGGATTTGACCATCTACACTGCTTTTTTTGAAGTTTTTGAGAGAGTCCTGTTGTGAGATTCTTGATGAAGGGCACTGGAAACGTTCACAGATGAGATAGCCATGTGTGGTGGGGGCAATGAAGCCATTGGAGGTTGGGATGATTCTGTTCACCACGGCATGGACAAACTGGATGGCCAGCAGTGTGCCTGTCGGGGGAAGTGGAGGGGAGGGTACAACAGATAAAAATGTGGCCACAGAGATCCAATCTCACACATTGAGAGTTGGCTGCATGGGGTCAAATCTCTGCTATGCCCCTTACTAGCTTAGGCATGAAAGCCAGCCTCTCAGAGTCCCTCTTGCTTCATCTGCAATATGCGAACAATAACTGAGCCTACCTGCTGAGGGGAATTCTGAAGATTTGAAGATGTCATGCGTGTCAGGTGCTAACTATCAGTTTCAGCCAGAGTGAATTCAGTAAATATTATTATTGGAGGAGGAATGGGAAGACGTGTTGTGAACCTGCACAGGATGGGCTTTTAAGGCCACAATCCACAGATCTCACCTTCTGAGCCATCATCTTTTGGCCAGGCATCTCTGTTACTCTGTATTAGACTACAATGTATTGGATTATAATGTATTCAATTATAATGATGCAATCACAATGTTTTCAGTTATACTGTATTCGATTACAGTGTATTCAACTCTACCTGATATTCACTCAGCCACTTACTTGCTTTGTGACCTTGGGAAAGTTCCTTAATCACTCTGAACTTCAGCTTCTTCATTTGTCAGATGGAGATAGCAATAGCTCCTAAACCCCTGCCAGTGTCATAAGGGTTCCTTTCTCTATAGGAGAATGTGACAGAGGTGACCATGGGGACCAGGCAGACCAGCTTGAAACCACAGCCCACCCCATCTCTCAGAGCCTCAAATTTTGTAAAGTGGTGATGCCTATTGAGAGAATTAAATGGCATGGTGACAGTACCCAGGACACAAGAAATGTTAACTCCTGTTACTATGTCCTTAGTGTAATATTGAACAGAGTGAGAGATGTGAGGTTTTCAAAGTGGTTGATCTTAAGATGCCCCAAACATTTACAGGGTCTAAGGAAAGAAAATGAATGAAGGTCAACATCCTATAAGATACAACATGTGAACATTGCAAATCTAGCTAATAAACTATTCAATGAAACATGTTCTATCCTTCTACGCTGATGGATGTACCTTCAGAACCACCTGGAAGATCAGGTTTGGGTTGAGGATTCTTGGGCTCCTCAGTTACATGCCAGAATGTAATGGTGTGGGAGAGCCCAGCTGTCTGTGGCTTGCCCGCTTCTCTTCCCACATCCAGCTCCATCTTATATCCCTAGAGGCCTCAGACACATACATGTGAACCCCCCAACCTAGCTCACACATCCAGACTCCATGCACACCACTCCAAGACCACCCTCCAAGTCTGGGGGTGTATACACAAGAGGCACAGCCCACTTTCAGAAAGATAGAGCTGGGGAAGAGGACTGCACAGGCCCTAAAGAGGGCTCCTGGGCAGGTGGGGAGGGTGTTCTGGAGTTCTAGGTACTCAGAGCATGGGTCTAGAAGAGGAGGTAAGCTCCCATTGGGTCTGTCCCCTGAGCCTGCAGATACTTCTCTAAGCAGAGGGACCCAGCTAGGGGAAGCTGGAGTGGGGCCCTCTAATGGCCAGGATCCAGAACAGAGTCCTTCATTTCCAGATCTAAGCTCAGTCCTACCTGCAAAGCAAAATGACTCACCATCCAGCACACTCCAGACGATTATGGAGCGATCTTTCAAGCCTGCGTAGACGTACTTGTCATCCTTGGAGAAGCAAGCACATTGGACACCTCTACAGTAAGAACTCTGCTGAAAAAGGTAATGTGATCTTGATTTCAGACTGAAAGACACCTAGGAGCGCAGCCTCAAGGCACTCGTATGGGAAGCCAGACTTATAAGCACCTTTTGAGAGATGGATCAAGTTAAAACCTGGAAAGATGGGTAGCATCGATATTCCCAGGACCAAAACACGTCTTCAAAGAGATTGGATTGAGAGGATTAGTGACATTTTGCACTGGAGAATGGGAATTATAGGGTTTAATTTCTTAAATGACCTTGGTTATACAAGTATTAGCTCCAATTGTATTTAATTAAAAGCTATATGCTAAATGCAATTTGGGATCCTAGAACAGAGAAAGAGAATTCACTGAAAAACATATGATCCCAATAAAGTTGATAGCTAATGATATTGTTCCCATGTTACTTTCTTAGTTTTGAAAAACATACTCTAGTTGCATAAGATGTTAATATCAGGGGAAGCTGGGTGAAGGGTAGGTAAATAGGAACATCTGCATTATCTTCACAACTTAATCTGTAAATCTAAAATCATTCCAGGGACTTTCCTGGTGGTCCAGTGGTTGGGATTTCACCTTCCAATGTGGGGGGTGCGTGTTCGATCCCTGCTTGGGGAGCTAAGATCCCACATGCCTTGCAGCCAAGAAACCAAGACATGTAACAGAAGCAATGTTGTAACAAATTTGGTAAAGACTTTAAAAAATGGTCCCCATAAAAAAAAATCTCAGAAAAAAATCATTCCAAATTAAGTTTTATTTTTTAAAAAAACCCAAAAAGCTAGGTGTATTTAACTGCTGTGGTGACATTTCCCATCTCAATGAGGCAAAAGATTACTTACCTGAGCCTTATAGTGGCTTCATAAAAATAAATGTCAAGTGGGATGAAGGCTTTTTAAGACAAAACTACATATATTCTGTTCTCTTAGTTACAAGATCGTCTCCCTTAGTTTATTAACAATTTCTATATCTTGCAACCTAAGGTATAATCTTTGTTCTCCATCTGAGAAACTGGAATAATAGCAACAACCTTACAAGATTGTTGTGAGGATTAAATTATAGAATGATATGTATATTTTGCATAATTACATAATGTGAATTTGTAAATATATAATACAGCTCTTAATCATATTGATACAAAAATTATAACTCCTTACGAGATGGACAGTGCAAACTGTCTTAGACATTTTGTATGAAAAGAAGTCACCAGTTTCCCTTTTCAGAGCCTTCACAGTTGCTGTTCCTTCTGCCTAGAATGCTGTTCCACAAGACTTATCTGACCTTCTTAAATAGCAGCCCTTGCCCATCTCTACCTCTCTTTATCTTGGCCTATTTTTCTTCAAAGCTCTTGCTGCACCCCAACCATCATGTATTTGCTGCTTTGTTTTTTTGTTTGTTTGTTTTTGCGGTACGCGGGCCTCTCACTGTTGTGGCCTCTCCCGCTGCGGAGCACAGGCTCCGGACGTGCAGGCTCAGCGGCCATGGCTCACGGGCCCAGCCGCTCCGCGGCATGTGGGATCCTCTCAGACCGGGGCACGAACCCGTGTCCCCTGCATCGGCAGGCGGACTCTCAACCACTGCGCCACCAGGGAAGCCCTGATTCACTTTTTTATAAAGCAGAAACTAACACAACATTGTAAAGCAATTATACTCCAATAAAGACGTTAAAAAAAAAAAAAGTACTTCTCTGAAGACTCTGGAGGGAGCCAGCCCTGCCAATGCCTTGCTTTCGGGCTTCTGGCCCCTAGAACAGTGAGTGAAGAAATTCTTGTTGTTTTTAGCCACCAGGTTTGTATGGTAATTTGTGACAGGACATTTGTTTTGATTTTAGAGAGATGAGGAAGTGGCAGGCACTGGAATAATGGGACTAGCATGGGACAACCAGGAGGTAGGAAAGGCCTGATGTGTTTGAAGACCAGCATGGAGGCCAGTGCGGCTGGAGCAGAGTGAAGGAAGGGGAGGTGAGTGAGAGGAAGGGGTGCCAGATTTAGCAAAACGACAACTGCAACAACAACAGGACACCCAGTTAAATTGGAATTTCAGAGGAACAGTGAAATTTTTATGAGTATATCCCACAAAGTTATGTGGGATATACTTATACTAAAAACTTGATTTCTTGTTTACCTGAAATTTAACTGAGTGTTCTGTATTTTATCTGGCAACCCTACCCAAGGGGACTTGTTCTCTTGTGTTCCAAATACTGTCTGAGTGAACGTTTTGTTGAGAGGACCCCTAGCAGCGCAGGGAGGTGGGTGAAGGCCAGATTATTCATGGCCTTCCAGGCCCCATACAGGAGAGAGTGCAGGCCCTGCTTCCGCTCAGCCAGTAACTGCACCATGGGACACACCGCAGCAGCTGGCAGAGAAACTCAGCTGTTTGTGTGTTTATTGTTTTTTTTTGAGTGGGAAGGAAGCCGCCCCCTTACTTTATAAAAAGATCTCTGTCCCTGGAACACCACAGATCGCCTGCTAAGTCACGCATTTCCATTGGCACCGACAGCTCAGGTCTCGGTGTGGGTGCTGGGTTAGCATGACCTCATTCAAGTGGATACCCTGTGCTTTCCCAGGAGTTATTGCTGACAAGATAGGCAAGCCATCAATTCTTCCAGAGGTTCAGAAATAAAACATTGTCGGTAAATAAACAAACATTCAGCATCTTATTTGAGGCTGCAGAGTCAAGCCTGACTATGAATTCAAATCCCAGCCCCTCCACTTACAACTGTGTGACCTCAGGCAAGTTACCTAACTTCTCTGTGCCTCAGTTTCCTCATCTATAAATGAGAATAATAAAAGTGCCTACCTCCCAGGGCTATTGGGGTGTAAAGGAATTAACACATGTTAACTGTTTAGGATGGGTTCTAACACACTGTAAATACCCAGGTATTAACTACTGTTATTACAAGATTAACTCTCTCACTGAGGAGTTACGGTATGAGGCTCTCTGCTGTGCACCTCACATGTGACATCTCGGTTTCGCCTCAAGACAAGCCCTGGATCAAGTCAGGTCACTGAGGGCTGGGGGCTGAGTCTGCCTTATGTCTCTCCATGCTCCCTGTGGAACTACGTTTATTGAACTGTGCTTGAATGATAGCCTCACATGGAAGGATGTTATGGATGAAACATGTGTGTGGGAAACCGAAGAAATGCACCAAAATATCTGCTGTCCAAGGATATTTGCATTATACTTTTATGCAGTAAAGGATGAGCTCAGCAGGCCTGGGTCATCCACACCCTGCACGTGAAAGATTTGGTCCTCGTCTGGCTCCTGGAAGGTGACCTCTAAGCCCTTGGAATGTCCTGCCTAAAAGGAGTATCTTAGTTACCCTGAGGCCTTGGGCCACCCTGCATGGTCTATGCTCAGAGTGTGATGTATGGTGGGAGCTTTGGGACATGCCGTATCAGCTTGACCTCAGGGGTGGGGCTGGTGATTCAGGTTAGCTGTGCAAGGATCAGCCGTGTCTACATGACCATCTAGCAGTAAAAAGCTGGGATGCCAAGGCTGGGGTGAGATTTCCTGGTTGGCAGGACTCCATGGATGTTGTCATACATCATTGCTGGGTAAGTGAGCACTGCTTGCAAGACTCCACTGGAGGAGGACAAGCCCGTGCTTGGTCTCTCCTGGACTCTGCCCCGTGTGCCTCTTCCTTTTGCTGATTTTAATCTGTACCCTTTTGCTGCAATAAACTGTACCTGTGAGTGTAACAGCTCTTCTGAGTTCTGTGAGCCCTAAAACATCATCAGACCTGAAGATGATCTTGGGGACCCCTGATTCTATTTATCAATGAAATCCTTGCCTGATCTTAGCTGACTTAAGATTGAGGTACATCTTGCAAGCAAAGGTTGGTTCCCAAAACTGTGGATGGAAAAACTGCTCAGGCTCCTTCTTCTCACTGGAGGCTGGAAAGAGCCACACTTGAAACCCAACTGTAACAAGTTTCTAGGTCACTGAGGTCCTCAACGCCTTTGGTCTCAGTCTTGATTCTATTTTGTGCCACCAGGCTCATTTTCTTTTGTCTTTTGTTCCTGTTTCTCATGCTTATTTTATACACACTTAAGTCACTCGAAATTCTTTTGGAAACAGGATGGAGGGTATACATCCTTCAACCTGCCATCAGTCAATCTTAGAGGATAAGCATTTATCTACTGGACCTGCACTCTCCAATACGGTTGGCACAAGTCACACGTGGCTATTAATGAGGCTGGTCTCAAGAGATGAGCCATAAGTATAAAATACATGCTAGATATCAAAAACTTCACACAAGAATTTTAAAAGTAATGTGAAATATACCATTAACATCATACTGATTTCATGTTGGCTTTTGGGGTCTATTGTATTAAATAAGATATATCATTAACACAAATGTCACCTGTTTCTTTTTACCTTGTTAACGAGGGTCAGGAGAAAATTCACAGTATAAATGTGGCTCACATTCATAGTCTGCGTTACTGGACAGTGCTGGTCTAAAGTGTCTTTGGCCCCTGGAAATGGCTTTGTAAAACTCAGACTGATTTAAGGGCAGTGAAAGTAATCTGTATGATACTATAACGATGGATATACATCATGATACATTTGTCCAGACCCACAGAATATACAACACTAAGAGTGAACCATAATGTTAGCTATGGAGTTTGAGTGAGGATGCTGTGTCAGTGTAGGTTCAAATTCACCACTCTGGTGGGCCATATTGAAAATGGGGGAGGTTGTGTGTGAGTGGGAGCACAGCCCCACACACGGGTATATGGAACTCTCTGTATCTTCTGTTTGGCTGTGAACCTAAAACTGCTCTAAAATTTTTTTCTTTAAAAAAAAATCGGGATGTGGAGCACCTGTTGGTCACCTCTACCAGGTAGCCTTCCCTGATTGCTTCAGACTAAGGAAAGGGAATCCTGTCACATGTTCTTATAGCCCCTGTTTCTTATCTTGACATAGCACCAACCAGTCTTTCTTGTGGCTGGGGTAGTGTGGGCTGAGTGTACCCTATCCTCTCACCCTACCTCCCTCTATCCCTGTGACTCTCTGGCAGGAATAACCACTCCCATTTCCAAGATAATGGACCGGAAGCCCAGAAAGGTTCAGAGATTTATCCAGAACATGTGTTGGCAAACTACAACCCGTGGGTGAAAATTGGCTGGTCCCCGATTTTTATATGTGAGCTAATAGTTTTTAAGTTTTTTACATGCTTGAAAAAACTAAAATAAGATTACTATTTCATAACACATGAAAATGGTATGAAATTCAAATTTCAGCATCCATGAAAGTTTTATTGGCGCATAGCCATACTCACTTGAAATATCGTCCATGGAGGCTTTCGAATTACAAGGGCAGGGTTGGATAGTTGTGACAGAGGCAGGCAATTATGTTTATTTACTATGAGGCTCTTTGCAGAAAAAGTTTGCTGACCCTCTTCCCCCTTCCCCCAAGCCCCTCTCCACTTCCAACCAAATCCAGAGTTGCCGCCTCATGACTCCAAATGAGAGCTAAATGCTACCTGCAGCGAGGAGGGACTCATCTTCAGAGACCACCAGGAACCCCACGGCTTCTGGAAGCTTCTCCAGCAGGCTGTCTCCTTCGGAGGAAACCCGTGCAGAATCAAGGGTGTCCATCAAGCATTTCCACTGGGTTAAGTGTTTAGGGTCAAGAGCTTGCATTTGACACAGGGCTCTGCCACTCACCAGCTCTGTGATCCTAAGCAAATTCCTTAGCCCCTGGCTGCCTCAGTTACCTCATCTGTTAAATGGGAGATGATACCAGGACTGCCTCACAGGGCTATCGTGGTTAAGAAGTGCATAGGATGGTTCCCTCTGGCCCATAATCAGTCCTCCCAAAGTGGCAGCTATTATTATTACTGTTGACATTGTTTTCATAACCAACTCGGGGACCCAGAGAACATCCCAGCACTCTAGTTTTCTACCCCCAGAGGCGCTCTGAAGATCTCAAATAAAGTCGAAAGGTAGGTTGGAGCCGGAGGAGGGCAGCATCATTCTCCCCATTCTCGAGTGGCAGAAATGAACTGGTTTTGTTCAGATCTAAGAGGAAGGTTTGGGGTTTCTTTTTTTCCTTTCTTTCTTTTTGCTTTTGTTTTTGTTTTAAGCAAGGGCAGGAGGAAGTGAATTTCTACATGGCTGTTGATGAAATAAAAATTATATTTTAATTTATAGTTTACAAAACTAATTTATATGTTAAGGCAGGACAAGAAAAAATTAAACATAAAATTCTCTCTCTGTGTTAGTTTGGGTATTCTCCTCCCCTAAGGTGCGGTGTGGTTTGCATTACACGTTAACCAGAGCTCCTCAAAGATGGGAGTGCCTGCTCAACCGTAAACATCAATTTTTTCCCCCTTTCTTCTGACACTAGCAATGTAACTTCTTAAAAGAATTGTGTTCCTCTATGACATAAATCACAGCAAGATCCTTTTTGACCCACCTCCTAGAGAAATGGAAATAAAAACAAAAATAAACAAATAGGACCTAATGAAACTTAAAAGCTTTTGCACAGCAAAGGAAACCATAAACAAGACCAAAAGACAAGCCTCAGAATGGGAGAAAATATTTGCAAATGAAGCAACTGACAAAGGATTAATCTCCAAAATTTACCAGCAGCTCATGCAGCTCAATAACAAAAAAACAAACAACCCAATCCAAAAATGGGCAGAAGACCTATGTAGACATTTCTCCAAAGAAGATATACAGATGGCCAACAAACACATGAAAGAATGCTCAACATCACTAATCATTAGAGAAATGCAAATCAATGCATTAGAGAAATGCAAATCAAAACTACAATGAGGTATCACCTCACACCAGTCAGAATGGCCATCATCAAAAAAATCTAGAAACAGGGGCTTCCCTGATGGCGCAGTAGTTGAGAGTCCACCTGATGATGCAGGGGACACGAGTTCGTGCCCCGGTCTGGGAGGATCCCACATGCCGCGGAGTGGCTGGGCCCGTGAGCCATGGCCGCTGAGCCTGCGTGTCCGGAGCCTCTGCTCCACAACGGGAGAGGCCACAACAGTGAGAGGCCCGCATACCGCAAAAAAAAAAAAAATCTAGAAACAATAAATGCTGGAGAGAGTGTGGAGAAAAGGGAACACTCTTGCACTGTTGGTGGGAATGTAAATTGATACAGCCACTATGGAGAACGTACGGAGGTTCCTTAAAAACTAAAAATAGAACTACCATACGACCCAACAATCCCACTACTGGGCATATACCCTGAGAAAACCATAATTCAGAAAGAGTCATGTACCAAAATGTTTATTGCAGCTCTATTTACAATAGCCAGGACATGGAAGCAACCTAAGTGTCCATCAACAGATGAATGGATAAAGAAGATGTGGCACATATACACAATGGAATATTACTCAGCCATAAAAAGAAACGAAATTGAGTTATTGGTAGTGAGGTGGGTGGACCTAGAGTCTGTCATACAGAGTGAAGTATGTCAGAAAGAGAAAAACAAATACCGTATGCTAACACATATATATGGAATCTAAGGAAAAAAAATAAGGTCATGAAGAACCTGGGGCAAGACGGGAATAAAGAGAATGGACTTCTCCTACTAGAGAATGGACTTGAGGATATGGGGAGGGGGAAGGGTAAGCTGTGACAAAGTGAGAGAGTGGCATGGACATATATACACTACCAAACGTAAAATAGATAGCTAGTGGGAAGCAGCCGCATGGCACAGGGATATTGGCTCGGTGCTTTGTGACAGCCTGGAGGGGTGGGATAGGGAGGGTGGGAGGGAGGGAGACGCAAGAGGGAAGAGATATGGGAACATATGTATATGTATAACTGATTTGTTTTGTTATAAAGCAGAAACTAACACACCATTGTAAAGGAATTATACTCCAATAAAGATGTTAAAAAAAAAAAAAGAATAGTGTTCTTTCCCAGCTCTGTAGGGGGTCGTGGTGACTCGCTGCTCGCTTTGTACTTGTTTACCGGGCTTGTATATCCTTGGTGAACTTTATGTAAAATACCAGCATGTCATTCTGATGTATGATCGTTTGTCTAAAAATGTATATGACTGTGCCTTCGACTTCCAACAGGCAGCACAGTTCTCAGAGCTTTCTGAGAATCTGCTTCCCGGGTTATAATCCTCAGTTTAGCTCAAATAAAATTCCCTTTTTTCTTCTTTTTTTTTTTTTTTTTTTTTTTTTTGCGGTACGCGGGCCTCTCACTGTTGTGGCCTCTCCCGCTGTGGAGCACAGGCTCCGGATGCGCAGGCTCAGAGGCCATGGCTCACGGGCCCAGCCGCTCCGCGGCACGTGGGATCCTCCCAGACCGGGGCACGAACCCGCATCCCCTGCATCGGCAGGCGGAGTCTCAACCACTGCGCCACCAGGGAAGCCCCCTTTTTTCTTCTTAACTTGATAGTTAATTGAATTTTCGTCGACAGTGTTATTGCTGATTTTTTCAAAAACGTGATTCTTTTAAAACTTAAAAAAATTAAACTGTAATACTGTATAATTTAAAAAAAAAGAAGAAATAGCCAGAGCTCCCCACGAGCATCTTTTCACCTTCCCCGCCGTTCTGCTTTCTCCCTGGAAGGCATCTTTGTCTATGTTTGTTGAGAATCCGTTTGTGTAGGTAAACATTTACACAAGCCTCCTTTCTCCACCATCACTCGTAGATATTGTTCTGCAAGTTGCTTTTTTCGCTTAATGTGTCTGGGGTAGCGGTTCTCAACTGGAGCAAGGGGTGATTTTGTCCCTCCCCGCTGAGAACACTGGGCAACGTCTTAGAGACATTTTTGGTTGTAAAGATAGGGCAGATGCTCTGCATCGAGTGGGCAGTGGCTACGGATGCTGCTGAACACCCTACAACGCATAGGACGGCCCCCAATGGCAAAGAAGGACCTGGCCCCAGCTGTCAATGGCACCCAGGTGTAGCATAGCGCTTAAGAGCATGGACCCTAGAGCCAGACTGCTTGAGTTCAAATCCTGTCTGTGACACTTCCTAGCTGTGTGACCGTAGGCAAATGACTTCATCTCTCTGTGCTTCAGTTTAACGCATCTGTAACATAGAGATAATGGCAGCAGCTACATCTTAGCTGTGTTTTGAGGGTTAAATGAGATAATAGGTATAAAAGTCCCTGGAATAGCCCTTAGTACACAGTGAGCGCTATGTGAGAGTTTATTATTTCCATGAAAGTATCTCTAGGCCAGGGGTCGGCAAATTTTCCTGTAATGGGCCAGATAGTAAACACTTTAGACTTTGTGGCCATGTGGTCTCAACTTTGCCATTAGAGCACAAATGCAGCCACAGACCGTATGTAGACAAACGGTGTGGTTATGTGCCAAGACAACATCATTTATGGACATTAAATACGGATTCTATGGAATTTTCACATGTCACAAGATATTCTTCTTTTAAAAATCGTTTTTCAACCATTAAAATCAGAAAAACCATTCTCAGCTCATGGGCTGAGCAAAAACAGGCAGTGGACCAGAGTTAGCTGACCACTGCTCAAGGCTATCTAATTTTTTATAGTTATGTAATCTTCCATGGTATAAAATTTCCTTAATTCACTTAACTATTTTCCCATAGATGGACATTTCAGATCATGTCAATGTTTTGCTATTACATGGAGGGATACTATCGTCAAGGCTGGTCTCATTTTAAGTGAGGGGTATATATCTGAAGATCTCAGATAATACAAAACATGACAGATTTGAGAGGGATTTTCCCCTTGGATGGATGAAGGATGGTAGGTGTTTCTGTCCACCAGCTACAGTGCTGCTGCCACTCACACTAGTGTAAACACAGTCTTCAATTCACCTACCCCCACCCCTCGCTGCGAGATCATAAGATGCTAAATAAATTTTAAATGTGTTTGCATTTTCCCTATTTATGTGCATATTTCCTAAATGTGCACATAAAATGAGACTAAATACTTTTATAATATTATTTCGTATTTACCTAAGTCAAATTCACATGAAATGAGGCCACACTCTGTTTACATTTGTGTGCACATGGGCAAGTATTTAAGATGGGGATGTGACTTTTTAATCTTAGACTCAGCAAGACTTCTCTCCCAAGGGTTTCACCAATCTATACCCCCATGAAGAAGGCAAAGTGCCCAAGAAATGGATTTCTTTTTCACAAAAATACGTACTTTTTATGTTCAAAATAAGAGCTCTATTACATGCACTTTGCTGAACCAGATAAATTTGGGGAGGTGTTTCTAAAACATTAACATTTAGATAGTAAAATAAAGCTCCCTTCCTGACAAAATCATCCTTCCATGCATTAGTCAGTTTCAAAGTTTCACTGAATTGCAATGACTAAAGGCAGGTGGTAGTAGGCTCTCTGGTCTCAAGGTTGGAATTGCCCTATGCAGGCAGCACATGCAACATTACAGTTGTGCTCAGAAGAAATGCATGTGTTTATTTCAGAGCAGGATGGGGTCTATTTACATTTTTTTTTTTTTTTTTTTTTTTTTGTGGTACGCGGGCCTCTCACTGCTGTGGCCTCTCCCGTTGCGGAGCACAGGCTCCGGACGCGCAGGCTCAGCGGCCATGGCTCACGGGCCCAGCCACTCCGTGGCATGTGGGATCTTCCCGGACCAGGGCATGAACCTGTGTCCCCTGCATCGGCAAGCAGACTCTCAGCCACTGCGCCACCAGGGAAGCCCTATTTACATTTTTACCTTGTAGGTTTCATGTTATTTCAACCCCAGGCTCTTAGCTGACATATACATGATCTTCTTTCATAGCTTGCAGGTCTAGAGGCTCTAGCATCTTGAGTTCCACTTGGACTTCAACATTTCAGAGCCAGCTTGGATGAGGAGTGATGGCTGGGTACCACACAGGAACTTTGGTGCAAGAGGACTGCTTTTCCCAAGACCAAATAGTTCTAGAGTCTTTGAGTACCTACTTTTTCAAGCTCTGATTTTCCTAGGACACAGACAGCTTTGAGCTGAGCTTTCTCCTCTAGTTACTGTTTCTGGTGCTCTTCCTTTATTCATTGGACTTTCATCTGGTGTTATATCCCCACAGCCTGAAGAACTTATTTCCAGCATTTCTTTTTTTTTCTCCCCCAGCATTTCTTATAGTGCAGATTTGTGGAGACAAGTTCTCTCAGCCTTTATTTGCCTAAAAATGTCTTTTATTTTGCTTTCAGTTTTGAAGGATAATTTCCCTGTAAATAGGAGTCTAGGTTGACAGGTTTTGGCTTTTTCTTTCAAATTACAGATGCCATTCCTTCCATTGTCTCTGTCCCCATTGTTTTCAATGAGAAATCAGCTGTAGATCTTATCATGGACAACCATGGTATGTAATGGGTCTTCTTTCCTCTGGCTGCTTTTAATATTTCTCTCTTTATCTTTGGTTTTTGGCAGTTCGATTATGATTGCTGAATTATGGCTTTCTTTCTTTTGGCTGGTAGACAGTGGAGAATTGAGACGGGGAAGGGAAGCAGCCAATAAATGTGGCTCATCAAGCCAGTTACCAATGCAGGCAAACATAGCTGAGTCCTGCTGGGGATGCTCTGAGAGAGAGTGTAGAGCATGCATCAGAGATGCCCCCACTGAGGGGCCAAGAGCTGGGCGGGGTTCTATGCACCACCTCTATTTCAGGTTGGCTGAGGACTGCTCCCAGGAGCATTAACACAGAGGCCAAGTGTGCTGGTGTGGGGGGAGAGAAGATAGAAAAAAACCTCAACCAGGTGCAGAGTCACAGGTGTGCAGCTGTAATGTAGGTGCCTGACAACAAGCTTTTTGATTGCTGAGGCAGCCATTTCAAAAGACATCCATCTTGAATAAACATGTTGGCAGCTACCAGCAAAACAACTAGATAAGGAACCAGGATGTCCACCCATGAAGGTTCCTCTTTCAGAAAGCCCTGGAGAACCTAGATAACTGACCACTTGGGTGACGCCCTTCCCCTTCCTCTGTCCTAATTCCTCCCCATATGTTTTAAATTTGCCAATAAAGAGTGAATCCACAAAATGCTAGACACCCCACCCTCAGACCCCAATAAAGGCAGAGCCCCAAGTCCATGTTTGCTCACTCCCTCTCTCAACTCTCTCTCTCCCCTCAACTTCACTGTGTGGCCCTTGGGCGTGCTATTCACCTTCCTCAAAGTTCCCTGATGGTTTCTTGCTGAAGTGCATCCTGTGATCATAAGAAGAGCCACAAGAGCCGGCCCAGTCATAAATAGGGGCTCCGTGGGAGAAACGTGTGTAGAGCCCCCTATGAGTGATGTGTGCCCAGACAAGCACCATAGGCATTCCTAACTGAGGGCACTGCCATCAGTAGGCTTGGGACTGACAGAATAGTCTTCAGAACTGAGGAGATCGGGATGGGGCACCAAAGGTGAGTTATATAGGGAGAAATCTGAGTTAACTAGCACCATGTTTCCAATTCACTCCAGTGTTATCTTAGCATCCGCACCCCAGTTGGAAGCCTGAACAAGTGCCCATCTGTCCATCTCTTGTTGTGGCCCTGGATGTAGGTGCCATGTTCCCTCTCCCCATTTTACAGATGAGGAAACTGAGGCTCAAAGAAGGGCTGAGTAGCCCAAGAATAGAACTAGGTAAAGGCAGGAGTGGGATTTTCTTTTCTGTTTTTTTTTGTTTTTGTTTGTTTGTTTATTGAAATATAGTTGATTTACAATGTTATGTTAGTTTCTGGTGTACAGCAAAGTGACTGTTTTATATATATATATTCTTTTCCGTTTTTCATATACTTTTCCATTATGGTTTATTACAGGATATTGAATATAGTTCCCTGTGCTATACAGTAGGACCTTGTTGTTTATCTATTTTATACGTAGTAGTTTGTATCTGCTAATCCCAAACTCCTAATTTAGCCCTCTCCCCACCTCCTTTCCCCTTTGCTAACTATAAGTTTGTTTTTTACATCTGAGAGTCGGTTTCTGTTTTGTAAATAATTCATTTGTATCATATTTTAGATTCCACATATAAGTGTTATCATATGGTATTTGCCTTTCTCTTTCTGGCTTACTTCACTTAGTATGATAATCTCTAGGTCCATCCATGTTGCTGCAAATGGCATTATTTCAATCTTTTTTTTTTTTTTTTGTGGTACGTGGGTCTCTCTCACTGTTGTGGCCTCTCCCGTTGTGGAGCACAGGCTCCAGACGCGCAGGCTCAGCGGCCATGGCTCACGGGCCCAGCCTCTCCGCGGCATGAACCTGTGTCCCCTGCATCGGCAGGCGGACTCTCAACCGCTGCGCCACCAGGGAAGCCGTATTTCATTCTTTTTATGGCTGAGTAGTATTCCATTGTATATATATGCCATATCTTCTTTATCCATTCATCTGTTGATGGACACTTAGGTTGCTTCCATGTCTTGGCTATTGTAAAGAGTGCTGTAATGAACACTGAGGTGCATGTATTTTTTTGAATTAGAGTTTTCTCTGGATTTATGCCCAGGAGTGGGATTGCTGTATCATATGGCAACTCTAGTTTTAGTTTTTTAAGGAACCTCCATACTGTTTTCCATAGTGGCTGCACCAATTTTCATTCAGGACTAGGATTTTCAAACTCAAGTGTGTCTGACCCTAAGGTCCAAGTTCCTTGCTAGGCTGAAGGATATTACTGAGGACAATCAGTGAATGAAGGAGTAAAGGGAAGCAACCGAGAGGCCTGATGAAAGGGCTGGGGATGTCCTCCACGATCGTGTTTGGTGCCTTGATTGCTCAGGGAGGCTACAAGGTATGAGGTCCAGAAATGTGGGGCTTTGGGATGATTCTTTAGTGGCCATATTCCTCCCTTCCTCAAACTCTCACTTCCTCAACAGGACATACAAGACCATCTGCGATCCATTTCCACGCCACCTCTCTTTTCCCTATAACACCAGGCGTGTTCCTACTTTCCCACCATGATATCCCCTATTCCCCCCGTCTTCCCTTATTCATCTTGGAAATCCTTCTTCTTCTGAGGCTTCCCCCCCGCCCCGGAGGGAAGCCTTCCCAGACTGCCTCTTTCAGAAGTATTTGTTCCTTCCCCCAACCAAGAACACACTATTTCTACCTCTACTGAAAACAGACCCTGTTACTCTGTGTCACTATAAGTCATTGGCAAACCTGGCTCCCTCCCCAGATTGAGTTCCTTGAGGATGTGGCTGGACTCTTATACTTCTACAGCCCCTCCAATGCCTGGCAAGCTGCCCTTGTTCCTCCGCCTACGACTTCTATATAACTCACTCTTGGTGCCCCATCCATATCTCCTCAGCATACTCCTCTATTCCCGAAGGCTGCTCACCACACACCTGCAACTCTGCACTGGGTTGTTTTTTCTGACCCTATCCTTCCACACACTTGGCCTCTGTGTTAATGTTCCTGGGAGCAGCCCTCACCTAACCACTGATGGAGCTGGTGGATAGAACCCCAGCTCCTGACCCCTCAGCAGGGACAGTTCTGATGCACATTCTATACTTCCTCCCAGATCATCCCCAGCAGGATTGAGCACCAACAATCGCCCACACTGGCCAGCCCCCAGGAGACACCAAGAGATGTTTCCTGGACTGCGCTGAATTGCAGATCCCTAGAATGAAGAAGCCCAGTGTCATTTATTAAAAGATCAAAGGTGAGATGGTTTCTCGCAACTTCTAGGCCATCTGAGCATTTTGGAGCTGAATTAATGTTGGCATCCTATTCAGTCAAGTTGCTTACCAAAGAGATGGAGCCCTTGCTGGACCCGGTCACCATCTTTCTTTGTTTCTGGACTGAGACCCCACAGGTTATTGTTTCTTCTTTGATGCTGGACAAATGTTGCTTCCTTTGCAGTGTTCCTGTGGCTGAACTCCACAGACTGACCACGTCACCCTGCGACACCGTCAGCAACGTGGCCCTGGAAGCCAGCACTGCTGTGCACACCCAGGGGTCAGAGGCATCCCCCAGGATATGGAAAATCAGCTCTTCAGTTTCCAGATTCCAAGCATTGATCTAAAGGAATGATGAAAAGAAAGAGCCATGTCAGAGGGAGACCTAGTCTGCAAGTTTTCCAGAGTCGAATGCAAGACCTCTTCTTTTTTTTTTTTGTCATTGCAATTAAAAAATTTTTTAATCTTTGTACAATTTTGTAAAGTTCCTTTCCATTTACAGTTATTACAAAATATTGGCTATATTAAGACCTATTTTTTTTTATAGTTCATGCATTTTATCATCGACACTCTGTCAGTTTTAAAAAAAAGGAGTGGGGAAGGGGGAGGGATCCTGGATTGGATCTTGGAATGGCAAAAGGACATTCATGAAAAAATGGATAAAATCCAAATAAATTCTGGAACTGAGTTGATAGTAATTGTCAATATTAATGTCTTAGTTTTGACAAATGTACACTGGTTATATAAGATGTTGACTTTGGAGAAGGCTGGAACAAGGCCATACGGGAACTCTCTCTACTATCTTTATAGCTTTTCCATAAATCTAAACTTGTTATAAAATAAAAAGTTTTAAAAATAGAAGAACAGTCAGCTATGCCATGTGCCTATATGTTCATTCCAAGTAATTGCTGATTAATAATTAAAGAGGTTTCATTTTTAACCTTACCCCCAAAAGTACCTTTTTATCAGCAGTAATCATTTAAATAGTAAACATTTCCCATTAATTCTATTTGTGGGATTTACACTAAAGAAATAAGGAGAGATACACACAAAGATATATGTACAAGGAAAGTTACCTCAGCTATTTGAAAGTGCAAAGAAATGGAAACAACCTACATGTTCAGTAATGAGGGATTAGTTAAATAAACTACAGCAGAGCCATGCAACAGAATCTTGTGAAATCACTAATCATGCTGTTTTTGAAGAATGTTTAAAGTTATGGGCAAAAATAGCTTTATAAAACTGCTTAGGGACTTCCCTGGTGGCAATTCAGTGTTTAAGAATCCACCTGCCAATGCAGGGGACATGGGTGCGATCCCTGGTCTGGGAAGATCCCACATGCCTCAGAGCAACTAAGCCCATGTGCCACAACTACTGAGCCTGAGCTCTAGAGCACACACACCACAACTACTGAGCCCACACCTAGAGCCTGTGCTCCACAGTAAGAGAAACCACCGCAGTGAGAAGCCTGCACACTGCAACGAAGAATAGCCCCCACTCTCCACTGCTAGAGAAAGCCCTCGCGCAGCAATGAAGACCCAAAGCAGCCAAAAATAAATAAATAAATAAATTTATTTTTAAAAACTGTGTATATGGTTTTATCCCAATTTTGTTTCATACACACATGTACATGTGCATACACACACATGCACCATGTAAAGCAAAATCATGTAAATGTTAATAATGGTAATGTTTGCAATTATTTATTATATATTATTTCTTTACTGTATTTTCCAAACTTTTGCTGATAACAAAGCTGATTTCTATAATCAGTCTTGAAATCAACCCACACTTCTGTAATATTGAAGCCTACATTGTCCAATAAAAATATAATGCAAGCCACACATGACTTTATATTTTTTATTAGCCACCTTAAAAAGGGTAAAAAGAAACAAGTGATATCAATTTCAATGATATACTTTATTTAACCCAGTATATCCAAATGTTATCATTTCAACATGTAATCAATATAAAATTATTATTGAAATATTTTACTTTTTCATGATACTGAGTCTTTGAAATCCACTGTGTGTTTTATACTTACAGCACATCTCAACTTGGAATAGCCACATTTCAAGTGCTCAATAACCACATCTAGCTGGTGGTTCTCCACTTTGGACAGCATAGTTTGTAAGCTACCAATATTACTTACATTAACAACCATCAATTACTAATAAAATAGAATAATTAATAGCTATTAATTATTTGTTGCTTACAATGTACCCAACACTATGAAGGGTGTTTTACATTCATTATCTCATGAGGTAGAGGAAGAATTGAGGCAGAGAGGTGAGGTGATACAATCAAGATTACTCAGCTTGCAAAGAAGTCAACTGGGACTTAGATACAGATTTGGCCTTTAATTGCTAAGCTTTAACCCATTATTCTGTTGTGTGTTTCTATTCATAAAATGATCAGATTATAGAGTTATGATTGACATAATGGAGTAACACAGCAGAAAACATATTGTTTTCAGATGCATGTGGAACATTTACCAAGAAAGAGCATTTCAATAAATTTGAAAGGATTCACATAATGCAAATGGAATTATATTAGGAAAAAAATAAGAGAACACTATCTGGGAACCTCTCAAATATTTGGAAATGAATACCACACTGCTAAATAGCCCATATATCAAAGAAGAAATCAAAAGGGAAATGCTAAAAATATTTTGAACTGAATGTAAATGATAATATAACATATCAAAGTTCATGGGATGTAGGTAAAGCAGTACTCAGAGGGAAATTTATAGCACTAAAAAAATGACTGCATTAAAAATGGTGAAAGGTCTTAACCCTTAGGATCAGAAAGATCTATCAAGATCATCTAATCCAACTATAAGTTTTGAAGCCCTTTATGGCACCCTCTCAAGTAGTTGTGTACCTCTGTTTACAGTCCCCCTGTCCCATATCAGGGAGCCCCTCCTTATATAAACACCATATGCCATCTTTGACTGCTCTGGTCTCAGCTTTACTTTGCAAACGGGGCAAGTGTTTGTTACCTTTGAGCTAGATGCTGAATGCACAACCTTCTTTGCTTCATCCACATGAAGGCTCAAGATCTGAGGTTCAGTGGGACCTTCTGAGCCTCCTCCCAAATGGTGAATTTCTCCTGGTTAGAGAGTAAGTTTCACAAGCACAGCGTGTGATCCTTCGAGGTAGAGATGGCAAACGATCCTTTGGCAAACACTTTCACACACCTCACCCCTCCTGCAGCAGGCCAGGGTGGAGGATAGTATATTAGCTGGGAACATTTTGACCTTCCAACTACCATAACTTCTGCTGGCTTAGAAATTCCCTGGTTTCCCAAAGGAAAGATGGATAGATTAGAACATATCCAAATTACAAATAATGGAATGTGGCAAAGCTAAACTGAGTGTAACAACTGGTTGGGATTAAATCAATTGCCCAAATGTTGAATCTGTATTAAATAGAGATCATTGAAATGTATAAAAGGTTATCATCATCCAGGAAGTATTTAAAATTAATAAACAAAAAGTAAACCAAAATAAAATTATAAGAGAAGATTTCATACTCCTGGAGAGATAGTTTTCTAAGGAGAACAAAATTTGGAAGACATAAAGGGGAAAAATTGACAAAGTGGATTACATAAAAGTGTAAAATTTCAGGAGGATAAAATTGAAAGGCATATGACACATTAGGAGGAAATATTTGCAGTATATAACAGATAAATGGAGACCCTCTTTAATAAACAAAGAGTTCTTACAAGTAAGCAACAAAAACGCAAACAACTTACAAATTGGACAAATCATATAACAAGAGATTTACAGAAGTAGTACAAGTGGACAATAAACATTTGAGAATGATGTTCAATCTCACTAGTAGTCACAAAATGCAACATGAAATACCAATATCATTATTATCCATAGTATTGGCAAAAACTATGAATTAATTGCTGGAGTGCTGGCAAAGGTACAAGAAATCACTTAATCTCATACCATGCTGATGGGAGTATAAGTTGATATAAATTTGCAGAAGGGTAATTTGGTGACATTTATTAAAAGTTAAAATGTGCAATGTCTTGGTTTTGATAATATACTATAGTTATGTAAGACATTGCTAGCCTGGAAAGGTAGACAAAAGGTACACAGGAATTCTCTGTACTATTTCAGCAACTTTCTCTGAGTCTACAGTTATTTTTAGAATAAAAAGCTAAGAAAAAGAGGGGAAAATGAACAATGTGCATACAATTTGACTCAGAAATCCCACTTCCAGGAATGTGTCTTACAGAAATAATAGCATAAGTGTGTGAAGATGGAGAAGGACTTTAAATGCAACACTGTCTGTGTAAAAAGAAAACTGAGGGCTTCCCTGGTGGCGCAGTGGTTGAGCATCCGCCTGCCGATGCAGAGGACGCGGGTTCGTGTCCCGGTCCGGGAAGATCCCACATGCCGCGGAGCGGCTAGGCCCGTGAGCCATGGCTGCTAAGCCTGCGCATCTGGAGCCTGTGCTCCGCAATGGGAGAAGCCACAACAGTGAGAGGCCCGTGTACCGCAAAAAAAAAAGAAAACTGAAAACAACCTGTCAATGAAAAGGGAGTTGGTTAAGTAATAGGGTACATCCATGTAAAGAATATTAGGCAGGCACTAAAAATAATAAAATGGATATATACATACACCTAATAATAATTATTATTACAACAGCCAATACTTAGTGCTTTATGTGTGCCAAACATAGTTGTAAGTGGTTAACATGCATTAAACTCTTTTAATCTCATGACAGGTCGTGAGGTACTATTGTTATCCCATTGTATAGATGGGGAAACTGAGCCACAGCTGAGTACAGTAACTTATCCAAAGCCACATGGTTAATAAGTAATGGAGCTAGGATCTCAGCTTGGAGCCCAGGCTCTCAATCACCACAAAACATTGTTACAACCTACTGCAACAAAAGCAAGTTGCAACCCAGTATATAAAACAGCATGATGTAACTTTTGACGAAAGCTCAAAGGACAGAGCTATGTCTGCATAAGCCTAGAGAAGAATTGCTAATGGCATATAACAGACTGTGTGCACTGATCACTTCCAGGGGGACACTGAAGGGTGAGGGGAGAGTAAAGGAAGGGAATTTTACTTTAGAATTCATATGTCAGCAGTATTAGGGGTGACTTTTATTTCTTGCAATTGCGGTATTTTTCAACCAAAATTTCTATAAATAGCAATGCTTTATAATATATCCCTATACATAAGATACTATATCACTGCTAAAGTGAATTAGAGATGTATACATGATATGGAAAGAGGCAAAATACGTGATGTTAACTAAAAAAAAAAAGACCATGGTTATATATAGTCATATAAGCTTGTGCAACCTGGTTATTGGAGATATATATATATATATATATATATATATATATATATATATATATATGCAGTCGTAAAGAGATGGTCAGTAACACATCATTTCCATCACATGGATATAACAGCCAAGAAGAGACATAAGAGTAGAGTGTGGTAAAATATTTAGAAAGTGATGAGCTTTGGGTATTTATTACCTTGTTTTAATATAATCTATTTAATTGTATGTTTCTATAATTTAATGTTTAAGAATGACTGTGTTTGGACATAGAGAACAGACTTGTGGTTGCCAAGGGGGAGAGGGAAGTGGGGGAGGGATGGACTGGGAGTTTGGGGTTAGTAGATGCAAACTTACACACAGAATGGATAAACAACAAGGTCTTACTGTATAGCACAGGGAACTATATTCAATATACTGGGATAAACCATGATGGAAAAGAATACAAAAAAGAACGTATATAGGGCTTCCCTGGTGGCGCAGTGGTTGAGAGTCCGCCTGCCGATGCAGGGGACACGGGTTCATGCCCTGGTCCGGGAGGATCCCACATGCCGCGGAGCGGCTGGGCCCGTGAGCCATGGCCGCTGAGCCTGCGTGTCCGGAGCCTGTGCTCCACAACGGGAGAGTCCACAACAGTGGGAGGCCCGTGTACCGCAAAAAAAAAAAAAAAAGAATGTATATATCTGTATAACTGAGTTACTTTGCTGTACAGCAGAAATTAACACAACATTGTAAATATACTATACTTCAATACAAAAATAAATTTAAAAAAAAGAATGGTTGTGTTTGACAATCACCTCACCAAATTCTTGAAAATTTCAGACAGCTCTCACAAGCCAGTACCAACCACCTCCAGCATTGCTGTCACAGGATCGGAAACTTTCACTTCCCCTATTATGTAGGTCTATAATATTTTCATTTTTTTCGGCAAATAGATTATTGAGTTTTTCTGATTACAAATAATAAGAGTTTGAGGACTTTAAAAAATGAATCAAGGTCACCTCTGGTAAATGGGCTCAAGTCTTGAAGAGAGGGCTCTCACACACAGATACAGAGATTGAATAGACCTCCAGGAAAATAGCTATCCTGATGATGACAAAATAGAGGGAATCTTATTTGACAGATACTCTGTCAGTATCCACCCCGCTCCAACCCCTCAGACAAAAAGAGTAAAATGAAAACATGTAATGCTGGGAGCTTTGGGGTTGGAGAGTGTTTTAATCTGTTACAATCTGTTTGGAAAGCAATAAGATAACACTTCTCAAAACCCCTAAGAATGTTCATACCTTTCAATTCAAGAATACCACTCACTAGAAATATTCAACAGAACGGAAAAATATTGGCAAGAGTAAAAACAGATTCGGGCTTCCCTGGTGGCGCAGTGGTTAAGAATCTACCTGCCAATGCAGGGGACATGGGTTCGAGCCCTGGTCTGGGAAGATCCCACATACTGCGGAGCAACTAAGCCCGTGAGCCGCAACTACTGAGCCTGCGCGTCTGGAGCCTGTGCTCCGCAACGGGAGAGGCCGCGACGGTGTGAGGCCTGCGCATCGTGATGAAGAGTGGCCCCCGCTCACCGCAACTGGAGAAAGACCTAGCACAGAAACAAAGACCCAACACAGCCAAAAATAAATATACATAAATTAATTAATTAAAAACAAACAAACAAACAAATCCCAGATTCATCCCAGTGTTATCCAAATAGCAGATAACTACAAATAGCCTAAATAGCCCCAAAAAATTTTTAAATAGTTTAATAAATTCTGGAACACGATCTATCGAGAGAAATGAAATATTTTTGGTGCAGTTAGCATTATAAAGATGAAGATTCAGTGAATCACAGCAGCATTATTCATAACAGCCCCAAACTGGGAACAGTGTAAATGTCCTTCAAGTGATGAATGGATTAAAACCTCTGTTCATTCCATGCAATGGAATACGGCTCAGCAATGCAAAGGAAAAACTAACCATACATGTAACAATACAGATGAACTCAGACAATGTTACGTGGAGTGAAGGAAGTCCCATGCCAAAGACCACATGCTATACAATTTCATTTATATGAAAGGTCCAGAAAATACAAACCTGTAGACTCAGAAAGCATATTGGTGGTTACCATGGGGCTGGGGGTGGGAGGAGGGATGGACTGCAAAGGGGGCAGGAGGGATCTCCTTGGGGTGATGGAAAGTGCTACAGCAGGATTACGGTAATGGTGGCACAATTTGATACATTTACTACAAAATCATTGACTATATGTTTAAAACACGTGTATTGTATGGTATGTAAATTATACCTCAATAAAGTTGTTTTTAAAAAGATTCCATGAAGACAAAAGAATGTTTATGGCAAAATGTTGAGAAAAAAACGATAAAACCATGTACATACTGAGATTGCAATCATGTAATATTTTAACATCTTTATTGAGATATAATTCACAAGCATAAAATTCACCTATTCATGTACAACAGTATAATTCACCGTTCTGGGAAATGAACGTTCCCAGAGTTGTGCAACCATCACCACAGGCTAGGTTTAGAGTATTTTCATAACCTCAAAAACTGTCACTCCCTCCCTTTTCTCCCCTTATCATTTAAACCATCTTAAATTGTATAATCAGTGATACTAGTACATTCACGATGTTGTGCAAACGTCACCTCTATCAGATTCCAGAACATTTTTGTCACCCAAAAAGGAAACCCCGTCCCCGTTAGCAGTCTCTCTCCATCCCCCTTCCACCAGCCCCTGACAACCACTAAACTGCTTTCTGTCTCTCCAGATTTACCTGTTGCAGACATTTCATATAAAAGAATCACATACCATGTAGTCTTTTGTGAGTGGCTCCTTTCATTTGATACAATATCCTAAGCACCAGCCTTACAGCTTCCTTCCTACTCTATCCATGTTCCAACCTCATCTTCTCAGGGTCTTTGCACTGGTTGTTTCCCACACCTGGGATGCTCTACCTTCCTGCCCTTTGCACACTTATTCATAGCCTTTGTATCTTGGTTGAGTGTCCCTGCTCAGAGAAATCCTTTCCCTAACTGCCCTAAGTCAGTCACTTTGGTTATTGTAGCTCATGACACTGTGTTTTCCTCATTACACTTATTGCAATTTGTAACTACATTTTTGTCCGGCTTGCCTTCTCAAATACACGGATCTGGCTCAGGGCCGGGATCAGGGTGAGGCAAGTAAGGCACTTACCTCGGGTGCAAAGTTTAAGGAGGTACCAAATTGTTGAGTTTTCCTTTTGCCTCTCTCTCCAGTGTGGATTGACACGGCACTATTACTCATCCTGTCTTTAAGACAGGTTGATGTTTATTCATCGTGGATTGTTCTGCATTAATTTTTTGATTTTTAAAAACATTTTAAAAAATTACATTTGCAGGACATTCCGCAGTGGTTAAGAATCCGTCCTGCAATGCAGGGGATGCCTGTTTGATCCCTGGTCAGGGAACTAAGATGCCACATGCGGCGGGGCAACTAAAGCTCACGCGCCACAACTAATGAGCCCACATGCTCTGGAGCCTGTGCGCTACAACTAGAGGAAAGCCCATGCACTGCAAGGAAGAGCCCGTGCGCCGAAACGGAAGGTCCCGCGTGCTGCAACTAAGACCCAATGCAGCCAATAAATAAATAAATAAATAATTGCATTCGGGAATTCCCCAGCGGTCCAGTGGTTAAGACTCCATGCTTCCACTGCAGGGGGCATGGGTTTGACCCCTGGTCGGGGAACTAAGATCCTGCATGCTGTGTGGCACGGCCAAAACAAAATAAATAAATAAAAAATAAACACATTGCATTGAAATATTATCATGATGACAAAGTTTTTTTTAACTTTGGGATGCTCCTAAATTTTACACCCAAGGGGTGTGCCTCACTCCCCTCCCCCAAGTTTCGGCCCCGATCTGTCTCTCTTCAGCCTCAGATCAGGGCCTGGTACACAGTAAGCACTCAATAATTGTTGGAATGAATCAACCATAGCTGTGATGGTTTTGTAGAAGCGAAAACGTTACTTAGGCTCTGAGAGACTGTGGTAGACAAATTGCATAAATGACCACAATCCTTTACCGTCCAAGATCTATACCTTGTGCAGTGTGACTTTGCTCCTCCCATCAAGAGATGAAGCAAATTTCCCTACCCATTGATTCTGGATTGTTCTTGGGACTTCCTTTGGCCAATGGAATGTGAAGGGGTGCCAGTTCCAAGGCCATTTCCAGGCCTTCAGAGACCTTATACACTTCTGCTTGCCCTCTTGAAACCCTGCCTCTGCCCAGGCTCACCTGCTGGAGGATGAGAGATCATGTGGAACAGAGTTGAGTTGTCTCAGCTAAGAACGTCCTGAACCAGCCAGCTCCCAGATGCCCCATAACTGACTACATATGCATGAGCAAGCCTGGCTGAGACCAGAAGAGCTGCCTGGCTGAGCCCAGCCTGAATTGCCTAGTCACAGAGGTGAGCTAAATAAACAACTATTGTTTGAAGCTACTCTGTTTGGGGTGGGTTTTGTTTTTTCTTTTTCATATTCTTTTCCATTATGGTTTATTACAGGATATTGAATATAGTTCCCTGTGCTATACAATAGGACCTTGTTGTTTATCCATTCCATATATAATAGTTTGCATCTGCTGGTCCCAAACTCCCCATCCAACCCTCCCCTGCCCCCCTTCCCCTTGGCAACCAGAAGTCTGTTCTCTATGTCTGTGAGTCTGTTTCTGTTTTGTAGATAAGTTCATTTGTGTCATATTTTATATTCCACATATAAATGATATCATATGGTATTTGTCTTTCTCTTTCTGCCTTACTTCACTTAGTAGGATCATCTCTAGGGCCATCCATGTAGGTGCAAATGGCATCATGTCATTCTTTTTTATGGCTGAGTAATATTCCATTGTGTATACATACATACATATATATATATATATATATATATATATATATATATATCAGATCTTCTTTGTCCATTCATCTGTCAATGAACAGTAGGTTGTTTCCAGGTCTTGGCTATTTTCAATACTGCTGCTATGAACATAGGGGTGCATGTATCTTTTCAAATTATAGTTTTGTCCAGATATATGCCCAGGAGTAGGACTGCTGGATCATATGGAAACTTTATTTTTAGTTTTTTGAGGAACCTCCATACTATTCTCCACAGTGGCTGCACCAATTTATATTCCTGTTTGGGGTGTTTTGTTATGTGGCTATAGCTAGCTGATGCAGGAACAAAGGTCAGGGTTTTAATACAGAGAAATGAATTGGTAGTGAAGGGGCCCCAGGGGACTGACTGATTGCTGTGGGACTCTAGGAGGAAGCTGATCATAAACCCCACTTCCTGAGCCTCACCTGTGTGTCCAGCTAGGATGTGGATCACCTGCTGTTCTTCCATATCCCACACAGCTACCATGCTCTCCTGGGTGCCAACCACCAGCAGCTTCTCTTCCAGGCTCCATGCCATGGCAGTGATGCCTGCAGCCACACGGAAACAAGAGCTCATGTGTCTGAGTGCTCAGCCATGAGGTACTCTAATGGGCCCCTCACTTCACAGATAAGGAAACTGGGGCACAGACAGAGTCACACACCTAGAAGTGGCAGAGCCAGGATTTCAAAGCCAGCGCCGTCAGATGCCAGATGAAGACTCTGGGTTGAAATGTGTATGTTGATCTGAGGTAGGAAAATGGACTAAACCACTCCTCAGTCATAAGTGTCTCTAGTTCAGCGGTTCCTACCCAGCGGCGATTCTGCCCCCCAGGGCACACTGGGAAATGTCTGGAGACATTTTTGGTTGTTACAACTGGGGACCAGGATGCTACTGGCATCTGATGGGTGGAGGCAAGGACGTTGCTCAACATCCTGCAGTGCACACGATGGCCCCACCCCAGAGAAGGATCCAGCCGCAAATGTCAGTGATGCATGGTTGAGTGCACAGTTGGAGAAGACTCAGGAATGGAATTAAATTGGCTGAGGATGAGAACCCTGCTTTCGACTTCTCTTTGAGCTCGATCTGTGTGGGAAAAGAAGGGCTGGTGCCCCAAAGAAAAAAATATTTGCTAATAGTTTGAGCAAACACAGCCCAAGGCTCTCTGCTGGGTGGATCTTGATTGGATCATCGCTGAAGACAGACAGGGACCGAGTTACACTGGAGAAAACAGCCCGAATATCAGGAGACCAGACTTTCTGAATGCCCTGATTAAGTCCTTTTCCTGCTCTGTGCCTCAGTTTCCTCATTTTTAAGGTGATGGGGGAGGTGCTGAAATCAGAGCCAGTCCAGGTCTGAGAATCCAGAATTGTGTTTCTACCTCATCGGGACAGGGCATGAAGAGATGAGATTTTTTTTCTTTCTTTTTTTCCCTTTTTGTGGGGGAGGATCACTCACTCACTGTGTGACCTTGGAAATGTGAACTCAAACTTCTCATTTTAAAAATGAAGAAACTGAAGCCCAGAGTGCGTAGGAACTTTCTCAACTTCAACATGACTAGAGCTCGTACAAGTGGCACATTTCCCTACTGAGATGAGAAAAAGAAAAAATTCACTTTGAGCTGTAACTTCCTTTGCCTACGCTGTGGCAGACATCACTAATCTATCACCGCACTCTCTGTGATTTGGCCCCCCCAATAGCCATTCTATCATGCTTCCTTCAGTAATAAAACCCACAGCCCACAGGTTTTAGGTGAGTACGTGGTTACTCAAAGACCATTTTTCCCACGCTCCCTTACAGTCGAAGATGGCCAAGTTCTCACCAGCGCGACAGGAGCAGAAGTGGTAAGCTCTGCTTCAAGGCCATGCCTTTGAAGGGAAGGGGCCTGCCATCTATTTCTCCTTCCCTCTTCCCACTGGCTGGAATGCCATTGTGATGGTAAGAGCTGGAGCAGCCATTTTGGGCCATTAAATGAAAACCTCACATTGAAAATGGCAGAGCAACAAATTTGAAAGAGTTTGGGTCCCTGACCCCCTGGAGATACCATATTACCTTTTCTTATGCCTGGACTATTGTGTGTGAGAGAAAATAACTCCTGTTTTATTTAAGCCACTGCTACTTTGGCCTTTGTTACAGCATCAGAACTTGTATTGTAACCAATATACCATTAAACCAGATTGAGTCTCAGAATCCTTCTCAACACAGCATTCTAGTAGCTGTCCCTAAATAAGTTCTTCCATGCATTGTCCTTAGCATCTCTTAGAATTTCTGATTTGGAAGCTCTGTGCCTTGGGAGTGTAGCTTTCCCTACAAGGCTATGTGGCACAAAAATGGCCTGAGTCACAATAACTGGCATTTGAACCAAAGCTAACTGTATTCAGTGATTAATGTGAGAGATTATGGGTGGGCAGATAAAGGGATGGATGAATGGAGGTGAATGGAGGTGGATAAGTGGACAGATAGGTGGCTGGTTAGATGAGTGGGTGAGTGAATGTGTGGGTGTTAGATGGGTAACTGGATGAATTATTTGATAGATGGGTGGGTGAGTTGGCTGAGTGAGTGAAGGGGTAAAGCGAGAGGATAGAAGTTGGCAAACTGGGGGAAATGGAAGGTAAGTGGTGTGGATAGAAGGGTGGAAGGAAGGGTGACTATTGGAAATACGGACAACTGATGGGTGAATGGATGAATGGATGGATGGATGGGAAGGAAGGAAGGAATAAAGGAGGGAGGAAGGATGGAAGGACATACAGATGGATAGATGGAAGGAAGGGTGGAAGGATGAATGGATGGAGGGATGGGTGGAGGGATGAACAGACAGATGGACAGCTGGATGGAAGGAAGGAAGGAAGGAAGGATGGTTGAAGAATGGATGGAGAGAACTAAATCCTCTTGTCCCTCTGACATTCTGGTGTCCCAGGGAGAACCTACAAGTTCCACCAGCCTCTCAGGGTCCAGTCAGGCACCAGTTCCTAGTTTCCAGACTTACTAGCATTAGGCTGTAAATCTCAGAAGCTATCTATAAGACGGGCACCGAACTCTTAGAGATGAAACCCCAGAAGCAGTTGGCATGCCCTCGCTCTGGGCTCATTAGCAGTATTTACACTAGTAATCTACAGTCCCTGGGGGGCAGAGGGAGCCGAGTCAGCATGAGACCGCAGGGCCAGGTCCTGATGGCACCCTTGGGGCTTCCCAGCTGGCAGAGGGGAGACCCAGAGAGCAGCCCAAAACACCTGCAGTCCACTGCCCCCAGGCAGGCAGGGGCCTGGCGGGATTTTGGCTACGTTTGGGAGATGCACCTTTGTGACAGCCGGTGAGGGTTGCCTGGAGGGGTCCTCCCGGGGGCTGGAGGAATCCTCCGAGGGGCACCAGCACAGGGTGTGGGCACATCCGGAACCAGCTCTGCGCCTGTTGGCACAGCTGTCCCAGCAGCGCCGGATGTGAGGTGGCGAAGAAATGGAGGCTGGCCAGGAGTTCTGTACACAGGATGCTTCTCTCTGCAACAGAGGAGATGCTGGTTAAGGTGAGGGGCCCTGCTTCCCTGGGTGGAGCCCCCCTCCTGCCTCCTTTTCTGTGCTCCACACACACTTGCCCCTACTTCAAGTGCACCAGGTGGTTTCCCCCTCTCCTACCCTAGACCTTGGGTTTCCAGATAGCAGGGAGGATGCCTGTCTTGTTTATTGCTATGTTCTGAGTGTCAGGCACCCAACAAGTGTCTGTTAGAGAAATAATGATCACTTCTCCAGCACTTCATAGTTACTGAGTGGGTTAGTGTCCTGTGGCTGCTATGACAAGACAACCTGGGGGGCTTCAGACAACAGAACTTCCTTCTCTCACAGTTCTGGAGGCCAGAAGTCCGAAATCAAGGTGTCAGCAGGGCTGTGCTCCCTCCAGAGGCTCTGGGAGAGGATGCTTCCTTGCCTCTTCCAGCTTCTGGGGGCTTCAGGCGTTCCTTGGCTTGTGACCACATCACCGCAAACTCTTTTTAAATTTTTAATTGTTTATACAATTTAAAAAGTTACACTCCACTTACAGTTATTACAAAGTATTGACTATATTTCCCATGTTGTACAATACATCCTTGAAGCCTATCTTACACCCAATAATTTGTACCTCCCATTCCCCCACCCCTATTTTGCCCCTCTACCATTCCCTCTCCCCACTGGTAACTACTAGTTTTTACTCTGTATCTGTGAGTCTGCTTCTGTTTTGTTATATTCACTAGTATGTTGTATTTTTTTAGATTCCACGTACAATTGATATCATACAATATTTGTATTTCTCTAACTTATTTAGACTAATGCCCTCCAAGTCCATCCATGTTGCTGTAAATAGCAAAATTTAGTTCTTTTTTATGGCTGAGTAGTATTCCATTGTATACATATACCACATCTTCTTTATCCATTCATTTGTTGATGGACATTTAGGTGCTTCCATATTTTGGCAATTGTAAATAATGCTGCTAGGAACATTGTGGCACGTGTATCTTTTCGAATTAGTGTTTTTGTTTTGTTTTTTTTACCCAGGAATGGAATTACTGGGTCATATGGTAGTTCTAGTTTTTAGTTTTTTTGAGAAACTTCCATGCTGTTTTCCACAGTGGCTGCAGCAGTTGACATTCCCACCAGCAGTATACAAGCACATCATCCCAGTTTCTGCCTCTGTTTTCACATGGCCTTCTCATCTGTGCATCTCTACGTTTTCCCTTTTTCTGTTTCAAATCTCCCTCTGCTTCCTTCTTATTAGGACACTTGTGATTGAATTTTGGGCCCACCTAGATAATCCAGGATAAACTCTCCATCCCAAGAAACTTAATCACATTTTTTTTTTTTTTTTTTGCCATATAAAGTAATAGTCATAGGTTCCAGGGATTAAGAAGTGACTATATCTTGGCAGGGGGTGGGGAGGTGAGGGGCAGATTTTTCTGTCTACCACACAGAGGTATCATCATTACTATCCCAAGTGCCCAAGCGTATAACACGGAAAATTGAGGTATGAAGAAGTTAAGCAACTTACTCAAGGTCACACAGCCAGTAAGAGGCAGGAATCTGACCCCCAACGTTTGATTGCAATGCCAAGTGAAGACCAGGGACATTGAAGGTAGACAGTTCATTTTGTCCCTGTTGTTGGAGCATCCTAACTGTGGAGCCTGGGGCAATGGTGGCAGTGCCCTGTGCCTGGGTTTGCTGGTGGGTGGGATGGGGCAGGGCCAGGATCAGGGGCAAGTGCCCCACTCACCACGGGTACAAAAGTTAAAGTGGTGCCGACAAACTCAACCACCAAGATAAGTACTATTTTAATGCAATATTTAAAAAAATCAAAACTGATGCGCCCGCCCCCTCATCCATGATGAACAAAATATCAGTCTTTTAAAATAAAAACAGGGACAGAAATGGCACCACACCAAGTCATCCTGGAGCCTGAGGCAATGGGAGAAATAGGGAATACCAACGGGCTTTCAGGAGCTGGCCGTACAGTACTGGAATGTGGTGAGAGCGCATGGTTGCTCAGCCGCGCCATCTGGTGGGGACATTCATTCCTACACCTCCTCCTTGTTCTGGGCAGCCACAGGTTGTCAATCAGGAAACACTGCAAAGAACATACTGTGATTTGGGCTTTTAAATCTTCCCTTAAACTGGGCATGTAAGCCCAAGGCTGTTTTCCCGGGAAATCACTCCCTTCGAGGTTTAAAACTGCTGGCGAGCGTGAATGTAGGCGAAAGTTGTAACTGATCATGGGCACCAGTATCTCCCACTTGGGTGGGATCCTAGACACACTTTAGTTCTATCCCACATTTTGCTGATGAGGGAAGCAGAGGACAGAAATGGCTTCTCCAAGGCCGTTCACGTCAAAACATTGGTGCTGTCACATGACCATAACGGGATCCTCGGATGGCGCCATGGGGACAGGCTCAGCATGAATTGACTAGCAAAACTTTCCCAGCAGCCCTAGGTGGGAGGGTCGACCAACATCCCCATTTTGCAGATGGGAAAACTGAAGGCTGCAAGGCGGGAGTGAGGATGGGGGAGGGGTGGGGATAGTTAGGGGCTTGCAAGGTCACACTGCCAGTAAGTAGCAGAGCCCAGATTTGAATCAGCATGATGGGACTCAAAATCCATACTCTTGGACTGGTCCATGTAGTAGGGGTGGACATTTGGCAGGGAGCAGAGGCAGACAGATGATGCAAAAGAAAGCCAGCGGAAATAATAACTAAGAGTTAAGATAGATGGAAACAACATGCAATGATGAAATATGCAGGAGTGTGGTGGCCAGGGGTGTCCAGCGTGAGTGGTGGCCCGACAGGCTTCTCAGACAAGCAACAGTTGTCAGGTCTGAGCAAGCCACGGAAGGGATATAGGAATTAAGCACCTTTATAAAACCCCTTGTAAACGCCCTCAAATCAAAACCAGCTGGGATGGGAATTCCCTGGCAGTCCAGTGGTTAGGACTCCAAGGTTCACTGCTGGGGCCCGGGTATCCCTGGTCGGGGAACTAAGATACCACAAGCCACGTGGTGTGGCAAAAAAAAAAAAAAAAAGAACCAGCTTGGAAGTGTATGATAAAAAACCATCCTGGTCACTTCACACTCATTAGGATGGCTTTTTTTTTTTTTTAATCAGAAAGTAACAAGTGTTGGAGAAGATGCTGAGAAACTAGAAATTTTATGCACTGTTGGTGGGAATGTGAAACGGTCCAGCCACTGTGGAAAATGGCCTGGCAGTTCCTCAAAAATTAAACACAGAATTATCAGATGATTGAGCAATTCTACACCTGGGTATATATCCAGAAGAATTGAAAGCAAGGTCTCGAAAAGATATTTGTACACCCATATTCACAGCAGCATCATTCACAATTGCCAAAAGGTAAAGACAAACCAAGTGTCCATTGATGAGTGGATGAGCAAAATGCGGTTCTTCCACACAATGGAATGTTATTCAACCTTAAAAAGGAAAGATATTCTAACACATGCTACAACATGGGTGAACCTTGAGGACATTATGTTAAGTGAAATAAGCCAGACACAAAAAGGACAAATACTGCATGATTCCACTTATATGAGGTGCCTGGAGTGGTCAAATTCATAGAGACAGAAGTAGAAGGGTGGGTGCCAGGGGCTGGGGGAGGAGGGGATGGGGAGTGAGTGTTTAATGGGGACAGAGTTTCTGTTTGAAAAGATGAGCAAGTTCTGGAGATGGATGGTGGTGATGGCTGCCCAACAGTGTGAATGTACTTAATGTCACAGAAGTGTACAATTAAAATGGTTAATTTTATGTTATGTGTATTTTGCCACAATTTTAAAAAACGCAAACAAACGAAACACCATCCTGGACAGAGTATCAACTGAGGATTCAGAGATTCTTAAAGTTCTAGGGCAGAGTGTGGACCAAATCCAGCTGAACGATTTGTCCTGAGAGCTAAGAATGGTTTTTGTAAAATACATTAATGTTTTCGGATCGATGTTTGTAATTAGTGGGATGACAGGAAATACCAACTTTGAACCCCAACTGAGCAAAATCTTATCCCCCTGAACAAGCGTTCCCCTCATCTTTCTCGTGAGTAGAACTGACTTACAAAAATGTTGTGCTCAGGACTTCCTTGGTGGCGCAGTGGTTAAGACTCTGCGCTCCCAATGAAGGGGGCCCAGGTTTGATCCCTGGTCAAGGAACTAGATCCTGCATGCATGCCACAACTAAGGAGCCTGCGTGCTGCAACTAAGACCCAGTGCAACCAAATAAATATTTTTAAAAGTCATGCTCAATTATTATCATTCTATTTTGAATTTCATCAATAAAAAAATCTGTGGGAACATGTTTTATCTCTCGTTTTATTAAGTGTCAACATAATTTCCTCGATTTTGCCTGAAATATCTCCTATGTGGCCCTTTCCAGAGTAAGATGCTGGGGGAATTCCCTGGCATTCCAGTGGTTAGGACTTCACGCCCTTACTGCCGAGGGCCCAGGTTTGATTCCTGGTCGGGCAGCTAAGATCCCACAAGCCACGCGGCACAGCCAAAAAGTAAATCAAAATAAATCAAAATTAAAAAAAAACAGACTAAGATGTTGGGCCGTCCTGGTGAGGGGATCGGCTCTGCCTTGGTAGTTTTCACTCCTAAGCTCTCCCAGGTTCAGCTCAAAGTTCTAGAAGCTGGAGCTGGGAGAAACCCCTCAGCTATAGACGGAAAGGCGTATGAGCTAATGCAAATCCATCTGGTGGCTCGGTGAGGAGAGTGGGTTTCTAGAAGTCAGTGCAAAGTGGACCACCCCTCCCCCCGACCCAGCCCGCTCAGCCTGACTCACCCATGCCTCGGAGCTCCACTGCCGGGCGGCACAGCTGGGGGGCTTCCCGGACCAGGCTGACCTCAGGACAGTCCACGTGAGGGGCGCACAGGTCAAAGTCATCCAACAGACCCTCAATGCCCCCCGAGATGCCCCGGCAGGAAATCCAGTTCATGCTGCCTGTGGGGAGAAGACGCGGTGCTGTGGGGAGCATGCGTCTCCTTCCAGCTCATCCTGGGAGGTGGGTTCTCACCTCCCCATTTCTCCCAAGGGCTCTCACTCTCGGCCATGCTGACATTTGGGGCCGGGTCATACTCTGTGGTGGGGCCGTCATGTAGGGTGTAGAGAGCAGTGTCCCTGGTCTCCATCCACTAGATGCCAGTAACTCCTCTGCAGTCACAGTAATCAAAAATATAAACATTGACAAGTGTCCCTTGGGAAGCAGAATCACCCCTGGTTGAGAATCATAGGAATGAATATGATGGATGAATGAATGGATGGATGGATGGAGAGATAGACAGGTAGATGATCGATAGATAGATAGGCAGACATAGATGGTAGATAAATAGAGATAGAGATAAAAGATTGATAGATAGATGGATGGATGGATAGATATAAAGATGATAGATATAGGTGGTAGATAGAGAGATAGAAATTATAGGTAGGTAAGTAGATAGATAGTTAGGATACATTTAGATGGATGGATATAAAGATGATAGATACAGAGGGTAGAGAGAGAGAGATATGACAGATGAGATTTTATATTTATATATATTTATAGACAGAGAGAGGAAGAGATGATAGATATGATAGATTATAGATAGATGTGGATAGGTAGGTGATTGACAGATAGATAGTTAGAGGATAGATAGATAAACAGACAACTATATATGGTAGATAAATAGAGATAGAGATGGTAGATGATAGATTGACAGATAGATAGACAGGGTCTCTCTCATTCTAAGGCAGTTTCTTGCCCTGTGTACTATCAACTAGCCCTAGATGCCAGCAGCATACCTCCCCCATTCGTGACAACCAAAATATCTCCAGACATCACCTAGTGTCCCCTCGGGGGGGCAGGGGATGGTGGCGCAGAACCGCCCCTGATGAGAACCAGTGCCTTAAAGGAGACAAGGATTTTGAACTTCCCCCTCCCCCTTTCCCCCTTGTCAGGCTCTGGAAGGCGGGAGCACCGCAGAGGGTTGGGGACCTGCTCAGCCCCCTCCGAGATGGGTCTGGTCCTTACCCAGCACCTCCTGCTTCAGCTCCTCGATGCGGCCTGAGTGGATCAGGTGGTAGGGTAACTCCTTCAGCTTCCGCAGGTTTGCAACCGTGTCTGAGAACCACAGGGGCTGAGGGGCCACCTGCAGAGGAGGAGGGGGCTGGCAGCCAGGCCACTACGACACAAGCTCATTCACTCACTCCACAAACATGGGCCAGGCAAGGCACCAGGTGATGCTGGAGGGCGTGGGGGTGGGGACACAATTCCAGACAGAGATGGCCCACACCATCCTCCACCCACAGGCTGGGCTGGGACAGGAGGGGCTTGGGGCTCAGGATCCAAGGGGCATTGAAACTGGGTCTCACAGGATAAATAGAAGTCTGTCTGGTGAAGTGTGTCGGAACCATTGGCATTTCATAGCGAGGGACTGCCATATGCAAAGGCTGGGAGGTGGGAGAGAGCAGGACAAGAGTTTGAGAAGGGCTGAATTATAAGACAGAGTGGGGGATCATGGCGGGGACTGAGGCTAGGGAGGTTGTAGAGAGTAGATCACAAAGGTACTGAAGAGGTTGGACTGGAGACAGAGGGCACTGGGGAGCCATGGGAGGTGTTAGAGGAGAAGCATGATCAGATTGGATGGTCAGAAGCATCTGACCATGGAGGATGGACTGGAGCAGGAGATCCTGAGGCTAGGAGACCAGGAAGGGCGTCAAACCACAACCCAAAGAGAGGATGTGGTTGAGCCTGCAGGGGTTCTGGGTCCACAGGAGAGGATCTGTGAGGTACCGGAGAGGAGAAAGGGAAGCATTGAGAAAGAATCAGACCTGGCCCAGCCTCTGGCCTCCCCTGTCCAGGAGGAGAGACAAAGAAAAAAGAAAAATCAAACTATAACCACTACTTAAAAGTGTATTTCCTAGTTGAAATCACTGTGCTACAGTTACACAAGATGTTAACAACAGGGGAATTTAAAAGAAGTGTCCACAGGAACTCTCTGAATACTCGTGGCAACTTGTCTGGAAATCTAAAATGATTTTGAAACTAAAAGTTTCTTTTGAAAAGTCTGAGTTCTGCCTCAGAGTGAAGAGAGCATGGAGTAAAGGACAAGTAATCAAGGGACTTCGCTGGCAGTCCAGTGGTTAGGACTCTGAGCTTCCACTGCAGGGGACATGGGTTTGATCCCTGGTCTGGGAAGATCCCACAAGCCTCGAGGCACAGTCAAAAAACAAAACAAAACAAGTAATCAAGAAGGAAGGAAATCACGGAAGATTTCCTGAAGGAAGAGGCATTTGAGCTGAGCCTTGAGGATGTTTGAGAGACAAAAAAAAAAGAGGTAGTGACTTGCAAGCTAAGGACCCCAAATCTTAGAGCTCCCTGGAACAAAAGAAAGACTGGGAAGAAATGTGTGAATAGTGAGTGACCTGGGGGAGGGAGTATAGGAGCAGATCTTCCCAAAAGGGGGAATTGTGGACAGTTTTATTTTACTGTTTGATCCTCTCTGTGTTCTCCAACAATCACACACTACTGTCCTAAGTGGAAAACAAAATGTGTTATTTTTAAAATGAGCAATGCTTTGGGGGTACCAATAACTGGAAATTGGATTGTTCCAGGGAATTCACAAAGGAAAACGTCAAAACCCACGCCCCTCCCCGCATACACACACACACACACACACACAAAAAAAAAAAAAAAAACAGGGAGGAAACTGGTGTGTCTCAGGAGGAATCAAAGCGTAGGCAATTAAAATTCTGGGATGCCATGACTTTGGGGATATGCTTCTGAATGTTGTGATTTTGTTTTATCCTCTGGAAAGTTGGGCAGGGGGTTGCATAGTCCTCATCTGCTGCTCGCCACCCTCCAAATAATGCTCAGCGGCGGAGGTGACATCTAACCCTCCAGGGGTAGAGAAGAGAAGGTGGTCAGGAGGGAGTTTGGGGTGGAAATGATGGACAGAAGGAGGCATGTGGTCCCTGCCTTGCAGGTGCAGCAGCTTGGAGGCTCCAAGTGGGGAACAGGGGGCCCTGGGCACCTCACCTTGTGGTCCAGGTTCAGGGGTTTCCCCACAAGTGGCAGCGTGATGAGTTTCTTGGTTCCCTGGCTCCAGGTCCCTGAGAATAAGTCGGCCAAGACTCCGTGACCCTTGGCTTTCTCGGGCCATGACAGGAAGCGCTCTCGGACCACCTTGGCCAGCTGTCTGCAGAAAGGGGACACTGGGCGAGCTCAGAGGTGGTCACTGGCCTTCTAGGAGGCGGTTCCCCAATGCCAGTCCACCCTAAACCACCTTCCAGATGCTGGCTGGCTTAGCTGACCACTATTTGTTACCTATTCTTTATCTCTCAGTCGGCCCATCTTACTTTTATTCCTTAAAGAAATTTACTTTAAAAAGGAACATTTGGGGCTTCCCTGGTGGCGCAGTGGTTAGGAGACCGCCTGCCGGTGCAGGGGACGCATGTTCGTGCCCCGGTCCAGGAAGATTCCACATGCCGCGGAGCGGCTGGGCCCATGAGTCATGGCCACTGAGCCTGCACATCCGGAGCCTGTGCTCCACAACGGGAGAGGCCACAGCAGTATATATATATATATATATATATATATATATATATATAAATATAAATATATATATATAAATATATAAATATAAAACAGTATATATATATATATGGCAGTATATATATATAACTGAATCACTTTGCTGTATACTTGAAACTAACACAAAATTGTACATTAACCATACTTCAGTTTTAAAAAAGGAACAGGGGGCTTCCCTGGTGGCGTAGTGGTTGAGAGTCCGCCTGCCGATGCAGGGGACACAGGTTCGTGCCCCGGTCTGGGAGGATCCCACATGCCGCGGAGCGGCTGGGCCCGTGAGCCATGGCTGCTAAGCCTGCGCGTCTGGTGTGCTCCGCAACAGGAGAGGCCACATCAGTGAGAGGCCCGCGTACCGCAAAAAAAAAAAAATAAATAAAAAATAAAATAAAATAAAAAAAGGAACAGGGACTTCCCTGGTGGCACGATGGTTAAGAATCTGCCTGCCAATGCAGGGGACACGGGTTCGAGCCCTGGTCTGGGAAGATCCCACATGCCGTGGAGCAACTAAGCCCGTGCGCCACAACTACTGAGCCCGTGCACCACAACTACTGAAGCCCATGTGCCTACAGCCTGTGCTCCGCAACAACAGAAGCCACGGCAATGAGAAGCCCACGCACCGCAATGAAGAGTAGCCCCCCCGCTCGCTACAACTAGAGAAAGCTCTCACGCAGCAAGAAGACCCAATGCAGCCAAAAATAAATAAATATATATATATTTTAAAGGTGGAAACCCAAATGTCCACCAAAAAAATAAAACAATAATAATAAAAAAAGGAACATTTGGGTTCCTTAATAAGTTAAACATAAAGTAACTTACTGTATGACCCAGCAATTTCACTCCTGGTTACATACCCCAAAGAATGGAAAAACAGGTTTTCAAACAAAAGATTGTACATGCATGTTCACAGCAGCACTAGTCACAATCACGCAAAGGTAGAAACAACCATGTGTCCATCAACGAATGAGTGGATAAATAAAATGTGGTCCATCCCTACAAGGGAATATTTTCAGCCATAAAAGAATGAAGCACTGGCACATGCTATAACGTGGATAAACCATGAAAATATTACGCTGAGTGAGATAAGCCAGACACAGAAGACCACAATGTGTGTGATTCCATCCATACGAAATTTCCAGAACAGGCAAATCCATAGAGACAGAAAGCAGATTCGTGGTTGCCAGGGGCTGGGGGAGGGGGGATGGGGAGTGACTGCTCATGGGGACGGGGTTTCCTTTTAGGGTGGTAGGAATGTTCTGGAAGTAGATAGAGGTGATGGTTGCACAACATGTGACTATGCTAAATGTCACTGAATTGTTCACTTTCAAATGATGAATGTTATGTTATGTGAATTTCTCCTCAATTTAAAAAAGCAGTTAGTTGTGGGAATTCCCTGGCAATCCAGTGGTTAGGACTCTGTGCTGTCCCTGCCGAGGGCCCGGTTTGATCCCTGGTCAGGGAACTAAGATCCCACAAGCCGCGGGGCTTGGCCAAAATTAAGAAGAATAATGATGATGATGATAAAAATAAAAAACCAGTTCGTTGTGTTAGAGCTGGTGGTAAACGCTGCACTATGTGGACTTGGCTTCCTGGGAATGGGGAGTGAAGAAGGATCTGGAACAAGGAGGAGCCTGGTCAGTGAGTCCTCGCTCTCGGGGTCCCACCTAGACAGTGTCACCAACCCGCTCGACCTACCTGTGGGCGATGGCCAGGAGTATGAAGCCATCCACGGGCCGCCTGGCCAAGCAGTTACCCAGATCTCGACGAAGCTTCACCCACAGCAGGGGTGGGAAACGCAGCAGCTCTTTGCTGGGCGGGGTCCAGTCTTGGTACACAGCCTGCAGGACCTCATCATCCAAGGACAGGACATCCTTCATCTCTGCCTCCGAGAGCCCATGCCTGCAGGGAGAAAGGACAGGCATTGGAACACACCTGTGTCTTCTGCACTTGGAGGACTCAGAAGCCGAGGAAGGGACAGCTCTATGGCATCCTGCCCATCACCAAAGTGTTCACCATGAAGATCATTATTTGGACGGTGCCCACGGCCAGCCGGTACCAACACCTGGTTACAGCTGTACCCATCAAGTAAGATGTTTCCTGATCTTTCCTTTTCTCACTCACCTACAGAACCCTGAACCATCCCCTTCCTGACCTCAGAGGAGTCAGGCAGCACCGGGAGGGAGAGAAGAGGTAACTTAGGAAAATAATGCAGAAACCACCCCCATGTGTCCTTGCCTTAAAAAGGAAGTGGCTTTAAACAGGATAAGCATTGAACTGGAACGGACTTCGTAATACCTGTGAGCATTTGCCTGGAAAAACTATGGGACTTGCCGACAAATTTCCTCAGGGTTGGAGAACAATCAGGGTTCATTTCAGAGCAGGTGAGAGAGGGAGGCTGGCTTCTGCTTACAGGGAGTACAAACACCTTGTGTGTGTGTGTGTGTGGGTGGGTGTGTGGGTGTGTTTTTTCTATAGCTAAGACAGCAAAAGAGATGATTTATTGTACACATGTTACATTCAGCCACAACTGAGAACAGAACTAGTCCAGAATGTCACAGGTCCAGGGCAAAGGAAGGGACCGTTTTGATACAAGCAAGGTGGGTCTCTCAAAGGTGGTTGAGGTGATCGGAATGGCCATAGATGTTCCAGATCCACTGAGACAAGTTCTAGACAGTAGGCAAGCAGTCCAACAGTTTGTACCAGCGTCCCTGTCCTCTAGCTTCCCTTGTTCCTGCTCCTGTGCCTTCCATGGGTGTACAAGTTTACTTGGACCTCTGCTTCACCTTTCTCCTTTTGGGCTTCAGCCTGAGCATTTGCTTCTTCCACTTTGCTCTCATGGCGCAGAGGTTTCTCAGAAGATGGCGCTGATGCCGAGAGTTGTGTTTTTTTTTTTAATTCCTTGATATTGATCAAAGTCTTCATTTTGATCAAAACACTTGCCATATTCTTTACACATATAGAATACCTGCTCACTTGGAATTTTCTGCTGTCCAACGAGGTGGCGATTAACATCAGTATTCTCTGAGATCTCTTCCACTGAGACCGTCTCATCTTTGACAATCACAGGTGTGTTGCTGGTGGTGTTCTCCACACTTTCTCCATTGGGGTAGACAGGCCTTTTCCCTAACCTGCTTTTCTCCTCTTGACGGGTCTTTCCAAACCAAAATTCCTGGGAGCCACACCACTGGGGTTTACTTGGTAGCACCATGGTGTGGGCCTGTGTTTCCTCAAAAATTTCCTCCATCAGAATAGAATCTTCTGGGACTTCCCTGGTGGTCCAGTGGTTAAGACCCTGTGCTTCCAATGCAGGGAGCACAGGTTCGATCCCTGGTCAGGGAACCAAGATCCTCCCTGCCTTGCGGTGCGGCCAAAAGAAAAAAAAAGAATAGAATCTTCTTTCTCACTCTTCAATACACTCTCAATACAAACCAGGCTTGGGTCTTCTCTTTGTGGTTTCAGGCACAATGGCTTATCCACCAGATAAAAATGGGACATCCCAGCAGGCTTTCGACATGGATATCCCAGGGAAGCACAGTCCCATACTTCTCTGGCATCACATCACTGTACAGGGCCCTCTGGGCAGGGGCCAGGTGAGTCCATTCATTCTCAGGGAAGCAGACAGCTGCAACCTGGAAGGCCACTGACATCAGTAAAGTACTGGCATGTTTGCTTAACCACTATTCACGGAGTGTCATCTCTTGTGCTGTCCTCTGGAGGACAGAGAGCTGGACGCCCATGAAGCTTATCTTCTAGTGCAGACAGCCACATAGAAAATAACAGAAAAAAAAAAAAAACACAAAGAGTTTGGGTAACACCAATTGCTAGGAAGAAGATAAGCCAAATCACATGAAGGAGAGTGACAATGTGAGTGGTAGGGGAGAGATGCTTCTTGGAGCAGGTGGGTCCCTCTGAGAAGGTGTCACAAGAGCTGGGATTGTGCAGGAGGGAAGGAGCCAGTGTGGGAAAATCTGGGGCCAGGGATGGGAGGCAGCCAGATCCAACAGGCCTTGGTAAGGAGTTTGGATACTTTTCTAAAAGCATTGGGAAGTCACTGGAAGGGTTTAATCAGGACAGAAGAAATTCAGTCTCATTCATGATTTTAAAATCTCATTTCAGACAGGTGTTCCTACCAAAACTTGTACAAGAATGTTCACAGCAGCAGTAGTCACAATTGCCAAAAGGTGGAAATAATCCAAATGTCCATCAACAGATGAAAAGATAGAAAAATGTGGTTGCTATGGACTGAATATGTGTGTCTCCCCCAAATTCATATGTTGAAGTCTTAATCCCCAAGGTGATGGTATTAGGAGGTGGGGTCTTTGGGAGGTGATTAGGTCATGAGGGTGGAGCCCCCACGAATGAGATTAGTGCCCTTATAAAAGAGACCCCAGAGAGCTTGTCCAATGGACCCCTTGTCTATTCTGTCATATGAAGTTTCAGTGAAAAATGACGGTCTGTGAACCAGGAAGCAGGCTCTCACCAGACACCAAATCTGCTGGTGCCTTAATCTTAGACTTCCCAGCCTCCAAAACTGTGAGAAATAGATTGTTTATAAAGCCACCCAGTCTTATCGTATTTTTGTTATAGCAGCCCACATGGACTAAGACAGGGGTGTATCCATACAATGGAATATTATTTGACCATAAAAAGGAGCAAAATGCTGATACACACTACAATACAGATAAACCTTGAAGACATTCTGAGTGGAAGAAACTAGTCACAAAAGACCACATATTGTATGATCTCATTTATATGAAATATCCAGATCAGGATCCATAAAGGCAGATCCATTCGTGGTTGCCAAGGGCTGAGGGAGGAGGGATGGGGAATGACAGCTAACAGGGACAGGGTCTCCTTTCAGTAATGATGGAAACGTTCTGGAACTAGATAGAGGTGACGGTTGCACCACATTGTGAATGTACTAATGTCACTGAATTGTAACACGTTAAAATTTTAACTTTACAGTATGTGAATTTTACCTCAATTAAATAATCTCACTCTGCTAAATGCAATGAGGAATACTGAATTGGCTCCAGGACCAGAAAAAATGATATTGGTGGAAAAATTGGTGAAATCTAAATCAAGTCTGGAGTTGAGATCGCGGTCACGTATCAATGCTAATGTCCTGGCTGTGACAGCAATGCTGTGGTTATGTTGGATGTTAACACGAGGGGAAATAAGGGGCAGGATCTATGGGAACTCTGTTCAACCTTTTTATCTCCGCTGTAAATGTAAAATTATTTCCAAATAGCGGTTTATTAAAAAAAAAAGTCTCATTCTTGCCTCTCTGGGGAAGGGGCTTGTTGGGGGATAAACACAGCGACATGGAGACAAGTGAGGGCCTGGGGCACTTGTTCAGGTGGAGACGGGGATGACCTAGGACAAGATAGGGACAGTAGGAATGGGAAAAAAAATGGTTGGTTTAGGATGTGTTAGAGGCAGAGCCAAGAGGACTTTCTGATTATGGAGGGAAAAAGGATGTGGAAGGAGAGGAAACAGGCATGACTCCCGGTTATGCAGAAGGTGACCCCACTAATAAGAATGGGGGGACTTCCCTGGTGGCGCAGTGGTTAAGAATCCGCCTGCCAATGCAGGGGACACAGGTTCAATTCCTGGTCCTAGAAGATCCCACATGTCACGGAGCAACTAAGCCTGTGTGCCACAACTACTGAGCCCGCACCCTAGAGCCCACGAGCCACAACTACTGAGCCCATGAGCCACAACTACTGAAGCCCATGCACCTAGAGCCCATGCTGCACAAGAAGAGAAGCCACCACAGTGAGAAGCCCGCGCACTGCAACGAAGAGTAGCCCTTTCTCGCCGCAACAAGAGAAAAGCCCGCATGCAGCAACGAATACCCAGTGCAGCCAAAAAGATAAATAAATAATCAATTAAAATTTAAAAATTAAAAAAAAAAGGAATGGGGAATCCTCTGTTGGAGCAGGTTTGGGGGCAAGAGACTTTGCTAGACACAGTCATGAGGTACCACCATGTTTGTGACACCTGCCCCCTCTTAGCCCCTGGCAACCACTAATCTACTTTTTGTGGATCTGACAATACTGGACATTTCACATAAGTGGGATCATATGTCATATCATCTGTGCTCAACACTGACAACCCCCTGCCTGGGGGCATGCCTCAACCTCGTCTGTCTAGGCTTCAATAGCAGGAGTCTACAATAGGGGGAAGGAGACTCCAAAGGGACGTAAGAGCAGGTGAAGATCTGTGAACAATCCTGGGCCAGTGCCATTTTCTTGTCCTCCCTAAACCTGCTTAGCTCAATATTAGGACCTGTACCTCTTTGCACCTCCTCATCCAAGTTTGCAGCTGAGTCTCCAAACTCAGCTGGAGGGAGGCAGAGCAGAAAGCCTTCCTCCATTTGTCAGATGGGGAAACTGAGGTTTGTGTATTCATGTCGCTGAATGGCCAGGGGAAGAGGAATTCAATTCCATCCCTGCTCTTAAAGATTTTGTGTCTCATCAAGTCTAGAGCAATGATGTCCAATGTAGTAGTCACCAGCCACACATGGGCGTTTAAAGTTAAAAATTAATAGAATTTAAAATCCAGTTTCTGGATTGCATAAGCTGCCTTTCAAGGGGTCAACTGCCACTGCAGCTTGTAGTTACCACATTGGACAATGAGACACAGAGCATTGCCATCATCACCAATATTCTACTGGACGGTGCTGGAAAGACTGGGGAATGTGCCCACGGACAGCTGAACCACTAGGTTAAGAGCCCTCCTCCATCCCCAAAGACATCCCTTTGACAATGTGGACACAAGACCTCATCTGCCCCCTACATGGGACCTGCCTTGCCTGCACTGCAGACCAAACTCTGTGTGTGAGGTCACACAGCCCTGTGTTTGATCCTGGCTGAGGGATCTTGGCCGGTGATGTCCCTTTGCAAGTATGATCTTGTTATTCCTTCCAGAAGCCACACAGAACAGACACTCTCCCAGCTACCCCCCTACAGAGGGGGCTCGGAAAGGCCACAATGCATGCCTAACACAGCATTTCTCAGCCTCTCACTGTTGACACTAAGGGTTGGATCATTCTTTGTTGTGGAGATTGTCCTGTACTTTGTAAGATGTTTAGCAGCATCCCTGGCCTCCACCCACTAGGTGTCACCAGCGTGATAGATAGATAGATAGATGAGAGATAGATAGACAGATAGATAGATGATAGCTTATAGATAGGTGTACATAGATGCATGTATGGATGGACAGACGAATATGATAGATTATAGATAGATAGATATGATAGATTATAGATAGATGAAGTAGATAAATAGATGAATGGATGGATAGATAGGTATTATGGTAGCTGGATAGAGAGATAGCCAGACAGTATCTTTCATGCTAAGCCAGGGTTTCGCACCCCCAGCTCTACTGACAACTGGAGCACCATGATCCTCTGGTTGGGGGAGGGTCCTGTGAACTATAGGGTGTTGAGAAGCATCCCGGGTTTCCATCCACTAGATCCCAGTAGCACCCCATCCCCCAGTCATGACAACCAAAATGTCTCCACTGTTGAGTGTCCACCTGGGGGGACACAGAATCTCCCTAGGTAAGAACCACTGGCCCAGAAGTACTCAGATTCTGAGAACCAGGCTCTCATCACTCTAGGTCAACTCTGTGTGTAAACATAACATATTTTCATGCAACAGGACATACCAAAATCACCTCCCCTAGAGTCACCCTCCATAGACCACCTCCCCTACCAGGCAGTAAAGGAGGGTGGTCCTCCACCCCAGGAGGCCCCCAGCTTTACTAACTGGACCAGACATGGGGCCAGGAATGCCAATGGATGTCTATCTCCCCAGATTTTCCAACCGGGACTCAAGAAAGAGCCAGTATGATGGTGCCAGTTCTCCAAAATGGGAGCCCATGATGCCAACAGCAGCTGTGGCAGGCAAGCTACACTTACAGAGGAGAAAGGAAGAGTCTAGAGCAGAAGCCAATGTGCAGAGAGGACCCAGAGAGAGAGGGGATGAGCAACTTCCCTGATTCTGTGGCTTTCTGGTTCCCATGACAACCCCACCTTCCATGTACACTTCATCAGGTTGGCTTGATGGCCCACCCTTTTATTCTGGAACATTCCCTGGTCTGTCTCTGTGCTCTTGTAGAGTCCATGCTGTGGGCATCAATCACAAAATCTGGGGTACAACATGAAATCTGGGCTACCCCTCCCTGGAGTTGGCTATGGGGTAGCCCTGCATCCATTGAGTTTCTCCCATGGCCATGGCATAAAGCCCTTATTTCTAATGTGATAATGTGAGTGGATTTCTGTTCCTGGCAAATAAACAGACAACTAAAAAGCCCACTTACTGGGCTGGTCGCTGCCACCTTGATTTGTGGCAAAAGACAAAGGTCCCCCAAGCTGAGAAGAGGAAAGTTTCATTGTCCAGCATTTCTAATGATGGGCATGAGCGTCTCCCGATGGCTGTTTGCATTAAGGTAAAGCTCTGCTGCTCGGTGTGCCTGCAAATCGGCCTCCGTCCCACCCTCGCATGGGATGCTGGGTGCCTGTGATGAACACACTCCTCTCTCCTGCTCATTATTTCTGACTCACCATCCACACCTGGCATCTCTGACCATCATGACCCTGGTTTATCGGAGTTTGTTCAGCAACTGCATTTAAACCTTCATTCCTTAAACTCTATAAACACATTGGAATTGGGTTTTCCTATTGCTTTTTGCTGATTCCCATGCTACAAAGCCTGGAATTAACTGTAGACCCAGGCTTGTGGTCAATTCTTCAGAGAAGTTTGCTTTAAAAAGATTTTTTCTGAGATATCTGCACACATTGCTTATTAATTACAAAGGGGTATGTTGCAAATTTGTGGTAGGAAAAAAATGCACAAGAAGGATCAAACACCATCCAAGTTTAACCTGAATGTCATCATGAGGAGACATCAGATCAACCCAGATGACAGTGTACCGACTCCCCTCCACCCCCAGGTGCGTTCCTGGTAGCATCAACATCGCCAGGGAGCCTGGGAGAAATACAAGATCCCAGGCTCCACCCCCAGACCTGCTGAATCAGTCTTTATTCAAAAACAAGACCTGAGATACACATACCCATTGAGGCTTAAGGAGTGCTGAGCTACAGAAGAGCTAGTCTGTACTCTTCAAGAGGACAAAGACAGAGAGTGGAACATTCCAGATTAAAGGAGGCCAAAGAAACTTGACAGCTAAATGCAACATGTTATCCTGGATTGGATCCTGGGATGGGGGCAAGGGGAGGGGACAGCTATAAAGGACATTTTTGAGACAATTGGTAAATTTTGACTATAAACTGTGTATTAAATAATATTACTGCATTTATGATACGTTTTCTGAGTTTTAAAATTGTCTTGTGGTGATGTGGGGTTCTGATTGCCCTTGTTCTTAGGATATATGTGATGTATTTAAGGGTGAAGGGGAATGATGCCTGTAATGAATTCTCAAATGGTTCAGGGAAAAATTTTGTTTGTGGGGGTGTGTGTGGATAGACAGAGACAGATAGATGAATGGATAGATAGAAGATAGATAGAAAAATGGAAAGAAATAAAGAGAGAGAGGGAGGGGAGAGAGAGATGGAGGGAGGGATGTAGGAAGGAAGGAAAGGAGAGATAGGAAAGGGAGAAAGGGAAAAAGGAAAAGGGAGAGAGAGAAAGCTAATATGGCAAATTGGTGATTGTGGGGGGAAGAAGTATGGCAGTATTTCTCAACGAGGACCTATCCTGCCTTCAAGGGACACTTGGCAATGTCCTGAGACATTTTTGGTTGTCCCAGCTGGGGGATACTACCAGCATCTAGTGGGTAGAGGCCAGGGATACTGTTCAACATCCTACAGTGCACAGGATGGCCCTACACACTGCAAAGGATGATCTAGCCCCAAATGTCAATAGCACCAAGGCTGAAAAATTCTGCTCTGTGAGAGTTCTCGGCACTATTTTTGCACTATGGGAGTTCTTCCTCTAGTCTATAATTTGAAAGTATTTCTAAGTAAAACGTTTTCTGAAGAAATACTCTAGACAAATGCATAGAGACAGATTAGTGGTTGCCAGGGGCTGGGGGTCGGGGAAGGGGAGTTACTGCTGACGGGGACGGAGTCTCCTTGTGGGGTGAGGAATTGTTCTGGAGATGGATAGCGGTTGCCTAATACTGTGAATGTACTAAATGCTGCTGAACTATACACTTTAAATGAGTGAAAATTATGATACGAATTGGACTGGGTTGAATAGTGTTCCCCAAAATTTGTACCCACGGGGAAACTGTGAATGTGACCTTGTTTGAAACCAGTTTTTGGGGAAGTAGTCAAGTTAAGATGAGGTCATACAGAGACAGGCTGGGACCTGGAACCTGGGACCCTTTGCTGAAGTGCTTGCACCTGGCCAAATGTCTCTTCCAGCAACAAAATACAAAGAAACTATAAGGGACTAAAAAGAACTGCGTGCACGCACAGTTGGGAAAATTATGGACAACAAGATACAAAAAGACCAAAAACCCAGTTGCCACTTCTGAAGAGCCGGGAGCGAAAGCAGGGTACTGAGCATGCCCCCTGCACACAACCCCACCAGAGGGGTGGGCAAACAACCTAAGCCACCCCTCTGGCTCAACCCCTGGACCTGCCCCTACCCTCACCCCATATACGGAACAAACTCACTCCCCCCTCAGGGAGCGAGCAAGCAGGGGAACCTGTTACCTGTTCTCCTTCCCCTCTGCCTTGCCCGAATTTCTCTTCTGGCCTCTTATCAATTTCTGTTGATTAAGAAGACCAAGAGGGCTTCCTTGGTGGCGCGGTGGTTGAGAGTCCGCCTGCCGATGCAGGGGACACGGGTTCGTGCCCCGGTCCGGGAAGATCCCACATGCCGCGGAGCAGCTGGGCCCGTGAGACATGGCCGCTGAGGCTGCATGTCCGGAGCCTGTGCTCCGCAACGGGAGAGGCCACAGCAGTGAGAGGCCCGTGTACCGCAAAAAAAAAGAAGGCCAAGAACCTTAGTCGGTAACAATACTGGATGCAAGTGGGCCCTAATCCAATGAGTGATGTCTTTCCAAGAAGAGGGAAATTCAGACAGAGAGACACACAGGGAGAAAACCACAATGTGGTCAGAGGTGGAGATTGGAGTGATGCGTCTACAAGCCAAGGAATGTTGAGGGTTGCCAGCAACACCAGAAACTAAGAAAAAGGCCTAGAACGGATTCTCCTTTAGGGGCTCCGGAGGAAGTGTTGTTCAGCTGACACCTTGATTTCAGACTCTGGCCTCCAGAACCACGAGAGAATAGATTTCCATTGTTCTAAGCCACCCAGTTTGTGATTTTGTTATGGCTGCCCTTGGAGAAGAATGCATGTGTTCTATCTCAATTCAGAAAAGAGTGAAAACAACAGAGACTCACCGGGAAGACACAATGTATAGCCCAGCACTCAGGCCACCAGGAGCTGCCCACGTGTCTGCTCCAGGTGGGCACACAGCTGGTGCATCGCCTCCTTAGCAGTGGAGGCCAGAGGGGCCGGCATGGTGAAGGAGGCCCATTTCCGGGCCTCCTCGAAGGCCAGCCTCAGCCGCCCTGGGTGCCCACACTCTGGGAGGCTGGTCCAGAGCAGGTCCCTCTGCATCAGGCTCAGCATCCTCCTCGAGGTGGCCAGCAGGAGCTGAACCATCTCTTGCCCTTTGTTTCCAGAGAGGGGTTTCACCTCCCAGTAAGCACCTGGGTCCGTGAGCACCTGCCGCATAGTGTCTAAAACGCCCCGCTGTCCTGAGCAGACTGAGAGGATGAGGTGGCCCCTTGAGGGGCACTTGGGAGGCAGCCAGAGGACCCTCCCAGCACGGTGGACAGAGGCTACCTCATCCACCGAATCCAGCAGGATCACAAGGGACTCAAAGTTTTGGCAGGAGATGGTGTGGAGGAGGGTGTGGAAAAACTGTACCACCCTGGTATGGGCCTCCAAGACCTGGGCAGGGGGCAGGGGTAGCCCATAGGCCAGGCACACCTGGAAGCAGATGCTCTGGAGCAGGCCTCGGGCGTCGGAGCTCATCTGTGACGTCCCCAGCAACCATAGAACGGTCACTGTCTTGTGGCCAAGCAGCCCTGGCATTTGCTCAGCCAGCTTGCACATCAGAGCAGTCTTTCCGATGCCCGGGGGTCCAAAAAGCACCAGGGGTGGGTGGGGGTGGCCGTCGCTCTGCTGGAGCCGCTGTCCCAGCTGGGTTAGGAGCTCCTGGTGCCCACAGAAGGTCTGGGGGGCCTCGGCACTGAGCCCCAGGTGGTGGCGGATCTCCTGATAGAGCCAAGCCAACTCCTGCCTGCCTGTCTCCAGTTTCTGGAGGCACTCGGGGACCTGATGGTTAGCCCTGGCCACAAACTGCTCCCCCAGCTCCTTTGGGTACCGTCCATGAGCCTTGTTTGGGGGGGTCCACCAGGTCTCGGCTCCATGCCAGGTGGTGGGCCTTGAGAACTCCGGGCTGCATGTCAGCGATGCGCTCCTTGAGGCTGCTGAGAAGGTTCTGGGCGTCTGTGTCCGGGCAGCCGGCTGCAAGCTGCTCCACTATCTTGAGGGCACAGACCTCCAGGATGTGTTTGTTGAGGTCTTGGATATCTCTCAGGAAGACGGTCGCCCCCTGGTCCCAGTCTATTGCGTTCAGCAGGTCCCGTTCTATTTCCCCCTCGATGGCTGCAAAAGTGGAGGAGATGGGAAGTGAGTGTGGTCAGCATTATGTCGTCAGTTGGCTCGAATGGGAACACTTGGTAGACACATTCCGGGGATGGAAACATTGGTTCTCAAGCTTAGTGTGTTTCAGAGTCACGTGGCATAACCACAGACAACATGCAAACGAATGCACTCCAGTGTGTTCCAATAAAACTTTATTTACAAGAACAAGCAGTGGGCCAGGTTTTGTCCTTGGGCCATGGTTTTCTGACCCCCGTCCCAGAGCATGCAGCAGCTGCCCTGAGGACCTGTATTTTCCAGAGCCAAGAGCTCACACTGACTTCTCCCTGGAGGCCATTGTTTTGAAATAGCAGCCAGACTTGAGGAGTTATTTTTGAAGCCTCCCTGGGCTCAGCAGAGGATCCCACCTCTCTAGCTGAGCGAGTCAGGCCCTTGGAGACAGGACTCAGTCTCAGAGCCAAAGACAAGAACCACTCAAAAGTCCTCCTTGGACTGACCTCACGTGCCCCTCAGCCCCATGAGTAAAGGTCAGAGACGAAGGCAGCTAACAGTCCCCAAACAGGATCCTTCTTGGACACATTTTGGCATGAACTAATCCAATACCATCTGTTCTACCACCAGCAGGCTGTGTGACCCTAGGCAAATCACTGCACCTCTCTGAGTCTCTGTTTCCTCCCTTGTAACATGGGTGTACTAGTCCAACCTTGAAGGGGCTGTTGTGAGGATTTTCTATGAAATAATGCTTGTGAAAAGCTGAGCACCTTATGCTGAAGGAACAAAACTAAACTCAAAAGTTTACAGTCTGTAATCTTATCTTCTATGATATGGTTGAAATAACAAAATAAATGAGATGGAGATGGGTTAGTGGTTACCAGTGCTGGGGTTTGTGGGAAGCGGTGAATGCTGCTCTAAAGGGACAGTGGGGGGGATCCTCGCGGTGAGGGAACAGTCCTGTGTATTGACCACGGTGGTTACTCAAAGCTACACAGGTGAGAAAATTGCAGAGAAGGAAATGGGCAAGACAAACATACACACACACACACACACACACTCACACACACAAAGGGTGTTTGTACAAGTGTGCTGTCTCTGGATTGTGACAATATCCACTTCCTGGTTGTGTAATAATATTGCACTCTAGTTTTGCAAGATGTTACCTTTGGGGGAAAAATGGGTAAAGGATACCTCTTCCTCCTTTTTTTTTTTTTCTTTTGGCAATTTCCTACGAATCTCTATTTCAAGATAAAAATTAAAAAAAAAAAAAAAGTTGAGCGAGGTGCCTGGAAAATAATATGCTCTGAAGGTGCCGTCCATGACGTGCCCCTGAACTCCACAGCTGTTTGTGCTTTCTGCTGACGTCAAGGAGTTTCTATTTGTTCTTTCAAGTGGGACTTCTTAATGGGCGAGGTTTGACATGATTGCTTAGAGAGCTCATTGTTGGATGAGATCACGGCCGGGGCAAGACCCTTTAGATCCCTATAATGACTCCATTAGGTACTACCTCTGACTAGTTCCATTTTACAGATGAGGAAAACGAGAGTCCAAGCTGCCCAAAGTCAATACGGCTGGAAAGGGGCAGGGCTGAGATGTAAATCCCGGCCCATCCCATACTTGACCCCAGACGCCGATTACAGTCCCGATGTCAGACATCTCTATGAGAGCAATTAGCTCACTTGGCTTTGTGTCACAGAGCAAGCAATAGCAACATGGTAAGTGCACAAGAAACAGTAGCCTTAAGATTATTATCCATATAAAAGTGTATTCAAAATTGATATGTCAGGACTTCCCAGGTGGTACAGTGGTTAAGACTCTGTGCTTCCAACGCAGGGGGCGTGGGTTCGATCCCTGGTCGGGGAAGTTCCGCATGTCGCACAGTGGGGAAAAAAAAAAAAAATTGGTATGTCATTACTAACCTTAACCAAAGGGTCAAGGTTAGGATCACCTGTGATGTCAAGTAGGCCTCAGGTACCCCTGATACGATGGGATGGGGAGGGAACTTTACCTCTGCAGTCTTCCTTCCCAAAACCTATAATCCCTATATCCCTATAAAACCTATAATCATGAGAAAATACCAGCCAAGCCCAGATTGAGGGACATTCTACAAAAGACCTGGGCAGTACGCCTCAAAATCAGTCAAGGTCATGAAAAACAAGGTCATGAAAAACTGTTACAGATCAGAGTAGCCTAAGGAGACAAAGGACTAAATACAATCTGGGATCCTGGGACAGAAAGACATTGATGGGAGAACTGAGGAAACCCAAATAAAGTCTGGAGTCTAGTTACTAGTCATGCACCAATATTAAATACCGATGTTCATTTCTGAGTTCTGGTAAATGTACCTCAGTCACGTGAGATGTTAGCATTGCGGGAAGCTGGGTGAAGAACCTTCGGGAACTCTACACTATCTTTGTAGCTTTATAATGTTGTAACTTTTTGGTTCATCTAAAATTATCCTGAAATAAAAATTTTAAAAATTGGTATGTCTTTACTAGAATGTATATATATAATAGATAATAATCATATATTTTAATAAAATTAAAATACTATTAATAAATATCACTACATTCAATATCTTTAACTAAATCAATATATTTAATATGTTGATAAAATGAATTCATATATTTTATAATGTGGGTAATATAAATTCATATATTTAATATTTTTGATAATATAAATTCATATATTTGATAGTATAGATAATAGAAATTCATATATTTAATAGTGTAGGTAATATAAATACATATATTTCATAGTGTGGGTAATATAAATTCATATATTTAATACTGTGGGTAATATAAATTCATATACTTAATAGTGTGGGTAATATAAATTCATACACTTAATAGTGTGGGTGATATAAATTCATACATTCAATAGTGTGGGCGATATAAATTCACATATTTAATACTGTGGGTGATATAAATTCATACACTTAATAGTGTGGGTGATATAAATTCATATATTTAATAGTTTGGGTGATGTAAATTGACATACTAATAATCCATAAGCTGACATTACTAACTCATAAATAATAATAAGAACCGATCTCTTGCTGACAGCCTGCAGTGGGGCGATGGCTCGATCACAATGCATTTTTAGAAAAACCTTTCTGGTAGCCAGTGTGGAGGATGGAGAGGGCAGAGGACAAGGCCAGGGATGAGAGGTAAGGGACCAGCTGGGAGCTGGGTGGTGGACTCAAACAGTCACAGGGGGGAATCCCTATTCTCCCACTTGGGCAAAAGAGACTCCTTCTTCCTCTGCCTCAGTTTTCACCTCAGAGGCAGGTACATTGATGAAGGACGACTCCTTAGCAGGGGACGGCTCTCGACTAACACAGGGTGACCCACTCTTCCAGTTTTCCTGGAACTGTCCTGGGTTTGGCCCTAAAAGTCCAGCATCGTGGGAGTGGCTCAGTCCCAGGCAAACAGGTATGGGGTCATCGTAGTACACGTCCCCCAAAGCCAGGAGCCTGCTTGGGAAAAGGAAAGGAGCCAGGGAAGGAGAGAAGAATCCTAAGAGACTGAAATTAACCAGGACTTGACTTAACTCTGTTGGATCAGAAAAATAATCTTTCTCAGAACTAGGGCTCCAGGAGCTAGGTTGGTTTGGCATTTATAGAAATGCAGACTGTGGCATTTGGACAAAACGTGATGTGTATTTTAAACGGGTGGATGTTTCCTGGGGACCCGTCAGGGGAGTCCTGGCAGCCTCACCTGACCGGTGGTAGCAGTGCCACTTCTCCTGGGTGACGAGGCCCAACCTGCCGGCCTCCTGGGCTCCAGAGCGCAATGCAGAGATCAGGGTGGCCTCCTCGGGCCCATGGGCCTCCCCGCTGCCCAGGGTCTGCAGCAGGTGGGTGGGGGGAACGGCGTTCTTGTCTGTCCGGAAGCGTCGTGCCACCAGCTCCAGGTCACGTGGCCTGGCGCTCAGCTGAGCTTTCAGCGCCTCCCACTCCTTTTCCTTGATCAGCGAGGGGATGGGACGGGGGCCGTACTGGTCACCCACGAGGGCCTGGAGGAGACAGGGGTGTGGGGAGTAGAGGTTCAGATCTTGGCTTGGGCACTTAGATCTGTGACCCTGGGTGAAGCATGCCGAGCCCTTAAAGTGGTCCTGGTGGTTGTACCATGGAGACAATTATATTAAAGTAAGCAGATAGGTTAGTGGGTCCCCAGAGGAAGAGTACCAGCAATGGCTCTCTTGACATGAGAGAAACCATTTTGGCCTAAGCCATTTTGTGATCTAAGCCTGGCTGCAATGCTTGTCCTTGAACACATCTCAGTAATCAATGATCTTAAGGGAAGTGAGGGAATGCAGGAATAATGGAAAAGCAGTCAAGAAACAATAGTCCAGTGATAAAAAGAGTCCCAGCTCCTCGTCAAGGGATATACATATAATATATCTTTGAGTTCTGCAGGAACTAAAACCCCTACCCAAGTGGAGGGTAGAATGATGACGTGGACCCTCCTGATTTCAATCAACTAAAACTTGGACTCTGTGAACCTTTGCCCCAATTCTATGCTGAAGTCTCCTCTGCTCAAGCCCCTTCATGAATATACATGTACCCTGAGCTTCAAACTTCCCCAGTTTTGCTGTTTGGGGAGACACTGCTTTGGGAAAGTCCCTGGTGTTCCCCTTACTTGCTGCGAGTCATAATAAATCCTTCTCCTGATCTTCCACTCGTGAGTGAAACAATATTGCCTGCCATGCCAATAAACAAAGGATCTTGCAGCCATTGAACCATCACGTTACAGCCTCCCGGATGGTGAGCCCTGAGGAAACTCAGGAGGGAAACAGGATGCCTGCCGTCAAGGAGTCCGCCACTGCAGCCACCCCCAAAGATGCACCCTGAGGAGACTCAGGATGTGAAAACACAGGATGCTGGCCCCAGATAGCTGAGGTGCATATCAAAGGAATAATTTCAGTGAGCCCAAACTCTTGCATCTTCCCATACATAGGAAAGCAATAAATTCCTTAACTTAAGATATCTGGTTTTCTTTAACAGTAATCTTTTGATATTCTTACTACATGGTCTTCGTTGCAAAAACTCCTATCTATATATCCTGGCTTCTCCTTTTCCTCTTTGGAGCAGTCTCTCTGTGTTATTTGAGATGCTGTCTCCCAGGCTTGAAGTCCTAAGAATGTCCACCAAATAAAACATAACTCAACTTTTAGGTTGTGCATTTTTTTTTCAGTCGACATGATTTATCTAAGGATCTTAAACTGGAAGACTATCCTGGATTATCAAAGTGGGCCTGAAATGTAATCCCAAGAGTCCTTATCAAGAGACAGGCAGAGGAAGATTTGACACAAATAGAAAAGGAGAAGAAGATGCTGTGACAACAGAGGCAGAGACTGGGGGAGTGCAGCCACAAGCCAAGGAATACCTGGAGACCCCAGAAGCTGGAGAAGACAAGAAGATTCACCCTGAGAAAGCTAGGAAGGAGTGTGACCCTGCTGATACCTTGATTTCAGACTTCCGGCCTCCAGATTGTGAGAGAATAAATTTCTGTTGTTTTAAGCTCCCTGCCCCCCACATTTGTGGTCATTTGTTATGACAGCCACAGGAAACACCTTGTTTGCCTATTACTAAGTGCTGGCTTGTCCCAACAGTAGAGCTGTGACAAGAATGAAGGCCTCCCTTGGCTCTACCCAAATCTCACGCTCTGATGTGGCCCTGCGGGCAGGACTGTCCCCAGTAGCAGCCAGGAAGCAGGGCCAGATGGGGGCGGGGGGGAGGTGAACATGGGTCTCCAAAGTGCCGGGTGGATCCTGTCTTTAGAATTTGATATTTTGTTCCTCATGGATTTGGGGGGTCAGTTTTGATATTAAAAATAAACATTGCATTAAAATATTAATTATCTTGATAACTAAGATTTTGGAAGGATTTGCAAGGTGCCTGGGCCGTTTGGGCCTGGGGGAAAGCTCAGAGATCATCCTCCCTCCTGTCTCCCATCCCCCATGCCACCTGGAAGCTGCATTGTGCTTTTTTTTTTTTTGGAAAAACCAGAAATTGTATTTTATCATCCCTCCTCTGCTTACAAAAACAAACAATAAAATGTCTATGAAGGCTTTCCATGACACTTAACATAACCCTTAGCTTTGGCCCGTAAGGCCCCTGTTGGTTCCCGCCTCCCTGTCTCTCCAAGTTTATCTTGTACCACGAATCCCCTTTTCCATTTTGCTTCTGTCACATTGACCTTTCTGTTTCTATAATAAATGTGCTCATTCTCACCTCGAGCTTTCACAGGTGCTGATCTCTCTGCATTGTGCTTTTTTTTTGTTTTTTTGCGGTACGCAGGCCTCTCACTGTTGTGGCCTCTCCCGTTGCGGAGCACAGGCTCAGCGGCCATGGCTCACGGGCCCAGCCGCTCCGCGGCATGTGGGATCTTCCCGGACCGGGGCACGAATCCGTGTCCCCTGCATCGGCAGGCGGACTCCCAACCACTGCGGCACCAAGGAAGCCCTGCATTGTGCTTTTGATTGCCTGCAATTTGAGTTGCAAAATCGAATTCTTCCTGGAGTTCATTTTCTCCCCACCTCCCTTTTTTCTTTACAAAATTTTTTTCTTTTCTTTTTTCTTTGAAACACAACAAAATGATCAATCATCAGGCTCAATCATCAGCAAAATTAGAAGACTGGAAAAAAAATGTGTGAAGGAGATACGTAAGTCAGATGATACAGCCTTTCAAACATTAGGATGTATTTTAAAGCAATAATTAAAATTGGTAACTATACTCAACACTTTTTAATAACCTATAAGGGAAAAGAATCTGAAAAAGAATATATATGTATAACTGAATCACTTTGCTGTACACCTGAAACTAACACAGCATTGTAAATCAACTATACTTCAATAAATAAATAAATTAAATTAAGTGGTTCAAACTTCCAGTTGTAAGATAAATATGTCCCGGGGAGGTAATGTACAACATGATGAATGTAGGTAACACTGCTGTAGAGTATATCTGAAAGTTGCTAAGAGACTAAATCCTAAACATTCTCATCCCTAGGGAAGAGCATTTTCCTTTTTCATATCTATATGAGCGGATGGGTGTTAACTGAACTTATTTAATAATCATTTCACAACACATATAAGTCAAGTCATTATGCTGTACCCTTTCAGTGCTACATGTCAATTATATCTCAATAAGATTGGAAAAAAAAAGAAAAATTGATGCCAACATACAAAGAAAAGTATAGAACAAAAGAATGAAAATGCAATGGTAACTGTATAGATAAAACTTGGTACATAATAAAGAAAGCTTTTCACATCTGCTGCCAGGTCTTAGTCTTTTTTTTGAAGGAGACAATCTCTAAGGCAGCACTAGAACTTCTGGAAGTGCTGGAAGTGTTCATATCCTTGCTGTCCAATTTGCTGGCCACTTGACACAAGTGACAACTGAACCACTGTAATGTGGCTGGTGCAACCAAGGAGCTGAAATTTTCTTTCTACTTGACTTTAATTCATTTAAATTTAAATCACCACATGTGGTTCGTGGCTACTGCATTGGGCAGTGCAGTTTTAAGGCCAAACAGGCCTCATCTATTTGTCTTTATTTCCCTAGAAAACCGTTTTCATATGGGGACCACCCTCTCCTAATTCCTACATTCTTATCTCCAGGAGAGGTTTTTCTGGGAGCTGCTCAAAGCTTCTTTGTGATGAAGATGTATTGGGCAAAGCTACTTTCCTGACTTTTTTCGTCTGTACTTTCTAGGACAGGGGTAGGCAAATTTTTCCAACAAGGGCCAAATAGCCAATATTTTCAGCTTTGCAGGCCAGACGGTCTATGTGGCAACTACATTGAAGCTGGGAAGCAGCATTGGGTGATACGTAAATGAATGGGTATGGCCGCGGGTCAATAAAGCCTTATTTATAAAAACAGGTAGGGGGCCGGATTTGCCCCATAGACTGTGGTTTGCTGACCCCTGCTCTAGGATTTATGAGCCAAAATGCTATAGTTCTTGGTGTATCTGAAACTTGGTGATGTAATAAATCAAAACCCTGGAATATCATTTGCTGGTCATAACCCAAACCATTAAATGTGAGCTGGGGGTTGTTCTGGTGTCAGAGGGAATGTAGTTGGGGACGAGAGAAGACCCTGATTGGTCTCACCTAGGGGGGAAGTTTGCCCCTGAGGCAGGCTCCAGATAGGGCCACAGAGTCTGCTCCCAACACCATGGGGCACATTGGAGAAAAAAATTTTCGATACCCTGTAGATTTCCACTTTCTCTATGGTTTTCTAGGACCTCAACGTTCCCCAGACAAAGTGAATGAGGTGAAAAACCCGGGGGAAGTTTCGGAGCAAATTCTAAGATCCCTTTGGGCTTCAACACTCTGCTCTCCAACTCACCTGCTGCTTCTACTTGACTGCTAATGTCTGGATCCCAGCTAGCTCCGCAGAAAAATGAATGCTGTGATTGATTAGCAATGTCTGCCACAGGCAGGCTACAAAGATTGGGTATGATAGCAGAAATGCCACCCACTTCCCTCCACTGACGGGTCTGGATAAGAAGTAGGGGCCATATCCTGGTGGTGGAATGAGAAGTAAGAGCTAATCCATCCCTCCCAAGAGACTCACAACAAAAGCTGGCCCTATGGATGTTTTCTGACACCAGCCAAGCTCCTCCAAGCAGAGTTCCGTGGTCATGTGGTTGGTGGCCTCTGTGTTCCGAATACCCCACCTCAGATCAACCACCTGGAAATAACAAGCGTGGGTTTGTCAGGAAGGTGGTAGGATGGGTGATTTTTTTTTAAATTCCCTTTGATAAAGGTGTAAAATTTCTTCAGTAATTAAAAAAAAAAATTAATTAATTAATTAATGTATTTATTGGTTGGTTGGTTGTGTTGGGTCTTTGTTGTTTCTCTAGTTGCAGAGAGTGGGGTCTACTCTTCATTGTGGTGTGTGGGCTTCTCACTGAGGTAGCTTCTCTTGTTGCGGAGCACAGGCTCTAGGCCTGCAGGCTTCAGTAGTTGCAGCACGCGGGTCTAGGGCATGTGGGCTTCAGTAGTTGTGGCGTGTGGGCTCAGTAGTTGTGGCACACGGGCTTAGTTGCTCTGAGGCATGTGGGATCTACCCGGACCAGGGATCGAACCTGTGTCGCTTGCGTTGACAGGCGGATTCTTAACCACTGTGCCACCAGGGAAGTCCCTCTTCAGTAATTTTTGATAGCCTCTCCTCAAAGAGGGATATCTGGATCAAAAGAATTTGAATGACACCCATAATCCCAGTGTAATCATGAGAAAAATATCTGACAGACCCAGATTGGAGACATCCTGCAGGACACCTGGGCAGTTATCCCCAAGACTGTGATGGTCATGAGTACAAAGGAGAAGACCAAGGAGCTGTCCCAGCCACAGGAGAATGGGAAGCTGTGACAACTAAACGTAACAGGGTTCCCTGGCCAGGGTCCTCAACCAGAGAGGGAACACGAATAGACGACCTGGTGACAGTCAAATAAAGTCCAGAGGTTGCTTAATGGTAACGTCCCGATGTCCATTTCTTAGTTATGACAAACATGCCCCAATAATAGATGTTTACAATATAGGGGAAGAAGTAGGTGTGGGGCATATGGGAACTCTGTACCATAGGCAACTTTCCTGCAAATCTAAATTCTGAACTCAAAAATTTACTTAAAAACATTAAAAAAATTTTTTAAAGAGCTTGGGCATTTTCAAACTGTTCCTTTTTAAACAAGGACATGTCCACACTTGTTCGCAGAGCTTTCTTTGCAAAGGAGGTTTTCGTTTGGCCAGAATCAGATGTGGCGAAGTCTCCTTGGCAACCGCACGCTTGTGGTCCATTTTTGCCTGCTAGGCAGAGGCCGGCCAGGCAAAAGGGTTCAATTCAAGTAGTGAAGCTGACCCCACAGAAAGCTGGGTGAGGAGAGGGGGATGGGAATCAGAATGCTCCCTGCCTTCCTAAATTCCTTTGTCCAGAGGGAAAGACATAAAATTCCTAATAAACTACAGCATGGGGTGAAAGAAGTACAGTACTGGATGTGGCTGGAGGAGGAAGGGGAGAAGGAAAAAGTGTCAGCCACCAGCTCTGGGCAAGAACCTTCATCTCTCTGGGCCACTGTCTCTCCGACTGCGTCTTGAGGATGTTTACTGTGTTAGCCACACAGCACCTGGTGGACATTAAAGGGATGAACACGGGGTGTTTCATCGGTGCTCAGCACCTATGTTTTCCTTTTTAGTGTCTCTGCCATTGAACTATGTCTCATGATCAGTGGCGGGCAAAGTCAAATTCCCATCACAGCACTGCTTCTTTCTTAGTAATATATAAATGCTGGTGGGGGCCGTTGGTGTGATGGATGACAGTTGTAAATGGCAAGGAGGCAGCATCACCTGAGACTCCAAAGACAGTTTGTTGGTTTCCGCTTGGAAATGTGCAGGCAGCCACATCCCCGCCCTGGGATCGGTGCACTCTATTTGGGGCCCGTGGTGACTGCCCAGCTGGTACACCATTAGTGTCCCAGGAAAAAGGCACGTCTCACCTGCCTGCCCACCCCGGATATCCCACGGCCCTCTTAGATGCCCCCGAAGCTGCCCCAGTGCAGGGAGAGCCCGGGAAGGCAGGACAAAACAACAACAAAAGTGACACGCCCAAGGAGCAGGGTCGCAAGGCAGCCACTCCTAGTACTTTGCCGTACCACCTGTGCTGACCGCAGTGCCTGTGGCCACGACCCCTCCACTCTCCTTTTTTAAGAAGACTTTAAGCCTCCGTGGTGTAACGCTGGCACAGGGTCCCTCTAAGCAAAGAGCCCGTGTGACTGCCCGGGTGGCACACCCTCGTTCCCTGACGCTGAGGCAGTGAGGAACAGTCGGGCAATTACCTCGGACATCAGGCCGTGCTTCTGGCAGAAGGTCTGTACTACGGGGTAGGCGGTGCTCTGTAGGGCTTCCCTCTCTGCATCCGCATCTGCAAGGAGTGGCATGGAGGATATGAATAGGAAGAATCCAGAACTCTTCCCTGCCCCACGGCTCTGCTTTTAGCCTCATTTGCTCCCACCAAGGCTGGGACCCTTCACAGTGAATCAAAAGCCACAAAAAACAGGAGGAAAACCAGAAAGACCAACTACGCCCAGGACTTTCCTGTTGTTACTGCTAAAAGTCCCACATCCCAGGAAACCTCTCAGTTCCAGCTAACCAGGATGGTTGGTCACCTCAGGTTAGAATTGCCAGATAAAATACAGGACACCCAGTTGATTTACATTTCAGATAAACGATGAAAAACTTGATAGCCTAAGTATAGCCCACTCCATAGATCCCAGAATTTGCATGTCTGATAAGCCCTGTTCCACTTGCACTTGGGATGAACACCAAATCATTTATTCGCATAAGTATGCCCCTCTCTGCACACTAGTTGGGATATACTTACGCTTAAAAGATTATTGGTTGTTTATCTCAAATGCAATTTGAACTGGGAGCCCTGGTTTTGTTGCTGGTGGTGGCGGTTTGGTTTTTTATTTTTGCTGTAACTCTGGCAGCCCTGCCTATAGAGTAAACCTGGATTCTGAGACTTTTCCTACCACTTGACTTCACTGTGTGGCCTTGTGCCAAGTGTCAGGCTATCCTCGGTTTCCCCCTCTGTAAAATGGGGTGATGCCTCTACTTTGCAGGGCTGCAAGCTCCCCAAAGTCAAGAACCTCTGCCTGTCTAGGTCACTGATAATTTCTCAGCCTTCAACCCAGGGGCTCAATAAATGTTGTTTTTGGTATAACTCAGGTGTTTTTGGTTTTGTTTTAATATCCGGAGAAGAGGTTATTGAACATTTGCCAGTACACACCATGTAGTCTTTGCCTTCATGGAGCTTACAGCCTGGTTGGAGGAGTCAGACATTAAATAAACACATAACTTGAATAACTACAGCTTATGGGGCCTGGGGCTTCATGGGTTCCAGGACCTGCTGGAGCCCAGTATGACTACAACACATGGGTGAAGTAAGAATCAAACCAGATATAGCTGAGGAGTGAACAGGGTCCCCTTCAGGCAGAGCCTTGTAGCTACAGGAAGATTCAGGCACTTTTTAAGCCTAGAGGGTAGAATGTTCATCATTCATATTTGTTGCAATATCATTTGCTACTCAGAGTAACTCTGTCAAGTCAGACTCTGAGCCTGGCTTATGGAAGAGGAAACAGAGGGTCAGGGAGGCTCTCCCTCACCAGTTCCTACGTGGGTCACTGTCCCAGCTGCTTTCACAACCAGGTGTCTTAGATGCCCATTGCCCTGGCATCCCCTGAGCTCTCAGCCCTGCCCAGTCCCTTACCTGAGACCGTTGAGCTGATGAAGATGGCCACACTGCTGGATGGAATTGCTGGGAGGGGGCCTGACTGACCCTGGAGAGGCCGCCGGCGGGTGCCCGGGCGGAGGGGCCTGACGTTCATGCTGCCCGCCCACCTGGACAGTCCTTCCCCAGGAAAGGACCTGGGCCTCAGAGACCTCACGCCTGTGGCCAGATGGCCTTCCTAGGAGGCCAGCCAGGCAGGGCCATTTGGAGCGGGGCTCCCATCTCACTCTCTCAGCTCCCCTCGGCTCCCTGCAGGGCTCTGTCACCTCCAGCGCCCCCGGGGGGCTGAACCAGTGGCTCTCCACTGCTCTGCTTGGTCTGCGAGCGCTAATGGGGGGAATGTTGGACAGTGGCCTCCCAGCCAAGGCCCCTGGATGTTGACTCCTCCAGGCACCGGAGCCTTTTGCCCCTCAACCAATAGCTCCTCACCCCGGGAGCTCAGCGGTCACCATAGCAACTGTGGTTTCCTGGCGCTTGGTGTTGGGGCCCAGGGACCAGCCAGCCTCCCAAACACCTGGGTCTCTTGGGGCTCCATGAAAGTTGAGCCTGGGCCCAGCTGTGCAGATGGAGGCCGTGCGATGCTGGGAGGCATGCCCAGTCCTGGCAGGACAGGCAAGAAGGACAAACTCAGTGGAACCCCCCCACACCCCATCCTGTGCTCACCGATGAAGCATAGGTGCCAGGTGTACTATTTAAGCCAGGAGTTCTCAACTGGGGGCCATTCTGCCCCCCCGCCCCAGCCAGGGGACATTGCAATGTCTGGAGACATTTTTGGTTGTAACGACTGGGAGAAGGGGAGCTACTGGTATCTAGTGGGTGGAGCCCAGGGACGCTGCTCAACAGCCCACGATGCACGGGATGGTGCCACCACGGAGAATTACCAGCCTGCAAATGTCAGCAGTGCTGAGAAACTGGGCAAGCAGCTTTAAGTCAACTCTAGTTGAGTCTCTTTGCCTGCAGGAAGTGTGGAGCCTGAGAACCGCTCTCCTCGGTAAGAAGGGAGATTAGCAAGTCCCCAGAGGAGCAGTTAAGGACCTACCCATATGAAACTGAGATGTGTTCTTTGAAATAATCAAAAACACCACTTGAACACCATGGATGGATCTTGAGGGCATTATACTAAGTGAAATGAGTCAGAGAAAGACAAATACTGTATGATCTCACTTATATGTGAAATCTAACGAAAGCCCAACTTAGAGAGTAGAATGGTGGTTGCCAGGGACAGTAGGGTGGGAGAAATGGGGAGATGTTAGCCAGAGGATACACACTTCCAGTTATAAGATGAATAAGTCTGGGAATCTAACGTATAGCATGGAGATTATAATGAATGATACTGTATTATACACTCAAAAGTTGCTGAGAGAGTTAAATGTTCCCACCGCAAAAACGAAATGGTAATTATGTGACATGATGGAGTCACGTTAGCTAATGCTATGGTGGTAACCATCCCGCAATACATAAGTACATCAAATCGACACACGATATACCCTAAACTTACACAACGGTATATGTCAATTATATCTCAATAAAGCTGGGGGGGGGGAAATAATCAAAAACATGATCAGGGAAAGACCTTCTCAGGATGGGACCTTATTGAAAATGCTTTGGTGATCTTGGTCATGCCCACCCACCTCTCAATGTTAATAAACCAGAGACAGGAGAAATGGATACCTTGCCATCCATGGGCTTGCTTGGAGTGCCGGCTCCTCCATCACCTTCTTGGAGGACTTAAGCAAACAGCCTCTCTCCTGGGACATCAGCTGCACCTTCTGTGAAATGGGAGTGAGAACAACTCAGGGGTGGGCTAGGGTGAGGAGAGAGAGGCATTCACCTCAGGATCAACATGTAAGGAAGTACAACGTGCCTGAAAACCAGAATGAATGCCAAAAGGTCTGTGATGAACAAAATGTGAACGAGGTATTTGGGAGAAAGGTAGGTAACGTCCCCACTTTACATACGGGCACTCAATAAATAATGTTATCAGTTCTACCTAAAAGTCTGAACTTTTTCATACCTTTTCCTTCTCTGCCTCAACTTCCCTTCCCTGCCTGTCCACCCAGCAAAGACTCTGCTGTTCAGGGGTCACCAGGACCACCCTAGGTTTGGAGGATTCACTAGAAGAACTTGCAGAATTCACAAAAGCTCTTTTACTCACCGTGATGGTTGATTACAGTGAAAGGACACAGATTGGGACTTCCCTGGGGTTAAGACTAGGGGCTTCCACGGCAGGGGGCGTAGGTTCAAGCCCTGGTTGGGAAACTAAGACCCCACGTGGTGCGGCCAAAAAATAAAAAAAAGTTACAGATTAACAGCGGTTGCCTTTGGGCAGAGAGTTTAAAGGCCTTGATTGGAAGGTAAACTTACTTTTCATGATGTAAGCTTTTATACAACTTAAGGTTGATTTTAAATGTTGCATTTTCCATTTTAAATGCTAGTAAATAACAGAAAGGACGCCATCCCGGTAGTCTTTCAGAGCTCCAAAATGCCTCTTCTAAATGAGAGAAAAACAGTTACACTTGATGTCTGTTTGATGCTGTCTTATTTTTGTAAATGTTTTATCGCTAGAACTGTGAGCTGAAAGGAGATTGTGAATGTAAGAATATTGGTTCTGTGAAAAAGATGAACAAGCAAGTTCTACTTGAGATTGGGTAGTTAATGAGGGCCTCTTTGAGAAAGTCACCAAAAAAAAAAAAAAAAAAAAAAAGATGCAGATGAAAACAGCCAAGGGAAGAGGAGGTGTGTAAGGCAGCATCCGGGAAAAACAGTGTTGAGCTTCCACTTGTCCCCTCCCAGTGGAGTCACGTGGGCAGCCTTTAATTCTCACAGCAACAGTGTGTGACAACACGCATGGTGTACTGCCAACCACAGAAACTTACCTTAGCCTTGTTGTCCAGGGTTTTCTCTGGTGTTGGTCACATAGACATGGCTGACCTCAGTTTCCAGCCCCTCCAGAGGTCCAGCTGATACTACTTGGCCCAAGTCCCCAACTATAAGTCACATTGTTAGCATAGATTATCTGGCATATCCCAAGGTCCCCAGGTAAACCAAGACACTTTTATCAGGCAGGACATTCCAAGGACTTAGAGATCACCTCCCAGGAGCTGGGCAAGGGCCAAATCTTTCACGTTCAGAGTGTGGACAACCCAGGCCTGCTGAGTTAATTCTTCGCTGCACAGACTCAATAAATATTGTGACACTGAGTTGACTGTCACCATTTTATGGATAAGGAAACTGAGGCTCAGAGTGAGAACTTTCACTAGCCTGGAAGGGCAGAGTCAGTGAGCGAGTGCTGGTCTGGGACCCTGTCCTCCAGGGAACTCCCAAGGCCAGCCTGGCCATCCAGCCACCTTCCCACAACTCACTGGACCCTCTGATTCAGGTGCACCCTGATGACCTCACCCAGGCCCCAGCTCTGGACTCCAATGTTGGTTTAGGCTTTCTCTTAGCCCCTCCTCACAAGTCTCCTGATCTTGAATTTTCATCCCCTAAATCTCTGTTCCTTCCCCCATTTCCCTGGGTCCCCAGTAGACCCTTTGGACCAGACCTCACTCCAGTGCATGGCCATGTGCTCTTGGTTACCACCTCCTGACTAGGAGGATTGGAAGGTTTTGACCTTGACACATATGCTAGGCTTTTTTTCTATTCCTCTAGCCCAGACTTTTCCAATCTCAGCACTGCTAACATTTGGGACCAGGTCATTCTTTGGAGTGGAGGCCATGTTTTGCATTGTAAGATGTTGAGGAGCATCCTGGCCTTGACTCACTGGATACCAGTAGCAGACACCCCCATACACACATACACACACGCACGCGCACACACACACACACCAAGTTGTGACAAAAATCTCTGCAGACATTGCCAATGTCTACCGGGGGCAGAATCTTGCCCGATTGAGAATCCCTGGTCTACACTGGTCAATTTATTTCAGTCTCAGTGCCTTTGCACGTGCCATACCTGAACTAATCATCCCGAGTCCTTTCATGTCATTCACATTTTCAGCTTAAAAGTCACCTCCTGAGAGGCTCTCCCTGATCATCCCGTTACTCAATGACCTCCCAAGTCACTCTCTATTTTAATTCTCTGCACAATACTCACCACCAGCTGAATTTTCTTCTTTGCTTGTTTACTGCTTGTCTCTCCTGCGAGAACATGCCTTCCATGTCTGCCAAGGTCGGTGTGCCTGGCACATAGTAGGTGCTGAGTTAATAAGTGTCACATCGGCAGGCTCATCTACAATTATCCATCTTTCAACTCCTGTTTGTCACTGCAGACAACTAAGCAAGCCTGGATTCCCCAGGAAGGACAGAGGTTTTCCTTGGGGACTCCAGCCTCCCTCTGGCTCCTGCTGGTGGTGGAAGGGCCAATTTAGAATCTTCTGGGGAAGTAGGTTGGAGAAGTAAGTTTTCTGGGTTTGGCGCTGCTGGGAAGGCGTGCCCCCAGCAATCCTAGTAACTTTTGTCTTAGGTACTTCACAGGTCTCTCCCGGCCAATTCTCCCAGCAACTGGGATAATGAAAGAAATTGTTTGGCTCTCCAGCCCTGGCTTAGCTGGGCGCTTAGCCAGAATTGGTCGTTAGCTCTTGTGTGCCGGGCTACTGAACTCATCCTAGCAGATGCCCTTTGTGGAGGGCAGTCCTCACAACAATCTCGAGAGGCTGACATCATGATCCCGTCCCACCAATGAAGGAAATGAGGTCCAAAGAAATGAAGCCCCTTGCGCAGGCCACTTGGCCTCCCTGGGTTTAAGTTTTCTCAACCACCTCCTGGGTGGGTAAGAGAATGAAATGCACTTATAGAGAGTGTGAGGCTAGCACCATGCCTGGTTCATGGAAAGGATCCAGGAAATGTTGGCTGTAATTAATTACTATTTTTTACTGCTACTAGGTCCACCCAACTAGTAGCAGAGTCAGGAATCAAAGGCTCCGATGTCAGTGTTTCGTGTTAATGGACTCTAAGTCTCTAGAACAGAGTTTCTCAGCCTTGGCCCTGCTGACCTTTGGGGCCAGATCACCCTGTTGGGGAGCCGTCCTGTGCACTGTAGGATGTTCAACAGCATCCCTGGCCTCTACCCACTAGATGTCCGTAGCCCCACCCCTCCCAGTCTCGACAACCAAAAAGGTCCCCGACATGGTCAAGTATCCCCTGGGGGGCAGAGTCCCCACCTCCCCTGCCTGGTTGAGAACTGCTCACTGACCTCGGCAGACATGGAAGTCATGTTCTCGCAGGAGAGACATACAGGAAACAAGCAAAGAGGAAAATTTAGCTGGTGGTGAGTATTGTGCAGAGAATTAAAACAAATTAAAACAAATAGGGAATGACTTGGGAGGTCATTAAGTAACGGGATGATCAGGGAGAGCCTCTCAGGAGGTGGTTTTTAAGCTGAAAATGTGAATGACATGAAAGGACTCGGGGAGGATAGTTCAGGTATGGCACGTGCAACACATGAATACAGTGTTACTATATTCATGTCACCATAGTCATATTATTTACTTTTTGAAATTATTTTTTGTCATCTTATAAAATTGTTTTATTGGAGTATAGTTGATTTACAATGTTGTGTTAGTTTCTGCTGTACAGCAAAGTGAATCAGTTATACATATACATATATCCACTCTTTTTTAGATTCTTTTCCCATATAGGTCATTACAGAGTATGAGTAGAGTTCCCTGTGCTATACAGTAGGTCCTTATTAGTTATCTATTTTATCTATAGTAGTGTGTATATGTCAATCCCAATCTCCCAACTTATCCCTCCCCCACATCTCTTTCCCCATCCCCCCCGGTAACCGTAAATTTGTTTTCTACATCTGTGCATAGTCATATTATTATATTTCAAGGGACTCTGAAGTTGCAGGTGCTAATACACATACTGTCTCCAATATTCCCAGGGACCTGGGGACTTCAGTTTGCTACCCTGGTTTCCTGATGAGGAAAATAAACTTCAGAGAAATTCAAGAATTTGCCCAAGTTCTCTTGGAAAGGAAATGACAGAGCTGAGAGGCAAACCCCATTTGTTGGCTACATTGGAATCTGTGGGTATTAAAGAATTCTTGACAAAGTTTTTAAAGCATGATAATGGTATTGTGGTTAATTTTTTTTGTTTTTCCAAGTCTTTATCTTTTAGGGACTCAGAACAAAATATTTACAGAATGATAAGATTTATAGAATGACTGGGGTTTGCTTTGAAATAATAATCTTAGAAGGTGAGGTAGATGGAGTGCGGTTGGCCAGGGGGTAATGGTGGCCAGGGCTGGGGCTGAAGGCTCATTTTACCACTCTGCCTACTTTTGTGTTTCCAATTCTCTGTAGTAAAACTGTAAAATATTCTTACGTCTTGCTCTTAGGAAATAGTCGTGATTATCATTATGTATTGAGTAGGGCCTGAGCCCTAGTCAGATTTCCAAACCTCCTCTGCCATCCCGTAAGCCTAATGTTATCATTCCCACCTTACAGAAGAAGAAAGAATCTTGGCTAGGAGATGTTAATAACCTGAATCAAGCTCTTAGCCTGGAAGGTGGTTCCGGGAGTGAGCATGAGTGGGGAAGCAGCGCCGCCTGGAGGCCATCGCTGGGCCTGGCTCGTGAGCTTGAACCCCGTGCGGAGGAGGGGGATGCAGTAGAGGTGCTGGCTGGCCTGAGGTGCAATATTTGCGGTGGGGGGGGGGGGGGGGTGCCAAAACAACACAGCAGTAGAGATAAATAATATTTTTTTATTGTCGTAGAAGGATAAATAATATTTCAATGCAATATTTTTAAAAAATCAAAATCAATGAAGAAAAATCCACATCAATTAAATATCACAATTTAAAATACAGTGAAGTGGGAATTCCCTGGTGGTCCAGCGGTTAAGACTTGGCGCTTTCACTGCCCTGCACTCAGGTTTGATCCTGGTCGGGGAATTAAGATCCCACAAGCTGAGGAGCACGGCCAAAAAAAAAAAAATACAGTGAGGTGAGTGAGATGAGTATACAAATGTAGGATCCTGTTTTTATTAAGATTTTGATATTTTGGTTATCATGGACTTTTGTTTGCATTGATTTTAATTTTTTAAAAATTACTTTAAAATATTATTTATTTGCAAATCAAAACCACAATGAGATACCACCTCACACCCACTAGGACAGATATCATCAAAAAAGTAGAAAATGGGCTTCCCTGGTGGCGCAGTGGTTGAGAGTCCGCCTGCCGATGCAGGGGACATGGGTTCGTGCCCCGGTCCGGGAAGATCCCGCATGCCGCGGAGCGGCTGGGCCCGTGAGCCATGGCCGCTGGGCCTGCACGTCCGGAGCCTGTGCTCCGCGGCAGGAGAGACCACAGCAGTGAGAGGCCCGCGTATCGGAAAAAAAAAGAAAAGAAAAGAAAAGAAAATAACAAGTGTTAGTGAGGATGTGGGAAAATTGGAGCCCTCATGAGCTCTGCTTAGCGACAATGTAAAATGATGTAGCCGCTGTGGAGAACAGCTTGAATTCATTAAAAAGTTAAATACATAGGACTTCCCTGGTGGTGCAGTGGATGACTGCGTGCTCCCAATGCAGGGAGCCTGGGTTCCACCCCTGGTCAGGTAACTAGATCCCACATGCCGCAACTAAGGATATAGCCTGCCACAACTAAGACCTGGTGCAACCAAATAAATAAATAAATATTATTTTTAAAAAAGTTAAACACAGAATTACCATATGATCTGGCAATTCCACTCCTAGGTATACACCCAACAGAATTGAAACAGATGTTCAAACGAATCCTTGTACACACTTATTCGTAGCAGCACTAGTCACAATAGCCAAAAGGTGAAAACAACCCAAATGTCCATCAACTGGTGAATAAACGAAATATGGTAAATTCATACAACAGAATATTATTCAGCCATAGACAGGAATGAAGCACTGATACATGATACAAAGTGGGTGAACCTCAGAAGCATTACACTGAGTGAAAGAAGCCAGACACAAAACGTCACAGAGTGTGCTAGTCAGGTTATATAAAATGTCTGGAACAGGCAAATCCACAGAGACAGAAAGAAGATTAGCGGAGCTGGGGGAGAGGGGATGGAGAGTGACTGATAATGGGCAGGGGATTTCCCTTTGGGGGTGATGGAAATGTTCTGTAACGAGACAGAAGTGATGGTTGCACAACATTGTGAATGTATTGATACTTAATGCACAAAATTGTACGTGTCAAAATGATTAATTTTGATATGTGACGTTTACCTCAATTAAAAAAATAGTTTTAAATAGAAAAACATATTGAGGGGCGGAGTCAAGATGGCAGCGTGGGAAGACGTGGAGTTCCAGTCTCCCCACAACTGGGGTGCCTGCAGGCCCCGGTGGGGGACCTCGATGCCCAAGGAGACGGGAGGAACCCCCAAGCGAATCCGTAGGACGTGTGGGGAGAGAGAGGGAAGGAAAAGTGGAGGACAGGACCGGCGCCCCCTGAGGGCGAGGGGGGTTCCCACTCCAGGAGGGACCCTCAGAGGCTCGGATCAGTGGGTAGTGCGCGGAGTGTTTCTCCTGCCCAATTGGCAGGGGAAGTCTGCCTGGCTCTCGGGCCGGGTCCTACGCCCTCAAAGGCCCCTTCCAGGCTGCGTTGGTCCTGGGGGCATAGGAGGGAGGTGAGGGAGAACAGGAGAGGCAGGCGGGAGGGGCCCTCCAGGACCGCGGTAGAGGAGTGGGGGCCGTTTGCCCTGCTCACTCAGCTTTGGAAGCCTGCTGCGCTCCCAGGCGGCATGCCCCACCCTCTGAGGCCAGAGGCTCGGCCTGGGCCCCTTCCGTTCCATGGAGCCTAAGCCCGCCATACACACCCCCAAGGGCCTTTTCCAGCCCTGTGGGTCCTAAGCATAGGCCCTGCCCACCGCCCAAACCCCGCCCCTGCTTAGGCCCCACCCTCCACAGCCAAGGCCTTTTCCACCTTTTTTGTTTTTTTCTTCTCCTCTTTTTTACTATTGTGGCTCTATTTTACCTTCCAGTTGTTGTTTCAGCTATTTTTTTATTCTTATATTCTTTCTAACATATTTGTTAGTTTCCTAGTCTAATTTTATTTTTTACTCTTTGTTATTGTTCTCCTTTTTATTTTTTTTTGCCAGCTTACGTGGCTTGTGGGATCTTAGTTCATGAGCCGGGGGGTCGGGCCGAAACTCCTGCAGCGGGAGCTCTGAGTCCAAACCACCGGACTAATAGAGAACCTCAGACCCCAGGGAGTATTCATCAGAGTGAGGTCTCCTGGAGGTCCTCATCTTGGCACCAAGACAAAGCTCTACCCAACGGCCTACAAACTCCAGTGTTGGAAGCCTCAGGCCAAACAACCAGTAAGATAGGAATACAATCCCACCCATCAAAGAAAAAACAAATGAGACAGCAAAAAAATATGTCACAGATGAAAGAGCAAGGTAAAAACCTACCAGACCAGATAAATGAAGAGGAAATAGGCAGTCTACCTGAAAAAGAACTCAGAGTAATGATAGTAAAGATGATCCAGAATCTTGGAAATAGAATGGAGGCACAGATTGAGAAAATACAAATGTTTAACAAAGATCTAGAAGAACTAAAGAACAAACAGAGATGAACAACAATAACTGAAATGAAAAATACTAGAAGGAATCAATAACAGAATAACTGAGGCAGAAGAACGAATAAGTGAGGTGGAAGACAAAATGGTGGAAATAAATGCTGAGGAGCTGAATAAAGAGAAAAGAATGAAAAGAATTGAAGACAATCTCAGAGACCTCTGGGAAAACATTAAATGCACCAACATTCAAATTATAGGGGTCCCAGAAGAAGAAGAGAAAAAGAAACGGTCTGAGAAAATATTTGAAGAGATTATAGTGGAAAACTTCCCTAACATGGGAAAAGAAATAGTCACCTAAGTCCAGGAAGCACAGAGAGTCCCATACAGGATAAACCCCAGGAGAAACACACCAAGACACATATTAATCAAACTAACAAAAATTAACTTCAAAGAAAAAAATATTAAAAGCAGCAAGGGAAAAAGATAACATACAAAGGAATCCCCATAAGGTTATCAGATGATTTTTCAGCAGAAACTCTGCAGGTCAGAAGGGAGTGGCAGGATATACTTAAAGTGTTGAAAGAGAAAAACCTACAACCAAGATTACTCTACCCAGCAAGGATCTCATTCAGATTCGACAGAGAAATCAAAATCTTTTCAGACAAGAAAAAGCTAAGAGAATTCAGCACCACAAAACCAGCTTTACAACAAATGTTAAAGAAACTTCTCTAGGCGGGAAACACAAGAGAAGAAAAAGACCCACAAAAACAAACCCAAAACAATTAAGAAAATGGTAATAGGAACATACATATTGATAATAACCTTGAATGTAAATGGATTAAATGCCCCAACCAAAAGACACAGACGTGCTGAATGGATACAAAAACAAGACCCATATATGTGCTGTCTACAAGAGACCCACTTCAGACCTAAGGACACATAAAGACTGAAGGTGAAGGGATGGAAAAAGATATTCCATGCGAATCGAAATCAAAAGAAAGCTGGAGTAGCAATACTCATATCAGATAAAATAGACTTTAAAATAAAGACGGTCACAGACGTAGAGAAAGGACTTGAGGACACAGAGGGGGGAAGGGTAAGCTGGGATGAAGTGAGAGAGTGGCATGGTCATATATATACTACCAAATGTAAAATAGATAGCTAGTGGGAAGCAGCCACATAGCACAGGGAGATCAGCTCGGTGCTTTGTGACCACCTAGAGGGGTGGGAGGATGGGAGGGAGACGCAAGAGGGAGGAGATATGGGGATACATGTATATGTATAGCTGATTCACTTTGTTATACAGAAGAAACTAACACACCATTGTAAAGCAATTATACTCCAATAAATGTTAAAAAAAATTAAAAAATAAAGACTGTTACAAGAGATAAGGAAGGACACTATATAATCATCAAGGGATCAATCCAGGAAGAAGATATAACAATTATAAATGTTTATGCACCCAACGTAGGAGCACCTCAATACATAAGATAAATGCTGACAACCATGAAAGGGGAAATCGACAGTTACACAATAATAGTAGGGGTCGTTAACACCCCACTTACACCAATGGACAGATCATCCAAACAGAAAATAAATAAGGAAACACAAGCTTTAAATGACACAATGACCAGATAAATTTAATTTATATTTATAAAACATTCCACCCGAAAGTGGCAGAATACACTTTCTTCTCGACTGCGCATGGAACATTCTCCAGGATAGATCATATCTTGGGTCACAAATCAAGCCTCAGAAAATTTAAGAATATTGAAATCATATCAGCCTGTTGTATTTTGTTATAGCAGCATGAGCAGATTGAGACAGACCTTGCTGCATACCAGGTCACATCATGGTGGAGCCAGTCAGGTGGATCGGATTCCCGGGGATGTTATAACAAACGAGGTGGCTTAAAACAACAGAAATGTATTCTTTTACAATTCTAGAGGCCAGAAGTTGAGATCAAGGTGTCAGCAGGACCGAGCTCCTTCTGAAGGCTCTAGGGGAGGATCCTTCCTTGTCTCTTCCAGCTCCTGGGGGCTCCAGGCATTCTTTGGCTCATGGCTGCATCACCCAACCTCTGCCTCATTGTCACATGATGTTCTTCCTATGTGTCTGTGTCCAAATTTCCCTTTTCTTATAAGGACCCCATCCACCCTAATTCAGTTATGACCTCTTCTTAACTTAACATCTGCAAAGACCCTATTTCCAAATAAGGTCATAGTCACAAATGCCAGGGATTAGGACTTGAATCAAATATCTTTTTGAGGGGACACAATTCAACCCACCATACATGGGTTTGGAGGAGACAGGCATGGGGGTTAATTTAGTTAGTACTGTGACTTTGGTCAAGCTCTTCCCTCTCTGAGACTCTGCTAAAGCATGGTGATGACCAACACGCCCCTCCTGGCCCATCTGATTGTCTCCCAGCCTTCTGCATCTCATTAACAGTCACCCATACACCCAGTTGTTCAGGCCCCAAACCCAGAGTCATTCTCAGTTCCTCCCCGTCACCCCAAGTCTGTCACCTCAGGAGCCATCCACCCAGTCCAAGCTCCACCGTCACCTCTCAACTCATCTCCGCATCTCCACCTTGACACCCTGAGGTCTGTTTTCCACTTCTCAGGCAGCTGGTGGCTAATCTCTTCCCCTGACATTTAGAACAAAATCCAGTCTTCTTAAAAGAAGACCCAATTTGTCTCCTCGACCTCATCACTGCTGTATGTCCCACAGACCCATGGTAGAGGGCTGAATGGTGGCCCTCCCAAAGTGTATGTCCATGTCCTCACCCCTGGAACCTGTGACTGTGACCTTAACTGGTAAAAGGGTCTTTGCAGATGTAACTAACTTAAGAATCTTGAGAAGAGATCATCCCGGATAGATGGCTCTAAATCCAATAAGTGTTCTTATCAGAGAAAGGCAGAGTGGGATTTGGGAGGAAGAAAGAGAAGAAGGCCATGTGAAGACAGAGGCAGAGATTGGAGTGATGTGGCCACAAGCCAAGGAACACCTGGAGGCCCCAAAAGCAGGAAGAGGCAAGGAAGCATCCTCCCCTAGAGCTCTCAGATGGAGCTCTGTGGTTCTAATAAGGAACAATTTCCAATGTACATAGTGGAAAAAACAAGATGCAAAACAGCAGGTATTTTAAAAAGAGAAGATGGGGACACATATATGTATACATGCTCACATAGGAAAAGAATATTTTTAAATTTATTTATTTATGGCTGTGTTGGGTCTTCGTTTCTGTGCGAGGGCTTTCTCTAGTTGTGGCAAGCAGGGGCCATTCTTCATCGCGGTGCGCGGGCCTCTCACTATCGCGGCCTCTCTTGTTGCGGAGCACAGGCTCCAGACGCGTAGGCTCAGTAGTTGTGGCTCGCGGGCCCAGTTGCTCCGCGGCATGTGGGATCCCCCCAGACCAGGGCTCGAACCCGCCTCCCCTGCACTGGCAGGCAGACTCTCAACCACTGCACCACCAGGGAAGCCCGGGAAAGAATATTTTTAAAGTGGGGAGAGCAAGGGGGCATGGTGGTGTCTGGGGGAGGGAGACAGAAGTTGGGGATGGGGAGGAGACTTGGGAACACTGCTCACGTTTTGGAGTCTTTACATCTTTTATCACGTGCATGTATCACAGAGATCACCTTTGTTTTAAAATGCTGGTTAGAAAGCTGGAGCAGTGCTGCCCCCATAGAACTTTCCATGATGATGGAAATGTTCTCTGTCTGTGCTGCCCAATACAGGCAGCCACCAACCACACCTGACGATTGAGTGCTTGAAATAGGGTTAGTTCCACTGAGAAAGGGAATTGTCAATTTTATGCAAGTGTCATCCATTTAAATTTAAATGGCTACCAGCTACCAAATTGGACAGTGCCACTGTGTAGCATCGTGGACAACGTCTTAGGATAACATATTAGGTGAAAAGAGCCAGGTCCAGAAGTGGAGGTAGGATTTGGAGGATATTATGTTAAAAAAAAAAAAACAGCTAGAAGTACAAGGGGGAAAAAATGACAAGAAATAAAGCAAAACACAACCCACAGCTGGAAATGGGGATTATTTTTCTTTCTCCAAATGTTCTGTAATGAGTTTACATTATTTTTAGAAATATATGTATGTATTGTTCTCTCTATATAGCATATTATATACGACAATGTAATAGTATAGTAAATTATATATAGCACATTAAATTAATGTAAATTACTATATGTTATGCTATAGTATATAGTAAATTAAATCACATATATTTTTGTATGCTGTATTAAATGACATATATTGATACTATATTAATTTATCATATGCTATTATAGTACATAATAAATCAAATTATGCGTAGTATATTAATTTACTATATGCTGTTACAGTACATAGTAAATTAAATGACATATAGTACATTAACGTACTATGTGCTATTTTATAGTACATATGAAATCAAATTACATATAATATATTAATTTACTTATACTATATCATAGTATACTGTTATAGTAATAATATTAAATATAAAATTATATATTCAATATAATTTAGATATCCTAACTTATTCGATGCCTTCTGAGTTTTGCAAGTGCTGGACGGTTCAGCTCCCTGGACAGATGCACCTGCTCTGTGTCTGGCAGTCCAGTGTTTATGCCTCTTCCTGTCCTTCTCGGATAAGCGAATTCAGCTCTCTGAATGTTAGTTCCTCACCTGCAAAATAGGAAGGTCATCGTGCCTCCCACGTGCTAGAAACTGCTTCTCCAAATGTGCTCAGTGCACCCATGTGGTCCCTGAAATCCTTTCCAGGATCTACAAGGTCAGACCCCTGACCATGACATTAATACTACGTCATTTGCCTTCTTCCCTGGGTTGGCATCTGCCCTGACAGTACACTAGCAACCTGCTGGTGCCTTAGCAGGAATCAAGACAGCAGCGCCAAGTGTACAAGGAATCGCGGCTGCTCACCACAGCGCATGCGCAGAAAAAGCAAAAAAGCGGGGTGGGGCGGGGGAGCCAGTGTCTCTTGATGTTATTACTGAAGCTTGGTGAAACAGTAAAAATTACTAATTTAAAAAAATTTCAACCCTTGAGTATGTTTTTCCTCCTCATTCACTTTCTCATGTTATTTTATAATTCACATACGATAAAATTGACTCTTCTTTTTGATGTGGGGGTGGGGCAGCAGATTTTAGCGCACGCGCAATTCGTGTAACCACCGCCACAATCAGGATGCTGACCCGAAGAGCTTCATCAGCCCTCAAAACATCCTTAGGCTGTCCCATTGGACATCCCTCCCCAACTCCTGGTACCTCCCCGTTTCTCTGTCAAGGTAAGTTCTTCTTCTGGAGAATGTCACATGAATGGAATCATACGGTAGGTAACCTTCTGAGGCTTCTTTTCGCTCAGCATAATGCCTTTCAGAGTCGTACATATTGTCGCGTATCCAAAGCTCTCTCTTTTTCATCGCTGGGCAGTATTCCATTGTACGCATATATCAGTCTCTACTCAAGATATTTGGGTGATGGATAGTGTCTTGGGGCTGCCATGACAAAGCACCATAAACTGGGGGGCTTAGAACAACACAGATTTATTCCCTCGGGGTTCTGGAGGACGGAAGTTCAAAATCAAGGCATTAACAGGGCCATACTTCCTCCCAAGGCTCTAGGGAAGGATCCTTCCTTGCCTTTTCCAGCATCTGGTGGTGGCTGTCAGTCCTTAGTGACGATAATCAGCTTGTAGATGCATCGCTCCAGTTTCTGGCTCTGCTGTTACATGACGTTTTCCTCTTTATGTCTGAGTTCAACTTTTCCTCTTCCTGTAAGGACAGCAGTCTTACTGGATTAGGGCCCAACCTGGTGGCCTCATTTTAACTCAATGACATCTGCAATGAACCTATTTCTAGATAAGGTCATATTTTTAGATACTGAAGGTTAGGACTTCAGTACATCTTTTAGGGGGACACAATTTACCCCACAATAGGTGAGTCCATGTCTCTTTAATATTTTGTGTAACAAAATGGGAAATACACATAAAGTCCTCCTAATGAGCATTAAGTTCAATGGTCATCTCTAAAAAAAGGCACTAGAACAAATTTTCGAGTCCAGCTGGCATCTTTTTTCAGGGAACACCATTTTTATTTGAAATATCTGACAAACTATGATTCAGACTTGGCTGTTTGGCAGACAGTTTTCTCAAAAACAAACAAAAGGAGCCTGTTACTTCAAGGAAAACAACACAGTTATGTTGCCAACGTAAGATTTAAGCTTTCAAGGTAAAATCAAAATTTTGGAAATCCCATGTCTGCCACTGTCTGACCACTTTCTGACACTTTTAAAATTTTTTTATTTATTTATTTTTGGCTGCATTGGGTCTTCATTGCTGTGCGTGGGCTTTCTCTAGTTGCGGCAAGCAAGGGCTACTCTTCATTGCGGTGCGCGGGCTTCTCATTGCAGTGGCTTCTCTTGCTGCGGAGCATGTGCTCTAGGCGCACGGGCTTCAGTAGCTGTGGCTTAGCTGCTCCGCGGCACGTGGGGTCTTCCTGGATCAGGGCTCGAATCCGTGTCCCCTGCATTGGCATGCGGATTCTTAACCACTGCGCCACCAGGGAAGCCCTCTGACACTTTTAAAAGGCTTTTCTTATGAGACAGAATGGTGGTGATATTAACAAATGTAGGTTTCTGATGTTGAACAATAAAATGTGACAACTTCTGCGTAACCCAGGGAACCAATATTTTGCAAATGATCGATGTTACAATCATCACAGGAGATGTATTCAGAGCGCAAGACAGATCAATAGATTTTATTTTATTTTATTTGGTTGTGCCAGGTCTTAGCTGCAGCAGGCGGGCTCCTTAGTTGTGGCACGCAAACTCTTAGTTGCGGCATGCATGAGGGATCTAGTTCCCTGACCAGGGATCGAACCTGGGCTCCCTGCATTGGGAACATGGAGTCTTATCCACTGCACCACCAGGGAAGTCCCAGATCAATAGATTTTAATCTAGCCAAGCCTAGTGAGTTGAATGGGGGCTGCCAAAAACATATTCATGCTCTAACTGCCAGCATGTGAATGTGACCTTAGTTGGCAAAAGAGTCTTTGCAGATGTAATTAAGTTAAGGATCTCAGGATGAGATCATCCTGGATTACCCGGATGGGCCCTAAATCCAATGACAAGTGTCTTTATAAAAGACAGAAGAGGAGAAGACATAGACACAGAGGAGGAGGCTACGTGGTGAATAGAGACAGGGATTGGAGTGAGGCAGCCCCAGCTGAGGAATGCCTGGAGCGACCAGAAGCTAGAATAAGCAAAGAAGGATTCTCCCCTTGAGGATGGTACATGCAAATGCTCTGGGGTGAGAGCGTGGCATGTTCTAAGAACTGCATAGTTTGGAGAGGCTCAATATTAGACATAAGATATAACAAATTTAGATATAAGCCATGAGAAGTAACAAAATAGACACTTTTTCTATTAAAGTCCAGATGGTAAATATTTTCAGCTTTGCAGGTGAGATGGTCTATGGCTCAACTATTCAGCTCTATCATTGTTGCTTGAAAGCAGCCATAAACAATACATAAACAGATGGGCATGAATGTGTGCCGATAAGACTTTATTTCTGCATGGAAGCAACCTAAGTGCCCATCGACAGATAAATGGATAAAGAAGATGTGGCACATATATACAGTGGAATATTACTCAGCCATATAAAGAAACGAAATTGAGTTATTTGTAGTGAGGTGGATGGACTTAGAGTCTGTCATACAGAGTGAAGTAGGTCAGAAAGAGAAAAACAAATACCGTATGCTAACACATATATATGGAATCTAAAAATAAAAATGGTTCTGAAGAACCTAGGGGCAGGACAGGAATAAAGACGCAGATGTAGAGAATGGACTTGAGGACACGACGGGGAAGGGTAAGCTGGGACAAAGTGTGAGAGTGGCATGGACTTATATATACTACGAAAAATAGATAGCTAGTGGGAAGCAGCCGCATAGCACAGGGAGAGCAGCTCAGTGCTTTGTGACCACCTAGAGGGGTGGGATAGGGAGGGTGGGAGGGAGACGCAAGGAGGAGATATGGGGATATATGTATATGTATAGCTGATTCACTTTGTTATACAGCAGAAACTAAGACACCATAGTAAAGCAATTATACTCCAATAAAGATGTTAAATAAATAAATAATGAATACACACACACACACACACACACACAAGACTTTATTTCTGGACACACGTGATTCGAATTTCATATAATTTTCACATGTCATGACACAATTGTCCTCTCTTTTCCCCCCAATCATTAAACAAATGTAAAATCCATTCTTAGCTCTAGGGTTGTACAAAATCAGGCAACCCTGACCTAGCTTAAAAAATAGAACATTTCCAATACTTGAAAGTTCCCTGCACCTCACCCAGTCATGTTCCCAGCCATGATCTTGCATCTTGTGTTCATCATTCTCTTCATTTGTGTGACGGTTTTGTTACCAAACCAAGCTTAAGTATGCTCACCAGCACACAGTAAAGTCAATCTACTGACAACAGGTTGTGTTAAAGGAAAGTACAGCAATTATTGCAGGCACCAAACAAGGAGTCCAGGCAACTAACACTCAAAAGACCTGAACTCCCTGATGGCTTTCAGGGAAAGGTTTTTAAGGACAGGATGAGGGAGAGGCTTGCAAGGTGCATGATCAGTTCATTCTTCTGATTGGCTGGTGGTGAGGTAATCAGGAGTCAACATCATCAACCTTCTGGTTCCAACGAGTCTGGGGTCTATGTGTTTGTGGTCAGCATAGAGTTAACTTCTTCCACCTGAATTGGGTTTTCAGTATCTGCAAAATAGCTCAAGAATATGGCTCAGAATATTATCTATAGCCCTTGAGGAGGAACTAAAGGTCTTTGATTTTGTTTAATGGCTAAACTATTATTATTTTGTCTTGCTTGACTGTTTTTCTTTGCTTCTTCACTTTCTCACTTCTCTAAATTTATTCTTTGGAACTTGGGGAAGGCCTAGGAGGCTAAGGTTTTTCTACAAACAAGAGGCAGGCAGAGGACATGGTGGGTGGATCTCTCTCTGCTCTCTGCCATGTGAAGATATGAGGAGAAGACAGCTATTCACAAACCAGGAAGAGAGCCCTCACCAGACACTGGATCCGCTGACAGCTTGATCTTGGACTTCCCAGCTTCCAGAACTGTGAGAAATAAATGTTGTTTAAGGAGGCCAGTCTGTGGTAATTTGTTATAGCAGCCTGACCTAAGATACCTAATTATGGTAGGTTTTTATGAGGAAACGTGTATACTTGAGGGATGGCGAGATGCCCATTTGTGGGGTGGCACAGAGTTTGATACGACCGCCTTGGTTTTACCTAGCTAATTGTACTGTTCATTTCTTCCATTAATTATCAGATTTTTAGAGTTAGAGTCTTAAAAATCTTCCAGTCCAGGGCTGGCAAACTTTTCCTTCAGAAGGCTAGACAGTCAATATTTTCAGCTGCACAGGCCAGTCTCTGTTGAAATGACTCCACTCTGCTGTTATAGCTTGAGAGGGGCCATAACAATGTGTAAGCAAATGAGCGTGGCTCTGTGCCAATAAAAGTTTATTGACAAACACAGGCAGTGGGCCGGATTTGGCCTATGCACTATGGTTTACCTACCCTTGACCTGGTCCAACATTTTCATTTAATAAGGAGGAATTCGCCCGGGATCATGCAGCAGGTGAGAAGCACTCACTCTCAGAACTCACTCTCAGGCTTGCCAACATCCTGTCTTGGTGCCTTCACTTTGACCTCTCAGCTGGCTTCTATGAGCTCAGATGCTTGTATCCTCCGCTGCTTAAGCTATGACTTTTCCCAGATGCCTCCAGGCAGGTACCAATCAGAAGGTGCAAAATAAACACAGTTATAACCGCCCACGTCTGTGGTAACCTTTGGATGATGGTCTTACCTTTGCTAAACACCTGCTCAGCATCAGAGACTCTGCCAAACTCTTCCCACGTGTGTATCTTATGCTTCCTTAAAGAAAACCAGAGAAGTGAAGTGTAAAGGAAGAAGCCTATCTCTTGGAATGAGATAGGTATGGATTTCAGTTCTGCCCCACTGTCAGCTCTGTGTGATTGATGTCAAGTCACTTGGCCACTGAGCCTAAATTTTTTCCCTTAGAGTGTAACAACCCACTTCAAAGACATACTGTTTAGAAAATACCTGCTTATGTGCTTGGCATGTTTCAAGTGCTTAATAGAAATTTCTAGCTGCAACTGTGGTCTGGATTTGCTTACGAGAAATAGTGGGCGGCTTCTGTGGGTCCCTGCACCTGGTGCCCGCAGCTTTGTATAATCCCTACCCTTGATTGTAGGGTACTTGGAATTTGCTTTGAATGAACATAAATCAACAACTGATTGAATGTGATTCCTCAAAAAATTAAGTATAGAATTACCATATGATCCAGAAATTCCGCTTCTTGGCATATATCCAAAAGAATACAGAAGAAAACTTTGTAGGTGATGAAAATGTTCCATATCTTAATTATGGTGGTGATTATGTGGGCATATTCATTTTGCAAAACTGATTAAATGGTACACTCGAAATGGGGATGAGAAGCGATGAAATGTCACTTCCAAGATTAGGTTGTAAAAAATATATGACCCAGAAATTCCACTCTAAGGTATATAACCCAAAGATATGAAAACAGGTATTCAAACAAATGTTTAGAGCAGCACTATCTACAATAGCCAAAGGGTGGAAACAACCCAAATGTCCATCAATGAATGAATGAGAAACAACACGTGGAATATTATGCAGCCATAAAAAGGAATAAAGTTTCAATATATGTTACAAAGTGGATGAAGCTCAAAACCATTATAAAAAATTATGCTAAGTGAAGGAAGCCAGACACAAAAGGTCACGTACTCTCTGATTCCATTTGTATGAAATGTCTAGAATAGGCAAATGCATTGATACAGAAAACAGATTGGTGGTTGCCTGGAGCTGCAGAAGCGGGTATGAGGAATGACTGCTACTGGGCATGGGGTTTCCTTTCGGGGTGATGAAAACGTCTTGCAACTAAAGAGAAGTGATAGTTATACAACATTATGAATGTACTAAGTGCCACCGAATTGCTCACTTTAAAAAGCTTAGTTTTATGTTATGTGAATTTCACCTCAATTTAGAAAAAAACAACAACTGTGACTTCCATTTTCCTAACAGGAAAGATATTTCTTGCTGGCTTTGATGAACTTGCCGGGTTGAAGAAGCCCCCATGGCAAGAAATTGAGGGCAACTTCCTGTCAACAGCCCGTGAAAAACTGAGTCCTCAGTTCAACAGGCCACAGGGATCAAAACTCTTGCCAACAACCATGTGAACTTGGAAAGCTGATTCTTCCCCAGTCAAGCCTCAAGATGAGACCACAGCCTCACGGCTCTTAGTTAATCCTTGAAATAGCCCATTGTAGAGGCAAGATGCTTGAATTTCAAGAGGTAAAGTCACCTGCTTATTTTTAATAAGTTTACCCTGACACTGAGCCCCTGCTCATGTCACCAGCTCTGTGGCCTCCTATGGCTAACATCTGTGAGAGATGCAAATACCTAATGTACAGTAGTTTGCTTGATAAATATTCTTTTGCTTCCTCCTTCCCTTTCTTAGGTGGAGAGTAGGAAGAGGCATCACTTAATGGTTAAAAGAAAAGACGTTGCAGATTTCTCCCTACTGGAGAAGACTACAACATACCCTGTGCTGCTGAGTATTTTTTACAAATTGAAGATCTGTGGCAACCTTGTGTAGAGCAAGTTTATCGGCACCATTTTAACAACAGCATTTGCTCACTTCATGTCTCTGTCACATTTTGGTAATTCTTGTAATATTTCAAACTTTTTCATTATTATTATATTTTTCACGGTGATCTATGATCAGTGATCTCTGATGGTACTGTTGTAATTGTTTTGGGTGCCATGAACCGCATGCCCATGTAAGATGGCGAACTTCATTGATAAATGTTGTGTACGTTCTGACTGCTCCATTGACTGGCTGTTCCCCCATCTCTCTCCCTCTCCTCAGCCTCCCTATTCTCTGAGACACAACAATATTGAAATTAGGCCGGTTAATAACCCTACAAGGGCCTCTAAGTGTTGAAGTGAAAGGAAGAGTCACGTGTCTCTCACTTGAACTCAAAAGCTAGAAATGACTAAGCTCAGACATGTCAAAAGCTGAGACGGGCCAAAAGCTAAGCCTCTTGTGCCAAACAGCCAAGATGTAAATGCAAAGGAAAAGTTCTTGAAGGAAGTTAACAGTGCTACTCCAGTGAACACATGAATGATAAGAAAGCGAAACAACCTTATTGCTGATACAGAGAAAATTTTAGTGGTCTGGGGAGATCAAACCAGCCACAATATTCCCTTAAGCCAAAGCCTAATTCAGGACAAGACACTGACCTTCTTAAATCCTATGAAGGCTGAGAGAGGTGAAGAAGTTGCAGAAGAGAAGTTTGAAGCAAGCAGAGGTTGGTTCATGAGGTTTAAGGAAAGAAGCCATCTCCACAACATAAAAGTATAAGGTGAAGCAACAAGTTATCCAGAAAATCTAGCCAAGATAATTAACGAAGGTGACTACACTACACGGCAGATTTTCAGTGTAGACCAAATATCCTTATATTGGAAGAAGATGCCATCTAGGACTTCCCATAGCTAGAGAACAGAAGTCAATGCCTGACTTCCAAGATTGAAAGCACAGTCTGACTCTTATTAGAGGCTAATGCAGCTGGTGACTTTAAGTTGAAGCCAGTGCTCATTTACCATTCTGAAAATCCTAGGGTCCTTAAGAATCATGCTAAATCTACTCTGCCTGTGCTCTATAAATGGAACAACAAAGCCTGGATGATAACACACCTGTTTACAACATGGTTTACTGGATACTTTAAGCCCACTGTTGAGACCTACTGCTCAGAAGAAAAAGGTCCCTCTCAAAATATTACTGCTCATTGACTATACACCTGGTCACCCATGAGCTCTGATGGAGATGTACAATGAGATTCATGTTGTTTTCATGCCTGCTAACACAACATCCATTCTGCAACCCATGGATCAAGGAGTAATTTTGACTTTCAAGTCTTATGTTCAAAAATACATTTTGTAAGGCTATGGCCACCATAGATAGTTATTCCTTTAATGGGTCTGGGCGAAGTAAATTTAAAATCTTCTAGAAAGGACCCGCCACCATTCTAGATGCCATTAAGAACATCTGTGATTTGTAGGAAGAGGTCAAAATATCAACATTAACAGGAGTTTGGAAGAAGTTGATTCCAACCCTCATAGATGACTTGAGGGGTTCAAGACTCAAGTGGAGGAAGTAACTGCAGGTGTGGCAGAAATAGTAAGAGAACTAGAATTAGAAGTGGAGCCTGAAGGTGTTACTGAATTACTGCAATATCATGATAGAACTTTAATGAATGAGGACTGCTTCCTGTGGATGAGCAGAGAAAGTTGTTTCTTGAAATGGAATCTACTCCTGGTGAAGATGCTGTGAAGATTATTGAAACGACAACAAAGGATTTAAAATGTTACATAAACTTAGTTGATAAAGCAGTGGCAAGGTTTGAGAGGATTGATTCCAATTCTGAAAGAAGTTCTACTGTAGGTAAAATGCTGTCAAAAAGCATCACATGCCACAGAGAAATTGGTCATGAAAGAAAGAGTCAACAAATATGGCAAACTTCATTGTTGTCTTAAGAAATTGCCACAGCCACCCCAACTTTTGGCAATGATCAACCTGATCAGTCAACTGCCATCAACTCTGAGGCAAGACCCTCCACCAGCAAAAGGATTATGGCTCACTGAAGGCTTAGACGATGGTTTGCGTTTTTTGGCAAACATGTATTTTTAAATTGAGGTGTACAATTTTTAGACATAATGCTATTGCACACTTAATAGACCTCGGTATAGTGTAACTTTTATAGACACTGGGAAATCAAAAATTTCATGTGACTCACTTTATTGTGATATTCACTTCTTTGTGGTGGTCTGGAACTGAACCTGCAATATTTCTTAGGTGTGCCTGTATGGATGTGTGTGTCATATTCATATGCATATTTCAAAGCTCTGACCTCTGGACATGGTGACTAACTGTCTCAGTTTGCCTGAGACTATCCCAGTTTCAACACTGAAATGCCCACATTCTGGGAAACCCTAGGGTGGTTGGTCATCAACTGCTGAGCTGGAACTAGAAGCAATGATATCCCAGTAGCAATGAGCACACCTCATGCACAGGTTTTGGTTTCTAAATACCATTCTCCAACAAAAGAACCAGGGCTCCTTGGAGAAATGGTTGGTTCTAGGGCTGGAACAGCAGAAGTATCTTGTGTCAGTTCCTTCCCCTCTCTGAGCCTCAGTTTCCCCATCAGTCCAGTGGGAATAACAGTTTCCCACCGTAATGGGTTGAATTGTAACCACCCCCACCCCCCCAATAAATGTCTACCCAGAACCTGTGAATGTGATCATATTTGGAATAAGAGTCTTTGCAGTAAGGATCTTGAGATAAGATCATCCTTGATTTAGAGTGGGCTATAAATCCAATGACAAGTGTCCTTATAAAAGAAAGGGAAAGAGACAGAGAGAGAAGGCCATGTGAAGATGGGGGCAGAGATTGGAGTGATGGCAGCAACAAATCAAGGAATGCTTGAAGCCACCAGAGCTGGAAAAGACAAAGAAGGATCCTCCCCTAGAGCCTTCAGAGAGAGCACAGCCCTGCCCACACCTAGATTTCAGACATCTGGCCCCCAGAACTGTGAGAGAATTAATTCCTCTTGTTTTTTTTTTTTTTTTTCTTGCGGTTCGCGGGCCTCTCACTGTTGTGGCCTCTCCCGCTGCGGAGCACAGGCTCCGGACGCGCAGGCTCAGTGGCCATGGCTCACGGGCCCAGCCGCTCCGCGGCATGTGGGATCTTCCCGGATTGGGGCACGAACCCGTGTCCCCTGCAACGGCAGGCGGACTCTCAACCACTGCGCCACCAGGGAAGCCCTAATTCCTCTTGTTTTAAGTGACCAAGTTCATGGTAATTTATTACCATAGCCACAGGAAATTCATACACCCACCTTGGACTGTTGCAATGACCAAGGAAAATAAGGCATGTACAGTGCTCATCAAAGGGTGTGGCACCAAGAAAGAAAGCCCTCGGAATGTGGTTACTGTTCTCTTTCTCTGTAGGACTAGACCCTGGCACCCAGTGGCTCTGCATCCACCCCATCCTTTTCACTACAACAATCTTCCTCTTAACTGAAAGCAGGGTCTCAAAGAGGTATTTGTACACCCATGTTCCAGCAGCATTTTGCAAAATAGCCAAAAGGTAGAAGCAACCCATGTTTTCATCAATGGATGAATGCATAAATAAAATGTGGTATATCCATATAAAGTAATACTATTTACCCTTAAAAAGGAAGGAAATTCTGACCCATGCTACAACATGGATGAACCTTGAGGACATTATGATGAGTAAAATAGTCCAGTCACAAAAGGACAGTTACCGTATGATCCCAGTAATGTGAAGTCCCTAGAATAGTCAAAGTCTTAGAGAAAGAAAGTAGAATGGTGGGTGCCAAGGGTTGGGGGAGGGGAGATGGGAAGTTTGTGTTTGATGAGGATAGAGTTTCAGTTTGAGAAGATGGACGAGTTCTGGAGATGAATGGTGGTGATGGTTACACAACAATGTGAATGTACTTAATGCCACTGAATTGTGCACTTAGTAATGGTTAAGATGGAAAATTTTATGTTGTGTCTTTTACAATAATAACAATAATAATAGAACCATGTTGTGTATTTTACGATAATAATAATAACAATAACAATAAAAGAACCTTCCTCTCAACTCAAGACCAAAGAAGCTACTGAGCGCGACACCTGCATCTAAAATTAGGCTGGACTTGAGAGCTGGCCATCAGAGTTCTCACACCTACATGGGATGGCAGCGTCAGCCTGCCCTGCCAGTCATTCCCCAACCAGCCCGTGGCTTGCCCACCCCCTTCCCAAAATAGGCTGAGAGGCTATTTTGATACAATCTGTTCTCTCATAAAATGAGATCTCAGAACATTTGTGCTGGAAGGCAGGGAGCCAGCTTATTGCCAACACCCACCAGGTGCTAGATGAGTCCAAGCAGAAGCATTCTGTGCACTCTTACAGAGCTGTCTTTGTAATCCAACTCCAGACACTCCTGCTGGTTGTCCGAGGAGGAAAGTGAGGCTCGGAGAAGGGGGGTTACTCGCCCAATGCCACACACCTCGAAGGTGAAAAGGCAGGATAGGAACAGGTCTGAGAAGCTTCAGAGCCTATTCTACTTTTCCTTTTCTTTTGATTAAGGTAGAATTCTCAGCATACGGTTCTGTAAGTTTTGACCACGATCAAGATACAGAACAGTTTTGCTGCCCTCTCCCCTTGAAGTTCCCCTGGCCCCTTTGAAGACAATCTCCCCTCCCACTCCTAGTCCCTGGTACCCACTGATCTGTGTTCTGTCTCCATCATTTTTGCCTTTCCTATGACATCCTATAAAGGGAGCACACGGGACGTAACCAGAGTCCGGCTTCTTTTGAAATTCATTCACATTGCTGTGTGTGTCAACCATTCGTTCCATTCCTTCTCTGAGTAGTATTCCATGGTGTGATGGGATCATTGTATGATGTTCATCCACTCACCAGCTGATGGGCATTTGGGATATTTCTGGTTTTGGGTGATTACCAAAACCAGCCACTATAAACATTTCTTGTGCGAACATGAGTTTGTGCTTTACTTAGAAACGGGATTGCTGCGTGATATGGTCAGTGATGTTAAATTTTATATGAAACGACCCAATTCTTGTCCACTAGCAGTGCATGAGCATTCCAGTTGCTCCAAATCCTTACCAGCACCTGGCATTTTTAGTTATTTTTATTTTACTCACTTTAACTGGTATAGTATTCGTGTGCTAGGGCTGCCGTAACAAAACACTACAGACTGGGTGGCTTCAGCAACAGAAGTTTATTTTCTGACAGTTCTGGTGGCTGGAAGTCCGAGATCAAAGTGTCAGCAGCACATCTGGTTTCTTCTGAGACCTCTCTCCATTGCCTGTAGATGGCCATCTTCTCCCTGTGTCCTCACATGGTCTTTTCTCTGTGTATGTCTGTGTTCTAATCTCCTTTTTCATAAGGACACTAATCATACTGGATTAGGGTCCACCTTAAAGAGTTCATTTGAATTTAATCACTTCTTTAAAGACTCCAACTCCCAAAATGGGGGTCGGGGGGTGTCACAATTCGGCCTATAACAGATACTTCAGTGGCATTTTATCATGGATTTAATGTGTATCTCATGTGATTACTTGTCATACATCTATTCTCTTTGGTGAACTGTCTGTTCAAATCTTTTGCCCAATTTTTATCGAGTTTTTTTTCTTAAGTTTTTTTTTTACAGCTTTATTGAAATACTATTGACATACAATAAACTGCACAGATTTAAACTATACAATTTGATAAGTTGTGACATGTATATAGACCCATGAAACCATCACCACAATCAGGAGGGTGAAGACATCCATCACCCAAAGTTTTCTTCTGCTTCTTTGCCATCCCTTCTACCCCAGCACCTGTCTCGTCTCTCTCCCCGAACACCCACTGATCAGATGTTATTACAGGTGAATTTGCCTTTTCTAGAATTTTATATGAATGGCATCATCCCATATGCATACTTTTTTGTATGGCTCTTTTCACCATCATGATGCATTTGAGGCTCATTCATGTTATAGTTTGTTCCTTCTTATTGCTGAGTACTATTCATTCAAATTTTTTTTTTTTTTGGCCGCACCGCACAGCATGCAGGATATTAGTTCCCTGACCAGGGATCAAATCCCAGCCCCCTGCATTGGAAGCATGGAGTCTTAACCACTGGACCACCAGGGAAGCTCCCATTCACCTTTTTTTTTTTTTTTTTTTTCTTTTCGGTACGCGGGCCTCTCACTGTTGTGGCCTCTCCCGCTGCGGAGCACAGGCTCCGGACGCGCAGGCTCAGCGGCCATGGCTCACGGGCCCAGCCGCTCCGCGGCATGTGGGATCTTCCTGGATCGGGGCATGAACCCGCGTTCCCTGCAACGGCAGGCGGACTCTCAACCACTGCGCCACCAGGGAAGCCCCCCATTCACCTTTTGATGGACATTTGTTTGCTGTTTCTAGTTTGGGGCTATTACAAACAAAGCTGCTATGAACATCCGTGTCCACGTCTTTTTTTTTTTTTTTTCCCCGGTACGCGGGCCTCTCACTGTTGTGGCCCCTCCCGTTGCAGAGCACAGGCTTCGGACGTGCAGGCTCAGCGGCCATGGCCCACGGGCCCAGCCGCTCTGTGGCATGTGGGATCCTCCCAGACTGGGGCAAGAACCTGTGTTCCCTGCATCGGCAGGCAGACTCTCAACCACTGCGCCACCAGGGAAGCCCCGTGTCCATGTCTTTGTGTGGACACATATTTTCATTTCTCTTGGGCACATAAATACCTGAGTGGAATGTCTGGGTCATACAAAACTTTTTAAGAAACTGCTGAACTGTCTTCCAACGTGGTTGCACTGTTTTCCATTCCCACGTGCCATGTATGAGATTTCCATCTGCTCCACATCCTCACCAGCACTTAGTATGGTCAGTCTCTTTACTCTTAGCTCTCCTAGTGGGCGTGAAGTGGTGTCTTCCCACTCGTTTCCCCAATGGCCAAGGATGTTGAGCAACTTTCATGTGCCTATTTCTATACCATCTGTATATTCTCTATGACAAAATGTCCACTCAAATCCTTCGCTCCTTTTTAAGTTGAGCTGTTTTCTTATTATTGAGTCTTGAGAATTCCTTACATACGCAGGATACAATCCCTTTATCAGATGTGTGATTTTCAAAGATTTTTCTCCCAGTCTGTGGCTTGACTTTCATTCTTTAACAGGGTTTTGCACAGACTCTTAGCTGCAAATCCCAACCACTCCCATTAATCCTCCCACCTGTCTTTGAAGGGCAGTGATAACATCATCCTCTTTTTCCCAAGAAGCAAACAGGCTTAGAGAAGGGGAAGCCCCATGACCTGTCAATGGCAGAGTGAGGATCAAACCCATTTCTGCTTAACTCCAAGCCCCACAGACTTCACCCACTGCCTCTATCTCCCACTGGTGAGCAAGGGCTGCCCACGAGCCTCGTTCTCCTGGAGACTCCATGCGTCTCTAAGTTCGCAGGACTCCCATTGTGCCGTGAGGCCAAAAGAGCAAGAATGAATCAGACAAGCCATCAGGGTTCTTTCACAACAAATTTATTTGCTGACCCTTCACGCTGAGCCTTGATGGACATGCAAAAGGAGGAATTTGGGGGCCCTACAGCCTCAGGACCCACCTAGCTCCAAGGCATCACCAGATCAAGGCACTTTCCCAATAGCTGGGCAACACCTGGAACCCCAACAATCCCACACCACTCTGACACAGCTGCAGGCTGATGCCCTGAGCATGCTCTCAGCACCCGTGTACAAAGGGCAGCCCCAAGCTGGCCTGGTCTGGGCCCCAACCCCATCTGAGACTGGCCATGCCCAACCCACCTACCCTCTCAGATGTCCTGGTGACCTAGGCTGAGATGAAGATGGCCAGGAGGGGTGCTCAGCTCCCATCCCCCTCGCACACCCTGAATCAAGTTCCCAGCCTGTCTAGCAGCAGCACAAGGTTTGGCACATAGTAGGCATGTGTTTGTTGAATGACTCAGTGAGCGGCAATGAAGGATGACAGCATGAGGGAGGTCTCATGCAGCTTCCCAGGTCCAACAGTGAGTTCTTGGAGCCCCTGGACAGAGCCAGATCTTGGAACCCCTGACCAGCCAGCTGCATTTCTTTGGTTTAGGAACAACCTGAAGCCAAGGATCAGAACAAGCCTTCCCCACCCTCCACGCTCTCAAGTCTGGCTTAGACATGTCTCCTGAAGGCCTCCTTTGTGCCAAGTAACTTGTGGGGTTCTCCAGTCCACAAACACAAAAGATCTAAAATGCAAAGCCATTTTTACGCACAATGAACGTCCACCAAGGCCTCCCCTCCTAACTGCATTGTGCTTCTGAGCTTAGAAATCTGGTTCACGTCCAGCCTCACATCAGCCCCTGCATACAGAATGGGGTGAGGAGCCACTATATAGATGGGGCACGCAAGGCTCAGAGCAGGAGGCAACTTGCCCAGGGATGCCCAAGAGAAGTCGGCAAGAAGAGACGTGGAAATCACAGCAGCTACCTTACAGCAGACACTTACTATAACGTCTGTCAAATGAATGAGCCTCAACATGGCTTGAAATTCTTTTGGAGTCAAGGTGTAATTTTAGAGGAAATAATAGAACCAAGAACATAACGGCCAGGGTTTCCGGCTGGAGCTGCTGCTGGGATTCTGTGAACTCCCCCCCCACAAAAGCTGTAACTCTATGGGGACCTGGCAGAAAGAGAAAGGGACCCCCCATTCCTACAAATGCCCTTCACCCCCATATCTCATTTAACCCCCACATCAGCCCTGGAGGGGGGGCTAATGGCTCCAATTTGTAGATGGCGAAGTAGAGGCCTGGAGAGGGGAGAACTGAGCCCAGGTCCTGGGTCTGGGTCCTCTCCTTGGTGCCCTGAATGCCCCCAGGGCTGCCCTCTAATCTGCCTTCTTGGTTTTTTTCTTCCTGGAGCCCTCACTCAGCTCTTCCTTGGACTTGGTGGGCAGGGCTGAGTGCGAGGGGCCGGGCCCACTGCCGCCCTGGGATCCACCGTGGTTGTCATGGTGATGGTCGCTCCCCCAGGCCGACCCAAACAGCACAGGGCAGATGTAGCCTTCCAGAACATCAAAAGGGGAACTGTGGGAGTGAGTGGCCATCAGGAACACCTGAGGTGGTGTGGCAGAGGGACAGGAGAGGCAGCAGAGCCAGAGGGAGAATGAGGCAGAAGCAAAGTGGGGGGTTGGGGGGGAAAAAGGGAGAAGGTCAGCCAGGTGAAGGGCAGAGGTAGCCCAGACCCAGCCTTCTGGCTGCATGCACCCCTAAGAAGGTGACCAAGTGTCCTGGGTTTTCTGGGAGGTGAGATTTTAGTGCTAAAAACCCAGGCACACCAAGACAGTTGGTCACCTTTTCCCCAGGAGTATCCCACACACACACCTGGGCTCAGAGAGGAGCTGTGTTTGGCTTGGGGTCGCTCACTCCCTTTCCCTATGTGATGGCCTGTGGTCCCTTCCCAAGGAGCCAGCAGCGAAGTCCCTCAGCTCCACGGGGAGGGAAGAGTGCATGGCCCCAGAAGACCTTTCCTGGGTAGGGGGTGACCCTAACTCAAGGCCTGAGGGTCAGACCAGCACCATTCCTGGTCCAGCCCGCTCTCCATGCCCGAGGCACAAGGCCCTGATACTCCAAACAGACTCCATACACTCCTGCCCCCATCTTGGCCTTTGCCCCTGCTGGGCCCTCTGCCTGGAAGACCTTGTTCTGCTCACCGCCATCCCCACCTGCTGGACACTAATCTTCTCATACCCTTCTCCCATGCATGAACCTACTGACAAGCTCCCCACCCCTTGACCTTAGGGCTGTCCTTTCCCCAGACACTCAAGGCCATGAGTCTAAGCTCCCTCACCTCAGCCTGGGAGGTTTGGGTCGGCGTCAGGACAGGAAGGCTTACCTTACAGGATACCATGAACATGGTGAAGATGAAGATGAGGCTGGCTTTGGACACTGGGAGCCAGCGGGTCTGCTGGAGGGTAAAGAGGATGGCTCCGTACAGACTGGCCTTGGTGGGGCTGGAGGAGGTAGCTGTGGTTACCGGGAGGGTCTGCATGGCTCAGGCCCCTGTACCACTGTCCCAGGCCCCCTTCTCTGCCCACCCCTGCTGGTCCCAGCACCCATCCCAGCTTCTCCAGAGTGCATGGTGGGAAGGTGCCCATGTGACATGGATGACGGGGGATCTCCCTGTACAGTAAAGAGCAACCTTGGCCCCAAAAGAGGTCTCTCCTTTTCCCTGCTCCTGGAAGGTGTCCATTAAGCCCTGGGAATGTCCTGCCTGATAGGAGTGTCTTTGTTTACCTGGGGATTTGGGGTCATACCGGATGGTAATGGTGTGATTTAGGGTGGGGTCTTGGGCCACATGGTATCAGCTGAACCTCTGGAGGGACTGGAGACTGAGGTCAGCCATGCAGGCAGTCAGCTATGTCTGTGTGACCAAGCCCCAGTAAAGCCCCTGAACACCAAGGCTCAGGGGAGCACTACTGGTTGGCAATCTTCAATGCATACGGTCACACATGGATGCTGGGAGAAACAGGTGCTGTCCACACAGTTCCACTGAGAGAGGACAGTTTGAAGCTTGCGCCTAGTCTCTCCCTGGATGCTGCCCCACATGTCTTTACCTTTGCCAATTTTCATCTGTAATAAACTATAATCCTAAGTATAATGGCTTGGCCAAGCGCTATGGGTCCTTCTAGCAAATTGTCAGACCTGAGGGTGGTCTTGGGGATTTCTGAACAGTGCACTCCCCCAGAAGGTGAGATTACAACACACAGTTCTTCTTAATTTTCCTTTTCTTCCTTGAAGAATAGGCTTCCGATATTTTGACTTGTTGCAGAAGACAGACCAGTGACTTCTGTTTCTGAAGTCTGTCGCTCACTGCACATATTTAATGATGATAATTCGACCTGATATTTCCAAAGCATGCACCAGGAGCCAGGGTCAGAGGGTTATGTGTGTGATGGCACCTTCACACTCAGCTGATGAGGCAGAAACAGAATCTGAGAGGGGAAGCCACTTGCCCTCTTAGTAGCAAGGGACACAACGGTCTGAGCCCCCATTTCCCTGTCCATGAGCTGAGTGTGGGAACAGACCTCTCATGGGCATAAAGTGAGATAAAGTTATGTTTTCCAACATATGAAATGGAAGCTAGTTTTCATTGGCATATGGGTGAGCCTTTTAATGTTGTCATATTTTAATGGCAACAGCGTTATTGTAGATTGGGAGAAAATTTAACTAGCTTGAACCTTTAGGTCTTTTAAAAATGTATTAGGCTAAACGCCCTGTGGGGTCCTGGGTTGAGTCCTGTATGTTGCCATCTGGCCCTGCCCAATGTTCCCCACTTAGCCGCAGCCACACTCCTCACCCACGCTGTGTGTTCTACATCCTGAATCCCTCACTTCCCACCCACAATCTGTACCCTGACCCTGCAGAACCAGGCAGAATCTTTGCTCTTTTTCTGACTTGAGAGTTGGCAGAGGTGCTGGCCTCTGTCCAGAAGCTCCCTCTTTGCCAGAAAACTCTTATTCGCTCTTCAAAACCCAAATCAAGTGTCTCATCACCCTGCAACGTTGCCTGCCCCTGTCCCCTAGGTAGTGTTAGGGCTCTACCTCCGGGGTCCCCCAGCCATGGTCTCTGGAAGCTTCTGAAAGGAGAATCAGGGGCTGAGACTTCCAAGTTACCAGAAGTATCCAACCCAGGGTCAGGCCCAGGGAATAGGGAGGATGGGATACTCACAAGGACATGTGCAGAATCTCGTTGGTCTCTGGCTTCCAGACCCCTCGGAGCAGCTGCTCAAAGTTGGACATGAGGGCGACACCAGAGCCTATGGGACAGGGTACTTCTAAACAAGCCCGCCACCTCCAGCTCCCTGTTCTTGGCTGAATTCCCAAGGAAGCAGCTTCTTTGCTTCTGGAGTCTCCTCCAGAGGGATACTGAGCCTGGGGTGTATGATCATCAGTTGCAGGTGGGGGAATTGAGGCCCAGAGAGGGGACAGTCTTGCTGAGGGTCACACAGCACATTTGGAGCAAAACCAGCATGAAGTAATCGAGGTCATATCCCACCTGCAAGGTATGTCTTGGACAAATCTGGGTTGTCTGCCCTGATGCTCCCAATCCAGGACCCTGAGCTGTGCATGAGGCTTCCAGAGGGCTCCCCACCCCCAGCCTCTCTTCTCTCTGGGTTCTGAGCTTTCAACCTTTTTCAAGCCACTTGCCCTCTGGAAGGCATGTCATACCCCTGGGGAATTTGCTCTGTAGTACAGGCTTCCTGGAGAGAGAATGAGACCCATGTCAAGATTTCTGGTTAAATTTCTAGAAGAATCTTCCCATTTACCCCAAATGTATTGGCTAAAGAGGCTTGGATGCCCACTCCAGGAGTGGTTGTGCTAACTGGGATGCCTGATAGGCACCACTGGACCAGGGGTTTGCATCTTGGATGACTTTGCCCCCAAGGAGGCATTTGGCAGTATCTGTAGACATTTTTGGTTGTCACAACTGGGGAGGGGGCTGCTATTGGCAACTAATGGGTTGAAGCTAGGGATGCTCCTCAACATCTTACGATGCACAGGACAGCCCCCACCAAAGAGCATGATCCAGCCCTAAATGTCAGTGGTACTGAGGACACTCTGACTCAACGGATGATGATTCTAGACCCAGGCATTTGAGGGTACCCACTTTGGTGAGCAGGAAGCAGGGATTCGGTGCCCAGTGGCATTTAGCACCCGCTCAAGCCTTCTTTCCCTGCCTTCCTTTTACTCCTTGGTCCACCACTGCAACTGTTACTGTTGAATTAGCTATTTCTCCTTTAACTTCCCTCTACTTTTGCTTTATGTATTTGGGTGCTCTGTTTTTAGGTGCATATATGTTTATAATGGTTATATCTTCTTAGTGGAGTGACCCAACATTATAAACTGTCCCTCTATATTTTTAGTAATATTTTTTTGTCTCAAAGTCTATCTTGGTCTACCTCTTAGCATAAATGGAGGAGGATAAAAAAGGAGGGCTCCAAAGCTGTTAGGAGAGTGGATGTTGAATTCAGAGGACTTGGAGTCAAACCCAGCTGTGTCCCCATAGCCATGTGACCTTGGGCATGTCATTTCATTTCCCTCCTCTGTAAAAAGAGATGATGTTAGCCTTCTCCTAAAGGAGAGTCTTAAGGATCAAATGAAAAAAGATGCACAAAGGCCTCAACTCAAAACTTGCCCTGGGTCAGGGATCTTAACCTGGAGTCTATGAACCCAGACAGGAAACAGAATTACATCTTCATTGTCACATCCCTCACTGAAATCCAGCCTTTCCTTCCATCATGAAGGGAGGCAGTTACCTCAGCAGGATTTGCAAGTCTGTGATTCTGTCACCAACAGAATTCATGGATGTTTTTCTTTTCACATTCCCATTGTTGCAGATGGTGGTTTCAAAATATCATTTGTGCTCAACACCACTTCAAAAGTCTGAGAGTTACTAGGAGCCACTGTAAGGTCTGCTATTTAATCACTAGGAAAGATGGATAAAACTACAGCATATATATTTTTTAATTTATAACTACTTTAAAATAATAGGCTTCCTTTATTCTCCTATATAGTTTACTTTATGCATTTAAAAAACAGAAAAGGGTCTGTAGGCTTTACTGGGCTGATAAAAGGGCTGTAGTCCACAAAGCGTAAGAACCTCTATAGTTCCAGGGGTATGATTTCCTCTCTAGGAGGCATTTGGCAATATCTAGAGACAATTTAGGTTGTCACACTGGTAGGTGCTACAGGCATCTAGTGGGTGGAGGCCAGGGACGCTGCTCAACATCCTACGATGCACAGGATGGCCTCCACCACAGAGAATGGTCCAGCCCCAAACGTCAGTAGGGCCACAGTTGAGAAATCCTGCTCTAGAGACATCAGCTGTCATTGCTTCGTTGTCCTATTTACCTTTGATAGTTAAATTTCTGGAAGAATCTTCTCATTTACCCTAAAGGTGTCTACTGATGAGGAGGCTGTCCTGACATCCCTTAGCCCAGAGCAATGGCTGTGCCAGCTGGGGTGCCCGATATGTCCCACTGAACAGGGGTTCTCAACTGGGGTGCTTTTCCATTGTTCTCATCATGGTCCTGTTTACCTTTGACCCAGCCAGTGGCGATCATGACGAACCACCCGTGGTGGTAGTGGTGATGCGCGTGATGGATGCCCACGGCGATCTTGCGGACTCTCACCACCTCCTTCATGGCCACGAAGATGAGTTTCACCGGCAGGAAGCAGACACACTTGTAAAAGAGGTCCAAGGGGCAGAAGAAAATCAAGTACCTTTGGGGAGAGAATGCCAAGCCTCAGGGGGAGACAGACCCTGGGGCCCCTCGGAGATGAGGTTGTATCCAGACCCTCGCTCTCACTTGCCGGGCTTAGGACAGCTGGGCAGTGGAAAGTGGTGGGTCAGGACCACTGTGGAGGTTGTGCTGGTGGGTTCTAATTCCTCCAACCTCCCGCCTCCCCAGTCCCAGGTGGCAGGGTCACCCTGCCCGCCTGCTCTGCTCTCCCACATCCCGCCAGACCAGTGATTCTTACCAGACTGCTGAGGCCAGCAGGATGCTGGAGTTGTTGCTGAAGTAGTCGACCGGGGGTTCCCCGAGGAGCAGATCAGCCAGGATGTAACTCCCGAAGCAATGCAGCATGGCACACAGCCAGGATGCCATGGGGTGGCGCCGGGACAGCTCGACTGCTCCTGAGGGGCATGGGGCATCCCCCACCATCACCAGGGCATCTGGGACATGCTTCACCCTTTATGCCCTCTGTTCAGCCCATCCTAATTCAGCTGCCTTCAGAGAGTGCCCACCCAATGCCTTGCAGTTTGCCCATTTCAGAGGAAGAACCAAGGCTCAGAGAGGGTGCACACATGTCTGAGGTCACACAGAGAGAAGGCAGAACCAGGCTGGGGCTCTTTCCTCCAAGCTCAGAGAGGTGGCAATAACGATAACACCAGCTCATTAGCAAGCATTCCCAGGTCTCAGACACGGGGTTTAGCATTTATAGGAAGGACATTAAATCTTCATTGATAACTGCAGCCAAGTGATCACTCTTATTATCCCCATGAGAAGACTGAAGCTTGAAGAGACAGGACAACACGCAGTTGGGAAAGCTTTGACGCAGCTACTCCTGCCTTGGGCTGATGCCAAGATCCCTATAAGCTTATACCTGTACTTTTGGTCTCTCCCTATTTAAAAAATTTTTGTGTGCGTGGTAAAATATACATAAAATGTACCACTCTAACCATCTTAAATGTACAGTTTAGTGGCATTAAGCACATTCATGTTATTGTGCAACCATCCTCATCATCCATCTCCAGAGCTTTTCACCTTGCAAAACTGAAACTCTGTCCCCATTAAACACTAACTCAGACTTCCCTGGTGGCGCAGTGGTTAAGAATCCGCCTGCCAATGCGGGGGACACAGGTTCAAGCCCCGGTCTGGGAAGATCCCACATGCCATGGAGCAAATAAGCCCGTGCGCCACAACTACTGAGCCTGCGCTCTAGAGCCTGTGCGCCACAACTACTGAAGCCCGTGCACCTAGAGCCGGTGCTCAGCAACAAGGGAAGCCACCGCAGTGAGAAGCCCGTGCACTGAAACGAAGAGTAGTCCCCGCACGCTGCAACTAGAGGTAGCCCACGTGCAGCAACGAAGACCCAACGCAGCCAAAAAAACCACTAACTCTCCATTCCTCCTTCATTCCAGTCCCTGACGCCTACCACTCTACTTTCTGTCTCTATGAACCTGACTACTTTATAGACCTCATGTAAGTGGCATCATACGGTATTTGTTGTTTTATGACTGGATTCTTTCACTTAGCATAATGTCCTCAAAGTTCATCCATGTCATAAGATGTGTCAGAATTTTCTTTTTAAGGCTAAATAATATTCCATTGGATGGATCTACCACATTCTACATATCCATTCATCCTTCAATGGACATTTGGGTTGCTTACACCTTTTGGTTATTGAGAATAGCGCTGCTAAGAACATGAACATACAAATATCTGCACGAGTTCCTGCTTTCAATTCTTTTGGGTATATTCCAGATGTGGAATTGCTGGATCAAATGTTAATTCCATTTTTAATTTTTTGAGAAACTTCCGTACTGTTTTCCACAGCAACTGCCCCATTTTACATTCCCATCAGTAATGCACAAGGGTTCCAACCTTTCCACCTCCTCAGCAATACTTGTTGTTTTCTGTTTTTTAGGAATAGCTATGCTGATGGGTATGAGGTGATATCTCATTGTGGTTTTGATTTGCATTTCCCTAGTGATCAGTGATATTCAGTACTTTTTCATGTGCTTATTGGTCATTCCTATATCTTCTTTGGGGAAATGTCTATTCAAGTCTTTTGTGTATTTTTTAAAAAATTGGGTTGTCCTTCTGTTGTTAAGTTGTGCTCTTATGGAGAATGTTCATTTGCTGAGTAAAGAGCTTTGGTTGGCCCCAGATAGGAAGGCACAGAAGAAATTTGAAAGGTGGAGCTGAAGAGCTCCGGAGCCCTATCTTGCTGGGGGAGAGCCATCAGTGCAGAGGGAAGTCACCAGGTATTGGTACCGAAGGGGACAGTGCAGGGCATGCCCACATGTGAGGAACGGTGTAGAAAGAGCAATGAGCAAAGCTGGATAATGGAGTCCTTGAAGGCAGAATTAAACTAACAGGGTGAGGAGGGAGAGAGAGCATCCCATGCTAGCAGCATGGAAGGAACAAAGACACAAGCAAAAATGGCCAAGCACAAATGCCACTTCCTCCAGGAAGGCTTCCTTGCTCTACTGAGCCCTTCACTCCTGACTCTGGGCTCTCACCACTCTGTGGACTCCAACCCATTTTTGGTCTTGGTACTTTATTCAATTTTTCACATAGAAAAACAGAAAGTAGATTAATTGTTGCTTAGGGCTGGAGGGGATGGGGGAGATGGGAGGGTAAAAGCTAGAGGATCCAGCTTGGAGGAGATAGTTGCACAATTCTGTGAATATACTAAAAACCAGTGAATGGGATGATTTAAATGGGTGAATTGGGTGGTGTATGAATTACATCTCCATAAAGCTCTTAAAAAATAAAAGGATAACAAAGAAAAAAATGTAACAGTTCACAGTTTCTGCAACTGAGGATAAACATTCATAAATGATACTAAATTGAGTCTTCTTATAAACCCAAGGCAAGAAAATGCAAAACACTGGACTAACTTAGCGAACAGAAATAGGGACCCCACACCTAAGGAAGATGGCTCAGTGCATCGGTTTCCAACTTGGCTGTACATCCGTTACCTGGGGACTTTACAAACACCTGATGCCTGCTTCCCATCCCAGAGGGTCTCGGTTTGTCGGTGTGGGATGTGGCTGGGCTTGTGGATTTTTTTAATGCTCCTAGGTGATTCCTTTGTGCAACAAAGTTGAGCACCACAGAGATAGGGGAATGAACTGGCCCATGTCCTGACATCCTGCAGCCTTGATAACCCAAGACCTCCATGGTCTGAGAGGATGGGCTCCCAAGAGCAATGGTTTTCAAACTGTGTTCCTGGGAACCGTGAGGGTTTGCAGGGGCAAAGGAGAAACCAAGCAAGTATGTCCTGGGTCTTCCTCCTGTTTCAACCAGAGCACAACTTCATTTACTGCTTCATCTCAGAGTTCGGCATAAGATTTTGTTTGAAAAGGAGAATCTGGTATTCACACAGGCGTGCATGCAAATATTCATAGCAGCTTTATTTGTAAACAACCCAAATGGCTTCAATGGGTGAATGGATAAACAAACCATGGTACATCTGTACCATGGAATACTACTCAGTAACGAAAAAGGAATAAACCAGGGATACACAAAACAACCCAGACAGATCTCAACGGTGTGACGCTCAGCGAAAACTGCCAATCTCAGAAGGTTACATACTGCATATGATTCCATTTATATAACATTCTCCAAGCGACAAAACCATAGTGATGAGTGGCAGCGAGCAGATCAGTGGTTACCAGGGGTTAGGGTTCAAAGGAAGATCTAACTATAGAGGGGCATCACAGGGGAGTTTCTTTGGAGTGTCAGAACCATTCTGTAATCCTGATCGTGGTGGTGGTTACTCCAATCTACACATGTGATAAAATTTCAAAGGACTATATTTTTTAAAGTCCATGTAAAAACAGCTGAATAAAGTCTGTAGTTGGTGTTAATGGTATTATTCTGACGCCAATTTTCATGTTTAAATAATGAGCTACCATTAGGTAAGATGCTGTCATTGGGGGAAGCTCGGTGAAGGGGACTTGAAAACTCTTTGCTCCATTTTTGCAACTTCTGGGACTCCCCTGGTGGTCCAGTGGTTAGGACTCAGCACTTTCACTGCCAGGGGTTCAATCGCTGGTTGGGGAATTAAGATCCTGCAAGCTGTGGCATGGCCACAGGAAAAAAAAAAAAAAAAAGAACCCATTTTTGCAATTTCTTATGAGTCTTAAACTCTTTCAAGATAAACTGTATTTTAAGCTCCCAAATTAAAATGAAGGCAGGGGGTCTAGTTCTTTAAAAACACGTTTACAAAAAACACTAGAGGTACAGGATTAATGTCTATTAGTCAAATACACTTTATACTACACACTTAAGTCTTTTGTATCTTTTTTTTAAACATGTTTATTAGAGTATAATTGCTTTACAATGGTGTGTCAGTTTCTGCTTTATAACAAAGTGAATCAGTTATACATATACATATGTCCCCATATCTCTTCCCTCTTGCATCTCCCTCCCTCCCACCCTCCCTATCCCACCCCTCTAGGTGGTCACGAAGTACGAGCTGATCTCCCTGTGCTATGCGGCTGCTTCCCACTAGTTATCTATTTTACGTTTGGTAGTGTGTATGTGTCCATGCCACTCTCTCACTTTGTCCCAGCTTACCCTTCCCCCTCCCCATATCCTCAAGTCCATTCTCTAGTAGATCTGCATCTTAAGACAATAGTAGCATAAAGATAGAACCTAACTATCTCAAAAGATTCAAAAGGAAGAAATGGACAAATTCTTTTGAATCTTTTGAGATAGTTAGGTTCTATCTTTATGCTACTATTGTCCTAATCTTCTATAGCCACACCCCTGAGTTGAAACCTGGGTGTCTCCTGGTGTGACAACTTATTTCATCATCTTGATTCCTTCCCTCCCCCACTAGTTTCATTTTCCAGAGAATGAATTTAGAATTAATTCATAAGACACAGCTACTTAGCTCTCACAGCCAGAGCTGGTACCAATGACTCTATTTTTTAAGTTTTATTTTAAATTTTATTTTATTGAAATATAGTTGATTTACCATATTGTGTTAATTTCTGCTATACAGCAAAGTGATTCAGTTATACATATATAAACATTATTTTTTATATTCTTTCCCATTATGGCTTATCACAGGATATTGAATATACTTCCCTGTGCTATATATGCTATACAGTAGGACCCTGCTGTTTATCATCCTATATATAACAGTTTGCGTCTGTTAATTCCAAACTCCCACACCTTCCCTTCCCCCACCCCCCACCCCCGCCCCGCCAACCACAAGTCTGTTCTCTACATCTGTCTTTTTCTGTTTTGTAGATAAGTTCATTTGTGTCATATTTTAGATTCTACATGTAAGTTATATCATATGGTATTTGTCTTTCTCATTCTGACTTACTTCGCTTAGTATGATAATCTCTAGGTCCATCCCTGTTGCTGAAAATGGCATTATTTCATTCTTTTTTATGGCCAAGTAGTATTCCCCAGTGCCTCTCTTTAATAAACAATTTACTTAATCCAATGAAAACTCTACTCAGTGCGGATGTGAGATGACAAGCTTACAATATGTAATCTATTAGTCAAAAGGCTAATCAAAAGAAATAATTAGTTCAGGTTTTGGGAGTTTGGAGGGAAAGTTTCTCTTTGTTTCTAGAGATTGGATGCCTTTTGTCTCTAAATTGTCAAATCTGAACGCTTGGCCTCTTTATGCTGTGTACTAAGTGCGAAGCTACTGACATAAATACCTGTATATACTATTGATACACTCAACAAGTTGACTTGATCTTAATCCTTTCGTGAGTACAGGGACCTTTATCAGTCTTATCTGCTGCTGAACCACCCCCTTCCCCTGACCCCGTGTGCTTGGCACTATGCCTGATACATGGTAGTTACTCAATAAATAATTGTTAGTGAAAGAACGGTCCACATGGAGGTTACATTCTAGCAAATGTGGACTGAACACTCCTAGGCACTGAGGTTGTATTGGGCACTTTTGGTTACATCATAACAACAACTTCCCCTGCTCCCTTTATTTATTGAGTTACTTCTTTTTTTTTTAATTGAGTTACTATTGTGTCCCAGGCAACTACATACCTTCACACCATCCTCAAGGCTTCAGCGTCAGAGCCCAGGCTTTCAACCACAGGTAATGTAGGGATCGATATCCCTGCCTATAGTGAGTTATATAGGAGGGACACCCCCCACCCCAAATTCATGTCCTTCAAAATCTCATTTGGAATAGGGTCTTTGCAGATGCAAATAAGGTAAGGCTCTCGAGATGAGATCATCCTGGAGCATCTGGGTATGTCCTGAATCCAATGAGAGTGTTCTTATAAAAGACAAAAAAAGGAGACACAGACACAAAGAAGAAGGTGTTGTAAGTTGAACTCACAAGAAGATATGTTTAAGTCCTAACCCTTGGTATCTGTGAATGTGACCTTATTTGGAAATAGGGTCTTTGCAGATGTAATTAAGTTAAGATGAGGTCATTAGGTGGGCCTTAATCCAATGTCCGGTGTTCCTTATAAGAGGAGACATATCACAGGGAAGAAGGCCAAATAAACAAGCAGGTAGAGACCATAGGGATGCATCTACAAGCCATGGAACCCAAGGATGCTAGCCACCTCCAGAAGCTAGGAAGAGGCATAGAAAGATTCCTTCCCAGAACCATCAGAGAGAACATGGCCCTGCTGACACCTTGATTTTGCATTACTAGCTTCCAGAACGGTGAGACAATACATTTCTGTTTTAAGCCACTCAGTTTGTGGTACTTCATTATGGCAGCCAAAGGAAATTCATACAGATGGCGATATGAAGACAGAAGCAAAGACTGGAGTAATGTATGTATAAGCCAAGGAATGCCAAGGATTGCTGGAAGACACCAGAAACCAGGAAAGAGGCATGGAAGCATCCTCCCCTAGAGACTCCAGAGGAAACCAGACGCCTTGACTTTGAACTCTGGCCTTCAGAACTGTGGAGAATAAATTTCTGTTGTTCTAAGCCCTCTGGTTTGTGGTCATTTGTTATGGCAGCCCTAGGAAATTAACATAGCATCTGACAGATGAGGCAACAGAGCCTCCCCAAGGTCAATGGCTTACCCAAGATCACCCAGGCATTCAGTGAGTGTTTTTGAGCTCTGACCATGTGCTGGGCTCTTGCTAGGCACTGGGGATGCAGCTATAAGCAAGAGCTGGTTCAGGCATTACCTTTGTGGGGCCCATAGTGTGGTAGAGAGGCAACGTGGTTAAATAATCCCACAGATGAAGGTTAAACCTCATAAGGGAGAGACACATGGTGCTTTGAAGGGTTTAATTGGGGAACTGTCCCAGCTGAGGAGGTCAGACTTCATTTAGGAAGTGGCACTTAAGCTGAGATCTGAACAATGAGCAGGGATTTCCTAGAGGACGGGGGTGGAGGGGTGAAGATGATCCAGGCAAAGGGAGAGCATGGGAGAAGGTGGAAGGGGGAGGAGAGAGGAAACCTAAGGGCTAAGGGGCACTCAATGCCAGATATACTGGTCAGGTCGGCATGGGCTGGATATCCAGCAAAGCAAGTGACCAAGCCAGGGCCACAACGACCCCACACCTTTCAACATGGCATCCAAGCCTCTTTCCTGGGTTTGATGTCCAATGTTCTAAGCCCGTGTTGGGGAAAGAAACATGACGTCTACTGTACTCCATAGAGGGAGCTGCCTTCTTCTCAAATCTGTCAACCTCACAGAGAAGTGGGGAGGGGACTATCTGCCCCTCCTCCAGAGGGAAAAAGCCCAGGTTTCCCTTGTACACACACAGTTGGGAGGGTCAACAGGCATAACCAGCTTGGAGGCAATCTGACAATACTGAGGAAGCCAGAAGCTGTGAGTCGCCTGTGCTCCAGCAATTCTGCTCCTCACTGTTTGCTCAAAAGAAACTAGTGCATGTGGGCAAAGAGACACGGGGAGGGGGATTTCACTGCCATACTGTGACAACAGGAGAAAAGTGGAGTCTACTGTTTCTTAGTGAGGGAGTAGAGTCACGCAAAATGGAATATCGCAGAGGAGATATATAAAAATGAATTAGATCCGGGCTCCTCACCCTCAGCACTGCTGATGTATGGGGCAGAATCATTCTCTGCTGCAGTGGGGGCCATCCTGTGCACTGCAGCATGTCAAGCAACATCCCTGGCCTCCACTCATTGGAGGCTAGTAGCCCACCCCCACCCTGGTTGTGACAACCAAAAATGTCTCCAGATATTACCAAGTATCCCCTGAGAACAAATTCCCTTCTGGCTGAGAACCCCTGCTCTAGATGTATCAACATGGATAAAATCCCATAACGTTATTGCTGAGTCAAAAGGTTAGATTGCAAAATGATTATGTTTATGTATATTTTATGTATATATGTAAAACAACACAAAATGCTCCATGCAGTTCATAGATACATAAACAGTGGTAAAGGTATACATACAGGCATGGGAAGAATATAGGCTGCCTTTAGGGCAGTGGTCACATCTAGAGAGGGAGGGAGAGGAACAGATGGGGTTAGCTCTGCCTGCCACTATTCCTTTAAAAAAACAACAACAAAAAAACCCATATCTGAAGCAAATCTACGTTCACATCTGGTAAGTCTGTGTACGGCGAGAGTACGGAGGTGTCAGTGGGGATAGTTATTCTGTATGTTTGAAATATTTAATCACCATAACTGCAAAAAAACAAGGGTGCCCTTAAAGCTGATAAGCAAGAAGGACTTGGGGTACTCTCCCGCCTCATCACACTAGGCTCCACAGTCTGTACCAAGCCCCCTCATGGGCCCCTCACTGCCTGCCCCCTCTCTGATGGCTGTGGATGGGGGTCCAGGAACAGGAGGTCTCATAGCCTAGGGTAGGCAGCATGGTACCGTGCTGCCCTATGCACAAGAACCCATCACTAGGTTCTGGAAGACTCATGCTCATGTTCACAGCAGCACTAGTCACAGTTGCCAAAAGGTGGAAATAACCCAAATGTCCATCAACAGATGAATGGATAAACTAAATGTGGTCCATCCACACAATGGACTACAAGTCAGCCTTAAAGAGGAATGAAGTTCTGATACACGCTACAACATGATGAACCTCAAAAACATGCTAAGTGAAAGACGCCAAAGACAAAAGGCCACATAACGTATGATCCCATTTTTATGAAATGTCCAGGACAGGCAAATCCATAGAGACAGAAAGCAGATTAATGGTTGCCAGGGACTGGGGGAGGGGGGAATGGGGAGTGACTGCTAATAGGGAGAGGGCTTCCTTTGGAAGTGATAAAAATGTTCTTGAACTTATACATTACATATAGGTGGGATCATAAGACATGGCCGTTGGCATCTAGCTTCTTTCACTGAGCACAATATTTTCAAGGGTAATATTCATTTTCACTGCTGTATAGTATTCCATCATAGGAACAGATTGCAAGTTATTTATCCACTTTCTTGCATATACATTTTATAATCAGGAAACACGTCTCATAAAAGTTGTTTCAGAGTAAGTCAGCAACATTCTTCCCTTTCTCTTTACCACCCCCATTGACTAACCACGTGTTCTTGGACAAATCATTGTTTTCTTTCTCCAGCTCTTTCCTTCTGTCAGGTGGGAACCCTAATCCCTTCTTTGCCCAACTCCTAGTAGAGGTTGGAATCAAATTTTCCCCCCTCAGTCTCACCCTGGAGTCACAAGCCCAAAGCGCATCTTCTCCCCGCCCTCGAGGTTATCCTGAGTCTCAACATCTACCAAGTTCCTCCATTATGAAGCCGAATGCTCTCTTTTCTCCTCTGGGGCATCTATTTAAAACGCCGCCAGCTGAGAGTTAATCCTTTAGAGCAGCTGGTGGGTCCTACAGGGGCCGGGTCAGGTGAGGCACCCATGTTTTGCAGAAATGGATACCTCTGCAACTAAAAATAACCCCCAGGGGTTGAATTCTTTCCAGGGTCTTTCTTGTGCCCTCTGGGACCATAAGGCCAGGGAGGGTGGGGGTGGGGATGGGAGCCTGGGTTTTGCGGGAACAAAGTAGGCTCCTCACTATGAGTGAGGCCTGGTAGAAAAGTCACACGCCTGGGTTTTGGCTCTGCTGTTCACTCTGGCATGGCTTTGGGCAAATAACCGCCCCTCGCCCCCTCTCCCCCGCAAGCCTGTTTCCTCTGTTGTCAAAGGGAGAATGAAAGCACTCCCTCCACCAAGTTATATTGACGATTCAATGCTCTGCGTATTATCATCATTATGCATTTTTTTTAATTGAAGGGAATTCCCTGGTGGTCCAGTGGTTAGGACTCCGTGTTTTCACTGCCAAGGGCCTGGGTTCAATCTCTGGTTGGGGAACTAAGATCCCACAAGCTGCGTGGTGTGGCCATATAAATAAATAAAATAAAAAATTGAAGTTTAGTTGATTTACAATATTGTGTTAATTTCAGGTGTACAGCAAAGTGATTCAGTTATACGTTGTCTGTGTATACTTTTTCAGTCTTTTCCATTATAGGTTATTACAAGATATTGAATATAGTTCCCTGTGCTATACAGTAAACCCTTGTTGTTTATTTTATATACCGTAGTGTGTATCTGTTACTCCCATACTCTTAATTTATACCTGCCCCCCTTCCCCTTGGGCAACCACAATTTTGTTTTCTACGTCTGTGAACTTCTTTTCATTATCAATACCCTCCCAGCAACCCTAGAAGGACGGGATGAGTCTACTCATTGCTACAGATGAGAAGACTGAGGCTGGTGGGGATGTCCTGCCCCAAGGATCCACAGCAAGGCAGTGGTCAAGAAACTGCCCCCTGGCTCTTTCCCTTTGCCATGCTTCTTTTTGGTTTCTCTTGCTGAGTACTTGGGGCAGCACCCAGAAGCAGCAGAATGTGGGTTTCAATTCCAGGTTTGCCACCAAAGCACTCCCCTCTCACTGGGTGAGTTTGGTTGCTCACTCCCCTACCTGGGCCTCAGTTTAGTCATGTGTAGAATGAGGATGCTGTCTAGAGTGACCAACTGTCCTGGTTTGCTTGGGGCTGAGGGGTTTCTGGGACTTTGGGTGCTTGTCTTGGGCGAATGTGGGCGAGTTGGTCACCCGGCACTATCATTCATTTCAGAGGGCATCTGCGAAGATGAAAAGAAATTGCTTAGTGTTTAACAATTATATGAGAGTTATTTCTGGAACTGAACTGAAATGGAAAGTACCTGTGGGTGGAAATTTTAGTGGATGGACTTATAAAAATCAGGTCTGCCTAAGGAGGAAGGAAGAAACCCCTATCAGGACCCTCCTTCTGACCTGTGATGGGCTCCACAACATTCCCTCTCTGGGGGTCGGTGTCCTGTCTGTGGATGGCCAGGAAGTGCTAGAAGGTTTCCCAGGGCACCTTTAGCACTGCTGCCATTCTGCGCTATTTAGTGTGAGGTCCAAACATAGGAAGTGTGTTCACAGAGTTTCTCTAAGAAAGTCACCCTCTCCCAAGCCTCTGTGCTCAGCTTTCTTCCTCAGTTTCCCCCACTGTAAAATGGAATAGTAGCCCCTCCTCAAAAGGCTGGAGGGTGAGCAGTCCCCAACCCTCAAAAAGCTTATAGTTCAAACCAGAGATCAAGGAACAGTTCTCTTTGGCTCCCACCGTAGTTTTTAAATGTTCAAACTGCAACCAACATGTCTTTCAATAGGTGAATAATTAAACCATGGAACATCTGTATCGTGCAGTATTATTCAGCACTAAAAAGAAATGAGCTACCAAGCCACGAAAAGACATAGGGGAGCTTTAAATGTATCTTGCTAAGTGAAAGAAGCCAGTCTGAAAAGGCTACATACTGTATGATTCCAACTCTATGACATTCTGGAAAAGGCAGAACTATGAAGACAGTGAAAAGATCAGAAGTTGTCAGGGGTTTGGGGAGGGAAAAGGGGGGGGGTGGCATGAATAGGCAGAGCTTCAGGGTAGTGAAACTATTCTGCATGATACTACAATGATGGATACATGTCATTATACGCTTGTTAAAATCCATAAAACGTACAACACAAAGGAACCCTTATGTCAACTGCAGAGTTTAGTTGATAATGATGTTGATAATACCTGATAATAATGGTAATAGGACAATAATGGTGTTGACAATAATGTTTGTTCATGGACCATAGCAAATGTTTCCACTCTGGTGCAGAATGTTGATGGTGGTGGAGGCTGTGTGGGAGGTTGGTGTGGGTGGGTAGTCAAAGTATATGGAAACTACTTTCAGTTTAACTTTGCTGTGGATCTAAACTGCTCTAAAAAACTGTCTATTAATTTTAAAAAAGAAAAGACATGTTCAAATAGCTAACATATAAACATAGGGAGCTACAAATCACATTTCTAGCTTCCCTTGAAAAATTAGTTCTGCTGGTTCTAGCCCCAATCAGGGAGAGATGCACATGGCTGGATCTCACCTGGGGACGGTCCTCACCTGGCTGTCTTATTGTTTTCCATATATGACCTGCCTGGCCCTTGGAAGCATTAGGGCTTGAGACTCAGTCTAGATCAGTGAGTCTTAAGTGGGGGTAAGTGTGTCCCCCCGCAGGGACACCAGCAATGCCTGAGGACATTTTTTTTTCACTTTTTTCTTTTTTTTATGGCCCCACCACATGGCTTGTGGGACCTTAGTTCCCCGACCAGGGATTGAACCCAGGCCCTCAGCAGTGAGAGCGCGGAGTCCCAACAACTGGACTGCCAGGAAATTCCCTGGGGACATTTTTGTTTGTCACAGCTGGGGTATGCTCATGGCATCTAGTGGGTTGAGGCCAGGGATGCTGCAAAACATCCTGAAATTCACAGGACGGCCCCTGCCACAGAGAATAATGATCTGTCTCTGTCATTAGTGTTGAGGTTGGGAAACACTGGTGCAGAGCTGGTTCTCATCTGGGGAACTTTAAAAAATACTGATGATGGTACCACGCCCTGCGATTCTGATTCTAATGATAAAGGGGTGCTACCTGGACAACAAGAGTCTTAAAAGCTCCCCAGGTGACTCTAATGTGTAGCCATACTTGAGAACCACTGGTCTGGAAGGCTCTTTGCATGGGTCAGGGCTTAAGGTAGCCAGGATTGTCATTTAATCATTCATTCACTCATTCCTTCAATCATGCCGCCAGCATCCACTACTTCTTTATTTCTTCTTGCATAGAGCTAAGGGTCCTAGAGGTGAGCCAGACCTGGCCCTCCCTTTCCTATTAAGGAGCTCCAGCCTCTTTTAGCCCATCATTTCTCAAACATTAGTATGCTTACAGGGATCTTGTTCAAATGCAGAGTCTGTTTTAGCAGGTCTTGGTGGGGAGCCTGGCATTCTGCATTTCTTAACCAGGGGCCACAGATGCTGTTCACCTGAGGACCACACTTTGTGCTTCATCCTCATTCAGGATTCTCACAAAAGCCTGACCCAGAAAATGCCTGCATCCTGGAAAACACATTGCCCCATGCCTTACAAATAATTCTACTACCTCTCACAAGTGCCTTAGATCTGACTACTGACAAAGTTCTCAACAGATCTTCACAATAGCCAGGAAAGGGAGTCCAGGATTATTTTACCAATGAACCCATTTCACAGATGAGCAAACTGAAGCTCATGTAAGCAAAGCAACCAGCCTGGTGTTTACTCACTGTGAGAAGCAGAACTGACTCCCAATTTGAAGATTATTCCTTAAAGCCAGCTTGGCTCTCAGGTTCACAAAATTCTTAATTTCTGTACAAGGGGTCACACATATTCTGTAACTGGTCCTGCAATCAGCACACAGATTCTGAGAAGAAACTTTTAGAGAGGCTTAGCAGGAATACCAAACTGGGGGACTAACAGCTAAGTCCAATGCCTCCCTTTTCTAAGGGTAGGCAAGTACCCCAGAGCAATCGCAGTGATTCTTGGGATCAAGCAGACCGGGGTTCGAATTCCAAGGCTGTCATCTACCAGCCCTGGGACCACAGGCTCATTGTGTATGTAAATTAGCTTAGCCTCTATTTCCTATTTCCCCAGTTATGAAAGGAGGGAGCTGAATGTTGATCAGACCAGGGGGTTCTCAACCTTGACAGCATATAGCATCCTTGGGGGAGGGGAGCTTGAAACACGAGCATGCCAGGGCCCTATCTCAGATATTCTGATTCTATTGGTCTGGAGTGGAGATGAGATGGGGGTTTAAGAACCCCCAGGAGCCTCTAATGTGCTGCTGGGGTTCAGAACCACTGAACCCTTTCAGCCTTCAGGAACCTTCAGGCTGCAGTCCTTCAAGTTCAGGTGATTTACTCTGTGACTCCAGCAGAAATATCCCAACCCCTCTGCATGCTCCCAGCCAGCCCAGAGACCTCTTTCCTTCCGAGACTTGTGTCCTACATCCCTACTGGGCTGCTGCCCTTCACAATTTTCGATTTCCCAATGTGTGCTAGGTTCTGTACTTGCCCACGGGACTGGCCTGAGCCACCAGGAATTCATCTGCAGACAGGAAATACAGCCCCATGTTCAGGCTAAGATAATACAAAGCTTATTTTGCTTTGCAAAGTAACTGCTTTTCAGAAGAGCCTTTAAAGAAATAGACTCTGGCATGTGGACGAGCTAAAATAAAATGGAACAAAAACACTTGCCAGGCAGAGTTTGATCTTATTTGCATAAGACTGTTCATTTACATCCGTAACTACAGGGGTATAAATGCAGAGAAGTGAGGTCTGGAATGGTGGCCACCATGTCAACTGTAACTATCCCCTTTTTCCTTTGGGCTTTTCAGTTCGTTTTTCTTTCTTTTTTAAATATACACAAACACCTATTTTTATCATCTTTAAAAAAGCTACTTCCAGAGACTATAGTGATAATTTACATCTAAGTGCGAGAAAAGATCACAAAGTTTCGGGTGATTGGTCTTTTCTAAAGCTAAATTCTACTGTCCATTTAGTTTGCTGGTGTGCTAGAATTATTAAAATACTAGGAGACGAACAAGAAACACTCCCAGAACCTTGTATAAAAATAGAATGCATTCTAAGGAAGCCATTTACCATCATTTAAAAAAATCGTTCAAAAAAAAAAAAAAAAAAACAATCCAAGAAGCTGGGTTTTCCCCCCAGCGATTCTCCATGAGGGTCTGGAGCTGGTGGGAGGAGGCTGACCCCAAATCATCCTGCCCTAGGGCCAGTACTGCTCAGTAAGTGAAAAGGATCCGGGCCAGACCTGGAAGAATTCCCTCTGGGCTCCGAGATCCAGCAGAGCCTTGGCCCAGGGAAAGGGAGAGGAGGTTGCCCCAGGGCCACAGCGGGGAAGGGGCACCGGTGTCACTTTCTCTGAACCTGATCACAGCTCCCAGCACTGCCGGCCCTTATATAGACACTCAGCTGCCGTTCTGGCTCCCCGCTCCAAGGGCAAGGAGGGAGGTCACGGCTGCGGGCAGCTAGGACGTCTGGCCAGGCCAGCAGAGCCGACCCGCCTGCGCCCTCACCACGACCTACGCCCCTCGCCCAAGTTCCTGCGACCGTACCCTGCTCGGACCCCTGACCTTCTCTCCCTGCATCCTCCCCGGCACCTGTTCCCTCTCCTCTGAGCAATCACATTCCTTTCCTTTCCTCCAGCCTGCATCTGCTTCCCCTCCCCCAGCGCCACAATCTCAGGAGCTTCTCTCCTTGCCCTCTCTCTTGTCTCTCCCCTCTGTCCGGCCCCGTATGGGAGAACCCCATGATCCCAGCACCTGCCTGTTTCCCCAAACCGGTCCCTGGGACTGTTCCCCCACGATTCAGGCCTTTCCCCTTCTCCAGACCCCTGGGTAAACCGCCGTCCCTCGCCCCGGAATGCCAGTCCTCTCCAGCCTCCGGCCCTGGCTCACCTGGCTCATACTTGAGGTAGAGAATGGAGACGATGAAGTAGCTAAGGTCGAAGACAGGAAAGAGGGGCACCCGCGAGAAGCTGAGCGCAAGCTCGCCCAGGCTCAGCGCCGAGAGCAGCTCCATGGCGCCCGCCGGGTCCCACCCCAGCCCCCGGCCCGGTGAGTCCAGTCGCCTGCAACTGCGCCCCCCCCCGCTGGACCCGCCCCCGCCCGCCAGGCGCCGCCCCCAACCCTGCCCCCGCGGGAGAGGAGGGGCGACCGCTGGCTGGCCTTGGGGCGGGTGGTGGGACCCTCCAGTCCCATGGAGGCCGGTCGGTCCAATGTCCCACACTGTCCCTCGGGCCATCACGACCCCATTCAGCCCAGCCAGGCGGGGTGCGGTGTCCCCGTGGAGTGTGAGTTGGACAGGGGATCTGTCCTTGGAGGGGGGCGGGATCCGTTCCTCACGGAGCCCACCCAGGCGGGACGGACCAATCAGGACCGCGTTCCTGTGGGGCTGATCAGGACCCAAGTCCTCTGTGGAGCCCTTGGATCCGGACCTCCATCCCCCGTGGGACCAGATCAGTTGTGAACCACATACTCCCGTGCCCCATAGGGTCCATTCGGTCAGGACCCCCGTCCTCTATCGAGCTGTCATGATCCCAGCCCTCTGTAAATCATGACTTCTGTGCCGCGCAAGGAATCCCGTCCTCCTAGGGAACCGCTCAGTCGGGACCCCCGCCCCGGGTAGTGCCTGCCTAGTGGGGATCCCGCCTTCCGTGGGGCCCAGGAGGAGGCCCTTTTGGAATGCAACAGTCGGGGCGTCCATGCCCGGTAGAGCCCACTGCATCAGGACTCATTCCCCTATGCATTTCAGTGATCAGGGCGCACCGTTTCTCTAGAAGCCGCATCCGAGAGCCCAGCCCAGCAGAAGGCTAGTGCTCTGGCTGGCTGGTCTCTCACGCATGCGCGAAAGGCTTCCAATCCGTTACCCAACCCTGCCCCCAGATGGCTCCGCCCCTGGGTGACGTCATGATGCCGCCCCGCCCTTTCTTGGTTACCCTCCCCAGGCCTTCCTAGCAAGGAGCGGCGCTCGCTCTTTCTTTAGGGGGCTTGGCCTGCAGAAGGCGGGACCCTGCCTGCCTTGGTCTTTGATTGGTCCAGCCCTCTCTAGAGCTGCTTCGAGATTGGTTGGCTCGTGTTCCTCTCCCCTCCCTTCCCGAGGCTTCCGCTTCCTGTTCGGACGAACGCTCCGGCAGTAACAATGATCGGGGACATCCTGCTGTTTGGGTAATTAGGGGGACCAGAGGATGGGACGTGAGGGCCCGACAGGGTGGGGGCGGTCCAGGTAACCGCATTCTCCCTCTGCAGGACGCTGTTGATGAACGCCGGGGCGGTGCTCAACTTTAAGCTGTGAGTAGGCCGCGTTGGACCGTGGCTCCATCCGGGGGACCCGTAGCCCCGCCTTCGCGAGCGTGAGCCCGGCCTACGCCGCCGGCCCCGCCCCCAGGTCCCAGCCCCAAGTTCCGCCTCCAACCGGGTCCATCCTTCTGTGACTCTCCGCGCCGCCGAGATTTGAACTCCGGACTCTCAGTTCCCCCGGGATCCCTCTGCTCGCACCCATGAGAGCCTCAGACCCATCCCCCGAGAATCTCTTAGCCCTAATCTGTACCCGCAGCCCCGCAGCTGGCTGCCTCGAACCACTCTCTCCACCCCGTCGGTGGCTGCAGGCATGGCTGTGATTGGCTGGGCAAGGGGTGGCCCAGGGAACATCACTGAACCGCGCAAAAGAGGTCACACAGCAAACCAACGGTAGGGCTAGAGCTCCCCTCTGAGCTGGGGATCAGGGCCCGGGGACTAAGTGGTCTGTTTGTCCTATTGAAAGTGGTCGCTGTCTGCTTCTGTTTGTAGGAAAAAGAAGGACACGCAAGGCTTTGGGGAGGAGTCGAGGGAGCCCAGCACAGGTAAGGTCTCCTTTCTGTACTCTGGAATTGGTACATTTCAGAGAGGACAGTTCTTTTTCACCAGTTTTCTTTTAGGGGTGTGTGTGTGTGTGTGTGTGTGTGTGCGCGCGCGCGCGCGTGTGCCTGAGTTTGTGCTGTTCCTTCTACCCACCTCTGTCATCCACTGCTTTCTCCTACCAGACCTCCCTGCGTAGGTCAGCACTCATATCACTTCTTACAGTTATAATTTTCTTTTATGTATGCTGTCATCTGGCTAATATCTAGCTCTCACACTTGACCTTAAGCTCCAGAGAAGAGGCTCCAGCTTGTTTTGGCTCATCTGTGTCCTTGCAGTTCCAGCATTCCAGCATGAATGAATGAATGAGCGAATGAATGAACAGCCTATTGTTTCCAGAATGCTGTAGACCTGTTTGTTTAATTTTCAATTAGATTAGCTTTCAGATAAATCAGGAGATGTCATATAAAGATTCAGATGTATGATTTTTCAAGAAAAATTGGAACATTCTACAACTTGGGGTTCAAGCGACCTTTTGACACCTGTTGAATAGGAGTTGCGAAGCAGGACCCCACTGAAACCGGGCCTGTGGCCTCTACCTCATCCCAGCCCCTGCCCCCTTTTCTTTGTATCATTTCACATGACTGGCCCCTGGAGGCCCTAGAATATATACTTCCTGCTAAATTGACACATGTGACTATTTGGAGTCTAATGGGACCTGTACGTGACTATTGTATCCATTCATTCATTCATTCACCAAACATTTATTGAATACCTATTATGTACCAGCCACTGTGCTAGATGCTGGGGACACAGCAGGGAACAAGACAGAAGTAATTCCTGCCTTTGGGTTGTACTCCTATGGGGTGGGACAAACAGTCCCTAAACAAGGAACACACAGTGAAGAAGATGTCGGGAGGATAGCAGTGGGGTTGCTGCTCTGGCTGGGCTGTGTGGAGGGAAGGCCCTCTGAGGAGGTGGCATTGCAGCCAAGGTGGTGGGTGCTATGATGGAGCATTGCATGAGGACTATAGGAACCCTAAGGGGCAGCGAATCTGAAGGCAGTCTGACAGCTCCCCTTTACTGGGGGCCTGCCAGGTGGTGGCTGCCTTGTTAGGTACTTCCTATGGGTGTTTCACTCCACCTCCATTCCTAAAAGGTAAGGAGCATTTTCCCATTTTACAGATGAGGAAACTCAGGCTCAGAGATGTGGCTCAACTTGTTTGTGGCCACACAGCAAATCAGCGACAGCATTGGGATTTGAGCCTGGGTTTTTCTGACCTCAGAGGTTGTCCTCTCAATCACTAGACTGTCCTTCTGTTCATTCATGCATTCATTCAGCAGCTGTATACGTTGCTTACCCACTACGTGGAAGGCACTATTCCAGCCCCTGGGGATGTGATCTATAGATCTGAGTTGGAGCTATGGTAGGTGGGAAATTGGCCACGTGGGCTCGAAAGTGGCGGGAGCATTGGTGACAAGGATAGTCAGAACGGTGGCTTCCCTCTGATCGGGGGCTCCCTGCTAGGCTCCTTCAAACTAGGACTCTGTGTTGGCAGTTGCCCCTGTAGATCATGCTCCTCTCCCTCCATCCTCTGCCTGGCTGACCCCTAATATCACAGTGGCTTCATTTATTGAGAGTGTCCTATATATCAGGCACCGTACTGCAGCCTTCCCAGTCCCCCATCATCCCCATTTACACAGGAGGAAACTGGGGCATATGTAGGCCCAGGTCACTTGTGTGGAAGGTCAGTAAACTCCAGCCCACGTTTTTTTTGGCTGCATTGGGTCTTTGTTGCTGTGCGCTGGCTTTCTCTAGTTACGGGAAGCCGGGACTACTCTTCGTTGCAGTGTGTGGGCTTCTCAATGCGGTGGCTTCTCTTGTTGTGGAGCATGGGCTCTAGGCGTGTGGGCTCTAGAGCACAGCCTCAGTAGTCATGGCGCATGGGCTTAGTTGCTCCACGGCATGTGGGATCTTCCTGGACCAGGGATCAAACCCGTGTCCCCTGCATTGGCAGGCAGATTCTTAATCACTGCACCACCAGGGAAGTCCCCAGCTCACGTTTAAGGTTGGAGTTCACACACTTTCCCAGTGAGTCTTCTTCTGACCCCACCTGCCTCCCGATGCATGCCAGGTTGGGTTCCCCCATTACAGCTCCCATGGCACTTGTCCTAGTGAATAATCAGGTGTGTGGTTACTTGCTTTTATATTGGTATTTGTCCTCCCTGTGAGCTCCTTAAGGCAGGGGCACGTGTCTCATTCCTTCCTGTATCCCCTGCACTCAGCTACTCCGTGGGATGAGTAGCCTTTAGTCAGCGTTTGTTCATGGTAAGAGAGGCCATTTTTGTGATCCTGGGCTCAGAGAAGGGCCTTGCCAAGCAGTGCCTTGCAGACATTCTGGGAACGGATCTGTCTGACATTTGCAGTCTGTGCTGGGCCAACACTTATATAGGCTATGCTACGTGTTGCTAACCCCGTGGCTTGGACAACACTGGACTTGTCTAAACCATGTAGAGCAACTTGTGCTCTTCATGCGCTTGGATGGTGCAGCAGTGCCAGGTGGCAGTCATGTTGGGTTGCTGTGGAAGTTTCTGAGCTTCCCAGTGTTCCAACTCTGGTCTGTGGATGACACTTTGGGTAACACGCTTGTAGATCATGTAATCTGGATCCATTCATTTCATTCTGGAGGCCTCAAGAGGCTGGGCAATCAATTCAAAACCCCAGAGGAAGGTTCTGGAACACGAGTCTCTAGAGTCTTTTTTTGTTTTTAATTAATTAATTAATTGCTGCGTTGGGTCTTCGTTACTGCACCCAGGCTTTCTCTAGTTGCGGCGGGGGTGGGTACTCTTCGTTGCAGTGTGTGGGCTTCTCATTGTGGTGGCTTCTCTTGTTGCAGAACACGGGCTGTAGGTGCATGGGCTCAGTAGTTGTGGTTTGCGGGCTCTAGAGTGCAGGCTCAGTATTTGTGGCACACGGGCTCAGTTGCTCCACGGCATGTGGGATCTTCCCCGACCAGGGCACGAACCCGTGTCCCCTGCATTGGCAGGCAGATTCTTAACCACTGTGCCACCAGGGAAGTCCCTCTGGAGTCTTAATGTACCAAATTCCCTCTTCTTGGAGTGGTTTCTGTTCCTTGGCATCAGAGGGGACTAGAGCTGGTCGTCACCAAAGCAGAACTCCCATTTTGCTTGCCTGAATTAGTATGCTTTTTCAGTTGTAAACTCTGAAAACCAGCTCAAAGTGGTTAAAGCAAATTGAAACATCGAAGCGTAGAATGGTCCTCGGGCACACGTGGATTCAGGGCTTAAACTGGCTCTCCAGCTTGTGACCCTCCCCAGCTCTCTTTTCCTCCTGATTGGTTTTACTATCAGGCTGGCTTGTGTTGACAAAGATGACCCTAGAGCAGGGCTTGGCACATTTTTCTGTAGAAGGCCAGATGATAAATAGTTTAGGCTTTGTGGGCCATAGAGTCTCTGGTGCAACAGTTCACCTCTGTAAGTTGAAAGTAGTCATGGATAATATGTAAATGAGTGGGCATAGCTGTATTTTAATAAAACTTTATGGCTGTTGAAATTTGAGTTTCATGTAATTTTTGTGGCTCACAAAATAATTTGTTGGCTTTTTTTTTTAACAATTAAAAAGTATAAAAAACATTCTTCATTCATGGGCTATACAGAAATAGGTGGCAGAGGCCAGCTTTGGCCTACAGGCCATGGTTTGCACCCTGCCTTAGAGGACTGGGCTTACATCTTTGCAGTCCAGCTAGCCTGGCAGAAAGCAAGTGCCTCTTTCCTGGTAGTTCGGGCAAAAGTCCCAGGGCTGGCTCTCATTGGACAGACTGGGGTCACGTGCCCTTCCCTGAGCCAATCAGAGGCTGAGTGCTTGGTTCTC